>NC_055665.1:17993182-18623182 GCF_017976325.1 Chelmon rostratus
CATTGAATCGACAATCTGCCGTGGAGTTTCGGGGAGCGGGCCAGAGCGAACAGGCCGAGGGAGGAGGGGAGGGAGGAGGGCGCGTGGGGTGGGGGTAAAGGAAGGCATCAGGCAGAATAGGAAGGAAAAAAAACAAAAAAGCTCTTGGCTGGCTCACTTATTCAGAGCAGTCCCGGATTGCCAGCCTGGCATTCCTGGGCTCATTCTATCACCACATTTCTCCCGCTCGCTCCCACCCTCCCTATTCTCTCTTAGATGCTCACCCCTCCACTGCTTTGAGTACACCACTTCCCCTTTAAGAGCTAACAGATGGCTATCCATTGCTGTTGCATTTTATCCTCATTTGCATTCATATTTTTATTGCTTTTTTTTTCCACAATGGCAAAACAGCTCTTTTCTAGTCAACACTGGCTTACAAGACTGTAAGGCATCTCTTTAGTGGTCGTAACACAATTCAAATGGCATATTCGTGTTTTGATCTCTCTGAAACTTCCTCACACCGTTTGTTTGTTTTTTTTTTTCTCTGACAGCCCTTTCACTTCCTCAGCCTAATAGACGGCAGGAAGGGAAGTGTTATTTCACAACAGCGTTGGGCACATTACTGGGAAACTGACAGAAAATGCACTAAAGAAAGGAAGAGATGCTCACATTCATCCCGTCCTCCTGCGCGCATGCTGGCCATCAGTGCTGTTGTTGTTGCTGAGGTAAAAAACCTTGCAGGTGCCTCCTCTCCTTAATCTATCTCTCCCCTCGCCATTATCTTATATTTGGGTATAAACACACAGACTGTGCAACCCGATAATATGCAATTAAAAACAAAGATCATTAAAAAGTTATTGGTGTCTGCCTAATTACTATAACTTTACCCCCCCTTATAATGAGCGTGCATGGGTATTGATTCGAAGCAAATCTCCCTTTCCTCCTGGAAAAAAGCAGGTAGTTACTTTGTGTTAAATCATTAATATAGTAATGATTTTTCCAGAACACTCTCAATTAAGACCAGAGCAGAAAATGACCCAGGGGAGTTGAAGCTCACGCTCTTAAAAGTGTGATGTTCCAAATATATCCCAGCTTCTCTCACCAGAGAATATGGATAGGGCCGAGCCGTGTCTCTGAATCATTTAAAGCGGCGCTTGTTGATTAGGATGTGTGTAAATGTGTTTCTGTGTTAAAGGTCTGCACCCTTAATGTAATACAGTATGTACTAATACACTGCGCTGCATACGCTGTGCGTGAATACAAGGTGGTGCAGTTTGACCTCCAGTAGGTGATGAAGAAAAAGTCTGCCAGGGTGGAAAATGGATGAGAAACACTCATATAAAAGAAAGACAGAGAAATAATTCCATTAATTTAGCTGTAAATGAAAAGAGTGTATACTACAACCTCAACTAAAGGTTGAATAATGACCAAATTTACTTTATGATGAAGAATCAGATCAGTTAAATGTATTCTGTAAATAACAAAATCAAAGGTTTGATCCGAGGGAAGCGGATTTGAGTGCTGGTTGTTTACTAGTCCCAAAGTACCAACCTGTGGGCCATTTGGGGAAATTCAGAGACGTCTGGTGAGAGAAAATTTCCTCAAGCAAATCGTAATGTTTAACCATACAAAAGATTTTCTCGGCCCTTGGTTCGGATGTGAGTGGATACGTTTGCCGAGAAGGTGCTCTGTGCTTTGTCTTGTAGTGGCGCTTCACGTTGCCACTCAACGGTTGCTACGGTCCCGGACGTGAGACGTGCTGGTTTTGACCTGCCCCCGGGAAGAACCGCCACGTGAGAGTCGGCCCGGTCTTGATTAAAAGCTCTGTTTTCGGTTTCCTTCTCTCTTTTTAGAGCACACTACGTGAAACAACTTGTCTCATCTCTCCCCTGTGTGTTTGTGTGTGTCTGTCTAACTCGCTGACTCCAGGTGTAATGCTTATCTGAACGCACTGATTTGATTGGCTGGGTAGCATGGTGTGAGCTGATTTACAAGGCATGCGATTGGTCTGTGGGCCGCTAAACCGGTGCTATGATGGTTAGAAATAGAAACACTCCCGTTAAATTTAATAATTCAAAATAAGTAATTAGTTACGGGTCCAGGTCTAGATAGGATGGCTTCTGGGTTGGGACCTGGACTGCTGTCCACCTATTAGTGACCTCGGGGGGGGATGCAGAGAGATGGCAGGTTAGTTGCAGATATGACAGACTTCCTGTCCAGTTTTCAGGTTTGCATGTGTCAACTCTTTTGCCTTTGAAATTCAAATTCTGCTACTCTGTGATCTCTGAGCCCACCCCCGCGACCCATCTGAGCCCCTCCCCCACTCGATTGTCCCCCAAACGCTCAAACAATTACATCATTTGTCCGGCTATTATCTCAACACCTGCAAGAAAATCTGTCTCAATTTTCCCCTCTGCTTCTGATCTGGTCTCCCACACGTCTTCCCCTGTGGCCCCACTGAGACGCTGGTTTGGCCCCAAGCAGCCTCTGTCTGGAGGCTCCCGGGCACTGCCATCCCACCATGCATTGAGCCATGCCAAGAGCCTGTGCCAGTTCACACCCCTTTAGCACCGAATACTTGTCGTGACCCTGCCTTTTCTTTTCTTTTGTGCTCCTTTGAGGCCTCGGTGCCAAACACACACAGGGCTCAAGTAGCGATATACAAAAAAACATCTCTCTCTCCTTCCTTTCACTCGGACTCATAATATTCACTTAGTGAGGACCAGGAGGGGTTGGAACAAAGAGATCTTTGGGGTTGAGCAGTGATTCGTTATAGTCTCCATAACCACAGTTTACGGCAGCTTTCTTTTGAAACGCTTGACATTTTACTTCCTATTCCTTAGATATAGTCGGCGGGTACAGTGCGTCATCTTTGTTTGACTTTATCACACGTAAAGAGCCGTTTTCACTCAGTTTAATGTCATCGCCTAGGCAACCAGCAGGTTTTTGGCAACAACGCAGAAACGACCAATTTGTCAACGGAATGTGTGAAGTGTCAATATGAATCCATCCAACCCCTCTGGACCCCATTCAGGACATAATTTTTCATATGCATATGAGAATTTTTGGTGTATTACTTTCTCACACTTTCTTTTACAGACAGTGACAGATTAGAAAGGGGCTCCAGCTCAGGGGTCCAGGGGAGTGGGCGGGGAGGTGAAGGCTGAGAGCTGTTTTGTGGGAGGAAGCAGTTGGTTGACCAATAGTTGCATGAATACATTTCAGCTCTGTTTTGTACAGTCGGCACTCAAAGCCTCTTGGGGTGTTGCTCCCGGGGTTTCTGAATTGGTCTCCAGCAAAATGAGACTGTGGTTTGATACTGCAGGTCTCCTTGAGCAGTTCAGAAGAGCCAGACTCTTTTGGTTTTATTATTTCTCATGTCACAGTATGTGAAAACATAGTGTGTGCATTAGAGTAGGGTGTGCATGAAAATATGGGACAAATCGTGTCCCTTGATTCATTAAGGGACAGTGCAAACTACTTTTCAATATGGAACAGTCCCATATTATACAGATGGGGTGGCAAATTCAGAGGAAATGTCACGGTTTGAATCCAAGCACAGATTTAGGATTTCAGCTTGAAAAAATGAAAAACAAATGACTAAACTAACCTAATGATGAAGTCCAGGCAGTAAAAACGCTAACTAAAGCAACAACAGCAGATCTTCACCCTGCTGGGGCCTTGGGATCATGTCAAATGGGGATCCATGACCTGTAATGATTTTTTTTTTTACTTGAGGCTCCGTGACATGAAAATGCTGGAGCTGTACATACTTATGATGGCCGAAGAGCAGCGTGTCACAGCGTGGCATTTATGTTCATGTGACATTATCAAAATGCTCATATGACAGCGCACCAATTATGAATCCTGACGAGATGACACCGGAAAACATTTTGCACCTCCACTCTCGCTGACATGACCTTTTACTCTGATCCCGCGTTCCTCTGCTGATGTCCCCTCCTGTGCGTTTTTTTTTTCTTTTTTTTATGATTTCTATTCATAGCCTCCATCCCAAAGTAAATCCCATTGGGTGGATGCTTTGTCGGGGAAGCTTGTGAACGTTTTCGCCGCGCTGCTGTTATTTATTGCCCGCTGACAGGGCCATGAATTCTGGGCCAAAGTGAAACTCATATTGTTATCAAAAGCATAAAATTCCTATCACTTTAGGTGTCAGAGCAGAGACAAGAAAATGAAACAGGTACTCATAAAGGCAGCGGGTGTCATAAATCAGCCGGAGGGGCCCGAGCAAAAGAGACGCTTGATTAAATAAGGGGAATTAGGTATTTTTGCAAAAGCGGGAAATAACATTGATCTATGCCCCTGTCAGCGGCGAGGCTTGACACTATTGTGTATTGTTTATTTTTCTTGTGTATTTATAGGACGTCAGTCTCCCTCTGACTGAATGATATGAGTGAGAGAAAACCCAGCCCCCTTTGCTGCCATGTGCTCCGCTGCTCGAAACCAAGGACAGACTTAGTCAGGATCTGAGTTTACCTTCTCTGGTTTCCTCAGCAATCAAAGCACCAACCATGTCCTGTCGCTTTGTTTAGCAGGACATATGTGAAATGAGCCAATAGGACTACAGTTTTTCCTACAGCGCCATAGGCATCCAGGGGCAATTTAAGGTCAGTCAGGGGTGAGACACTTCACTGGTTTATACCAGTGTGCAATCAAATTTCATTGCGTTTTCCAGAAAATCACTTTCGTGAAGTCGTTTCTATTTTTCTGCGTCTCAGATATCTGTTTAATAAGGAGAAGTCTTGTTGTTAGAAAAATGCAATGAATCTCCACACTCGCAAATTCTAACACAGCGAACAATCCTTTGCTTGTGTGGCCTGTTTTCACTGCTGCCTCGTATACTCCCTGCACAATCTGTACCAAGAGTTTGCAAAAGTCCAACAGATAAGATTTACAATTTACTCCAAAACCTCACACGTACGGCAAATACTGCACTGATTTTACACATCAGAGGCTGTTTAAAGGTCCGGAGGCGGCTACAGAAGAGCGATGTCACTTGAGGCCTCGTTTCTGCTTAAGGCTAGCGGCTCAGGACTACATTAGTGCGACTGCTGTAGTTGTAACACACCTGAATTGCTGGCTGAAGTGTCGGCAGCTGAGTTGCATTGTGAATAATGTAGGCGCCAGATTTCAGCAAGGATAAGGAATTCATTTAATAAAACAAGCAACAATATCTGTGGGTCTGCTGTGTTGATTTTTAGCTTTATTTGCCCGTTATGATTCTGATAGTCCATCAGAAATATGACTTATTGTCAGTGAAATATCTCTCTAAAAGCAAATTTCCAGGTTGTTCTCCCTAAATGTATAATTTCAGTAACGTCCCCCACAATGATTTGGAGGTGTCTGAATGGCTGATGGGATCAGTGAACTCTGGAGAGTGGGGTGACGACCTTCCACCCCATCCATCACCTAGTGATGGACATGGGAAGCTGGTCCCTGACAGGTTGGGGGGTGTTTGGGGGTGGAGGGTACACATGGGGTTAAGGATAGGGCCAGAGAGGGATCTCGGTTGCGGCAGTATGGTGACTTGAAGAACAAGGGGGAGGTGGATGGAGAGAAGTGTGGCCAGGATTGAGGTCAGGGATATATGATTGGGGTATTAGATGGACCACAGCTAGCCGGGTTAAATGTTTGCGTGGGGGACAAAGATGGATTATCTGACTGTTTTTGCATGTCTTCTGTGTGACAAACAGACAAAAGTGCATTTGGTCATCTTTCTTTCTTCAGCTTTTTTACAGTACAGGACACGGACACCACATCACTAATTTAGGTACAGTTCCCCGACTGACATTTGTGAAACAGCAACCCAGACCAATACAAATGATGAATCTGGTAATCAGGAGCAGTGTCACTCCATTCTCCAAATCTCGCCGAGGTGTAATGAGTCTCTGAGGGCCACTTGTTTCTTACTCCCACTGAAACGAGGACCAACGTCATCAATCTTCAGAATGGCTGAAGTGGAGCTGACTTCTATCTGAAGGTGCTCCTCTTTGTTGATTCCTTCTTGGGTGTTCGGTGGAAAGCCCACGTTCCTGTCGCACGCTGAGAGAGCGTGCGCACGAGAGAGGGCGGGGTGCGGTAGCACGCTGTGCGGACAATGAACAGCAAACCTCTGGCTGACACGGCCAGCATTGAGTGAAACCATGCCGGGAAGCGAGGATGTAGCGCACACACACACTCACAAATGTTAGTGTAGAATGGGTTCAGTGACATTTGACCCCGCGACCCAAACGCCTGTCAACACCATATACTACCATCATTTTGTGCATGACAGTGTGATCATGTTTTCCTCTGTCTGACCTAAATGCAGTCATGTCTAGACGCTTCGTTCTGCTGCTGCCATTGGTTATATTGTGCACCTCATGTCAAAAGTTTGCTTTTTCAGGAAGTTAAACAAGACTCCTTCCCCTCTCCTTTCAGACAGTAGCTTCATGCTTGGCATAGTGAAAACAGGAACAGACCAGGGGTGAACTGCCCAGTTCACTCTCACTCATAAATCTGAGGTTTCGCTGCTAATTCTTTACACGCTGTTTTTTTTTTTTTCATTTTTAACTGCAGTAATTTGTTATTTTTCTATAGGTGTTGTTTTGTCAAAGCTTGTGTCTTTGCATACCCTGACACAAATAAGGATGCTTAATGCCAAGATGACACTAAATCTTATTCTGTAAATAAGGATAAGCTTTTGTTACAGCCTGAAAAACAACAGGGATTGACACAGATACTGCATATTATAATCTTCTTGAAGATTTACTCTGATTGATCCTGTTGTTTCTGACTTTCTTCTGTTCATCAAAATATTTGTGCAAAAGCACTGCATATGTCTTTATAATGTGTGGGGGCGTGTGATCTGTTGCTGCCAGTTATGGTGTGGACTAGGGGGGGGGGGACAACAAGCTGCCCTTGCTTGTCTTCTGCTGGCCAGGGCCTCAGTGGGATGGGCAGTTTGTGAAAATGACAGGACATGCCAACAAATTGCATCACTTCTGCCTCTGTGGCCGAGGACAATGGGCCACCATATGCTGAAGTGGGGAAATGAATGGATCTCATTTGTGCTGGCACCCCGAGCCCCCTCTCCCCCCGACCCTGCTGGGGCCTCCGTGGCAGCGAGGCCGACACAGACAGACGAGGCCACCCTCTGCCACGCCGCCGTGCTGCTGTCCACCACAGGACACCATAAGCCAACTCCAAATGACACATTCTTAGATTAGTTATGGATTTGTTGGCGTATGGGAACTAATAACAAAAGAATAATTCAATATTCTGGGAGCTTTTCAGTCAGTAGGGCTGAGATGAATTTTTTTTAAACAAAATTTTACACAAACTGTACTTTATAGATGTTTGGTATGATTGGAAGAAAAATGTGATAATAACATACGGTGCATCATGTAAAATAATACATATTTACACATGTACATATGTTCTTCATAGCTGAATAGACAGGACGCGTCTGTAAAAGCAGCTCATGTGCAAGTTTGTGTTTGTCTGTCTTTATTTGTGTGTGTGTGTGTGTGTGTGTGTGTGTGTGTGTGCAGGTCTGGGATGATAGCAGATGATTAAGGAGTGGCTGCTCTGTTGACATGAGATACTAATGAGGATGAAATGAGAAGGTCAGGGCTCGTCTCCAGGAGGGGGACACCCCCTCCTCCCATCACCATTGCCACCACAATGCCCCCCCCCTTCTCTCCTTGTACCCCCTGGTTGCCTCCCTCCACAGGATGGACGGCTAATCCCCCTCTTAATCGGCACACACCAGCACACACACTTGTATACAGACACGCACAGACGCAAGCACACACGTATACGCCGAGGCGCCTCTGATCAGGCACTCTGCATCTTCATAATAGAGGTAATTAGCAGCTAAACAAGGCTAGCTCAGCATTATGATTAGCACCTCTTTTTGAGTGCACTCTCAATCTGACCAGCCTGGCCTCGGCTGTCAATCTATTCTGCTCTGCACTGCCAGTACAGCAGACATTGAAATGTTTATTATAGATTAGATTAATGCCATATAGTTTATCAGAATATTCTTATGTGAAAAATCTTTTATTTCAGTCATTAATGTTTAATTTTCTTTAAAGTCCAATTAGCCTGGAGAATGTGTAAGTGAGCAACTGATGGTGACAACCCAAAAACACTCGAAATATCTCCTTTTAAAACCCACAAAAGTCCAATACAAAGGCACATGCAATACTGAGTAATGTCCAGGTGTCATTTTTATTCAAAAACATGTTCACGTTTCTCGGATATTGTGCCATCTTAAACTTAAATGGTTTGTAATTTTGTTTCTCAGAGGCTTTTCCCCTAAGGGATTAACAGAGAGAAAGGGGCTGGCCGTATCATGCCTGCAACACAAACACATAGCAAGCAAAATGAGAAACAAAGTGCACTTAAACGTCTTTAGAGTGATGTTCTCTTATTTCAGGTGATAGCTGCGCAGGTCACGTCACTTATCGCCAAAATAATGGCTGACTTATGCAGCGAAGGGGGAATGTAATGATAGGATATTCAGACAAAGGTAGGAGTGGTGGCCGTCCAGCGGTGCAGCAAAGCGACCTGTGTGAGTGCAGTGGAGCTCTTATTAATGGAGGTGTGAGGGGCTCTATCAGCACAGTGAACTGCTGACCCCGACAAGGGGAAGGAAGTACTCGGCCAGCTGCACGCCATTTTTCATCTCTCTGATGGACCTCAAAAGAGAGACACGGAGGGGGAGAGAGAGGGTGGGGGGGCAGGAAAGAGAGAGAGAGAGAGAGAGAGAGGCGGGTCCAATAATAAAAAGAAGTTGGCCCTGTGAAGTGTGGCGAAGTGTTGGATGGAGGCCCCCTAAGCCGTGACCTCTGTGATTTTAAAGACCGTCTAGCTCACCTCGTTAATCAAAGGCTGATTCGTATCATAGTGACCCCCCCCCCGCCCAAAAAAACCCCACCTCAGCCAGGTCCTTATTGCACTTTGTCATTTTTCACAGGAGGTTCATGGGAAGACAAGGATCCTCAGGTTGCCACACAGTTCAAGAGATGAAATGTTGGGGGAGGTGTGTGTTTGACTTTTGCCTGTGTTCTTGTGCGTTTGCATCAATGAAAGCAGGAGATCAAGATCATGGCCCGTGTAAAGATGACACATATGCTTAATGGTGCATTATATCAGCGCTCATTAAAGAGGAACTCGATTTCACACATCAGAGTCTGTTTACGGGTCTTCAGAGTGCACTACTGCATATACAGCAATCTCCTAAACAGCCTAAACGAGCAGGAGATATGATTTGTAATAAACAAGGAAACTGTCTGTAATTTTACTCTTGCGTGAATCTGCCATGTTTGTAATTTGTAATGTAAAAATTCCTGCGCAAATGACCTACCGCGTGTCAGTGAAACAGAAGTTCTAATTATAGAACTCACGTGCAAATTGGGGTTGAGGAGTAATGTGTTTTTGGCATGCGATTTCCTGTCCTCCTGGGCGTCAGATTTTCCTCTTCCTCCTGCAAAGAAGAATGGAGGCAGTTGCAGAATTTGTTGAGAACGGTTTTGAAAGCAGCAATCAGCGAGCTTTGCTTTGCTTAATCAGGAAGTGACAAATTGTCAAATCTTCCGCAAATATATTTATGGATCATAAAAAACAAAGTTACTCAAGTTTGCATGCCCGCTCTCTGCAACTGAAACCCAAACATGCTCTAACTTCATAAACGTGCCGCATATTAAGTGTTGCTTCAGTCCAGTGTGATTGCTCTGTTTGATCAGGAGCGAGGGGAAGAGAGAGTGCGAGAGAGAGGGAGAGGAAAAATGAGCCTGCCAGTGGTTAATTGAGCATACAGATTCCTAATGTGTCAGGCGGTGGCCTCGCAGATGAGGGATGGCACTTTTTTACGATGCATCTTCCTTTGTTTCCTCTTTAAGGCTAATGAAGTCGGCCTTCCAGTCGCCACCTGGGCCAGACACTCAGACACCAGAGACACTCTCACATCCCATTCACAACGTCTAACAGCGAGTCATCATCTACGACACCCCCCTCACCACCACCACCACCACCTCCCTGAGCCAACCCAAAGACAAACACACACACATGCAATGACACGCAGGCCCAAATGCATGCGCACATACTGTAAACGATTGTGCACGCACGTACGCGCAAGTTGGGTTATTAGCTGGACGTTTGTGATAAACTCACACTCTGGGCTCATGTTTACAGCATATTCATTATCAAAGCCGCAGACCTGTTTATTTTTACTGTCTCAAAACAGCAAGCATCCATTATCCAAAGATTTTTTTTTTTTTTTTTTTGTCTCTCTGGCTTGTCTTTTTTTCCTACATGCCTTTAGGTCACCCACTAATGAGCTTAACACTGAGGAAACGTGGAAGCGATTAGACGAGGCTTGGCTGTTTGAGCAACGGGGTGATGATATTGTTCCTTATGATTACACGCGTTTATATCAAGAGAAACAAGAGGAGAGCTAGAGGGTCCGCGGCTTTTCGCACTCTAGTTCTAGCTGGGTGACTTCACGCGGGTTCTCCTGCGTGCGAGCAACTAGTGAGCGACGATCACTGCTGGCTGGCAGCCTCGCGCTCCCTCCTTATCCTTGTTCTGCTTTGTCAAGGTGAGCCCGAACCTCATTCAGCGCCGCTGTCTCTTTTGCCGCGGCAGCTCAGGCCAAGTAGTTCTGGTCAACCAAACATGTTCAAGGTGCTCCGCGACCATATGTTTGCTCATTGGGGAGCGGAGCGGGGAAGGGCCGGATTCTGTGACCTTCACCCAGGTTGAGCACTGAATACTCCAGGCTCCGCTCGCTTGGGTTCATGCCAGGTGAGCACAGTAGTCGAGAGGCCCAGACATGCGACCGGAGCCCGGCAAGCATTTGACGGCTGCGGACACACAGAAGGTGGAGAATGAGAGCGGGTGGAAAACTGGTTCTCTGCGGAGTTCAAGTTTGTCCAAACTCGTGTTTAGTGGGTAGCAGAATATTCTAAACCATCAGACAGTGCACAAGTTTCCACACACAGCAGAATTCAAATATTTTGAACAGATTCATTGTGAAGAGACAAAGAATTTTAATGCCATATATACATGCCACTAATAGCTACTGCTCTGTTGGAAAACAGACTCGTTGCGACATGATATGGCGTGCATGGCACACGCCGTTCTGTGCGTTTCCGTTACTGTAAACTCAAATCCAACTTGCATTTTGACTTGTTTCATTCAATGATTCCCTATTTAGCAATATTCAGCAGTGCGGCACAAATGCCTCCAGCAGTAGCGACAGTTCCCTGTTTTAGTTCTCTGGGGTTGTAGGCAAAAGTTTTGTGGTTTTACAAGCACTCTGTCAGGATTATAATAATCATCAGTGCCTTTTAGTTTCAGTTTTAACACTTTCACATTCAGAGTCAGGGCCAAACCTAAAAATATATGAAAGTTTAAAAATGCAATATTCGACTGTGTCGTCTTAAAATAAAATACTATGTTTCACATTTTGAACAGAAATATATCAAATAAATATAAATAAAAATATAAATAAATACAAAACCATACATAATTTATGAACACTGTTTTTGATACCTTCATGTAAACGCTTCTATATACAATTTTTCTACTTTTTCTACACTTTTAATTTCAGTTCAAGCTTTAAAAGTTAAGTCGTTCGGTTTCATTGTTCCCCAGTAGATTCCCCTGACTTTATTTGAATGAATTGTTTAGTTTTCACCTCTTTTAACATACACTCCGTCTTGAATTATAGCATCTGTATGGGGGCAAAATAAACAGCAGATTAAACTCAAACTGATAACTCAAAATGTCTGCGTAGTCCAGCCGACGAGGGATCGTTCTGGGGAGGGAAAGGGCTGAAGGAAAGCGCCATTACTCTCCGGATAATTTAAACATGTGTTGGCATTTATCTTGGTGGTCCATGTCCGAACACTAATGACAAACTCTTGTTATTAGTGGACTGAATCAAAGCCAAAGGCATGCCCACCCAAAACTTAATCCGTTAATGTTCCCCACTCTCTAATTTGGTATTACGAAAAAATACACTACATGCATATGTACAGTAGTTCTTCAAAGTAGTGTAAATACAGAGTAACACAACACAAAGTGGACGTGGTTGTTTTTTTATCTTCCTCTTTCTCCCCCTGTCTCTCTCTTCTTCTCTCTCTCTCTCTCTCTGTACCAGTCCTCCGCCATCAAACTTTATTTTCGTGGGAAGATTAAATATTTCTGCTTGAGAACACCCTTTAAACTATGAAATGACTGCTGTCACTGACGGACAGACCCCCCCTTGTACGCACACACACCACGCTCCCTTGATTTTGGATGGATAGATGGTTGTAGAGAGGAGGATGGTGGGGCGGTGGTGGTGGTGGGGGGGGAGTTGGGGCTGAAATATATAATCTCCTGAAAAGAATGAGGCCCTCTGGGATTTTCTCAAAGTGGCCCCTCTTTGCGGGGCTGGAGGAGAGTGGGTGAGTGCTGGTGGTGTGGGTGAGGGGGGGCTACAACATGGCCACTCCACACTGTAACCTGAGCCAGAAGGGGGCCAATCTGTCAAATAATTAGCTGTTGCCCAGCACAAAGGTTTTATTTGCAGGAATTTCATCGAGGCAGGATTGAATAATATGCCTGTGTATTGTGCGGGGTCATGGGAACATCATCTCTTACTGGTGGGCCATAAAAGATGGCTAAATGATAATGAGAAAAGGCTCCGGTAATTCAGTTCCTCGAGCGTCGGTTTCCATCCCTCCCCCCGTCTCTCCTCCTTTCTCTCCCCCTCTTTCTTTCCTTTCTCTCTGCTCGGCTAATTGCGGAACTCCATGTTGATGCTGAAGTGATTTTATTCAGCGCGCAGGAAAACACACGCTGATTTGTGATTCAAACAACAGATAATCACATTTTTCCACCCGTTTGCCATTCGGTATGGAATTCATGAATGAACACTCGCTTTTTAAATTGTGCAACTAGCAGTGAAAAGTGATTCATGGATAAATAAATTAAGTATGAAAGAAGAAAGAAGCGGGCACAGAAAGAAAGAAACATTTTTTCAACAGATCCTACCAAAGATTTTACTATAACACCTTTAATATTTATTGATCGCTAAGCCATAAATGAATAGATAATCAGCAGCATGTGCCTCCCACTCCCAAACCCACTGGCTCAGTTGTCTTTTTGGATGTTGACCTCTGACCTCTGCGAGCAGCCAACCAGGAAGTGGATAGTGTTAAAAGGGATTGATTGGTTTGTGGTCTATAGATGATTGTTTATATCATTCCATACTGGAGGTTTGACCTGTGCTGACCCCTCTGTGGACCAATCTGCTGAGATCCATGACCTGCATCCATTTGCAACAGTGCTAATTAGCTTTGACGGGCCTCGGTTTTGGGTCGGGGTTGTAAAATGAAGCCCTGCCGTGCCCTGATTGAAGAAAGACGCAGCGCGGCTACTCCACTTCATGCCTACCATTTCCTCCTGCCGAATGTCAAACACATTAAACTTAATGTACCAGCAATTCTTACTCAATTATTTGTATGTTGTTGAGGTGTGCGCGCGCGTGTGTTTATGTGCGTGTCTGGTGGCCCTAAATGGTGTTCATATGTCAGTGTATGTTCAGCTGTCTAAGCACACTCAAGCATGCTGGTGTTTACATGTACGAGGGGGATGAAGTGGGAGAGGCAGAGTTTGCCGTTTCGCTGGTATGTCCGTGTGGGACGAGGTTACACATCCTGCAACACATTGCAGAGGGATGAGGAAACTTGCTTTTAAGTAAAATAATTGGATTATTGCATCCTGTGATCTCGCTAATTATAATGAAAGCAAGCTTACAATTTTCCAATTATTATTCTATGCCGATTCTGTTCCTCTCTAATAAAGAGGAGCACTGATGCAAAACAAAATGCCAGGACTCCATTTCCTGCCTGTGCCTTAGAGCTATTCAGAGATGAGGGACGTACACACCCTCCAAATATCGCCCCCAACACCCCACAAAAAACATCTGACTGCAGAACATACACAGCTCCCAAAATCGCATGTGATAGTATGCAAATTGTTGCCAGGTGCAGCACTCTTTCTGTAAATAAAATATAAGATGATTTTAAAAGGGGGAATTATTGATCTGCTTTTGAAATGCATGAGATCCAACGTGAAGTTCGCAACATTTATGTCAGTTTGAAAATATTCAAGTCCTAATGTGTGAAATCAAAAGGGCAGTTTGTGTGATTTATTCTCCACCGTGTCCTTGGTTACCAGGCATCAAAACGACATGAGTCACTGAGTCTGCCTCTGACAAATCATTGTATTCAATCTCCTCCCCTCGCAGTATCTTCCACTCTCTCCCGGCTCCTCCTCCTCTACATGCACACACACACGCACGTGCACACACACACACACCCTCGTGCCTCTCAGTATCAGTCACTCATACGTCTCTCTGCCCTGCCTGTCAGTCTTCCACCAAATTCCCTGGATCACAGTACATCTGACAGTATTTCATCTTGGATTTGAGGATAAGTGAGAGGATTTCAGTTCAAGCTCAGAGCTTAGCATAAAAACGTCGCTCAGTGTGAAAAGCTAAGGGTTTACACAATGTGGGATCCCCCCCCAACCTTTTTTTTCCTCCTATGTCGCTCCCTCACTCTCTCTCTCTCCTTCCCCTTTTTGCAGGCTTTTGTTGATTTAGCTGTGAGTGGCTGCCTGACACAACATTGGCTAACTCCTCAAGGAGCTAAATACAGCTAACCCCGTTGCATAGTTATTCTATCACTGGACTCCGAGGGGAACACAAAAAGGATGTATTTTAATTAAGCAAAACCCAGGGGCTTCAGCATTACTATAACCACATGAAAGTGGAGAGAGTGAGATGAGGAAAACAGTGAGGATGGAGAGAAATTGTAATGTTTGAAGCGGCGCTGCATGATGCACCCGGTTAATGTGTGGTAATTGGAAAATAATGCGTATTCTTGTATTGACTGCTGTGTTTGGACGCTTATAGAACTTTGATGGACAGGGGGATCGGTGATATTTTGTGCACTCTGTCTCAGTGCACATCAATGCTGAACAACACCAACTGGCCATAATGCATGTCCCAAATCAATGGAGCCAACATGTTGTCAAATAAGACCAAAACTAACCATGATCTGATCATGCTAGCAGGTGTTAACAGTGCAGACAACGTTCGAAACCAAAACCATATCAGCGTCTCTAATCTCTCCATTTGGCTCGGTAAGGTTCTTCTGTAATGGAGCCTTTTTTCATTTTTGGGTCTCTAGTGTAAAACAAAGCAGAAGATTTCCAATCAGACAACACACACACAGTAAAATACAGTGCAATGGCTGACATAAACTGCCAGTCTTCTTGGTTATGATCCAATTTACATATAATTATAGTAATTATACTAATGCCTTCAAATTTCTCTTATTATGGTTTATTTTCATGTGACAGCGTATTGAGTGTGTCTCTGTGTGTGTGGCGCATTTTCCTGCAGCATACATGTCTAGCAGATTCTAATAACAGGTGAAGGGTTAGAGTGGACCCCCCTACACACACACACACACTCACACACACAAATCTGCAGCATAGGTTAACCCTGGAAATAAAGAAATAAAGGCATTACATGGAGAACCTGAGGAGAATCTTGAATGCCAGTTGGCGGTAGGAAAGATGGATTGCCTGAATTCTCCACCAATCACCAAACAACACATTGGCTGCAGCATTGATTGATGAAGTATTTAAGTCGTCAATCTCGCATCACCTGCTTTTCTTGTCCACCCTCCACCCGCCCCCACCCAGCCCAAAATGGCAGCAGAAAAGCTGCGCTGTGTCTGCAGATCGGATGAACCCTGACCGACGGGGAACTTTGCAGCCTTTGGGATCATAATTGTAAGAAGCTTGTGACGAGGCTGAATACAAAGTCGGACAAATAAGACCAAAAAGTTACAAATAAGACCAAAAAGTTACAAATGTGCAAATCTGGCAAGCAGATTGTACATTTGTTACAACCTGTTCGCCACAGAGAGGTGAGGGGAAGGCTTTCATGAGGTTCAGAGGTTTGGCATGGAGTCTCTGCATGTGCATTAATGCCGTCATTGTGCAAACTGCACATTACACCTCCACTGCCATCCTCGCACTCCTTTGTGATATGCCTCAGTGTATATAACTCAGCCCAATGCTATTGATTACAAATCATGATTAACAATAATTATATTGACAGAAATGGAACATTAGCCCTCACCTCTGACCCTATTTGCAGACCTCTTTGTACTCTATGATGTATTCAATATCATAATCATGCTTGAGTACACTTGGTTTGAAAAAAAAAAGGGGGGGGGATCAATGAAACTGCGTCCATAAGCAGAGAGAAAACATCACACCTGCAGATATTGTGTTGACAGTGCATTGGAGAGCAAACACAGAGACGCTGTCCTCTTGGACTTATGCTGAAGAGGCCATTGATCCACCGGTTAACCTATTCTCCTGCATCAGTACAGCAGCAAGCCGTCAGAGGAAAGCCACCTCCCCCCACCCCGGCCATTGTTTCCCTCCACTAATATGATACCCCCTGAAGGTTCTCCACAGACCTCATTTCTAATCAATGCATGTGGTTGGTGGGATCATCCTGTCTCTGCAAATTAATGACTTCACTTTTTTCTGTGGTTTCATTCCATTGATTTGTTTTATTAGCCCATTGATCCTCGCACACTCTCCTCCTCAACCCATCCTCTGCCTCACCAAACCCCAACCCTCGGCTTCCTCTCTGTTTATCAATATGAGAGCTGATGGCATCAATTCTGCAAAAAAAAAAAAAAAAGCGCTTCCTTGGTCAACCGGTGACAGGAAAAGAAATATACATGCGGGAGTGGGGAATGGTGCATACTGATGGGACGAGGCTAACTCTTGTTGTCAAATATGATGTAATTTTTTTTGTGAGAAGGAAAATCACCATTCAAACTGCTTAGTCCTCTTATGTCACTTTATTTTCTTTATTTAACACTTATATCTCTAAGATGTAATGCAAGAAAAGCTCAGCATTTTTCACGTTCTCTGTGTGTCGCAAATATGAATATCCAGGCTAAAGTAATCTGGTTTTATTAGTTTAATACAAGTGTCATGGTCTAAATCACTTAGACGTTCATCTGGTCAGGGCTCGGCGGTCTTATTAACAGCCATATCTAACTCTCTCCCCTATAATTCCCTTTGAGATCTGAACAAAGGGATAGGAAGTACTTTACTCCGACAAGTCAGACTTCACTTCACAGGAGGAATTACAGCTTTTCATTTTCTGTCACTGGAGCGTTTTAGCGAGGTGCCCCACTAGCATAACGATGTTCTTTCTCTCTTGTTTTATGACTTGAGCCATGCACAAAGAGTTGATTCACGGTAATTACATGTGAAAACGCAAATGCCGATGTGTGTGTGTGTGGGAAGTTTGGAGTACGCTCGCTGAGAGATACTCGCAAAAGTACACACGCTGGATATCCTGATGCTGAAAGAAATAGAGAGTCAGACACAAAGACTCAGACCCCGGAGCGAGACAAAAACACACAAAAATCCTTACAGGGAATAAAATTCAAATGTGTGGTTGTTCAGGTTAGTCCCCTGTCCATCAGTGCTTCTGTCTGAATCCATTAGGATAAACACTGTTTGCATTCTCTGCATGACTGCAGTTACACATTGTCCTCCCATGGCCACTGCTGTATTATTCCTGTCCATCAAATAGCGACACATGCCGTCTAAGAAAACAAGCTCAAGTCATACTGGAGGCCGTAAAATGTCTGGCCCCACCCATCCTCCCTCCTCACTGACTCCTCCATCCTCCAATCCTCTCTGCAGCTCTCTGCAGCGCCTCAGTTTGTACTGCGAATCCATGCAATGCAGTTCGATCAAAATGGGCTGTCAAACCGAGGAAGCATTAAAACTTGTGGAAGCGAGTGGAGGAAGCATAAGTGTAGCTACATCCAGCCTGCAACATGCAATCGAACATGCACCCACACCTACTTAGGGTCTGGATTGTGTGTTCCTTTGGTAGGATATGGTTAAATCTTGAGAGTGTCCATGCTCAAAGATGAGAGAGAGACTATCAAGAACCCCCCCCATCGCCAGCACCAAACTGCATGTTTATCCAGCTTGTGGGAATTCCTGTTCCTCAGGAGGGATCTGGAGTCGTCACGACTGGCGATGTTCCCGTCCCACCCTGCCGGCCTCTTTCGTGGATATCACATCCCACACAGATAGACGATTACTCACTTTCTCTCTACTTAGACATTACACTGCTGTCCCGGCAGCGGGAGAGATGACTTGTGTGTTTATATTTATAAATAACAGTGAGGTGAACCCTCGCAAAGCTATGCACACCAACACAACACATGCAAACACGTAGACTGAGTTTAGATTTCAGCCGTTCAGGCGAGCAGGCTGCACCAACGACGATGACACACGCTCAGAGCTTAGTGGGCACTCCAGCGATTTTACACCTGGAGTTCAGTGAACGCATCATGAGTAGTTCTACTCAGCCTGTAGGAACAAACAGACAGTAAAATGTCTCCTGTGCCTCTGGAAGGGGATTTCCAAAGTGACGATGTTATTAAGGTCATCTCCGCACGGGCTCGAGAATTAAACAATGTGTAACAGAATGAGACCGTTTTAAACTGGAGATGTGGGGTTTGAAAGAAGTGGGCTTTTAGGGAGTGCGTCTAAACAAACACATCTGAGCTGCATTGTGGGACATGTAGGATCAAGCAGTTTTGTAGCTCGACCCATACCTGTGAATAAAAAGCCAGGATATGGAAATGCAACACCAATTTACTGAAGGAGCCCTTTAACACAAACAAACAAATTATACGAGAACTTATTATGCATGACTGGACCTGAGTTTTTTTGTTTTGTTTTTTTCTGATATATACACAATGCATATGCACTTCCTAAAAGCATTCACACATATGTACCTTCACAGACCTCTAACTTCCATCATCTTGATACTATTATCTGTAATTTATACCCCGGATTCCGGTCATAAAGATTTATCTCTGTGATTAAATGTGGCACACTATTCAGCAAATAAACAGGTAGGTAACTTTAGGTGGGTTTAGCCACTGCTACATCCCTGCATCTCTCTCCTGTCTTTACATAAATCCTTTCAGGGCTTCTGGCAGCAGTTTCCTGCTCTTTCATCTGGCTCCCTTGTGGTAGGACTATTAGCCCGGCCTGTATACCTGCAAGTGTTTGGGAGGCAGCTGGCTCTGGACGCTCGGTGCCTGCACGGGCCCAGGGGCTGCTGGGACCTGGGAACGCTGGCACCAAATACCGATGGGTAATTAGACCTTCATTCAAGAGCAAATGTGGCAAGCATTAGACACAAGGCTCTTTCCGGTTCAATTCATATCTCCATCCTTCCTTCCTTCCTTCCTTCCTTCCTTTCCCTCCTAGCAACCTTCACATCTTCACTTTTTCCCCTCTTTCTCTTGTTTTTGTTTGTCCACTGTTGGACAATCCTTGATCTCAGGCCACTATCTTGAGCCAAGATTGTCTGAGATGTGGAAATTTTGGGTCTAACAGAGAGACAAAAAGCTGTCAGTCAATGAGAACAAAATAACTCCAATTTCTGTCATTTTGGAAATCAAAGCCAATTAGTTTGACCAGAAAAGGACATTTTGGAAACCAGGATGATTCAAAACAGCAATCTAACAGCACTTGCTTTTTAGTTTTAATTTGTTACCCCAAAGATACTTAATTTAACCAGCAAAGCGATGCAAAATGATTACAGGTATGACAATATAATCATCCCTGCTCATTCAATGATTTTCAGAAAATGGCATTTTTTTTATTATTATTATTAAAATAGAAGTCAGCCATGACAGACATAAATACCATCTTCTCACTCACTACAGACATGATCATTAAAGAAAGCTGAAGTGCAACATTCATGGAAAAAAAAGCATAATGCTGTTACAGTTTCTGGGTCTCACCACAGTCTCAGGTGCCCAGACATGATAGGCGCTGAATATATTTACATGACTCAGTCGATGTCATGTGCCACTTCGTCTGGCTCAGTTGTGAGAAACATGACAGCGGTTGTTTCTCATGTGAGAGGAAAACTATGAGAGGCCCCTTCTAGTTTTGTGGCGAAAGGTGACATAACCCATAATTCCACTCCAACCACAATGTCCTTTTATCAGATGTTCCTCTCTGATACTGCAAGGGTGGTTCACATGACACAAAGCAGTCGCAAATGACAGCAGTGCTGTGAATGTGCAGATATGTGGAACCCCAAAGTGGTCAGTGTTGAATAACTAAATAAGACCTTATTAAATCAAGAATAATATGAATTAAAAGTGGAATATTATATACTAAGAAACAACTAAATTGGGGAATTCGAAAACTTAGTTTATTTCTCCATCCCCTTTTGGCTAGGAAAAAGCTATCTACCTCGACAACTGATGAGCTAAGCTGGTTTGTAAGGTGATAGACTGAACTCAAGGCATCACAGCTTAAGAAAATACATGCAAATAAACAAAAAGGAAGCAACTTAAGTGATCATTTTCATAAATCTGACAACCCCTGCACTGAAAATACCACATACAACACAACCAAATATACAAACACACTGCAAATTCTAACAACACTACCAAAGAGACAAATACTGTTGGGAACTGCGCAATGTTGTGCTAACAATATCTTGAAAGGTCACAAACCAAGGCAGCAAAATGTGTCCCAGCTGGGTTCTTCACTTTTTTGTGTCCCCTGGAAAAAGATCTGTTGTCATCTGAGCTACTTGCAGCGGGCTACTGTATTTGCTTGGCTGTATTTGAAAACGCAGGTACTGATTTGGCCACAATGTAGCGTGCATGGTCGGTATGCAATATGCAAACAAGCAAAATCTGCAGTATGCCAAAAATATTTTGCAAAAATCTCCAACCGGAACATTCACAACAACCAGCTGGGCCAACAACACGTAGTTTATTTGATTTAATTTTTTTTACAATTTTCCGATGCTATTTCCATCACTTAACTCATCTCTGACAATTTTTGAGGCGAGAAATCAAATTCCGAATATTGGCAGCGGTCCGAAAACCGACGATGAATTGAAAAAACATCTTCAAAGTAGAGAAGGCGTAGACATAGCCGGCCAGCCATTAACAAGAACAAAAAATACCATCGATCAACAAGTTTCATGAAAAGGCACCCAGCTGGACTGTAGCAAGGACAACAAGGATAATGTTACGCTTCCAAGGCAACAGAAATACTGGGAGGACGAGCTCCATTTGCAGTGAAATAATGTGACAAAGCGCTCGTGAAGCTGGTTCCTTCCAATCGTCAGATAGTCGTTTCCCATCTCTCAGGTAAATGTTCATCTTTTGGAAAATCGTGAAAATCCATATTTGGTGCATCAGGTGACGACTACACAGTAGTGGTGGTTTGCCATCAGCCATGCTATTGCTTACTTCCACTTTCCAAAACCAGAAACCAGCTAACCCTGACCGAGCATCCCTCAACAATCAACTCAACAGTTTCATACTGCAAGTGTTCGTGGGAAAAAAGCACATTTAAACAGAGTTTTGACCATTTTGAAATTGAATTTCTGTGTTGAAAATGAGCTCCAGAAATACGTTAAGTTTATAATTTCTTGAAGTATTTCACAATTTATTGGTTCATTGATATAGTTTATTTATCCATGTGCTTATTTATTTCACGTCTTATTTTTCTGTGTAATACTGAGCACTTTGGGGCTCTGTATAGAAGGGCATAAACGTGTGGATGCGAAATAGATTTTAATCAAAAATACTGAATTTTCTCATTAAATGGTTGTGTCACAGGTACGGGAGGCTTGAATAGGCTGACGGGTTGCTCTTTGCTGTGCAGTGAATGGACTCATAACGCTGCGGAGATGCTGCTTTTAGCGGTCAGGGAAAAACACTGGGTCCAAATTAGCATAAACAGAAACACAAAAGAAAAAGGGGAGAGGAACGAAACAGAAAATAGTGTTGTCAACACGACCCCCCGGTGAGGAATTTCAATTTCATATATCTAATTATCCCTGTCAGATGGAAAGAAGTGACAAAAAGCTGTCTTTGTTCTCTCTCTTTATCTCCCGCATCTCTCTCAATTAATTTCAGCATACGAATATGACTAATTGTCTCTGTGCGGCTCTGCAGCCACATAAATAATAATTTCGGCCCATGTTGGGGTGGGGGGGTGGGACGTTCCTGCATCAATTTATGATATTTGAACACAATGGATTGTGCATAATTCAGGTGATCACGTTAGCAGACCGATGCCACCTCTCTGTAGGCATCACCCTCTGCCCCACAGTCTTGTAGCCCGCATAATACCTCTCTGCTTCCCCGCTTTGTAAACGAGAGCATCACGTCTCCCATTTCTGTCACTGCGATTGTTTCTTTGTTTAGAGTGATGATATTAGCATCATAATCAGGCGGAAAGAACGAGGCAGCGGTGATGACTGATTTATGCGCGGTTTGTGTGGAGAGACCAACAAAACCAGTCACCATCCACTGTGCATTTCAATCAGATATGCGCATGTTTATTATTTCAGGCATTCATGTGCTAACTAACTTGAAAAATCTGATTTCCCCAAATACACTACTTGAGTAGCAACACTTCATCAATGGGTTGGTTGTCAGCTTTTAATAAAGGGCTTTTTTCTAACAGTGAACAAACTGGTACTGGTGGAAAGTAACAAAGTACATTCACTTGAGTATACTTAAGTACAATTTTAAGGCACTTGTACTTGAGTATTTCCATTTTATGCTACTTTATACTTCCGCTCCACCGTATCTCACCACTACATTTCATCCCCAACTTTAGTAACCAGTTACATTGCACATTACGACTGATAACACACACACAAAAAAAAAACAAAAAAATAATTATAATGTAATATTTAGAGTAAGATCAAACTTTACTGAACACTGATGAGGGTATCTCTAAGCTGCCCAGGAGATAAAATATGTAATGTAGTTCAAATTTGCTCCATCCTTATCAGCATTGAACATACTAATGCTCCAACAGTTCTAATCCATTAATATTCTGCATAATGAGTTCTTTCATATGTTGACGCGCATACCTTTGTACTTTCACTTAAAAAATGTCATGCAGGACAATATTTCTACACTGTGTTATTGCTACTTTGACTTAAATGCAAAATCCGAGGGCTTCTTCCATCTTCAAGCACTCTGGTACAGAAAACTGAGAAGTTACAAAGGAGTACCGAATCAGGAAAGACCTGATAATTGGTGCATTGTTAATAAGTAGTCCCTGATTAACTGGAGGACTGGAGTTACTAGAAAACAGATACAAGAGTGATGAATCATCAGATAATAATTAGTTCATAACCATCTGTGAATCAAGACCAACGTCTTCTTGAGCGCACCCATTAACTATGAATCAGCCACTCAGCAGCACAAAAGTAGAAGCAACTCGTTAGTTACTCATTACTTAATAAGTACTTAGTTGTTGTGCACCCTCAAGTTGCCCCTTTTGTTTTCATAGATGCTGACGATCATAAGGAATCACTTATTAATAATTCACATCCTTAATCAGGTGGCTCCTGATTGGCTCCTCTCTTGTTCCTTAGTAACTACTCACAGTTTTGTGTATCACATTGCAAAGTGTTACCGCTCTTTATACCGCTTGAATCTAAATGGCAGTGGCAAAGAAACACTCAAACTAGTCTTAATCAAAACGGAGTGTTTTTACCCTTCTTACAAATTGCTTTGCCATAAGAGTATTGCACTCTGGTTTACATTTAACTCACATCACAAGGTTTGTGACTCTGACAATGATTGTATAATTAATTGGTGTCCTATTCACTCCAGGAGACCTTGTCTTTTCCTGCGTCTCAACAAAAGAAAAGAGGGAAGGCCAAAAATATGCACTCGTGCTGAAAGAATGTTTTATCACTCACTGACACTGGCATAAAAAGCCTTTGAAGGATAGCGCTAAAGTGATGACATTTTTGATTCAATCAAATCCTTCGAAAAAAAAAAAAAAACAATCAGCAAATAAACCTAAACATAAGGAACCAGGAAAACATCCAAAACTTGTCGAAACAAAGCAGCAGTGGAGTCGTGGCACTCCAACCATAAAGCATACTCACTCATTCACTCACGTGGGGGTGGGGTAGGGGGTGTGGGGGGCTGGTATTGTTACATTTCATCAGACACATTCCTTCTCTGTGGACTCGTGACCAGTTGCCATGTCATTTTATATCAGCCTCTCTCACTGTTTCTCTCTTCGTTCATCCGTCTCAATTCCAAAAGGCTTTAATGACTATCTATCTATCTATCTATCTATCTATCTATCTATCTATCTATCTATCTATCTATCTATCTATCTATCTATCTATCTATCTATCCAAACTAAGTAATAAGGCGGTTTACTTACATACAAAGACAGGCTAATATACTTGTTTAACTTAAAATGATCAGAGCTCGATGCAACACACTTGCATGAATTTGATTGGATTGTTGGTAAGTAACATGACTGCTGTGTTTAAGTTTTAAAGTTCTGACTTTGGCCAGAGGTGCTACTTCCTAGCTGAGACCTATGTTATGAAAGAATGACATTGACATTGCTGTCGCTGCTGTGTCCATCGTCCATGAACCCTGCTGTCCAACCCTATCACCCCAAATTAATGTCAATATGGGCTGATTTATCGCGGTTCAGTCCAATAACTGGCTGAAAAGTGGTGCTTGAGCTCCTCCCACTGAGGTTTAACTAAACCAGTAAGATTACGTCTACTTCCAGCGTATCTCTTCGCAGGAGAAATATTTGCAGAACTACTCCCGTATGCAAAAACACTGCAGTGTGGAGGTTATTACTGACACCTGTTGCAGAGGAGATGGCAATCAGTTGCTCTTGGTGAAACAGGCTGCGTCATATCTGCAAAATGCAACTGGTAGAGTAGAGTTTTGTCACAGAACTTTCCATACGTACATGCATTAATTAGCATTTTTCCATCAACAGTCAAGTGTCTGCAAGAACGACGATAACAAAAAGGAGGAAAAATTGATTTGCATTCGGTGTACAAATAGTTCCAGGACAAGGGCTGTTAAGTTTGAAATTAACATGTAAACAGTTGGAAAGTCTGCCCTGCCCCCCCACCCCCACCCCCTTCTCCTTAACCCCCACCCCGGTTCCCTTTTAGCGCCTTGATAAATATACATAAAGCCTCGCACAAAGACCGCCTTGTTCCTTCAAATGGGCTACTTTTTAATGGAGACATATATTTCCAGGATTATATCAGCATTCAGTTGCAAATTGTGAGTTTTAATACTCCAGTTGGGGCAGTCTATGAATAAGAGTATCACTTGAATTCAGGGAGCACCTGGTGCCGAGGGCTGGGCTGTGAGGGGGCTTCGAGCTGACCTGGTGTCAGTGCCAAGGCTTCGCTTGTTCCCAGCATTCCCATTCAGACTCTCAGCGTGCCAGCCTTCACTCTGATACTGTAGACCGCTCACTGCACGTGTAATTTCATGCTGCTGGTGAAATTCAAGATGAAGAAGACATGTTTGGAGCTTTGAGTGCAAAAGTTTTTGTTAAAACTTTTCAAACTGATATCGTATACATCTTGCTATTAAATTATATTCCAGGTAGCAGCTAAGAATGACTTTTATTCTGACAGTATTTCAGAACTGGTGCATGTTCATCAGCATCTATTCAGCATTGCAGTTTTGTTGCACTTCATCTCATTGTCCTCAAAAAAGACACAATCTCACAATTCACTACTGTACCAAGAAAAACATTTTAACAACAGAGGCTTTTCTTTTTTTTTCTTTTTTTTAACATTACTTACTTGGCTGCATGAGAAAAGACAGGGGTCGGGGGAGGGAATGAGTAGTACTATTTGGAGGAGGAGAGAGGAAGGGGTACAGGGTCCATTCGTATGCACCCCACATCCACTCAACACACAATCAGGCCTGTATTGCATTTTGCAAATTTATACCCAGGATGTTGGTTTAGAGTGTTTCCCTGAAAAAAAAAAAAAAAAAAAGAAGGAGGTTTTTTTTTTTCAAGTAAGTGTCTGCTTTCATGAGCAAGAGTGATTGAGGCACACAAACAAACCTTTGTTTCCTAGCTCACAGATGCAAGGCCCGAGCTCTGATTTACGCCCCACCCAGAGACACATTTGCACTTTTGTAATACTTTGAGACTCAGACTGTATGAAAAAAACAGCGTACTACTATGAAAAAAGAAAAAAAAAAACAATGTAGGATAAAATATTTATCTAATTGAAAGGTAGATATCTTTTGTGATTCCGGCTACAAAACGGTAAACATTTCTATATATTATATAAAATGCATTATCACCGTACTGAGTGGTGACATTCTGCACTATACATCCACAATTCAAACCAGCCTCTTCTCTTCCTCAAAATATTTGCACAGCCTCATGTTTGCAGTGGCCGGAGAGCTGAACTAATGGCAGGCCAATCTATAGCCAGACACAAGCAGTCAAAGTCAAGGGCAAGAAACACTGAAGCTAAGAGACATCGAGCTTGATCTGGAGTGCTCAAGAGGGTCTTGAGCGCAGGTAGCAGGTAATGTCCACTTCCCGGTCTCATTCTGTGCCGGCGAAGCTGTAAATCAACACGGCCGAAAGAGTTTCTTCATGTTAGCTGACTGTCGCAGTGACGCAGTGGCACAGTGCCGGGCTGACAGCAGGGCGGCACCTTCTACGATACCGGAGTGTTCGGACGAGGAAGCGACTGATGACGAGGATTGTCGTCTCGTGCCAATCAGATCATTTAGGAACACAACTGGAGCGTGGAAGAGGACTTGAAATTGGCCATGAGACGGCGAGCGTGTGGGCACTGTGATTCCTGTGCTGCATTAATGTGTGGCAGTCATTCAGCAGATGTATGCGTGCATAAGCTACTTTAAAAAAATATTAAAAAGGTTTGAAAAGGACAATGAAAAGTTATTGAAACTCAACATCACTCATCCAGACATTGGAGGAAAGTGCACCATAACTGTTTATTTCTGTTCTATGAACGCAGCTTTTCACACAGAACTGGCTGCTCTCCTGCACTGGGTTTGCGTTGGAGAAATGATAGGTTTGTAATACGCGCGCTCCATCAGGTCAGTGTGTTATATCCGCTGAGCAGAGAGCACAGTCCAGTCGACAGGCTGCTGACAACTTGTTTACGTCAGTCCCAATTAATAATTAGTTTAATGATTTGAGCGCTTGACATGTGCCCCGGACAAACGCGGGCAGGAAAATGCACACACGGTGCTGTTTGCATAAATCTGCCATTTCAGCTCGGGCTGAGGGGGAACAGAGGGAGAGAGGTGGGGGAATTATAGGACTCAGATGTGTGTGATTGGCGGTTCCCTTGGCTCCCAGGGTTAGAGAGTTCAGAGAAAAGCCGATTATTGCTCTCCCTCAGGTCAAGCCTTCATAAATAAACAAGGGGAGAGCCTGAGGCACCGTGTTTTAGTATGATTAGCATATCATACAGCCTATCGACAAGGCACTTATCATATTACAGCAGGGCCGTCCTCTGAGCACACAGAGGTTACATGTACAGGGCTGCTGAGCATACATCTCTGTTCATTAGAAGGGTCCTCCGGGGAGAGAATAAATCATATCAGCACGTGGTTATGGCAGCGTAGGCGTTTGACTCCTTTAATAAGCCAGAGAGAAGCTGACAGTCGGCTTTACGCTGAGGAACAGGACGGGAGACGAGTGGAAATGATGGGGAGGACTGATAGTGGGAGAGGAGAAGAAGAACAGGCAGAGCTGTGGCACTAGAGGCCCCCTTTTCTGCCACCTTAGACCTGTTTTACTCTGCTGTGTATTTGGACTCAAACTTGACTTCGTCTCAGACACTTTCAGATCCTGGTGGATCCACTGTCTTCAGCATTACAAATGATTCTTTAATGACTCCAATGTCCTGTGATCTTCTCAGGATTAAGGCCATGGTTGGGGTTTGGTTAAAGATGTGGAGTTAGGATCAGGGTTAAAGGTTGAACTCATGCTGAAGACTGAAATACAAAGATATATCCTGAATTGTCTATTTGGGCTTTGAATGAGATTCAGTTTCTTTGGTTCTGGCCTCAACTTTTAGTCTCGCTCCTGGAGTTGGACTTGCCAATCGCGGTCTCGGCTACCTGCGAGGATGATCCAATGAACAGCGAAATGGAATGAAATAAGAGGAAAGGATGATAGAGTCCGGCACAGCGAACAGACAAAATAATGTTTCTTTGGATGATGAAATTAGCCCAGAAGGAATTATGACGGTGTCTTAAAACTGCATCCACGACGAAGTGGAAGTCACCCCGACTCTCAGACACGCTGCTCAGATTTCAATTTGGGCAAGCCTTTTCTCCTCAGCTACACAAGCTCAACTCACAGACCAGGGGCCACAATTAGCAGCTAGCCACTCTGACCAGGGAAAAAGAGCAAATGACATCCGCACCTAAGCCCTCCTAAGCCTGGGGAGCCAGAGTACCGAGTTGGATCTGTGCCCCCCGCCCTCCAGTCAAGCATGGCATCTTTAGGTGGTCACACACTAGGAGGGGAGGTATATTTTAACTGTCATTAGCGCTGTTTAGCTTCCCTCCAGGAGGCAGGAGCGCCGGGGATGACCAGCTGGGTGGATATACAGTAGCTATAAGACGGTGCAATGCAAAAAAAGTGGCATATTGGATGGGTGTTCTTCGTGTCTCAGCTTCATGGTGGTGGCACAAAGCTGGGATCAGTCTGGATGCCATGTCACTTGGATAATCACATCCACCACTGGCATGGATCTTATGGCACAGAGAGGGACAGCAGACGTCAGGAGCATTTCAAACTTATTGTTTAAAAATGACTCCAAGAAAATGTCCTAAATGTTTCTAGTAGAATATTTCCATCAGTTATTTACTTGACTCTTTAAGGGCTGAATTTGAAGGTTTTTGTCTATATACAGTACAGCTCCTAAGCCTTTTTGTCAACCACCCCACTAAATTTATATGCACCTTACTGTGTGTGTGTGTGTGTGTGTATTCACATGTGTGTTCCTAAGTGATGCCATCCCCGCGCGCCCACCCCCCCAAATCCCCCCCCCCACATGCAAATTAGAACTTCACACACGTCGCGGCAAGCTGCCGGGTGCTCTGTGATTTCACACGACCAATTAAGGCCCTCTTGGCAGTTGTGTGAACAGTTTCATTAGAGGAGATAATATTGCAAAGTGAAATGATAAGCAATCATTATGATTAATTCCCAGACATTACATTGCTCGTTAATGAGGTGTAAATGATCTCATTATTTTTTGAAAGAGTACAGATTAGATTAAAGTGGAGTGGACAGCGCTCCTCTGTGTTCAGACAAGTTAGTGTTAATTAGGCCCAATCTCCAGGAGCAAATGAGCCGCAACCCTTTGGTAAACAATTAGGCTTCCATAGCCCTGGGCTAGATGGACAAGGATAGGCAACTGAAAGGGTAGATCGCTGCAGAGATGACGTTATGAGAGGGTTCAGATCTGAATCTAATACATCGCTCTGCAGCCACGCAAAATTAGACAAATCGTTTTGCTTCTTGCGCTGAACAGTGGAGTTTGGCAAATATTTGAGGTTGATTTTGGGCTTTTATTATTAAATATCAACCCAGTTCGTCTTGTTTACAGTCATGCTGCAGCCATGTTGGATTACAGGCTGCGTCATTTCCTGCGACTCTTTGGTGAATAGGCAGACAGTTTGTCCTCAACAAAAGCCAACATATAGAAGGGTAATGGCAGACTGGAAATACACTGAATGGCTACTGCTCAAATAATAATGACAATAAAATAGTGATTTCTTTCTTTAAAGAAATTTAATCCAGCTGGTTTTAAATGAGGTGTATAAAAATACTCACACTGGTGAAATATTTAAAATGAAAAAAGGCTGCAGACTGCACATTAATAGCACATCCGTGGACCGTCCACACCATCAATGCAAAGGTGGTGGAATGCTGGCTAACATGAGGATCATGTCGGGCTGCTACACCCACCCAAGAAATGATTTCCTGCCCCCAGTCTCTCGTGTTCAGGTACGGAGGCCATGCAGCTGCTTTCAAGGTAAAAAAACTCACACCTTTCAGGTGCTTTAAATGACTTTTTGGAAACAAAAGTGAAAAAAAAAGAGGGATTATTTTGAGGTGTTTTATCTTCATTTCAAGAAAACCGACTTCAGCCCATTGATGTCAACTTGCTATTCATTGTGTGTCTTTATTGATGCAAGCAACAATTTTGTGTTTAAAAAAAAAGTTTTTGTGTAATGTGCAATTTAGCGAAACAAAAAGGACACAAAGACTTTTATTTTGCCGCTTTTGTTTTTGACTTTAGTGATGAAATTCATTCATTCAGCGGGACCCAAGTTATTATTGCGCCTTATTGAAATAATTATGCCTCATTGTTGCAGTATAATGTCGGTAAACATGAGGACAAAATTGATTTAAAGGTTAGAGCTGTGCTGAGAGTGAAGTTTGAAGAGAATGAAGAAAAAAAACCTTCTTTTATTTTACATTATTAATTAAAATCATTTCGAGCGGCGGCCCTTTGATGTCACAAAGGTGAGAACAGTGTCCCTGTATCTCATCTAAAGGCAGACTGGAGCAGCCACAGTGGGAAATGTCTGCTTCTGACAACATTGATTTTACCATCCTCTCCCTTTGTCTGAAAAGATATGCTTAGATTATGACAAGAGAAGCGATGCTGTAATCCCTCTGCCATAGGAGTTATGTTTTAGAGACATCAGGCCCTTATCGGTGATTGATAACGCTTAACTCAAAAACATATAGAAGCATTAGGAACGTCAATATTTTGCCGGCGACTGAAGGTGACCCCTGGTTCCTGTGTTTGCAGTGTGTGCGCGGAGGGCTTTGATGGTAAATTTGTAAGGGTGGTTATGTGGGGAGGCTATTATGGATTTGCTATCTTGGCCTGAAGTGTTTGCGGCTGATTATGTGATTAAATCAATAATAATTTCTGTTTGGGCTCCTTTGCTCCTCTGCTTCATCTTCTTTTTCCTGTGTAGTTGAGTGGAACGGTGGGTGGGGACTGGTGTACACAAATACAAGTGCAGGCGCAAACACACACACACACACACGCATGTATAGTACACACAGCAGAACAACTGTGCAGCAGATGGCATTAAGGGCACAATCCAGGGTGTAGAAAGTCAACAGGAAGGAATTCATCAATAGAGAACACATATGAAATGGGGAAAAAAAGCTAAAAGTCTGTATGTTTCAACAGTTTTAAAACACATTTGAGTGATAAAAGGACACAAATGCATCTTTAACACAACCGGACCAATAAACACACTTACCTAACTTTTACCTGAGATTTGTGAACCTCCTCAGTGATGCAGAGCTAAAAAAAAAAAAAAAAAGAAGAAGCCTAAAGAAGATGCCCAACGCCTCAGCTGCTTTTGTCTGAATGCTCCTTCCTCTACACCTCAGACCCTAGTTTGTTGCCGACTTGTGCCAGCCACTCCTTAGCAACCGCAATCGCTCCCCTCTCTGGTTCTGCCAGGTTTGTTGTTATGTCTAGACTGCAGGAAATGCAACATTACATTTGTTTACAACCAACAGGAACTAGAACCAGAAGCTGTTACGTGATTAAAGAGTGCTACCCAGAGAGAGCGTGTGTGTGGCTCAAGCCCCTGGGTTTGGCAACGATCGACTCGATATAGGCGAACCAAAATGGAGAAGGAGAGCAGAACTGCTGTCCGCATCGCTTAGATGAACAGATTACATTCAGCACAGTATTCTCAGATTCCAGATACTGAAAGTAAGTTGGAAGAAGCCAAGTTTGTGTCTGTTTTGTATGTCCTGTAGCATTTACATTGGTGCTTATTTGAGCATGTGACTATATAGAATATGCATTTAGTGTGTCTGTGGCTGCGCGTGTGTGATTGCGTGTGGCTGCCTTAACTCACAATCCCTCAGCACCCTCTTAAATCTATACCCAATAAAAATCAGCGCCGTCTCGAAAAACAAAACCCAGGGAAACATCTGTAAAACATCGATTTCGCAGATTGCAAACCAACTGCATGGCTAATGAGAAAAGAAATCATTTTTGATTAATTAACCTAAAAATTGGAGAATCTAAGCCGCCACCAGGGAGATGACAAGCGCTGCGGGCCCGATCACATGGGAGGCGGACATACTGTAGAGCCAGCTCCGGCCCGCTCGGGGAGGGAAGAAGGAGAGGCTTTGGGAACACTGAGGTACATACTTGAGGAATGGCATCCATTACTGAACCAAAATCACCAAGAGTCTTTGTGGTGATCACATGCTGGAATAAAATATTTTCCACTCAATAATTGTGCCCATTTATTCATGGGGGGGGGGGGGTTGGTTAGCTATCAACATACTGTAGGTGGAATTTATTGCTTTTACAGTACTACGTCAGTTTCATTTGTGTGTTTTAAAGGGTTGGTTCACCCAAATTACACACACACCTACACACACCTACACACACACACACACATAATTTCTCCCTTACCTCTTGTGGTATCTAGCTATGCAGACTGTTTTGGTTTTATTTGAAAAGGGTATTTTTGCAACACCCCAAATACAATGGAGGTGAATGGAGTGCTATGTGGTCACCAAAGTGCTGGAAAACTCTGGAATAAAATAACAAATACAATCCTCCACACTGTCAACAGTTTGTTACTTTGTTCCTCCCGAGCATTTCCAACGTTGTAATGTTGAAAACGTTCGACGCTGTGAGCGCCATAAACAGAATTCCATTCACCTTCATTGTGTTGGAGCAGATTAAAATAATTAAGCGAGGTCTGCTCGCCATCTTCAACAGCTGCATGTGTCTGTGGCTTGAACAAGTCGAGCAAAAAGCAAAAGTAATTATTTGTGTAAATTTTAGACGCCCAGAGAGGTAATATTAGGTTGTGATTCACAAGATAAAAGCAAAGTGCATGTGTTTTTTTTTTTTTACTAAACTGACCTTTATTAATGCATTTTCTAAATATCACTTTATTGTAAATCATATGTTCAACTCTTGAAACAATCCTTTTTTATTACACTGTAATATATACATTGCACTTAGTATCTTTTTATTGTCTTCGGAAACTGTATGTACTGAACATCTACTCTCAATATATGCACATTAACCCACTTCTGTAAATACAGTGAGCTGTGCAGTACTTATTCCTGTATTCCTGACACTGTCATACACTTCTCTACTGCTCTTGTTATTATATGATATCTTTGTTGAGCGGCGTGTCTGTGTGTAAGAGCTATGCCTTGCATGGACACATTACTATCATTAATTAGCATCCATACTGTACTTGGCCGACACAGTTGATTCGGGTAATGAAATTACTTCAAAAATAATGTCACACTCTGATCGTTGCAACTTGTTTTCCACAAGGCATCGTGGCCGTCGTAGGCCAGGATGTGATGCAGCAGATATTTTACTTTCTCCTACTAGAAACATCCCGTTTTAAGTCTTATTTACTTAAATAATTTTCTTGTGTCTCACAGACTCACTAACTTGACGTCATTCATTTATTTTAACATGTATTATGTCGGGACATCGTGACTGTTTTTCTACATGTAGTCCACTGAGGGAACGGCTAAACACGTTTGACCTCTCTGGCTTGTATCTCAAGACTACAAATGGCCAGCTGGGACTTATGGGAATTATCAATAAGTGTGATTGTTTTTAACCAATGAAATCACACAGCTGCAGCCATTCATTGCACGCACACACACACGGATTTTGAACAAAAACACACACTTAAACTCAAGAGTTCTATTCTGCTCTGTCTCTCAAACACAAACACACACACACACACACACACACACACACACACACGCCAGAATAGAAGGAGGGTATGGAAGTTGAGCTGCACTCACAACACAGCTGGTTCTCCAAGGTCAATAAGAAACGTGGAGTGTTTATTTGTTCATGTGTTTTATTTGCTTTCTAATACAGCCGAGGCTCTGATTTGACAGATCTTCTTGAAAAGAATCATAGCGCTTTAATGTCTAAAGGGCGTGGGAAATTTCCACTCGCCAAATACTTTTTCTCCCTTCCCTTCTTCTTTTGCATTCTATTAGATTTTCATAATTCATTACCATCCTGACTATTTTCCCCTGGTGTCTTAATTTTCCCCCCTTTCCCCCTCATGAAAGCCCCTGTTCCCCCCTCAGCTCACTGGGGTGATGCAGTAACAACCTCCTACCCTCTGATGGCTAGACAGTAGGCCATTGTAAAGCTGAATTGCCGTGGATTTATGGCCATAGTCCTGGTTCCCTGAATGCAATGTCACTCTGCCATGCCATCATTAATCTGCTGTCTCGGACCAAAGACGAAGAGGGAAAAAATCACCACTGAAAAGTATCACAGCAGCAAGAGTGATACTTCTTTATGCATGATGTCATTTTTATCAGCTGCCTGTCTGTCATCGGTAAAATGTGTGGGCACAAGGAGCACCATTTACTCAAGGCAGCCTGGGCGCAGCCACGTCCGACATCATCTACTAGTTCCAGATTGCACAATTAACAAGGGGCTGGTTGAGTGCCAAATGTGGCCATTGCAGCAAATTAATACACCTTTTGATGCCAAAGCTTTTCCAAGACATTTAATCTTCATTAAGCTATAAAACCTGCAGTCCTGTAGCCGCTTTTCACACGTTAATATCGGTCTGTGTGCCCTCCGTCCAAAGCTGTGTGCAACTTGTTTGATAACAGGATAAACGAGTATACAATGCTTTATTTTGTTGTTCCATTTTACGCGTGAATAAATAAAAAAAAAGAAAAAGGAAATGGAAATCTGTGTGCTTTTCCCGATTTCATCTTCAAAATGCAGATTTGAATAGAAGTTAAACCAAAACCAGAAAAAAACTTGAAAAAAATTACAAGTTGTGCTGAATGGGACAGCGTGTAAATAAGCTACCACTGATTGCCATCACTAGAATGAAAAGAATTAGGGTGTGGGCTTTACTTTAACCCATACAGATACTCTCAGGTGAGCAGTGCCATGAGCCTGTGCAGCCGATTCTGTACAGATTAGGCCTGATCTCAGCACTGTTGCTCTGCCCGTTAGTCGTGTGTGGCAGCGAGCATCCCGCTGAAAACTGAAGTCAAATTGCAGTCTTTGGCTTGGCAAACAGTGCGACAATTGAAAAGCCTGCTGTCGTCCTGTGCTGGAAGCAAAAGGAAATTAATTGAAGATTGTGATCACTTCAGATCTTCCCACGTGATCTATCAGCTGCCCAAACCTGGCAGTTGGGTCAGTTGGTTCAGATGTGCAGCATGGAGGCACAGGTTAATGACACTGGTCATCCTATGGTATATATATATGGTTTAAAACCGTAAAGCACAATTTATCATTACTAGGATCATCCATCCAGGCTAGAGCGAGCACAGCCAATGACAATGTTTTTGTAGCAATGCAGCATGGTCAGATAATATAAATATAACAAGAAAAGACAAAAATAAGATGCCTGATTTTGGTTTAACTCCTGTTTTAACTTTATTATTTTTATGTTTTACTTCACACAAAAAAATAGAAAAATAACATAAAACATTGCATACTTGTTTAACTAGATAAACGCAGGTTTGGATGGAAGGTACAAGGACCGATATCCACTCATCACAGCATAAATCTTTAAAATGAAGAATAAAAAAGGCGATATTTAACAATCCAAATGCATTTCTGCTTCTCTGCTGCATATTAAATCCGTCTTTACGCCGCTAACTGTGCTGTTTTCTCCTAAAACACACGTTCTACAACAAAGGCCGTCTGCTGACAGAGGCTTTCTGAGCTCTCCTCCCTCGCTCCGACACTGTTACCTTTCAGAGTCATTTCCCATGATCTACACACAGGCAGATATTGAGCATCATAAATCAGCTTCATAAAGGACGTCTGAGCAATTCTGTGTCTTTTTTTTGGAAAAATAAAAGAGAAGGAAACCTAAATCCTGGTGATTAATGTGCTCTCAAACTCTCTCATAGCCATGGTAACCGGGGCAGTTTGCCATGCCATTTAGAGGATCCAAGCTCCGACATTTTCCAAGTCTCTCACTGATGCTTCTCCTTCGCTCAGAGCAGTTCAAGTTTTTCAGTCCCCACTGGTTTCATGCCGAACATATTCTGCTTCATTCCACGATAACGTAATGAACATCAAACAATCCCACTTTTCAAGCCCATTTACGACTCTGCTGACCACACTCACCTCTCTGTCCTTAGATACCCTTCAGAAACTTCTGGAAAAGGTTTTTAGAGCATAATCGAAATGAAAGGCCTTTCGCCATATAAATCATAACCTCTCGTAAGAGGAGGACATAATGCCATTCCTCCTAATGATCACATACAGAAACAAACAGGGCTGAGACAAACGTCTTCGCGTGGCATTCCTGAGCTGAGGTTTCAGGGGGGAAATTATAAAAGTGGAAAGACTAAGAGGCTTTTCACCGCTGGAAAATGCTATTGTGAGACACAGGAAGGTCAAGTGTTGACATGCAGAGGGGAAGAATTTCTCTGCTTTTTTGCCAAAATTTTCCCATCAAGCTCAATAATGTTGCGTCTTTTCTCAGAAAACTTTGAAGTTTCAAGTTTATTAATCAACATTTTTCAAGGGAAGCAGTAAGAAACAAATTGGAGAAAAAAGAACAAAAAAATACCAGGAAAAACTGATATTAGATTACATAAACCAGGAATATGCTTGCTTACAAATATCATTAAGTATCCAATATAAAAGCATAAATAAATCAACTGATTACGTCAAGATGGATTCAGAAAATGAAGAGCAGTACTATTTCCCTTTGGTACACCTAATAAAGCTGAATATTTATATGCTGAACAAATGCATGCTTTCAGGTAAAACAGAGGTAATATACACGCAATAAAGTAGGGCATACTTTTTTTTAGATGTGCATAAAATAGAATGGAGAGGGAAATTACATTGTAGAGGCAGAAGTAAATGAGAAGTATGGACATAAAAAAAAAACAGAGAGAAACTCACCCACTGTGACAGAGCTGCGATTATAAGTTTGCTGTTGACGCCTCGGCTCCGTCAGCTACCTGATGTGTGCCTTCTTTAATTTACTGTGTCAATAACGCTGCTGTGGAAACCCAGACAGCATGATAGATGGAGACGTTTTGCACGGACTTCCCTCCGAAGTGCCAATTCTTGAAAGTAGAACGGAGAAAAGAAAGTAAAGTTAATAAAAAGTACCATTTCTAAATCACCTTACGTGTCTTTGCTGCCACATGTAGCAACTGCTTTTTCACTCTTTTGGGAGCTGGTGTTCACTTTGAGCCTTTTCCATTTATGAGGCATCAACATTCTCCTCCAGTAATTAGTCTCCACAGTCACGGGTGGATGTGAATGCTATTTGTTTTCTGCTATACCAACATAATTCTGTAGTTTGGGCAAAACGCAGTCAAATTGAAGATCAATCTTAAAACTTAAGCATGAAAGTGCTAAATCTACAAGTTTCTTTGCTAATAATAAATTAAGCAGGAGAGCTGCAAAGGAAAAGCGTGCATTCGTTAGTGGGAAAACGTTCTTTCGGCCTAGAAAATCACAAGTCAAATTTTGTAGATGCCAACATAACCGGCCGCAATTAAATGGAAATTTGCCACGACAGGAAGGAGTTTGAGAAGTTTGATTTAGCTCTATTACAGCAGAGGACTTGGCTGTTTTCTTCAACAAAAGGACCTGACAGGAGGCCACAAAGTTCAATTAAAGGAAGAGTGGAGAGGTGAGCATTGATTTAAAAGACAGTATTTCAAACTGCACCCCAGAGTGCAGGGCAGGACTCTCACACTGATGACACTAATTCTTCAGGGAAATTCATGTTAGTTAGTGTCTAGACATTTTATTACTTGTCCAAAGCACCCAAAGAATGGCTGCCTCCCTATTTAAAACAAACAAACAAACAAAGAAAAAAAAACTCAGCCGCTTCCTTAGAGGCAAACAAGTCTGAACAAACTGACATCTTTCAATCACATCTGGCTCTTTTCAGGACCGGGTCAGTTTGGCTTACTATCTAATTGGTAATCAGCAAAATCCACGAGCAAGTTATTGATACAATCCGAATTTTAGTCTAGACTCAAAAACTGAAATACGGTGCACGTTTTGATTGAATTACCCAACACGAAACACAGAATAGGTCATCTCAAAATGAGTTTTTTGACTTTTCTCCAAAATGAGACTGAACACGTGGTCAACATTGTGAAACGGTCACAGTTTGGTTCGGCTCAGGCAACAAAACTACTCGGTTAGGTTTGGAAAAAGATTGTGGTTTGGGTTCATATAAGCAGACTGGCTGCGTAACCTAAGTTACATTATGTGTGTGATGTGAGGTGAGTACGTTACGTAACTTAAAATAAGTCGACACAAGCTCCAACGATACAGTCAAGTGACGTTAAACCACCGCAGGCGACAAGGAGATGACACGATGAGGAAACTGAAAGAGCGTCAGTCAAAGCTCAAACAGTGGAAAACAGTGTGGAGGACATGCCGACATACGCCGTTTGTGTTACACTCTGCTCATCGCTCCAGTTATTTTTCATGTCTTCAGTGGAAGCTTGAGTGACAAATGTGCATCATGATTACTTCACATTTAGGATATTTGGATTTTTTTTTTTTTTTTTGAATTTTCAGGGGTTTTTTTGTTTGTTTTGTTTCGCTGTCTCCACACACAAAGTGGAAATGTGTATAAACATGTATGGTTGGAAACACACAGTTTGAGTTTTCTAAATCTATCTGAGACCACCAATCATCTACCGCAGTGGCTTCCTTCCTCGTTCGCTTGTACAACCTTCCATGTCACCTTTCGACCTCTCAATCTAAGTGTGAACATTTTAGAGAAAAGGAAAGACACACACCACACACAGAAATATCTCACTTTTACTCATTTCCTACCCCAATCATTTTCTAATGACCTCTTTGATCCGTTTTATGAACCGCTGATGTACTGGACGTCAAAGGAAGCCTTCACCCAGCCTGCTGTCTGTGGCATTTATAAGCAAAACGCTCTGGATAAACTTTGTTTGACTGAATTATTCAAATGTTAGGATTACTGTGATGGACAGACACGCTACAGTACAGAGACCTGCGCACTTCAAATATATTTCAGACAAATTGCCGTTGTTGCTTCAGAAACACAAAACAAAACACTTGTGAGGGAGCAGAAGATCAATGTCCCACACCCCCAGAATTTTACTCTGCACCTCACTAAATGCTTTCGCTATCATTTAATTTGTATATAGCACAAAGACTTCAAACGGACACACACACTCTGTGTCTCTCTCAGACACGCACACACACAAACACACGCACACTCAAGTTGATTAGCGGGGCTCCTGTGAGTGTGTGTCACGTTTTAGTGGAAAATTACAGCTCTTTCAACAATTCCTCAGTCGGAATCCCATTCTAAAGTGGATTTTATCTGCAAATCACAATTATTTTGTTCATGCTCTGTTTTAATGGGCACACCCGCTGGGCTGAAGAAGACACTTCTCTATTCATAAATGTATTACTGCTGGGGAATCATTAACTTATTGTTAGCGGCGCGACTGATGGCTTATTGACATGACAACATTCAACCAACACTTTTGTCTTTAAGCCGTGCATCCATATCACTGAAACAATGTCATCTACCCCATTTCCACCAGTCCCCCTCGTGTGTTTGAGCTTAGTGGAAGGCTTTTCAGTTGCCGGGTAAAAAAAAAAGAAAGAAAAAAGTACCCAGCGAGAGATAAGTGCAGGCCGGGTTTCTGGAAAGTCTGAAGAGGTTTTCTTTATGATGAGGAATAAGAAAAACAAAGGGGGCGCGAGACGATGTTAGACAGAAATGACTGTTTGCTGAAAACGGCACACTACTCCTGTTTGAGTCAACTGCAGAGAACAGCGATAAAACCCCCCCCAAAATAGGGCAAAGGCGATAAATTCGGACGTGTGAATTATCTGAGAAGTGAAGCCTCGTCTGATATTTATGGCAGGAGATGCAGGAGAGTCATAGTCGGGCAGTTTGCACAGATGGTGGCCATCCTCGGTCAACATTCAAATAAAAAGGGAATGAGCGTCTCCCCCTGTGTCCAGCTATTCCTTTCTCAGTGAATGCAGACGCAGATAAAAGGAGGGGGTGTAAAAGTGTTTAAGTAGGCAGAAGTCGTAAAGGGGAAAAAAGCAGAATCGCTTTTCACTGCTTGTGCAATCCTTTCTGCCTTGTTGAACTTTATTAAATTCTGTCGTTCTCTCCTTCCCGTCTGGCTCTCTTTGTCAGCTTCTTCTCATGCGTAACTCTGTTTTTTTTTTTTTTTTTTTAAACAGAGGTGTTGCGGAGGGCATTCAGTCTGAAAGAATGTGTTGGTGATAATCATCCCGCAGTGTACCAATAAGAATCCCACTGAGATGAATCACTGTCAAAAATCTGGGGTGAGTGAGGTAACTAAAAGTCGACCATTTGTAGTTCAGAAAATGACCTACTGAGGATTTCTGTACAGCAAAGTGTGTGTTCACACTGTGGGTCCAGCCCTGTGTCAGGGCAGCTTGTGATATAATCCCAAAATTGAATCTATTAGATTTGTGCACATGGACACACATTTTTTCATGACAGTCATCGCGACTTTCAAACTAAAAAGGGCGAACATAGTGTAAGTAGCAAAAAAGTCCACACAGGAGACCAGGTCTCTATTTCAGCGTGAAACCAGCAGTCGGCTTTGATAGTTTAAAGGAAGAAGCTATTTTACCCCAAACATCATCTTTTCATAATCTAACCAACAAGTTTTGGTGCCTAAACCTGATCAAAGTGCGACTGTGACCAGAAATGTTTCTCAGCGAGCTTTATTTTGAAAGACTAACCAGATGTTACATATTCGTTATTGATAACTTGACTGCAGATGCAAATACAAACACTATTAAAAAAAATCATCTTTTTGACAAAAAAAGTCTAATTCAACACATGTTCCAGTTGGTGACAAACGTACACAGCACAAATCCAGAAACAAGACACCTTCAGTTGAAATGGAAACATCACTTCAAATAATGTCAGCAAGTGAGCTAAAAATATTTAAAGATATGTCGAAAAACACATCTGGGCTTTTTTTTAAGAGCTGAACGAATGTGATTTGAATCAACAACAAAACGTCAAAGAGGTCACAGCCTGGTAACAACGCATGTAGGACAGAAACCATTTTTAGTGATCGTGTCTGTGAAGTCGTAATGTGTTCATGCCCAAAGTGGCAGCAAAATGTTCTATGACAACGTGTTTTCTTTATTTAGCCCTAACTTTGAGCTTCTGCAGTGTGGTACATTCATAAAGCACTTTTTGCGCTTAAAAAAAGATCACTTGGTTAACTATTGAAAAAGTCACTTGAGATATCACATTTATCAAAATTGTATCAAAACCCTTCTTTTCAAAGGTGCTTTGTTGCCTAAAACACAAAATTAAGACACAAAATTTCCACATGAAAAACGGACAGTTCATGTCCATGTACATGATTCCTATAGATTAAATTGCTTGAGTACCGTACTGTAACTTGTAAATAAAGAAAACATTGCCACTAAACATGATCCGAGCAGCAAACACATGTGACAAAACAAATGAGTAGAATATAACCTTATATTTTAGGAAACACTCTCAGGCATCTTTAAATAATGGACCCAGAACAGACACAACATGTATCTCCAAGGTTTAGTCATTAAGAGACAGTGGAATTATTTGTAGTGAATTAAATCATGTCATTAAACAATTCCTCATGTTGCCTTCGAGGTGTCTTGACTCCACTGTGAGAAGTTCAGGACACCTGCGTAAATTGCAGCTGTTGTGCCTTTTAATTTTTTTTTTTTTTTTTTTTTTCATTTCTGTCTAAGAGACAAGTTTGGTCTTGAAGTATGTCTGTAGTCTGGCCATTCATTACAGCGGCTATGAAAGCCAGGCTAATGGATATGAAAGCCCAATCAATTGTCCAGGAAAGGGAGATTAGGGAGGGATGAGTCACCATATTCCTCCTTCTTGACAACCATGTCATGCCTTACAGCCTCTCCAGAGACGTCGCTGATTGATGCCTATCTTTCATCAGCCCAGCTTTAATCTGACATTCCACGTGTTTTATAATCATATCAGCGAGAAAATCTATATCGCATCAGCCTCTCTCTCCCTGCCGCCCACCTGCGGAGCAGAATATACTTTTACTTTTACAAAAAGAGGCAGGAAAACTGACAAAGCTGACAGTCGCAAGAGTCACATCTTTATCTATTGATCACATTCTGAGAGAAATCAAGAAATAAAAAAAAAAAAGTGAGAGGAGATGAAGACGAAGCGTAAGGAAAAGGCTGTTGCGTAAAACAAACAGTGATTGTGAAGTGACATTCTGGGAAGGAGCGGCAGGCTCTCTCCTGGTGCCGGCCAAACAAACAAACAGAGGAGCGAGACAAAGTGCAATCACTGACCTTTGTTCAAAGAAGCCATCTAATCTGTTTCCACTTTACTTAATTAGAAAAAGCAGAGGGATTTTTAATGTGCACAGTGTTAATGGGAAACAGCTCACAGGTGCTAATTAAAAAGAAAAAAAAACCCCTGATCTCTTTGGTAACTTTGAGTCCATTAATCTATATATTCATCCATCACAAACTTGGCAAACTTATCTCTGATTATGTGTACACTGTTTTTAAAGCCAAAGAACGGACAGAATCTTACAAAATCCCACATTTGCCAGCGTATTCATTAATAAATGGATGCTTATTCACCAAACGTATACACGCTTATAAATGGAGAAATATACAGTGTCTGGCCTTTGTCAAACCTGAGAGCTCGGTAATCTGAGCTCCCCTCTGAAGGCTGCACAGCTCCATACAGACAGCGATTAACCACTGCTTTACAGGTTCGACAGACATGTGTGCCCTTGAGCTGGCAAATACATTCATTTCCTCTTCGACTTTGACTGCTAGAAGGAGCTGCCGAAACAGTGTTTCATGTCATGTAATCCAGGAAGTGTCTGACGGGGGGCAGGGGGTGGCCAACTTTTAACATCAGCTACAAATTATGGAAATGCCACAAACTACAAACTCAAAATGATCACAATAATAATGTTGATTTGAGTCATACTAATTTTAAAACTGCTTCATTTTACAGTTGTTCGATGTTCAGGCTGAAGTTTTGCTGGAAAGGTTAAATGTGTACATGAACACACACACACACACACACCACACTCCTGTGTATCATTTAAAGTATGTCTATACAGTTTTCAATATAAGATATTACTCTATGCTGAGAATATGCCTGTTGATTAATGACTACCCACAAATCTCTGCTCTCCTCAATCACTTCTTCAGATTGATAACACTTTTAAATTGAACTTGGAAAGGTGTTAAGACGCCATATTCACAGTTTCCCATAAATAAAGGCATCATAATCGTAGCACAAATACAGCAGTGTAGCATAATTTAGCACATTTAAAAGTGCATTTACATGTACTGTACTCTAGCACTTGAGTTTACTTGCTTCAATTTTGTGACTTTATACTTTATGTCTCTCATGTTTTAGAGTTAAATATTGTACTTTTTGCTCCACTTTACATTCATCTGGCATTGATCGGTAACAAATTATTATGCAGATTAAAATTGAAATAACCTACAGTTTCTATAATGATCACTACACAGTCCCATTTAATAGATAATAGAAAGAAATAGCTCTGCCATGAGAAACAACACAATTAAAATTCTGCTTACATTGTAACACAGCAGTAATAAAAACAACCATAATTTCCATCATGATGCACATTGATCTAACAATGACAGGGGCCATCTTGCATGATGAGTCCTTTTACTTTTGATACTTGTGGTGCATTTTACTAGAAATGAATGAACCCTGCATGAGAACATTATTTTTTTCTAAAGATTTTGGTTATTTTATTTGATCAATTGCTCCGTTGTTCACACCGGTCTGACGGTCATGTACTTCTGCAAAGCACATTTAAAACATAATCTGTTTGTGAGTTGTTCGATTGCTGCTTTTCTTAATGTTCACTATAAGAAGATAGTGAGAAACAATAATGCACAGATTTTTGCTTCCTGTGTTATGTGGGACCCAGTAGCTGGAGTTCAAGCTCCTGCTATGCACCCTGAACCACATTAAAGCCCCTCTCGTATGGGCAGTGTGTGGTCTGCCTCTCAGGGACGGCAGGGGACGCAGGAAGCAAATTAGCTTTCTTGACCTTGGCCCAAGCTTCCCTTCCACCCTTCACCCCTCCTCCTCCCTGCCCTTCATCTGGCCACTTCAAGGGTCAGCTGGATGACAACGTGCCTCCGTTGTCCTCCGCAGCGGGGATATGTTCAGATGAGAAGCTCATATAGGCCTGACGTGCATCGTGGAAAATGGGGTTTACGAGTTCGGTTTGTGCATGAGGTCGACTGGATCTGGATGTGGTCAAAATGATTACCAGACGAACAAATGTCAGGTTTATGATGCAGATGAAATGAGCAATTTTGAGATGGAAATACAAGAAGGGTTAAAAAAAACAAAAAGAAGGAGAAGAGGTTTGACATTTCTTTTGAGTTTCTGCAAATTGAAACAAGCTCACACAAGGGTTAATATGAGGCGGTAAATGAAGACAGCTAAATTTCAGCATGGGATTAAACAGCGAAATCACCGTTAGAGGGAACATTTCCTGACAACATGAAGCAGTAACTCAGCCTTTTTTACACCCTCAAGGTCAAGATTGCTGTCATACACACACACTTAGACACACACACACACACACACTGTTAACCCCGCGAGTGAAAAGCAGGTTTTTGAGACCCGCTAATAAGTTTAAAATCTTAAAAGAAATGCAATTTTGGCTGCCACGGCGGCCTCTGCCTGAGCCTAAAATGAGAGACCTTTGGCTATAGGAGTGAAAAGAATCCTTTCAGTGATAGATATTGGATTGTAACACCAACAGACAAAACTAATTCTCCCAGTTCACGCGAAAGCACGTCTATGTGCATCAGTGTTCAGCCCGAGAGCAAAAATAACCTGGGATGTCCAGGGGAGGGAAGTAGCAGCACTATATTAATGCTCATGCTCTTCATTGATCTATGAGGACTCCTTAATCTTGCGGGCGGCGTCCTCCTACGTATATTTCATAATGTGATACGTCGTGCATCGATATCACTGGTAAGGGCCTATGCTTTCTCATGCTGGCTCACAGCATTTATTGATCCCCGAGTGAAGTAAACATGTCTTTAACACACGGGCCTGTCACTCCTCACAGATATAACAGAATCGTCAAGCCACGGTCCTCGCTATTACAAACTGTAATGATGACAGGAATCAATAGCTAACATGACAAGATATCATCTGCAACGCTGATAACTGCTTAGAGGGAAAGTGGGGAGGTTAAACGAGGCGCCTCTGCATGCTTAAAGGAAAGCGAACACGTCTGAGACACATGTTTGTTGCTCACCACCTTAAACTCTCTGTGCTGGGGATTATTTATTTGCTGTATGATTCAACTGGTGTTCTGGGAATGGATGAGGGAAAATACATACAGTAAAGTGACTCAGGAGCATGGCTTTGGCAGTGCACCAAATTGACCATATCCTTATGACTAAACGGTAGCTTAAGTCAGAGCAATTTCCTCTGTATTTTCTGCAGGCAGCCATGTAAAAAAAAATGATGATAGGTGTGAGCTTTGAGTTTAGCCAGTATGGGTTTCTGAGAGACAAAGCTGCTGGGTAACGGCTGCCAACAGCTGTTGTGTTTTTACAGTCTTTGAGCTAATATTCTCCATTTTTTAATGACAAAATACAATATGCACTGAAACCTGGGCTGGTTATTGTTAGAGCTATCCCATTTAAATTTCTCTTACTGGTAAAATAGTCTTATTTTGCATTGCCATTATTTTCTTATTTCAAAAAGAAAAAAGGGTTTTGACTAAATATATCATTACCAATTTGTTAACTGCAGTTGGTTCAACCTTTTTCTTTTCCCCGATTTAATTTGACCTCCCAGGTGTACATTAGACAACAACTAGCATGCCAGTGTATGAAGAATGCAAAATTATTTAAACTTTTACCCTCTAGCAGGAGAAAGAGCCCCATTAAAACCTTCACTCAACACATTAAATCTCTCATCTGCAACCAGGAATAAGAAATTAAACCGCTAAATGCAACAATGTGCAAGAATATCAAATTTAAAGGAAGCTTATATTTGGGAGAACAGACTAGCTGGTATCAGTTAGTTTCCGGACCAATTCAAGAACCTGAAATAATTCACGTAAACTGGAGGCTACACCATAAGCCACCAGTTGCTGATGACACTGGCAAGTGTGTGTGTGTGTGTGTTCGTGTGTGTGAGTTTGCGTGTGCGTGTTTGGATTCCTCTAAAGTGAGATCACATGGCCGGCAGTCTGAGACCAGACAGTAGGAAGTGAAAGTGCTACTGCAGCCACAACACAGGTCAGATCTCAAACATGGCTTTCCGCTGTACAGTGCAATCACTCTTCTCGTTTTACTCACCAAACTGCCGCAGATATTTGAAGACCAAGGACAGAGGATGAGCCTGCGCCTTCTAATGATGTAACGAGAAGACGACGAGGAGGAATTAGAAACTGTGAACATGCACTTTTAGTTAAGATCCGGCGTGAGGAATGACAAGAAGCAAGAGGTGCTTCCTAGAATAACCACCAATTATGCTGTTACCTCAGCAAAAATAGCACAGATTTCCAGTAAATATAAAAAGTTTAACAGAGAGTGTTTTGAGCATGCATCGTTAGTGATGAATAGGTTTGAATCAGTTTTTAAATTGGAAAGAGTAACATAGAATATTAAAGCATTACCAATGTCAGCATTTGTTAAAAAATAAAAAGTTTGTTCTCGTTTGTTGAGCATGTTTGTGTTGTAAAAACACAAGCGCTCGACGCTGCGCCCACTGTTGCATTAGAAGCCCTTATTTTTTTTCTGCAGTTTAATGAGCTGAACCTTGGAAGTGTTGCAGAGATAAAAGGGACACACTATGGGTTACTCCGTTTGATTTTATTTTGACATCAGGGGAGGGAGAGAAGAGCAAACGTGAGGTTTGACAAAGACACTGGCAGATGTGGAAGTGTGAAAAATAAAGCGAAAGGGGGATCGCTATTTGTGTGCAATGAAGAAAGACATAAAAAACAGCCTCGCACTGAGATAGTTGCTCTAAATGAAATACCTGGAGATTGCATGTTGCTTTGCATTTGCAGGGGTATTCAATTTTAATTAGGGTTTCGGAGACATCTTTTATCAGACTGTCACTAATCTCTCTCTCTCTCTACCCCACCCTCCCAACAACACCACCCCTGCCCCCCTCTCAAACACACATACACACCCACATCCTCTTATCCCAACATTTGAAAATGCAAATACACAGCCACAAGAGAACAAAAAAAAAAAAAAATGAAGAAGAAAAAAAGATTTTATGGAATAGTACAACAATTTGTCTGATACACACATTATCAAAAAGCAATGAATTGGGGACAAAACCATCGCCCCATTTCATTTTGGAGAAAAAACCATTACCTCTACTTTTTAATTGCATTTTCTTTGGGGCAAAGGTGATAATTAATTTTGCTCAGGGAGACACAGATGAACCAGTAACAATAATATTAAAAAAAAAAAAGTTAAATAGTATTCTTGCCTTCAGTCTCAGAGTAACTATTTGAATTCTAACATGGTAACTCTATGAAAGCATATTGTGGGACAGGATGAAAGCAGATAATACATTCTAGCCAAACACATGCTCATCCTAACCTTAAATGACTTTGTGAGTTAAAAGAAAGAGGGGGAGAAAATCCCAAACTCCTTGTGGATACGATATATTTTCCGATAAGCATCAGTATGTGTAATAATCCCCATGAATGAATTTTATATGATGATCAAATTGATCCGACTTTATTAAACAAATGACAACATTTATCCCTCAATATATCCCTGGATGTTGTTAGAGCGATTTGAATTGTTATAATTAGAAGCTCTGAAGCTGAACTACAGCACACACTTAAAAAAAAAAAAAAAGTGTCAACATAACCGTAAAACAAAGGCAAGTTCCCGCTACAAAATGCCCTCCCCCCTGCCCCAGCACCCCCACACTCTTTATGTGTGTGGTGTGGTGGTTAGCCTGTCTCCCTCTCTTCATTCCCGGCCCTCTTCCATTGTTAGTCACCTTGTTTATTGGCTGGAGCAGCCGTGGCGTACTGGACATCATCTGAAACTACAAACGACAGGATGCAATAAGCTGGAGAATAGCAGCAATCTGAGGAAAGTTCTCCATTCACCAGAGCTCCCTAACTCTCTGTCTTCTTATCCTGGGCAGAAAATAAAAAAATCAATACGGGCTCACAGGGCTTGATAAAAGTGCTGGACAGGGAGAGAAGCAACGCTGGATATAGTAAATTAAAGTGATCAAAATTTTCCAGTCGACTCAGCCCACAGCCTACATAAACTAACAACCCTGTCTCCACAACTGTCCGTCATCCTCTTCCACCCACCATCTTCATTCTCTCCTTCAACTTTATTCCAGTCTTTCAATTACGCTGTTTTTCCACGGCATTAATTTTTCCTGTTATTGTTTTTCAATTGCTTAATACTGATGTAAAAAAAAATATTACATTAGTAGTTACTGTTGTAAAGTATTGGCTTCATTTTTTCTGGTCTTGGTAGTCAAAATACATGAAGCAAGTTGAAGTCTGACAACTGCAACAACTGCAAAACACCAACTCACAAACGACTCCATGTGAAGGTGCAATAGGTAGCAAGGCGAGACTACAGCTGCAACTACAGCTGTAATTGAATTACGCACTGCTTGTGGGGCATACACACAACATCATCATTTCATTAGAAACTTATTGTAGTGATAGTGTTGGCACACAGTTGCCTATTTCCACGTGCAGAAGACACACAACAACATTTTTTAGGGCTCTGCTATTGTTAGCCTCGTACGTGTAAATACATTATCCACTGTCCTTTATCTCGGTTTTGGTCTCCACCAAACCCTGAGGGAAAGATTTGGCTCTTTAGCAGCTAAATGCTTCACTATGTTCACCGGCTAGTCGCTAACATTTCCCGTCTGCCGCATGTGGCTGCAGGTTTATATTGTATTAGCCCTTTCTTTTTTCTGAAAACAGCTGCCTGCTGCTGTCACAGAAAACCAAAACAACAAGCTGAAAGAAGCTAAAACTAAAACACACTAATGCTCTGTTGAGCTGAAGACTGTCACTAGGAGCGCCTTTCAAGTTACACATAGTCAATTTCAGATTGTTACCCTTAAAATATTAATTAGTGCAGCTTCAAGTATAAATAATGGAGGCAAATTATACCCTGGTAGCCAAGACGACCGCTCTCACCGCAGAGGCATTGCTAATGCTAGTGCTCCTCAAAATTAAGACCATAAATCCTGTTGCCACTCATGAAAATTAGTGTGTTGCTGCCTTCCTGCCCTCCCGTCCCTGAAAGGAATGAAACTGTTGGATTTTTTTTTTTAATTCTACCTTTCATTCCTTTTACCATCTATCATTGCAAGAACACTTAAAGCATTTTAATACTCTTGTTTACTTGTTTTCTTTCGTGCTATAAAGCAACACAGTCAGTTTTCCATCAGAACATGACTCTGTAGCTCTGTTTGTAATATCTCAAAATAAATGTTTTAATGTAATACTATGCAGTCGGTAATTTGTGAATGGGCACAGAAGTTGACAAATCACCACAGCTAATGCACCGCAAATACATGCCTTCACCTCCGCTGTTAGAAGTGTGTCCGACCACACATACGCTAATTCAATTACAGTAATGCCGGCAGCAGCTGACTCACTCTGCTAACACACACACCCCATGCCAGCCCTGCGCTGGGCCCCTTTGGCACCTTGTCGTCCTAACAGTAAGAAGGGATTAATAGGGATTGGCCAATCCAGTCCAGTCTCATGGTGTGTGAGCTTTACCACAGAGCAAAGCTGACATGCCAGCTCGACACCGATAACTGCAATTTGATGGCCGTGCTGTGCTGAGTGGGAAAATGTTCCAATCCCGTCATGTTTTTGTATCAAGGTTGTGATGTAATTTGAGGGATTTGCGCTGCATCTCACTGTCGTCTTCAACATAATTTTATCTGCATTGCCTTGTATTGTTTGTGGCTGGAACATCAACTAAATCTAATACACTAATCCGTAAAACTGTACTTCTGTTTGAACAATGTGATATCATATATATCACCAAAGCTATTCACTGAGCTAATGTGTGGCAAACAGAACGCACATAACAACCGCAACTGACACCCAAGCTGCTTAACCTGACCTCCGCTGTTTGTGTGTGTGTGTGTGTGTGTGTATGTGTCTTCCTGTACGTGTCAATGTGACAGTGGATGTGTGTGTCGGGGATCAGCTCAAAAGAAACACCATCCACTCGGGCGATCATTTGCTGCGGCCCTATATCCTGTTGACCTGTTGACAGCCCTGGGACACTTAAATCCAGCCGTAACCCTGAGCAACACGTGCATGTCCCCGTCAGCTCGCACCACATCTTGACTTTCCGGGGACAAGGGACACGTAAGCAGCAGTACAGGACGAGGTTTCCTGAGATGTACAAAAATAAAAAGGAAAAGTGAAAGGTGAAGTACTGTGGCTCCACTTCACACTATGGTTACTTTCAGTTTAACACACTTTTAACACTAATGTGGTGGTCAAGCTTTGGACTGGGACTGTTTGATGTGTCCTCACTATGAATTCATACGTTCTAATTATTATGTATATTGAAGAAATGCAAAATATTACCATCTTTTTTTTTTTATGAATGCATTTGCTTATTTAAGCAGGACAGGAAGCGTGGAAAGTTGCAAGTCAACAGATTACAAGTCAAATGCACTAGTTCAAAGGAGGATTAGCACAGGATCCTGTTTGTCTATGCGTCTTATTAATCTTGTGTTAGCCATGCAGATCCTGATGGTCAAACTCTGCCTGTCTGTTTCTATATTTATCTATTTTAATCTCTTTATAAAGCAAAAGGATTCCAATTACAAATGCCACAAGAGTCAATCCAATTGAAAAACAGTTGGCAGTCCAGTGTTTAACACTTAAAACCTTAAGAAAAGATTACAGAGGGGCCATCGCGTGCATATTCGAGATGCAATGAATTAAATGCATCTCTCAGAAACTATTTGCCCAAGTGTTTCCGTCAGAGTTGCACGACAGCCAATTAATTGCTTTACTGTAGAGTAGAGTAGTTCAGACAAACAGGCACAAACCTTCTGAAGTCAAACAGTGTTTTCAAGAAACCTGTATCTGCTAAGGATTACTACAGTTTTAAGAAAAAAATGTCAGTGCAGTAAATTGTGTTACACTGTTAAAAAAAACCTAAAACATTTTAGAAATCATAGGCGAATCCCAAAAGGCTCTTTGCGATCAATACGAGCTTTGTTTGCTGTAATATTTCTTTCTCGTGGTCCAACACACGATGTTAGTCTGCGATCTTCTGCATGCACAGGTCGCAGCAGGTGCCTCTGAAGCTTGGCTCATCCCTACGAAGCATGATCGATGAGTGCGTTGCCATGTAAACACACTCATCCATACCTCCCCTATGCATTGCACACACAAACGCGCGTATGCACACACACACACACCAAGCTTGATTTTGAAGGGTCCTTAATCACAACTAAGCAATTGACTGATCAATGACAGATATGAGGAACAACTGTGGAATGCTAACAGGGCCGTGTTCGCTTTTATCAGTTTCTTTACTCCGGCCCATTTTTATCACAGATTATATTTCTCTCTGTGTTAACAGGCTCCAAGCCCCGCCGAGGTATTAATTAAAATCTAAATACTAAATATTGATTGATACGTTATCAGGGCATAGCAGTTGGTCCGCAGGCTATTGATCCAGCCTGTGATTTATTATCATATTTAAGAAAAATCATTTTGCGTGATTATACGGGGTAATGGATTTTTAGCGAGGGGTGTAATTCTTTTTTTTGTATCGTGTTTGTTATGTGGAAGGTGGAGCAGATTTCTCAATTGCATTCGGAGATCACTGATATCCTTGGTGCTGCACCCCCCCCCCGACACAACCACCCGCCCGCCCTTTTCAGCCCTGCGTGGCCTGTGAGGGGCTAAAGCTTGTGTAAGAGAACGATCCCCGCTCTTGTCATTGGGAATAATGGCTATTGGGATTACCTCTTTAATCACAACAAAGATTAACAGATGGTATGAGAACAGTTATTAGCAAACATCTTGCACTCATCAAATCAATAAGATGATTTGTAATCAGGCTGTCGGTGCAAGTGAAAAGGGAGCCGGGGCTGTTCCCAGTGAAAGATCCTGGCAATCAGAGGCTAGTGTGTAGCAATTACCTCTCCACAAAATAGGTGCTCTTCCTCCACTGGCTGGCAGTCCTCCAAAACACACGCCAGACTGATAGCAACATAGGGCATTAACACGGCAAAACACAAAACACTGCATGGGTAACCTTGTATTTGATCAGGTGTTAGGTTGCTCCGTGATTTCATTTCACTTTGTGCCTTTTAATTTGGTGGATCTCGCCGTGTACTTGAGGGAAAAAATCTAAATGTTTACACACGCTGTCGCTCACTACAAAAGACCGTGTAGCTCATTAGCAGGTTACCATAAATAAGTCAGTGTAGGAACAAAGAGGGAAGAGCATAGAAACTATACAGAGAAGGGTTCACTGTGCAAATATTTCTCCCTGGAGACGGAGGGAGACAGAGAAAGGCTGAAGGACTGCAGACATGTAGCGGTGCATCCAGTACTGTAAATGGAGGAATGTGAAATCTGTTGGAAGCCAGCTCTGCCCCGTGGCAATCAAGACCTTTTGTTTCTTCACCTTTAAGAGCTTTGTTACTCACACAAGCCATATTTTCATATTTTTCAAACAATAACTTCACTTTATCCTTCACACAGGTGCACAAAAAAGGTGTTTTTCCTGTGATTTCCAGTCATGTTGCGTGCAGGCGTCTAGAAGAATCTGCAAAAACTGTCCTGTGTTTGCTTTTAAAATGTGTGTGTTTTCTTTCCTCCGCATCCATCATTATATAATCACATTTGGTATATTATGTCATATATAATATTATGCTTTCCTGTCTCAGTAAAACATGAAGCACATTTCCTTTCATTTTGTTCTGCCTGTTAAATGAGAAAAACAGCACATTCAGGCCCACAAAACAGGATCAAGCACAAACCAGTCACCTATTTCATTATTAATTCCACAACAAAAGTCAGGATTTGCCTTTTTTGGTTTCATTTAGGGGCAAAACAATACGGTTTTTACACCATCTCAGCTTGAGATACCTGACTAAAAGGTATCAGTTTAACTCTAATTGCTGCTCCTGAGCTCACAGGCCTTTTGCAATCGACCTCACCTCATTCACATTGTTGCATCTTTGCAGTTGGAGCAGCGAGCTCGCACTGATGCTCTGGAAGATAGCGTTGACTGAAAGCAAGCAGTCGTTTTAGGAGCAAATGCGGAAAACACACACTTCTGACCTTAGCGAGATGTCGCATTTGTCAAATCCTGACTGGCTTTAAAAATGTAAGGAACCTTGCGAATGCTGAACATTATTCTCTTAATCTTTTGTTTTCTGTCTTTTCTTCCTTTCAGATGGCGTCAAGCACTCTCACATGCTCGCACAAGCATGCACTCAAACCCACCTACTCACACACACACACACACACACACACAAACGTCTAACGGCGGTTTAATCACTACAAAGGACACACACACACTGTACATTTATCAGTATGCTAACTTTCACTGGCTTTGAATCACGATGCGACATATCAAATCTATCTGCGCCCCCTCTGCTGAGACACACACACGTGAACATACGCACACCTCTACACTGTCACTAAGACAGTGTAGAAATGCACTTACCAAGATTAAGCAAGGCAAATGGTGCCAAAACAATGGCAGTATGAAGTAACTGATGCTGTTTAAAAATTCAAAGGCCTCTATTGAACAGACAATGTGGCACACATATCACTGGGCCACAGATCCCTGCAGCCCACTGGTCTGGCTGCTGGTTGCTTTCAGGCACATGCACAGCACAGCCACCTCTGCACCACCCCCCCACCCCACCAGCAACACATCAGGACCACCATGCAAATACTGAGAAGGTTCTCTGACCCACAGTTGCACTCAAAGAAGGGAATCTAAAATTGCCCTAAAGCGCATTTTACCTGTGTTTAGTCCTAAGACATTTCATAAAACACACACTCTGTGTGTGCACGTACACACTTGCAATCACATAACTGCAGACGGAGACACACAGGCACCTCCTTCCTCCCACACAGACACACACACACACACACAGTCACTTGTCGAGTGGCTAATATCTTCCCAAGGTCAAACCTGACAAGGAATTCCAATGAGATTAAGTGTCATCAGTGCGACTTTAGCCCCCTTCTGCTCATTGTTCTTGGAAATGGCATTAGAGCCACAGATGACCAAGGCCTCGGAGCAGTAAAACCTCTTCCTTTCCTGCGTGGGCCAAGCTGATATGTGAGATATTTGATACAGGGCCTCCAATTCAAACATCAAATGTATTAATGTTCTTACATATATCTATATCTGGGAGGGTTAGGCCAATGTATTGGTGTAATAAATATCAGAAATCAGCCAACAGTGTTTTTCACTTCTGACTGCCGCAGAGTTGTATTTGACTTGCCTTCAATTGTTTAAAACATCTCTCATCAGCTGATTCATTATTCATGAGTCACAGAGTTTCTCAGCTATGGATTAATAGATTCATTCTTTATTTAAGAGCTGCTAACAATGTAATTTCAGTATTTTGGAATTCACTCAAAAGTTTTACGGTCCCAGGAAAAACAGTAGTCTGAACTATAAAAGCAGTGGTTGGACCGTATATCTACAGGAAATATTCTCGTTTCCACATATGCTGCATGTCAAGTCTCCTTTAAGCACATGTCGGCAGATCTCCACATATTTCGCTCAATATGAGGCAGTGTTTGAGTCTGGCAGATAATCGGAGGGCGTTTTGTTTGCAGACTCTTCTGCTAAAGCACCAGCCTTGTCAATGTGTCAGCCAGCCTTTGGTGCGCCGCCTTTCACACTGAATTTGACACATAGTCCTTTGGTGGCAGCAATGAGCATTTTGTCATCTCCTCTTGAGTGCCAACTCGATGTCCAATTACACCCCAGCTACTAATTTAATTACAGTAGCAGGAGAAATTGGTTGATTCAATTCATTTCAATTAGGCCTGCTTGGACCTGTCAGATCAAATTTTACTCATCTCAGGTACAAGCTGCCTGTCACATTTTATCTCAGCTTGCCTCATTTGAAGCAAGATAAAGCAGGTCACGATATGATAGCTGAAAATGTATGGCTGAGTTCCCTGACGTCTGATGTAAAAAAAAAAAAAAAAAAAAAAAAAAAACGAGTTCACGGATCACATGGATTCAAATGCCTCCTAATCTCCGACTCTGAGATAAATGTGAGAGTGAAACACTCCACTTTTAGTGTAGGATCACAGCCATTTGCCACTTAGTAGAGGCCCGGCTACAATAGTCATTACTTATACATGATGTCCACAATTATGTATCAAATTGTGTGTGCATGTGTGTGCATGTGTTTTACATATCCAGCTAATGGACGTGGAAACGCCGAGCAGAGCTAGAAAACATGTCACGAAAGAAAAAGCGCTCTTATATCATGTCATTCAGACGACCAGCTGCTATGGTTTCGCTCAGTGTCTAATAACGCTGCACACACTTAGAGTGGCTCCCTCCTGAATAGCTTCACCAACACTTTACTGAAAAGACCCTTAGTATAAGAGCCAACATTAAGAAGCAACCCATGCCATCATTAACCTTTCGAAAAGCACTAGTCATCCTATTTTAAATGGCAAAATAAAGCTTTCTCACAATAATTTATACCACAGGGTCAGTATAAGAATAGAGAGTTATAGGAATATTATTAGAATAGACAACCACAACATAACCAAAATATTTATTAGCTTAAATTTACTGTCTGAACTTACTAACACTTTGCCGAGTGGACCCTTAAGACACTTCTGTAATATGTAGCACATGCCACCATAATCTTTATGATGACAATTATACTATAGTGATCCTATTATAGGTTTAAAATGACACTAACACAGGACAAAAGAATGAATATAATATGTAGCAAATAATATAAGAATAGATTAGCATGGAAAAAAAAATTACCGTAATGTGATCATTTCAAACTCTATCCAGTACTGTTGAAAACAATCAAGTCTTTATAGAAATATAATGGAACTATTGAGGTGTTGCTTAATACATGAAACTCATTAATAAGGTCACTAAAAACAAGCAGTTTGACCTATCAATCTTACCTGAAGTGTTAAAATAATCTTACAGTAAAACCATACAAAGCATGAACTTGACTGAATGTAATAATTACAGACACAGTGTGTGAGATAAAGTAATGCAAGTGAATACTAAAAAGGTCACTATAAGCCGAATAATGGACTTATAATCAAGCGGGAATGTAGTAGAAATGTGTGATAGTGGCTTGTCTTCAGGGCTGGTGTTATGAGCAGCCAATAGCAGAAATAACAAAGTTACATCTCGTCTCTGATTGGTGCAGATGGGAGCCTCAGCAGTATGCCATAGGCTGCCATAGGCTGCTACAGTAGCCCGCGGTGTGTGTGTGTGTGTGTGTGTGTGTGTGTGTGTGTGTGTGTGTAGAAACGCGTCTTGGCACCAGTTGCGGCGGCGCAAAGGCGTCTGATTGGACGCTGACGCGGGGGACGCGTTTTTTCGGACAGCGCCGCTTGAACGGTCTAATCACACGCTTTAACAGCCTAAACATGAAACATCGCGCTCCCACGTCTGTCGTATTTAAAGGTGCGTTCACTTCACGTCTTCTTGTACAATGACGCAGATCCACAGAAAAAAAGAAGACGAAGAATACATTGAAACCGCGAGCGTCATTTACCTCTTGGCGTCTCCCTCGCGGTCCGGCCTCCCTTCCCGGTATCCGCAGTGAAAGACAGATAACCTCACGGCAGACTGCAGAGTGAGAGAGAGAGAGAGGAGAGAGAGGGGGGAGAGAGGAAGAGGAGTTCTTCCAGAAGTCAGCCGATGCACTTTATGATGCAGAGAGGGCCGGCGAGGAAGCCGAGCAGCCTCTTTCTTACCTTGCGACACAGATCCAGAAGGGGTGAAATGGGTAAAAATGGTTGTTTGGGTGATTACACGTCCCTTCTCTCCCACCCTCTCTCCATCCCTCGCCCCCACCCCTCCTCCCCTCCCCTCCTTCCCCCTCCCTCCACCCCCTCCACTCTCTCGGTGAATAGGGAGAGTGGCCCCCGCTGTAATAGCCGCTACGGGGGCTCCAGCTATGCAGCAAAAGCAGGCCGTCCTTTAAGGTTAAAAGACACCTCTGAGGCGCATCCGGCATCAGCTGTGTCATAAAACAAGCGCGCCAATTTTACTTTTCCGCCGCTGTCAGAATGAAAGAGCTGTGTTGTGTGGCATTAAGCTCTTCCAATAGTCATTTTAATAGCTCCATATGGGCGGGTGGACCTTTTTCATCCTGTCATATCAGTTGGAAGAAATTATGGGATAGGTATGGAGGCAGAATGGAAGCTCGCGTGGAGCCTAAAATCAGACAGAAAACCTTCCTGTCATCAAAAATCTCGCACCAAAATTAATGACTTTCCCAGAAGTGCGAGCAGTTTGGCAATCCTGACCTGATCCTCCCTCCCTCCGTGCGTGTGTGTGGGTGTGCGCGCGCGCGCGTGTAGTCTATACCGGATTAAATGGCACGTCGTCTTAAATGGCACCTTGCCTCGTTTCCCCTCTCCTTTCATCATCAGCAAAATAAAGATTAGGCCTACAGAGGAGATTGTAAAAGCTCTGCGCTCGCGGCGCGGGGATCTTCATTCCTGCGCCTTTGTGATGATATTGATGATGATGATGGCCAAGTGGACAGTTTGATTTTTGTGTGGCGAGCTAGTTATAAAGAATCAATATTATATCAAGGGGGTAACTTCGGTGATAAAGGACTTCAGCCACTCTGGCTATTCATCATAAGTCTGTAGCAAGCAGATAGGTCAAAAGAAATTATATTGCTCTAAAGAGTGTGTCTCCTTATCTCTCAGTACCAGGGGAGTGGAGGACACGCCGATCGATACAGTAGCTGCCGTATACTCCTTGCAATTATCAATAGCTGATTTTGTCTTCCTGGGGCTGCATCTATTAATACCAGATAATAACAGCCTTTTGGACATAACTTCTAGGCGGATGATGGAAGGAGAAGGAGAAGGAGGAAGAGGAGGAAGAGAGAGAGAGAGAGAAAAGAAAGTTTTGTTCACAGGGCGACCTTGTTGTCAACAGATTTGTCTCTCATATGAGGTGGACACAGGGGAATAGACAAGTCAAAGCGACAGGAGGGAGAGGGAGGGGGAGCGCTAACTGAGCCCCCTCCAGCTGAAAAAAAGCTCAGGCTCTGTCAAGTAAAATGCTTCTAATTTATTTAGAAATGCACGTTAACAAACACCACATGATCAGCATTGTTTTTAATAACTTATTGTATATTAAAGCACGCAATTATTTAGATTAAAGACACCTATCATGTGAAGCTAAAATAAAAAATAAAAAAAACAGCTTGACGTTCCTTCATAAATGCTGTTTATCAATAAAAAAGGACGCGCGCGTCATCTCTTATTTACATGGCAGCCGGCCTGGCACATCTTAATCCTTCCAATCCTCTCCTCATTAATGTGACCCCATGCATCCAGAGATTTTAATGCAAATGGAAATGTGCGAAGCAAAGGGTTAATGTGTTTATTCAGTAACACAAGGAGCTGGCACCACCGCGCACCACCGCGTCTCTTTTCACCTCTTTTCATTGTAAGCATGTGCTAGAAAGATGGAAAGAAAAAAGCATGAAGAATTGTGTTTATGTGCTGTTTTCAATTGAGCACACGGTCTAACAGGACGCTGCAAAATAATTTTCACTTTTTATTTTCACAGTAAATCACCAGGATGTGATTACCGTCAGCAAAGGACAAACTACATGTCCAGCGGTTGCCACCGTGCGTAAAATGTCCATAAACTAGAACAAAAGTTAACATAAAAGTAGGAGGCTGTGATGGAGAGCCTACCTTGGAACCACAAAATCGCCGCTCTCATAAAAAAATATATATACTCTGCCAGATTAATATGACAGGCGAGCTATTACAGCTAAGAGCTGTGAGATATTATATGATGGGAGGTCAAATCTGGGTGTTCACACCGGAGTCTGAGGGCGATCCATTGAACAGTAACGTGGTGGTACATCCTAGTGGTGGCTGAAAGCAATGGGCTGAACCTCTGCTTGGGGGTTAACTCTCACACACAGCGCAGTCCCCCACATACGGAGCCATGCCCAACACCGACAGACCGAGCGCGCTAGCGGGCTGCCAGAAGATAACTCCAAAGTTGGCTTCGATGTGAGCCGGCGAGCCGACTGAAGGGGAGACACCGGCTGATGCTTTCACTTGGACAACGAGCGGCGTTTGAGTGTTTTGGCCATCAAACATCCAGAAAAAGCCACTTTTGGAGAGCGCACCGAGGCGAGGGCGCAACCGGGAGCTAAAACACGGCGAGAGGAGGAGGACGAGGGGAAGTTCGCCGCGATCAGGAACACTGAAGCGACTTGTCTTTGTGCGGGACAGATGAGTTTTTGTTTTTTTTTTGTTTTTTTGCTCACACTGACATTGGTGTTGTAGCCGAGAGGAGGACTGCTGCTAATCGTGGCGCCGTTTTCTCGGAAGACGCGCGTCAAAGTTTTTAGAGCGGAGCTGCGCCATTAGAAAAAAAAAACAATTTATTGTGATTGTCAAGAACTTTACTCGTCCCGTCGACTTTCCGGTTATCAAGTCAAAAGGCAGCTACTTCACCGGGAAGATGCCCATCATGAGAAAACTTTAAAACCCTGAAACACCTCAGACCGTAAACATCGCTTCATTTGAGTCCAGTTCAGAAGGAGGTGCGTGTTCAACCTCGGCAAACACACACTCACACAAAAAGTTACCGAGGGAGAGAAAGTGCGAGAACTGAACCAAGCTCTCGAGATAAGACTTTATGAGAAAGACGCGAAGTTCTGAGCTAAAAGTGGGATCGCGAAGGTCAGAGTGATGAAGATGAGAGATACTTCGAGAAGAGACGCGGCGGTGAATCCTCGGCACTTGTGAGTCGGTGCGCTTCGCGAAAAGGAGGGGACAGAAAGAGCCTGACGTTTCCCTGCTGAAGACCCCCCCACCCTCCCACCTACCCCGTGAGCTGGGCATAACAACAGATTTGGTGTGTTGTGTTGTGTTGTTGGGGGAGGCTGGATAGTAAAGAGAAAAGAGACGGATAAAGTCTGAGAGTGAAGCGGCTAATTGCTTAGTCCGTCCCTCATTACCATATCCAATGCGCGTCCGCTGGACTCCAGCCAATCCTCCCCACCTTCACACGGTGCCATTAATCGCGAGGCATTATTCACTATCATAATTATTATACCGACATGCGCAATCCAACGCACAGCAACAGCAGCGGCGGCAGCAACACCGGCTAATTTCAGATTTTCTTTTTTTTTGTCCCCCCCTTCTCCCCTCTCCGCTACCAGACTGTTTGCGAACTTTTTTCCCCCCCACCTGTGTTGATTCATTCGCTCTTCGCTGATGTATCTGCAAAACGCAGAGACATCTCGGAGCGCAAAATCAGAAGCATCGCCAGCACTGACGCCAGCAGCATGTCCCGACGCAAGCAAGCCAAGCCGCAGCACCTCAAGTCGGACGAGGATCCCGCACTAGCCGGGGTGGTCTCCGAGCACGGTGAGTGGACGCGATCAGCTGAGCTCTCTCCTCCAGGTCTCCGTTTCCAACAGACAACTTCCTCCTTGCAGCTCTGCTCTGCTCCTCACACTGTTTTAGAAGCTTTTTTTTTTTTTTTTTTTTTTATAAACTCCTTTCTTTAAGTTTGACCTTAAATGGGGCGTTTGGATTTATTTGGATTATTGTTGGCTTTCCGATTAGATTAATTTCTTCTATATACATGCAATTATTTTGTAATAAATCCGCTGTGGTGCAGTTATCAAGTCAAACGTCGCTCCTTCAGTTGACAGGGAAGTGTGCAGCTCTCGTTGCAGAAGTTGGGTTTTATTTCGACCTGCATCTCGCTCAGGCTGCATGCACTGTTGCGGCTGTTGGCTGACTTTTAACGTGAATATAACCGATGCACATATTCATCTGCAGCACTTTGCACTTACAGCATTTATATTGCGTGCTGGAGGCCTTTTTTCGAAAAACCTGTTTGGAAACATTTATTTGAACACTCCGCTGTGCGTCGGATATGGGAGCTGTTTTCTTAAATACCTCTTTGAAATCTTATACAGTTGACTTTGTATGTGCATGCGCGCACGCTTAAAATACACGGGCAAACGTGCATACACACACGATATGAGAAGTTGAAAATTATTTGACATTCACTCACAGAAGTGTAAAATTATTATTCGGCGGATATAAAAGTAAATCATGCAACTAATGTATATTTTTTATTGAAAAAAAAAATAAAAAGCGTTCCATTTAGTTTTTACTGTTTATTCTGCGTTAGTGTCTTTTGTCCCTGAGCGCCTGTCTTGCTCTGCGAGGAGCAAAATGCGGACTCTGTTGCAGGTCGAAGCCTTGTTTTGTTATGGAAATGTTTTTGTTTACCCCCCCCTCACATAAATTTAGCACACTTGATTTGTTCCCTTTTGCTCACAATGTCGACAAGATCGGTTGACAGAGCTCGTCCTCGCTGTGGAGGGGAAAAAAAAGGCTCATTCATGTTTATTCTGTAGACTCAGGCTTTTGCGCAATAAAACGAGCATTATAGTGCCAAAGTCACGTCTTAAGCGAGGCGTAATGCTGGAGGAATTGTATCAACAACATGACAACTGTAGGGTTATTATTTATCTTACGTAAAATGCAAAAAAATCCGCGTTATTCTTTTAAAATTTGCAACATTTTTGTAGTATTTTTAATAGCTGTGTTTTATAAAGGCAGTACACGCAGAAGGAAATCAGATTTTGTCCACGAGGATAAAGATAAGTTAATATAGTAATTTTAGATAACTTGAATAAACACCCTACACCTATAACAATGCAGTTTTTACTATGAAAATCATCACATTTAATGGCATTCACTGTAAGAGGTCTGTTTCTTTTGGGGCATCCATAAACCTGGCTGCTCCTGACAAATCACTGCTTTTATTTGCACCTCACTATAGGCTCATGTTAGCCAACACACACACCCAGTTGCATGCACACACACTCTTTGCAGGGCTTCTTTACAATAGAAATGCGTGATGTAATCTCTGGGGAGCAGCTCTCTTTGCATGGGGAAATGTTGGCGTGATGGTGAGGGGGGGTCAGGCCGTTGACTCTTGGCTCTTTTGTCCGGTTTGCTCTGTGCATTTTTCTAATTTCAGGGCGATTCACGTTTGAACACAAACATTGTTTCTGCTTTTAATGTCGAGGTCACCTTTCCCAGATTTTGGTCAGAGATAGGAAACATCCAGCAGGTTGCTGTCCTGTAGGACCATGACAAGAAAAAACTTCCTTTCCCAGACATAAAATTTACATTTCATTTGAAAATATTTTTTGCAATTTGTGAAGCAGAAAACAGTCTGAAGACGGATCCACCAAGAGAGGAAATATGTGTAGAATTAGAAAAAAAAACATGCTTTTTGCTTGGATTCTGTTCTCCATTATTTTAACACACACCGTCCTGCATGGCTGTGTAGCTTTAGAATAAACACACACACACACACACACACAGACTGCGTTGTGGGTAACACATAGCATCCACACCATTGTGCTTAAGACTGGAAGTGGCCGTGGAATGTTCTTGCCTGTCCTCGCCGGAGCACTATACTGGCTCGCTTGTTTTCAGGACAGACGTCGCGGTGAAACAATCCCAAGCCTTTGGCAGGGCACAGCGAGCCCATACACACTTAGATAAACCTAATAATACCATGTCTCATCCAAAGCTACCTTACAGACAAGCTCCGAATATCAGGCTGTCAGCGCAGCATGATCAGATTCTCCTATTGCCGCGGTGCAGCTCGTGACGACACTATTGATCGCTGGCCTTGACAAATCATTGCATATAATGTTGAAGGAATTCGGAAGTTCCAATTGTCGGCCGCTGCTTGATTTAGACTTTAAATCCATGTATGTCGGGCCAGTGGCAAAGAGAAAGTCAAGCATTCGAATTGTGCTCAAGGACACACACTCTGTCTGCAGCGCAGTTCAAGAAAATAGCCATCAAACAAGGAATTAAGCAGAGCATTTAGCAGCTCGGGTATAAACCTCACCTTGTGTGTCCAGGTTTTTCCAAGTCTTCAGTTTGATCTGACCTTTATTTATTTATATTTTTGTGTGAATTTCTCTCACTTGTGTCCACTGCCGCTCAGTGAGGACCTCTTTATCATGCTGCATCCCTGAAAAGATGAAAAACTAAAATCAAGTGCCAACAAGCTCGTCTGGCATATCATCTCCCCCCTCAGGCCTTCCGGACATTTGCCCCCTGGGGGCATGGGGGGTTGTGTGTGTGTGTGTGTGTGTGTGTGTGTGTGCGTGTGTGTGTGTCAGGATGGAGAGAGGAGAGGTGGGGGGAGTCTGCTTAGGAGTGCTTTTATAAAGCTTGCTGACTTAACCTTTGTCCAGCCCCGGGCAGCCAGGTCCTCCTGCTCGATGTCAAGCTCCTTGTACAATTAGAACATGCGTGCCGTTGACCTTGGCAGCACAGTTTACTTGTGTCCTAGAAAGTGTGAACAGCGACGGGCTTTCCATCTCGCCGTTGCTTCCTCTGCATCCAGTGTCTCTGGAGGTGTGCATGTGGAATGTGTGGGAGGCGGTGGCGTACATATTGCATGTGAATACACTTGTGCTGACTCCTGTTTAGAGGAATTTCCAGAGGAGAATTTCCCCAGCTATGGACGTATATGATCAATTTCAACCAAGAAAAGGACATTTTATCGATGTTATCAAAATTATATTTTCGACATCTCAGGGGTCATCTCCGGAAAAGCAAGCTGGTTGTGCTTTCAGTGAACAGGTGGACGACTGCGAGCAGGGTTCATGTTTTCATTTTTTATCCTTTTTTCACACACATATTCACATTTATTCAGTGTCAAAATCTTTATCGAACTCTCAAAAACACTCACAGTGTTTAAACTTTTTCTCCCATCCGTAAGCGAGTGTTTGAGGCAGGAGTATGCATAGTTATGAGGTGCAAAAAATATAATATAGTGAGGAAATCCCTCCTGACAGTGACAACATGGTTCCCCTGCAGTGGGGCTTTGTTTGGCTTTTGTTTTAATCCCCTCTCACCATTGGGTGCAGGCCTCTGGACCACCCACATAGTTGTGCCAAAGATGTCTTCAAGAAGGCACTCAAATATGGCTGTGTCTTAATTACTACTCAGCACTGAAAACACACACGAACAAGTAAGATCCTGATTGAGAGGAAGGACTAGTCAGGAGAGAGGAGGACTATTTAACATTAGACTAAACAGCAGATTTTAGGGGGATTTAAGAGAAAGCTAACACACCATGAACTGAAAAGGTACATTTTCTGATTTTTATCAACGTCAGCTGTGACGTTTCTGTTTGTCACTGATGGTGCTAGGCTTTTTGGGTGTAAAAGGTGAACCAGTTTTCTTATTTGAAAATTAGCATCCAACGCTCTAGAATCTATTAAATATGCCTTTGGCCTGCTGAGGATGAGCGACCATTAGATCCTAAAGCCACGTCCCGAGCTGGTTTGTAAATCCACACCCGGAGACAGAGAGCCGTCTTGACGGGCGACACAGTCATCTGGACAGAGTGCCGTCATTGAATACTGTATTGCAAATGCTTACACAAACAAATCGTTAATGTTTTGGCTGCTCCACATCTGCAGGCGATGACAAAGGCCTCTCTGTTAGCGCAGATATGACTGTACCACTCTGCAGAAGGGCTGACCAGGCCGATGACACGCACACACACACACAGCGCTGTGCTGAGGACGCTCGAGCCTCTGCAGGTCTGAGGATGCGTGGAATCATTGGAGGAGACCTTTCTGTGGTTATGGACAAGATATTTCTGTCCAGGAACTGCGCAGTAGCAGAAAAAAAAAGATCATTTTGTTTGTTGTTTCTGTGGGTTTAAAAAAATACAGCGAGAGATAGAATTAGTGGAGTGAAATCAACGCTGAACCAGTGACCGCAGTATTTTTAAAACAGGAATTAACACTTCACAAAGGCACACGATCAAAGTAAAGTGTGATTTTTCTTCTTCTGCGTCCTGAGTGATCCTGTGCTGACAGACCAATGCCCAAGTTAAAATGCAGCAACATACACACGATCAGTCAAAACAGTTGTCTGTCAAATCAATTTAAATAGAAAAATAACTCCAAAATTCATGGCTCAAATAACTCATTTATGACAGAGTGGAGCCGTGGATGCGTGATCAAAGAACACAATGGAAAAATGTTAAGTGGCGCAAGAATTCCAACATTGTTGAACCCAGCAGGCCTCTTTTTTTTTCGCCCTCCCTTCCCAACTTGGGCAGGACCTACAGTGATGCGTCTCTCTTTAAGGGTCCTAAGCTATCCTCAGATGCTTGAGAAGAATGCATTTTAAAGGGGCAGAAGGGGGGGCAGTTCTGGTAAGGCTGCAAGTGCAGACACTTTCTGGAGATGACCGCTCTCACTCTGTGGAATAATGAGAATGAAACGAAAAATATCACAGCTTGACAGAGTGTGTGTGTGAGCTGAGAATAGTTTAGGATGCAGTGTGTTTGAAATGACCCCTTTTACACGAGATACCAGTGACTTTACCTAAACCGAGTAAATGCTACCAGTGTCATTGTCTGTGTGTGTGTGTTCATTACATGAATCTGGAAATTGTTAAGAATGGGAGAATTAATAATTGCTCAATGCTTCGCTCAATGCTCGTCTCTGTGGCTTTCACAGGATCGGTGGAAAGCATGAATACCTCATCTGATATAATATGTCAGATTAGTGGTTTCAGTTAGCATGCCAAAGATTGCTGAGCAAGATAGCGGACACACAGATTCAATGTCTACAATCCCCCTATTGACTGCGTTCAGCTTAATATTTGCATCTGAGTAAATGAAGACTCTTAAAGGAATGAGAAACGGATTGGATTTTTTTCCATCCTTTCCTTTCTCATGGTATAGGAAAATCAATACACCCCCCCCCCCCCCCCCCCCCCCCCCCACACACACACACACACACACACACACACACACACACACACACAGACACACACACACTTTCACTGTCTTGCAAACACAGAACAACCACAAAATGTCGCCTTCACACAGCTGCACAGCACAGTGGCACCTTACTGTTCCAGGGCCATCTTAAATGCAAATAGAAATACTTTGAGCTCATACAGCGTTATAATACTCCCATCAAAAACAAAAAATAATAAGTAAGTAAAGTAAATATAAGTAATAGCAGCACACCAGTGTGGCCTGTATTGTAATACTTTGTAATTTCAGCAATGTTCAAACCGTCAGAAACCAAAGCAAAATCCCACCTGAACGGTTTCTGAAACCTTTTTCAAAGTGGCACAGAGCACATTTTTAAATGAGTCAATTATGTTATCAACGGTGCAAAACTTACAATAAATAGATAAAAAAAAAAATCTTTGACTGTGCTTATAATGAATGTTGCAACTGGAAATGAAAAGTGAGGACATTTTCAGATCAAAAAGCAAATTTCAAAATTAAATTCACAAAATGTATTTTAAAGTAGGACAAATTACAACGTCTCCACTTTAAGGTCAGAAAAAATCTGGCTCTTCAAAGGGCAAATTTGACAAGGAAGGCCTGTACAAGCACACTGCCACGCACTCGAGATAGATGTCCTTTACTGACAGCAAGAAGCATGCGCGTGTGTGTTTTAGGTGTTTATCCCTATAGATACGCGTGCACTGTGTGTGTATTCTTTGTCTGTCTACATGTGCGTGAAAAAACGTGTCAGACTGTGTGTGTGTGTGTGTGTGTGTGAGGTCAGAGGCATACAAAGGCCCCCACTTGTAATTGTATGAATGAATAAAAGAGATTGACAGTAATACCATTCTAATAACTAATCAGCTCAACACAATGCCTACTCATTTGCGTTGACCTTTCAACCCCCAATTATGGAAATGAGTTCTGCTGTCCGCTGTTCGCCTAAGGAGATTTTCAGCCTGCTGTCACGTGTCGCTGACGTTCCCACTCACTTGCTCCTTTCCACTCCTCGATTCTTGTTTAGGATTCGAGCCTTTTAGTGATGGTATCTAACAGAATTTAAGAAAATGATGAATGTCCCTTTTTTGTTGTTCTTCTTGTTTTAATGGAATGTGTCTGGAGTTTGGTGGAAAGGGAAAAGGAGGTGACATTGATATCGCAAAGTGGAAATAATGCACAAACAAAATGAAAATGGAGGATTTTACATTTTATTTTCTTTAAGTTTTTTTCCCCTAATTTAACCTGGAAACATACGTGGTTAAGTAAAATAATATCTCGTTTCGTCAGCCCTGCCCCCAGTGAGGATGAGACCACGGAGCCTGTCCAAAGCCTTTGTGCTGATCATTAATTAAGTTACAGACACCTTGATGGCTCATACCCCCCTTGGACAGAAATTACAGGAGGAGTGATGAATTTCTTTGCTAATGAGTCACTGTAATTGGCACGAATGCTTCATGTCTGCTTCAACATGTCTTACTCCTTGAACCTTTGAAACGAGCATAAGAATCTCAAGATTACTCACTTACAAAGCATATCAGGAGCTTTAATGTTGAGTGAATGTGCGGTCTGTGCAGTTTTTAGAGGTAATGTCTTTTTACCTCTTACATTCATAGCTCAGGCTGGTTCAGTCTATTTGGTGAGTTGAACGCCTCTTATTAAATGTGTATAAATGTAATCAGTTACTGACTTTATTCATGACAGTTTGTGTGTGTGTGTGTGTGTGTGTGTTTGTTAAGACATATAGTCCCATATGCAGCGTGCAAACAATTATAAAACCTTTCTTTTTACTCTTTTACTAGCTGTGAGCCCCTTTTAAAAGAAATTATTAACTCACCTAAGAACTATTAACTTAACCTTGTTTTATGGCAGCTTTTTTAAAGTGGCCATCTTTTCGCGTAATGAATCACTTCTATTTGCAAAAATGCCTATTAAATTGTCCAAACATTTTTTATAGTGTAAAGTGTGTATGAAATTGTTTAATTTGTATATAAATAATTACATTGCCAGTTATATGCCGGGTCTTTGAGTGTAAACTGAAATAAAGTACGTGCAGGATGCTGTGGTGGTGACTGAGCACACTTCCTACTCGTAATGAAAGGGAAATATGTATACGGCCACGAGCAGCACACACCCACCCACACACACACATGCACATACACACACACACATAGACACACACAGAGTAACTGCTTGAACACAAAAAATAAACATACAAGGGAGGCCATTTTTACATGGTTTTGATCAGGTGTGAATTAGGTCCATGTTCAGAGCTCACGCTGGCTTGTTTGGCTCTTGATGGTTGCATGTGGAAGAGGAAGTGGCTTCCTACAACTGTGATTAAACATGTGTAACTAATCAGAGTCTTTGCTGCCATGGCACTAGCATGTAATTTGTTGAGTCTTATTTCAGAGACCATGGGAGAGGGAGAGAGAGAGAGAGAGAGAGAGAGAGAAACACTGGGAACTTCTCAACTGACAGGGAATGTTTTGTATTTCAAAAAACACTTCAAAGTGGGAATAATTTTAAATTAAAGATTTGGTTGCACATATTCTAAATGCCCCACATGAACAGTGACTAGTGCAGGGACTGTATAAGGGCTTGATATTCAACAGATCTGGGTATTTATTGTTGACAACACAATTTTCCTGACTTCATAACAAAAGAATATATTCCAGTCTAAAGTCATTTGCTTAGATTCAGGGCTAAAGTATTGCCTTTCCAATGCTAACTGAAAAGGCCCAGGCATTTGAAATTCAGGTGGAAATGGCTGGGCTGGATAGCAGAGGGGAATCCTAATGGGGCCATCAAAGTCCTGATTTGTACCCAACTGATGAGGCAGCTGTGAATTGTATGAAATATTGGAAATCAATAGGTTCTATGGAATTTCATTAAGCGGCAGTATCCACAATTGATAGGCCCTCATAATTTGATGGATTGCACAAAGAAAATTATTAGCTGGCTCTATGGAGAGGGTGTGAATGCACAAACCTGGGTCTTGAGAATTGGTGAACTAGGGCAATTTGTTCGGAGTGAAAAAAAATAAAAAAGAATATTGATTTTGGTTATGTTAAAAGAGAGGAAAAAAAATCAAAGGTTAAATCTTTGCAGCAGTGCACTGCAAAATATGTGTGGATTCTTTATTGACTATTTATTCATTAATTCTTCTTTTTTTCTTTGCTCCCACCTCCCTCCTTCCCTCTCCCCCTTCACTCCCCTGACCCTCTCCCCTCCCTTTAGCCCGAGGTGTTGTGCTGGATGATGCCGACAGCGGGAATGAGAGCCGCAGTGGCAGTGAGGAGACGCATGTATGTGAGAAGTGTTGTGCTGAGTTCTTCAAGTGGTCAGACTTCTGCGAACATTTAAAGAACTGCACCAAAAACCCCCTGGTGCTCATAGTGAATGACAATGAGGACACACCTAACCCCTCCCAAGAGTACCCTACAGAGCCCTCCCCTGTCCCCAGCTGCCCTAGCGAGCAGGCTGACAGCGAGGACCCCAGGGAGGGGAACCACAGTCCTGCTGGTGAGGGGGATGACATCCCAGAGACAGCAACCTTAAACGGGGTCAATGTCCTAGAAAAGGAGGACGAGCAGATGGAGCTAGAGCTTTCTCCTGAAAAAAATGTGGATCCTGAAGAGAGAGATGTGACGTCCCCTGAGCCAGACAGCTCTCTACCTCAGCTCAATGATGTCATCCCCTCCACTGTCACGAACTACGCCATGCCAAGCACCAATGTTACCTTGGAGACACTGCATGGCACCCGGGTTGCAGTCGCCCAGTTTTCACAGAGCGTAAGGGCAGCGACGGGCAGCGGTGTTTCCACCATGGCTATTCCCATGATCCTGGACCAGCTGATGGCCCTCCAGCAGCAGCAGATACATCAGTTGCAGCTGATAGAACAGATACGCAGTCAGGTGGCTCTGATGAACAGACAGTCTGCCTCACAGCCTGCTCTCAACCACCATCACAGCAATGCTGCTGGAAACCAGGGGCCTGTATCCTCCTGTGTCCCCTCTGTCGCAAGTCAGCTTCAACTACACAACTTCATCACTCCCCCTGTCCATCAGCTGCCTGTCCGGTTGCCAGCTACTCTCAATGGTCAAGGCCCTTCACCCCTGACCTCAGCAATAGAAGGGCCTCTTTCTCAAACACCACAAAGTGGCAGTCAGCAGTCTAGCGCCTCAATCCCCAACACATCCTCAAATAACTCGGCTTTTCCCCCACCCAGTGTTACTGGATTGTCCTCTCTACTTCCCTCCTGCTCATCCTCAGTCACAAACAACAACATTAGCACTAGTAGTAGTGTAACAGGAGGCGCTGGCATCAGCAGCAGCTCAGCTCTTCCCAGGAACTCCACCACCCCTCCCTCACTCAGCCACAGCAGCCTCCTGAGCTCTGCCTCCAGTCTACCGCTGATACCTCACAGCTCGTCCAGCAGCGTTATCTTCCCCAACCCACTGGCCAGCATAGCAGCCACAGCCAATGCCCTCGACCCCCTCTCGGCTCTGATGAAGCACCGCAAGGGGAAGCCCCCAAATGTGTCTGTGTTTGACACTAAGCCCAGCTCCGAGGACCCCTTCTTCAAACATAAGTGTCGGTTCTGTGCCAAGGTGTTTGGCAGCGACAGCGCCCTACAGATCCACCTGCGTTCCCACACTGGAGAGAGGCCCTATAAATGCAACATATGTGGCAACCGTTTCTCCACCAAGGGAAATCTGAAAGTACACTTCCAGAGGCACAAAGAGAAATACCCACATATTCAGATGAACCCGTACCCTGTACCAGAGTACCTAGACAATGTTCCCACAAGCTCAGGCATCCCATATGGAATGTCTTTGCCCCCAGAAAAACCTGTAACCACATGGCTTGACAGCAAACCTGTCCTCCCCACGGTTCCCACCTCAGTTGGGCTCCAGCTGCCTTCCACGTTGCCGAGTATGATGGGAGGTTTTGGCGAGTCTCCTAGCCTCACTCCGCTCAACAGGTCCCCTCAGAGGCCATCTCCACCGTCAAGCGAGTGTGCATCTTTGTCCCCTAATATCGTCTCTGACTCTGGCATGACCACTACTTCACCCTCCCCAAAACCCGTCCCAGGGAGTGATGCACCTCCTCTCTTGAAACCTGAAGGTGTTCTCCTGCCCCCAAGCTGCTCTACTAGGCCAGGAGAGAACACCACCACCACAACCACAGTAACTCAAGTGGTCCTTTCCTCTACCGTCACTTCTACCACATCTTCCAACAGTGGCCAGGTCACCGAACCCATCACTAGCCCCAACTCTGTTTCTAACCCCATCTCCCATCCTGTCCTTCCCATGCTCTCAGACCAGTTTAAGGCCAAGTTTCCTTTTGGAGGCCTCCTAGACTCTATGCAAACCTCAGAGACATCAAAGTTGCAGCAGCTTGTTGAGAATATTGACAAGAAGATGACTGACCCAAATCAGTGTGTTATCTGTCATCGCGTCCTGAGCTGCCAGAGTGCTCTCAAGATGCACTACCGCATCCACACTGGCGAGAGGCCTTTCAAATGCAAGATATGTGGGCGAGCATTCACCACCAAGGGAAACCTGAAAACACATTTTGGTGTCCATAGATCTAAACCTCCACTTAGGGTCCAGCACTCCTGCCCTATATGTCAGAAGAAGTTCACCAATGCCGTCGTCTTACAACAGCATATCCGTATGCACATGGGTGGGCAGATCCCCAACACCCCAGTCCCTGAAAGCCTGCAGGAGATGGACACTGACCTCTCCTATGACGAGAAGAGCTTAGATGCGATGAGTAATTATGATGATGACCTTCTGGATGAAATGGAGCAGGCTATGGAAGATGAAGTTGACTTAAAAGAGATAGAAGAGGACCCATCTAAACCATATTCACCTGGGAGCTCCCCACCAATTTCCATCATCTCCAGCATTGCTGCAATGGAGAACCAGATGAAGATGATTGACTCCACTGCCAACATGACCCGCTCATTTGGTCAAAAGCTTGCGCAGAATGGCAGCAGTTTTGGAGGAGAGACCGACTGCTTTGCCACGGATTCCCTGTCTGTCGTGGGGGATGCTGAAGGTCAAAGCTTGGGGAGCCCTGCTTTGTCTGAGTCCTCTGGCTCTATGCAGCATTTGTCCCCAGCTCACAGCCACTCTGAGAGCCAGCTATCCAAGTCGCCAGCTACACTCAACAATAATAACAACAGCAGTGCCACGACAGCAGAGGATGGCCAGGAGAACAATACAGCTGGCTTGGCAACAGTGAAGTCGGAAAAATCAGAGACCCCCTCTCCGCTTTCGGCAACAGAAGGTACTGGGGCCCTTGACCTGACTGCCACTCAACCTGGCAGGCACTTTATCAAGGAGGAGAGCCACTTCAACATGCTATTTATAAATAGAGATCGAGGTGTGTATACGTAAAATCAGGAAAAACTGAATGCTTTATATAAAGTGAATTAAATATCTATATAGATTTACTGTGCAGTTATTACAAAAAAATAATGCAACCACAATGACATCTGCCCCATATGTGACTCAGTATGTTGTATATTGATATATATAGTGCAAATCTGACATGATAAGAGATGATATATAGATATTCAGAGAAGGAGCATATACACTTGGAAGTATTCACTCATTTAATTAATTTATAAATAAATTAATAAATGCCTTGTTCACTGTTAATGTTAACTGTCTGTAATTAATGCAGTGGGCTTGAACAGGGAAGGATAATTTATATGTTTTCAAGTCTGACAAATTCAAGCAGCTACCTTGCAGCCATATGAGGCTCACAGTTTACAAAATTACCCTGTACAGTTTTTATATCAGCGTTCTAATTTTAATTTGACCTCTTCCTTCTCAGGGCTGAGCACTCCTAATTTGGCCAGCACTGCATCAAACATGATCAAAATGGAAATGAACGGACATGGGAAGTCTCTGAGCGACAGCTCTCACCTGCCTGTGGGCATCCAGGTTCCCGCTGCAGCGCCCCAGACCACCATGAGTCCCAGCATAAACCCCATGTTGGCTCCCCCGCCTCCGCGACGCACTCCTAAGCAGCACAACTGCCACTCATGTGGGAAGAATTTTTCCTCTGCCAGCGCTCTGCAAATCCATGAGCGCACACACACTGGGGAAAAACCTTTTGCCTGCTCTATTTGTGGAAGAGCTTTCACCACAAAGGGCAATCTGAAGGTATGAGTCACTTTAATATAGCATTAATTAAAATTTTACGTAAATGAGGTCATTATGGTTCCAAAGATGCTTACCATACCACGTTATGTGTAATACGCTGGGATCAATTCCAGCCAACAAGCTTAGGAGGACTCTATGTCCCCATGGGTTAAATCACTAAACCTCTTTGAGGCTGTATATGATATTTCCAATTCTTTTCTTTAAATGCTGACATCGCTGTTTACACGGGCTGATCCGCCTCTTTAGGAAACATATCAACCAAACACTGAAACACTAGGATTGCATTCCTGAGGTGCCAGACAACCTTCACCAAGTATAAAAATATCTCATAATAAACCCATCACTTTTCACATTTATCCATTTTAGGTCAGTCCATTTCATGTGTAAAAGTACACATGTATTCAGAATTAAATGGTCTAAAAATTAATTTTAGTAAGCTGTCCCTTTGCATGATTTAAACAACACAGAGTAAGCTGAAATGTACAGCTTCTGGTTTTGAGATCTGTTCATTTTATAGCGATTTCCAACAGTTTCAACACTCTAACATAAAATTTCAGTGTATTACAAACTGTTTGTTTTTATATTGACTTTCAGCCTTCTCTGTTTCATTCCCATCCACAAAATGTTTGTTTTTTTGTAGTATTTTCCTTGGAAGTAGTATTTATGACTTATAACGACACACTCATGATGTTTCTTTTTATTGTCTTGCTAATTTTAGGTTCACATGGGAACACACATGTGGAACAACGCTCCGGCCCGAAGGGGTCGGCGACTGTCCGTGGAGAATCCCATGGCCCTGCTGGGCGGGGATGCCATGAAGTTCAGCGAGATGTTCCAGAAGGATCTGGCGGCTCGGGCCATGAACGTCGACCCGGGCTTCTGGAACCAGTACGCAGCTGCCATCACCAACGGGCTGGCCATGAAGAACAATGAGATCTCTGTGATCCAGAACGGAGGCATCACCCAGCTGCCCGTCAGCCTCGGCAGCGCAGGAATCACTTCTTTGGGAGCCATGCCGGGAGGAATGGACCGCGTTCACACTGGCAGCAGCCCTCCCATGACGGGTATGGAGAAGGCTGGTCTGGATGTCGGGGCCAGCCGCCCCTTTTCCAGATTTATGGAGGAGAACAAAGAGATTGGGATCAATTAAAAAGACTTTTCTGTATTATTCCAAGGTAGGCGTTTGGCAAAGACTAAGAGTCTAACAACATGGAAAGAAACTGCTGATCCAGTCTGAACTCATGCGTACTATATTATGTACAGATTAAATATTTTTTGTTTGGTTTTGGAAATATAGTATTTAGTATTGATTAGAGGTCTTTGCCTTTCACCCATCCCCTCCTCACTTGATATTTCGCCTATACGAAGAATACTTTGTCTCTTGTTTGAGAATATGTCGTCTTGCAAGATTTGCATGGTACTTATTGGTTTTTATCAGTATGTTTGACTGCTTTTATGAATTCCTTTGAAAACCAGGATCCTGCCTCATTTACGATGGGCAAACATCTTGTCTGGACTGGACTAAAACAGAAAAGAAGAGATATTTGTTAAAAGACAGTCTAGCCTTTGTCTGGCAACTCTGTTTATGATTGCTCTTTTAAATATAAAAGGGCCATGGATAGACTGAAGAAAAGACCGAAGTATAGTGTTTCTGTGCTCGCCTGATTTTTTTTCTCATGAACTAGAAAACTTGAAAAAAATAATGTTTGAACTATTTTAATCTTTACATTTAGTCTCCCAGCATTGTCTTATAATATTGTCCTGTGTCTTTAGTATTTATGATATTGACAAAAAAGCGGGTATACAAAAATATATTTAATGGCCCAAGCATTTTATTGATCCATTTTTTTTCTAAACTGCAGGCTTCACTGATGAATATCTCTTTCAATAAAGACAATATGTCGTTTGAGTTGAACAACGGAATAAAAATGGTAGGTTTTATTTGGATATCTGTTGAGACTATGTGTATCACGTTACACGGTAAAGAGGCAAGAGATATCCGAAGCTGCTATGACCACAACCCTGCTTTTAACCTTTGTAAAAAGAGAAAAGAAGTGATCCTTTTGAAGAAATATCTATGTATAGAAATACAGACAAATCTAAAACAGGTATGCATATTTTGTATCACATAAAAATAGACATCATGAGTTGAGAGTATTTGTCATGTTTGTGAATGCACTTTTTAAAAACGAGACGTTTTGTCTGTGAGTTACCGTTAACCTTTTGACTGAGCTATCTATCACATGCTGTTTTCATTGTTTTCAGCGTACCACTCCTACAATTTGCAGAGTCGGTTCTCTGTTATTGCATCTGTGCTACTTGTCAGAGTGCAAACTCATCACTCAATCAAAACCTTCTTAAATAAAAAAAGAGAACAGGTGTGTGTTTGGATGGTTTCCTTATCTGCATCACGTCGACCCTTTCTCTGTCAACCTTTTATTTCCATAAATTAAAATTGAAATTTCAGATACATACAATCGAGTCGATGACAAGTTCTATTTATTATAATTTTTATTGTTATTTAAATTCCTCTAAATCCTTATTTAGAGAATTATTCAATACGCTAGAGCTGGAAAGATCCAGTCAGAAGAAAAGGTCCAGGCAGGATATCTGGTTTTGTGTGGGCCTAACTGACCAACAAAGCATCGAACTGATTTTGAAAAAAGTGTAATTAAATACAAATATTTTAAAATCATTATGCAAACAACAACTGTTGTATTTGACATTTCACTATTCAAACAATACAATTAATTAGCAAGAAATTAATATATGCATTTCAAAATCAATTGGTTCTATCTCTGCCTTCTCTTTTGGGACACATTTCTTTTTAATTATAATTCCATAATTCCTAAATAGTTCATGGTGACCTGGAAAAAGAATTATCTCTAAAACTTCTTGGCCTTTGTTAAATCCTTTCTTTACTGTTGTTGCTTTGCGATGGGCTTTTTTAAGGGTTGAAAAAAGCTCTTGAATAACTCATATTTACTTTGAATTAATACTACGTCTGAGTGTGTATGTGTGTGTGTGTGTGTGTGTGTGTGTGTGTGTGTGTGTTCTCCTGTATGGATATATATCAATCTATACATTACTAAAAAAGAAAGAAAAAAGAAAAAGATCAGATATTTGCAGTTGCAGCTGATGTAATGTTGGCCTTCCTTTACATCCTGGATATCCACTGATCTGTGCACGTAATGAAACATATCAGAATCATAATGATATATTCATTAGTCAGATGCTGCATTATGAAAACTAAACTTTCCTGAAATAGACTGAGGAGCTTTTTCCAGGTATTTATTGAGTCTACAACAATGACAAAAACTTAAATTCCCTCCCTTATATTTTCTACATTTGTATGATAAAAAAGGACTATACGGCTGGAATTAATGTTCAGCTGAACTCATAAAATCCACGCTGAAACAAAACCATAATAACCTTAAACCTGCCGTGGCTGTTGTGTAATAGAACAGTAGATTAAGAACTCACATGTGAACGTGTGAGACAATCTGTGTTTGTCCAGCAGTGTGTCAAGACATTTCACTTCCGAACTAAGACGCCTTCCTGTGCTGCTGTGGCAGTGCAGACGTGTGAAACACTGCTGTGTACGCCGTGTGGAAATCAGTGAAACCGTGTGTGTGTGTGTGTGTGTGTGTGTGTGTGTGTGTGTGTGTGTGAATGCGAAAAGAGATGGCGGCCTCCTCCCAGCGTTCAGCCCCCCCTCCGGTGCAGCACAGTTGACACATGGTCCACATGTGGCAAACACACACACACACAATCTCACACTCCCACACAAATACCCATGTTCTCACTTTCTCATACATAAAAAAAGACAAAAGCAGAATTACACCAAATATTCTTAGAGATGGAGGGAAGAAAAAAAAAAAACATCCCTGCTGCGAGGACCGTGCAGCCACATCAGGTGCAAGATGAAAGTTAATGTTAACTTTAATCACTGAGAACAAAAGAGTTTTTTTTAACGCTTATCTGTGGCAACTGGACGGGCAGATGTGATCCACTCCACTAAAGCCTTGATCGTGAATTCCGCAGTATAGAAAGTGAGATTACTTTAAACTCATTTTCGTGTCAGCCTGTACAACATGGCAATAAATCACTCTCGGAGGCAAAAATAAAACAGTTGAAGCCTCTCCAGGACAACAAACCTGAAGATCTGATTTCAGAATGTCCTGTGCGTTCACCCATCCTGTCAATTCAAATGAAAGCCTGTGGGGTTTCTATCAGGAATTTCAGAGCGGCTGCCATGTTTGAGCTACTGCTATTAGATGTAATTACTTGAGCCACTCTGGAAACCTCAACGCAGCAAAAACGTAATAATATATATTAGGAGACAACGCACGATCACAGCAACAATGTACTCCTACTGCAAAGCCACGAGGCCAATCGGCGAATTATCCACTGCGGCCTAAGTGATGATTGGTCCGTCAAAGTCCGGCTTACATCAGCTTTCACCGCTCAGCCATAAGTATTTATTTTTGTGTTATTTTTCTCCTGACTTTCGCGGACACGGACATATCAGTTTTCATGTTGGTGAATCAGAGCTAATTCTGCCCTCGGGAGCTCCTCGGACTGGCTCGGTAATGCGCGCTACCGTTTGTGAGCCCATTGTTTGACACTGCACCGTCAGCTGATCACGCAGGCTTACTCAGTGGAATTGTCGAGTAATGAAGAAATTTCATACGGACTGTTTTTCTCTATGAAGGCTCTCATTTTGCTCATATTTGAGTGGAAACAAAATACATTCCACCCATTCTTCGACTCATGCGCACGCATTTAGCAAAGGGTTTTGCAGACAGCCAGTATACGTGCATGTAAAGACTGTTGTTTGACTCTCTAAATGGCGATTCTTCTCAAATTTATAATATAATTCAATAGGCTGTTGCTGTTCATAGAAATCCTCTGTGAAGGAGGACTGTTTCACCTCAAGTGATTTCAATTATGATGCCTTTCCAGCTCAACGTTGGGGTTAAACGAGGTTTTAAATATGACACTGCTGCATTGTTATTCCCATAACAAGTCTTCAGCATGCCACCCAGACTTTTTTTTTTCCATTGAGTAATACATTACAATAAAATGTCTAACATGTGAAGTGTAATTTCATTTTACTGTCAAAAACAGAATGTTTATGAGCAACCGGGGAAACGCAGACGAGGAATTATTTGAGGTGTATCCATTTAAGAGGACTTTAACAAGTATAATTCTAGACTAAGTTACAATTCTACAGTAATTGTCTGAAAGTAAACGCCACATGCCTTTGCATTTCTCCTGGATGTTTTTTTTTTTCCCTTTGCTTGAAATGTGGCAGCTTTCCTCTTTGTTCAGCACACACAGCAAATTGCCTGGCCTTTCTTGTTTTATCTGCACTTCACTCGTGTTTGTGCGCTATCTGTTTGAAGTGAATATGTGTGACATTTGGGCATGGCACAGTGTGAACAGACAGGCCATCATTGGGACGGGGCTGTCGGCTGTTTGTTTAATGCCCTGCCTACTGTGAAAGTCTCCCTGAAACAGGCGCAGTAAATATCCCCATTGATCCAGAGGCAGGGGGCCCTACGATGATGTAGTGGCGAAGAGCCACAGGAGTAAATCTAGCCGACAGTAATCCAATCCCATTCTCGAGGCTCTGGGATCTGAGATATGTGCTTTAAATCCAAAAGTGTGCATTTTTGCAAAAATTCCCTGCCTTTGTTGGTGCTGCGTCTCTTGTTTTTTTGTTTTTTTACTTCCGTGTCTCAGCTCTTGAGTCAATCCGTAGCTTGCTGAGGTGCTTCGCTAGCTATCCTTTATATTTGTGCAAAATCAAAGTCCCGTAATGATGCCACAAACTCAGCCTCGTGCTCATTCCACTGTCAAACTCACTCCCACACTTACTTTTGCTTGTCTAAAGCATGTGCACCCACCTGAAGTACAAACTCTAAAGTTAAGAGAGTGTGAAAGGGATGTGTGTGTGTGTATGTGTGTGTGTGTGTGTGTGTGTTTGTGCGTGTCGTGTATGTATGTGTGTGTGTGATAACACTCCTCAGGTAATCACTGTTCTCTGTGGATGGTAGAGGGATACACTGGAAACTCTGAAACCCCATTAGGCTGGAATTTCCCTTTGATGGCCAAAAGCTGCCTACCTAGCGCTTGACTGGTTGCTTGGCTGCTCCAGCAAGTGTTAGTTTTCATGCAGGCTCTCAAGATGACAAAGTTACGCACTCCAGATCCCCTGGAATAGGATTGTGTGGTTTACAAATTCAAATTCTTTCCTGTATGGATTGTTGAGAGTCGCTGAAGCGTGGTGCACTTTAGCCCGGTGAGCGTTTTGAAACATTAACAGTTTGGTGCAGGGAGGGATCAACAGTTGGATACTGCTAACCAAAGAACATGCCTGTGGTTACTAGTTCACATCAGGATTCTTTTCATGCGCTCCCACTGTGTGCATCCAACAGCCAGCCGCTGTTAGAACCTGCATGTAACCCCACTCACCACGGAGAGCTAAGAAAACGCCATTATTACTGTAAGTCACTAAACCTGAGTTCTAATTGGCATTAGTGCTGTGACAGTTGTGACATTCATGCACGTCTGACATGAAAATGAAACTGCATTGTGTGCCTTTGTGTGTGTGTGTGTGTATTTCTGCACAACTGTCAGCTAACTGCTCCATCTCTTCTTTGAGGAATGCGACTTCTGCTCACTTCTCGTAATGCTTTCAAGTCGATACACCCAGCAGGCCTCTGCACTCACAAAGAGCCACTGTATATCCATCTCTGGAAGTCTAACTGGCTGGTCAGGAGCAGCTTGAAGGACGCTCCCCTCGCCACGTTGCCGAAGTCTAGTATAGTCAAGGTGGGGTCGGGTTTATCTTCCGCAGTTCGGCGCTTAAAGAAAGCTGGAGAAAGAAGCTTGGGGAGAGGTGGGGGTGTTTTGGAAAATCAATGCATGCGTGGGACATAGTGGTGGTCCACCTGAAAGGGAACACGTCATCAATTAAACAAACTTGGCGAACAGGGCCAATTCATCAGAGAGCGGCGTGGATCAGCTATTGGGTTCAGCTTCGACGTGACAAATGCCGGACCTCCTCTGTGTGCCCAAGGTTGCCGATCGATAGAGATCATCATTGTGATGTGGCCTTTTATCTCACAACCTGCTCCCTTAAGCCTTATATTATTCTATTCCCAACACAGAGATCTCACAGGAGGAGGGGGGTGAGAAGGGCACGGGCCTGATTTTATCTTTTATTCTCAGGACGTATGTGTATCATTTGTTCAGACTGTTTTCAGAGTTTTTGATGATCACCTTGTCCTGAGGCAGGAAAGTTTGCAGACTTCCCAGCGGGTTTCGTAGCTGCCGTTGCAGTTGTTTTGGTCCTGGGATCGGTCTTCGGCAGATGAATATCATTCTGGTTAACATGTCGTTGCTGGCCGCGGGATTGACTCCTCTCAACACGAGCCGGCTCCCCCTCGGCGGCACTTATTCAAATGTGTCAAATCCGGCTGAGAGGGAAGCCTCCTGGGCTGCTATTGATCTGTGCCATTATGGAATTCCATGCCAATAAACTGTCAAGGCTTACTGTAACAGTCCAATGATTAGGCTCCGCTGCAGTCACGTGACCGCGGAGAGCTTCCTCATTATCAGAGGCCATTATGAGAAAATGGAGTTTTGCAATTGAGTTATGCAATGATAAATATTGACTTATTTCAGCTTTAATCGTCTGGTTTAACTGTGTTATTGGTGTAAGGGGCCTATAGAGTTGCCAGTAATTGCAGTGCTGTTATGCGCATCATGATCCACTCTTTTGACTTTTTTTCAGCCCTACTCCTTCTTACCCGCCATCTCAGGCACACACCAACTTCGATGCTATGTCTAATTTCTGAAGCATTGCTTCTGAGAAGGTTTTTGATATGCCGCGTACATACGAACAAACCACTAGATATACATCTAGTGGTTTGTTCAATAAATCCAGTAATTTTTTTCCATATAAGAGAAATGGAAAGTGACTGCAAGGTGCACAGCTGAAGGTGAGAGCGGATCACTTTCAGCAGTCGAGAAAGGTTCACCATTTAGAAAAGCTCGAACTGAAATAAACTGCTTTTTTTTATGGCAATTTCTTCAGTCCGACCTAATCCAGTCATGTTAAAAATGTAGCCAGAAAGCAACAAAACATGCAGAAAGTGTTGGTGGAGAAACTGCTCACTGCAAGTGGAAATGGAGCACTTTCATCCCATGCTATGCATATTCTCTGCTGCACTGGACGTGGTGTGTTTCAGGATTAAAGTTAGCATTATGAAGCAATGCAGGGAATTGGTAACTTTCATATAATGTGAACCTGCCTCACCAAGAAGATTTTGGCCATAAGCTACTTGCAGTCTCAGTCTTTACATGCTAATTTCCTACGTATCCTACGGTCTAACGTTGTCAAATCTGTTCGGCTCCTTGCAGGCGCTGAAACTGTACACCTGCGCTGTAGTGTAAAATATGCATGCGGACACTATCAGTTACATGCTTCTAGCCTGCTCCAGCTGGGAGAAATTGAGGATATTACAACTCACTCTGTGTTTCACCAGCCAGTCCCAGTTTCCCAACACTGATTTGAACCAGTCTCTGCTATCTGCTCTTCATTAGGTGATTTCGGCCCCCGCTAGCTGCGGGAACGAATAAAGGCAGGGCTTGAAAAATCACTCCAGCAGTAGCAGTGGACAATTATAGCAGAGTGGGCTCTTGTTCTGTTCCTACTGAAATCAAATGCTAACATGTGTAGCTCAACGTCTAGCTGTTATTATTAGAACAACACCATATAATGCTGATTTCAGGTTTCAGATTTTTAGAGATGCCACAACCTCATGTTGACTTTACAGGGTTTTTTTTTTTTTACACACCGTTTTATTTAACTTATGCTATTACAGCTACCAGAGTAAATAAAGTTTGCTATGTCCACCCCTCCATAAGTGATCACAATATGCTTTTGTTAATGCAGTGTTGCTTACTATATTTTTTTTACTCCTTTTTTGCAAAATTTACTCCTGAAAATAAGATTCCATCGGCCCTCGTTGTGTCTGCCAAAAGCAATAGAGAACTAAGAATGAATGATGCCGAGCTCTGAAATTGCACCGGACCTTGAAATGTATTGCAGTGTGCATTAAAATATAAGAAGCCCAGCCTCAGCAGGTCCTGCGACAACATCCTCTTGACTCACTCTGTTTTTGATGCTGCCAGATTGTGAGCACCACTTGCTGATGTATGGAATTTGAAGAGTTCAGAGTTGTCACTGTCAGTGATTGACATGATGAGAGGATCAATGTAAAAGCCTTCCTGCCAAGCAATAATCCATCCAAACTGATCACGCTTAAAATTGCCCGGGGGTATTGATTACATGTGCAGGTCCAGAAAACACCGTAAGCACTGTGCAATAACAATCACGTTGGCTAAGGAGGCAGATTGTTTTCCCCTTCCCTCTTCTTCTAGAATTGCTCATTCTCGTCATTTCGTGTACACGGTGCATTAAAAGCCTTTCGCTTAAATAACCGGGGTCAGTTGGTTACTTTGCCCAGTTTGTTGTGGATGTTTGGCAGCATGAGTCATTCACACTAAATTACAATGAATATGTATGAAACTATACAGTCACCAGTGTCACTGGTCATGTTAATGAATTATTAGAATTATAAACACAATCGAATGCCGGGAACAAGCTGAGTGTGAACATTTGCTAATATTATTATCTGTTACCTAGCTTAATATCTGTTTTAAAGAGTCAGAATAGACAGGACCACAGATTAAGAAGATACACAAACATGGCAGGAGTAAAGCATTTAAAAAAGAAGTTGTAAACGCACAGTTTCTCATGTTGTTACCCTGGCTATAATTGCTGAACAAACTGAGCGGTAAAGACTTAGCATGCACATGCAGAGCTGCTGAGGTGCTGAGAAGGTTTTAGTGCCAATGCCCTCATCAGATACAGGATGAGAGAAGCAAAGGGCCAAATGCCAAACAGTCATTGTAGTGATTTAAAATTACTTTTCAAATATTCCAGATTAGTCAATTAAATCTACTGGGAAATAACTTATCTCCTACTTGCTCTTTGGCCCACATGCGACAGGTTGAGGACCTGGAAATTATTGTGGCCATTAGGCGCCATATAACCCGCCATGTAATGATTATTCTCACCATAGTCTAAATAAGCACATAAAAGGTGATAAAAAAGATACGGCGTGACGGCAGGTTGCCACCTTAGGAGCCTGCGATACAGTATGTAGGACAAAGCTGTCCATGATCACAGTAGACCATTGCATTACACCTTATCATTTCCTCTGGAGCTGAAACTCAAACTGAGACTCATCAATAATGCACCTATGATCTCCCATTCAGAAGATCTCAATGGCAGATCAAGCTACTGTAGTATCTCCTCTCCACTCTCCGCCTCGACTTCTTCCACATACTTTCTTTAAGGCGCTCTCCATACATGGAAATTCACTTTACTGACCGCAATCTCCTCACTAATGACCTCAAATGTCCAGGAGCCTCATTTGGGAGTTTAGTTGTCCGCATGGATTTTCCCATTAGTCCAGTGCCTAAGATTCATTCTGTCTTTTTTTATTAAAACCCACACAAATGGATGTCTCCATAATGAGTCTTTTTTCTTCTGTTGGCTACAGCAATATAATGTAAACTGTTGTCTCTGGACAAAATGATATGCCTAACTATACTGGGTGAGAGATGCTCCTCTATTAAGCACTCTTACTCCCTAACTGAATTATTAAATACACAGAATCTGGTTAAGCAGTGTACATTTTCCTAAAGGTCAGAAAGTTCATTAACTATGGACTGCCATTGATTGTATCCTTGTGTAGATCTCTGCTTGGTGTGGTGGCTATATATATATATATATGTATATATATTTATATATATAACAACAACATTACATTATTTTAATTACTTATACTGTGATTTCACATGCTTTTCAAAGAAGTACTGAAGGTAACAGTTCAAAAGGTTGTGCTTTTCTCCTCAGTCAGTTTGAGCCAGGTTTCTGAATCCTTTGCACTTTTGTGGGCTAAAGAACGCTTCAGTGTAAAGGCCTCATGCTCCCCCCGCCCCTCCTCCCGTAGCTGTATCTTTAAACAGAAAAATCCATAACGACCATGACAGCCACAGTATCTGTTTCACAACAGTCCGCTCATGTCAATCAGCATGATGCCGATAAAGATCTGTATTTTGATTGAATGTGTGCAAAACTACTCATACTTTACACAAGCGACTTTGATGCTAAACCATTTGAAATCATATCAGATGCTGCACGACGAAAGAACACCCAATCAACAGAGATGATTTCATAAAGAGGGCTCTTGGGTTTCAGCGTCATAAATAACTCATGGTAATCCCATATTTCTCTGACTTCTCTCATTTGAGCTTGGGATGGAAAGAGGGCAGTTGTGACAAACATTGTTAGCGCGGCTGCCAAGCCGTTCTGACCTGGCTTTATGTGTCTTGGCTGCTCTGGTTTCTCTGCGTAAGGACCTATGAGGTGATGTCCCAAGTTATCCATATCCTTACCTTTTCTAACCCATTACATACTCTGCATATAGGGGAAAAAAATCCTAACTTGAGCCTCAAGGATGATTTTAAATGCAATCACGGAATGTTGTTTCCTTTTTAAGCAAGTGAGGCTGTCCCGGATAGAAAGCATGAATTTTGTATAATCTCCTGGCTCTTTCATACTGTAAGTAATGTTGCTGTTTTTGACTGCCTGTTTTACAATGATGATAATGATAATAGTGTGTGAGGGCGTGTGCATGTCAGTGCACACGTGCCACTCTGGAAGGATTTTTGAAATGGCTCGATTCATAAGTCATGGGTACCCCTGCTGAGACCTCTTCCTACACGTGCAATTTTCCGAAGCCAGCCACTCACCAAGCAATAATTATGCTGAAGTTTTCAATTACACTCCTTCCATTTCATTAACAAAAAATGTTTGGCTATTGTATAATTAGATATATGAGCTTACCACCTACATTTAACATAGCCACTACACAGCAGCTTGATGGAAAACAGAGAAGGGTTTTAGCATGTGTGCATTTACGGCGGTTTAGTAGTCTACTATAAAGCGAAATCAGCTAGACGTTATGCAGCAGGCTCCCCCCTCCTTTTTTCCATCATTTGCTACGGTCCTCTAATCTACAAGACGTATACAGACCTGTAATTGAGTATTATGAGATGTTTGATGAAGTATGGGAGGTTTTGTTAACATGCAAAGTACACATGTACACTGGCTACATGTTAGTTGTCGGTGCCTATAAATTTATATGAGATCAGACATCTGAACCATGTGCGGCCGTGATTATTAGTTACCTTAGCCCCAGCGTTAAATTAAAGCAGGGAAAAAATATATAATATCGTCCCAAGTGAATATTTATCCTCCATTAAATGATGCTCTACAATGTTTACACTTAGACACCTCCCCTCTGTCGCCCCCCTCTCTCTGCTGCAAAGTATAACCCGCTGATAATATTATATAAAAGATTAAACTGTCCATCATCGTGGCTATCTTGCCATCTTAAGTGGCTGTACCCTGTTACCACACAGGCTTGAGTTTCAGCGCAATGCAATCCAATACAAGCCACAGAAACTCTCCTCAGTCCTGTCATTTCGTCTGTTCCCTTTCACATCCCTCGCAACAGGTTTCCACTGGATGCCAAGATTGTTCTCAGTGGAGAGGTATGTGTTGCCGCTCTACCTACATTAGCTGAAAACCGCAGAGCTTATTGTGTCTGAAAGTAACTCGAACCCTGAACTTTGTGTCTGCAGCAGGTATATCAAAGGCTCGCCAGCGCATGATGGGCTGATTCAAACTGATTTGGGAGGTTTCTAAATTGCATATTACCACTAAGTTATTGTTCACTTGAGATGTGGTTGACCTATTTGCTTGACGCCAGTGCATCGCTGACGGACAGCAACGCCTCTAGGTGTGCGCGTGATGTCAAAAAGCTTACTGAGACCATGCTGGAGACAAAAAAAAAAAAAAAAAGAGAGAGAGAGAGAAAGAAATGGAGGAGGGAAGAGCGATCTGATGACGCAGAGATAAAGTCAGCGGGGGACAGAGTTTTAATGAGGCTGGCCTCTCATTGGAGAGATGGCTGGATGTTCAGTTCGGCCGGGCTGTAAAGTGATCCCAGCCTGATATTCCCCGGCCCTGTGACAGAATTATTAAAAGCTCATCCTCTTAATGCAGCATCCACAGTGTCACCTTTCACAGGTCCTCAGAGACACTTGCCCAATAGGACTGCCTTTTTTTCCACAGGTAAATTGGCATAGAACAGACAAGCACCTAATCCAACATTAGCGACTGTGCGTGGTGACGGTAAATTGAACCCTCTCACCACCGACTTGGAGCATGACTTGCTTTCAGCCACACTTAATGCTCTTTTCTATCTGTCAAAGTTAGACATGAGTATTATGTATATGAGCCCTAATTCCCTGTCATTAGTGATACTAATTGCATTATGGTGGTCATCAGTTGCAAAAATGATCTCAAAGTGGTGTCCATTTTTAAGGCAATTTTGATACTAAATGGATTTTGCCTCTTTGTGTATAGGAGCAAGTCCCCTCAAGCCTGTACTAATTACATCCATAATCAAATGCATTCTGTGCCTCCTTGTTAATGACATTGATCTTTTGGAATATCCGAGCCTATATTCTGTGAGATTATTGGATAAAGTGCAGGGCGAAGTCTGCGTGACCCCAGGAGGAAGACGTCGCTGCAGACATAAGTGGGTATTAAATGGATATAATTAACAGTGACCCTTCCTGGCACTCTGCGCTGCCGAGGCCTCTGGACCGTGGATCATACAGCAGAGGGGATGAATTAGCATGGGTTAGGAACAGGAAAGCTAAAATTAAGAAAAGGGAGATGGACTGAGAGATAGATCTGTGTTGAGCCAGTGGGCTTATCAGCTGATAGGGGCCACAGATGTAGCGGTCAGGTTTCACCGACGAGGCGAAATCCATCATTTACAAACTTCTGCTCTTAATATCACACCAAACTTCGCCAAACGCTTCATCGGATACTCCTCCCTCTTCCTTTATGTTTGCATCAGCAGTCACAGATGCATCCTGGGTGGGCACTGACCATTGTTACTTATTGATCACTCAAAGGTCGCGACCTTACAGCCCTAATCCACTGAGATGATGCAGACAGATGATTTGGAGCGAGATGAATCCAACCTTGCAGCATATAATTGGAGTTTTCCTCCTCACAGCGTAAAGACTGATCGAATCAAGCGCTGCGTTTGCAAATGCATCGAAATCCAGAGCTGAAAACTTCAATTTCTATGACACACCGACTTCTCTTTACAAGTCTATCTGGCAACCGCCCCACCCCTGCCCAGGTGGGTCCCATTGCGGTGTGTGTGTGTGTGCTGTTTGGTTTTCTGCTGTACTGTTGGCATGATGAGGGTAATTGGAGTGTTGGTCTGGTGAATCAGTGCCAGCCTGGGTGGGCAGATTGCATATGATGATCATGTTCTAACCAGATGGCTAGCTGGCAGAGGGGCTTGAATTGGCGGGGTGTGTATGTTTGCATGCGTGCATGTGTGTGTGTGTGTGTCCTCGGGAGGGTTAAGTGGGTATGAATAGCAATTCATTTTGACGGCTCATTTAGAAGCATAAATCATCCCCCAGATACTCATATAAATTACAAAATAAAGAGAACTTGAGGCATTTTCCTGTACTTCGAATTTTCGTTTTTTTAAACATCAAAGTACGAACAAAATTTCTAAACAGTCCAGACCTGTGCGAGTCATGTAAAGATCATTTGCCTTTTGCCACAAAGGGAAAAACACTTTCAAGACTTAATAATTATAATGACTTAATCTGAACAAAGCTGGAGTTTAAATTCGATGCCAAAATCAACTAAAATAAAACGTCAAACCAAAAATATCTTAGATATGCTGCTCTGACGACGTGTAATTGACAGCTTATTAACAATATGCTGCTATGGCTATCTGTTGATTTGCAATAGCAGAATTTCAGCAGTTTTGTGAATGAAACTTGCCCACAAATGGAACAGAACAGATAGCATCATATAGCAATTTTGGGGAAATTTATCATGCCAGTGATCAAATCTCATCAACAACCACCTACTCAGTTGCACAAGGTTTTGCAATAAAAAGAATTTGGTGAATCCGACTTTAAACATGCATGAACAAGCCTTGCAGAAAGAAGCTGGTTCAGGATAAGACTATGAAAATGCTCTTACAGGAGGGCGACTGAGTGCTTTTGAGCTATAGGTGCTTTGGAGCTATGTTTCCTAAAATCAAGGAACGCATAGCAAATGTTTGCAAATGCAGGGGTTTTTGTTGCACTTTTTTGGGATGATTTCAATTCATCATTCTGCATCAAAACAGTGGACCGCTGGCAGACCTCAGTGCGGTGGCCAGTCTCATGTTCTTGTCTAAAATCCAAGCCACTTGGAGATGTATTACTTTCGAAGATGACAAATGGCTCCAGCAAAGTTTTGCACATGCGGCCGGATAAAGTTTATCTTTAGGGCATGTGCAGCTGCCAGCAGTACTTCCAGAAAACTTTAATCTTTCCTTTCAGGGGCTCACTTCCTATTTCTGTGCCGGGGACTTGATGGGAGGCAGACCGGGGGTGTTTTGACACCCGTCTGGGGAAACGATCGCAGTGAGTGGGCCTGCTGCTGCCGCTGCTGTTACAGTGCAGCCTGTCTCCTGTGGTTCCTGCTGGCCGTTTCTCTGCAACTTACTGCCCTGGCTACTTAATTAGAGCTTTAAAGTTGGGGGGGGGGGGCAGTCGGAGCAGAGCGCTTCTCCCAGTCAGCAAGCCATGTGGGTAACCAACTCGAGGAAGGTGCTTTTATTGAGAATAATCCATCAGTGTGATCTGATGAGGGGTTGATTAACCTACAGGGTACATGATAAGCAGCTTATTAAATGTTCCAGATATGTGATCCGCGAGCAGCCAGATATTACACCAGGTCGAGTCGCTCGCCCTCACACGTCAGCGGGGGCAAACATCATTACAGCGATGCTGTGCTGCTGCACACCAAACAAATAAATTAAAAAAGCATGGAGCAAAGCAAACTGGCAACAGTAAACACTATTGATGTGGCCGGCAGATTTCATTACAACACTCTGCTGTTTCAACTAATGACTAACTTCTTCAGCAAAATCTAACATTGTGAGAGCTGCAGCGGCAGGAGAGAGAGAGGGAGGGAGGGAGGGAGGGAGCATTGCTGGCGTTGCTGTCAGTAGGGGGCTCAGGCCAAGTGGGAAAACGTCAGCACTGTCAATGGGAAGGAGGGCTTGATGTTGCAATGATAGGCCTCTGTAATGGGCACTTTGAAAGAACAATCAGGGCCTTCTGTGAATCATATAGCCCGGCATGTAATTCATGTTTGCGTCTCTGAATTTGTGCCAGACCATGAGAACAAAAACTATTTGTAGTGCGTAGAAACTAAGCTGAAGGTTATGCACGTCCTTTTATGAGTCGCAGCATCGTGGCTCAGTCTGACTCACAGCAGATCCTGACGTGTTCCTCTGCTGTTTATTTCGTGTGTTTTTTTGCTTGTTTCCTTTATAGAGTCTCTATTTTTATGCGAAGAATTTCCTGTTACATGACTTTGCTGTTTTATTGTCAGATATTTTGCTGCGGCCCACCCCGGGAAGTATCGGTTTCCAAGGCTGTTTATGTGTATTTACAATATCATAACGTTATACTAGGAACATTTTGAGCTTGTTAGGGTGGATGTCAAAATGAACCACCACCTGCGTGTCACTGCCAATGCATCAAATGCTGGCTGGGAAAAGTCGCTTACTGATGACATCATAGACCAGTGTGAGCCAAAGTCCATTTTACATCTTCTCATACTCTATGGGGTAGCTACTTCAGCAGATGCCAGGGGGAAGATATGTGGAAAAATTGTAGAGGAGCTCAATTAATTAAAAAAAAAAAAAACTATATAACCTGAACGCTGCATGTTACAATTGAAAGTGTGTGACAGCTATTTAAAGCTAAGATAATTAAGCCAAATGCAGTGGACAAATGGTTCAAATAATATATACATGGTTAGAATAAATATCTAAAAGTGATGGATGAATGGCTGACGTACAAATAGTTGAAATACCTACATGTATCAGATAAATGGTTGATAGAAAACAGCTGAAAGTATTAAACAGTTGCAATAATTAGCTAAAGGTCATGGATAAATGGTTGAAATGTACAGCTTCAGCCACTCCAAGTGGCAGGCAAATGATTATTATGCACGATTATGCATAATTGCTTTGTATAATAATACTGTCAAATGACATCCAGTCTCGAATCAGTTCATATGAACACATTTGGATGAGTGTTGCTGATGAAGGGGAAGCTGAGCTACTCTGCATTTACAACACCGCGTGGCACGGCGCGCATGGCATGCGACGTATGAATGAAAACAGTCCCTGTCACCATATATCTGGCAGCAGCGAGACAAAAGATGGAGGATGATAATTAATAATGGATCGTTCTTCCAATCCTGTCTTCAGTGCGCTTCACCTTAAGGAAAGAAAGAGATAAATCTCTATTGCTTAACCCCCCTGCTCCTCCTACCGGATTAAAAATTCATAAGATATATTGAATTGGTGCGGAAATCCCAAAATATATGCAATTTGATCAAGTGGGGATTAAAAGTGTCATTGCGCTTGTCAATAAGGGTTGGTGGCGACGCGGCAGTATCGCATTGACTCCTGTGTATTAATACTCAGTGTCCTATTGGGCCATCAGCTGATTGTTTGGAATGTAAATGATGCTGCTGATGGCTCCGGTGACTGATGGCTTAAATTCCAATTAATCAATTGCTTCATCAGTTTCCCTAATTCAGATCAAATATCTCCTGAGTGCACACTCTTCTTTCAGTGGTATTAGAAGAAATAAATGCTCTGGAAGTAATTTTCATCAATCTCGTGTACATGCCAATATCCCTCACAAGCCCGGTCCAGGTTGAGGACTTAATGTCTTAAGTGTGTGTATGTGTGAGTGTGTGTGTGTGTGTGAGAGAAAGAGGGATTTGCATATTCGAGAGGGATGTAGGGCAGAAAAACAGGGCTACATGTTTATTCGTACTCATTTTTCTTCACAGGTATCAGTTATAGTTAACTTGACTTTAACTCGCCTCACACATGCAGTGTCTTTAGTTGTATATAGATGATGATAAAACGGCCTTTCATGCACATAAGCATGTCACACACTCGTGCTGCGTGATATTCCACCGCTCCATAAGGCGGTTATGACAGGTCACAAGATCCCACCTGTAGGGAAATCAACCAGCCGCGTTAAATGAACCTGACGTGAGCCGGCCCTTTGTCCGACAGGCCTACACGTATCGCCACATCTCAAAACCCAAGCTGCCACGGCAAGCCCCACTGTACGAGAAGCCTTGTCAATTATACAAAATAAAATCAACTATTCATAAGTAGGCCGTAATAGGATATTGGCTGACAGATTTAATAATTCAGTTTTGCTGCGGCTTAACTGGTATTAGTTTGTAGCTAATGGTCGCCTTTGTAAAAAATTCATTGAAGACAATGCCGGAGTGAGAAGATACACATAATTATGCCTACTTCATTTACTTTAGCCCCCCTGCAATTTAAAAGCGACTTCTAAAGAGTCCTCGACTGCTTAAGCAGGCAGAAGCAAAGGTACTGTAATTTGATTTATGAATTTGATCCCACCACCCCCTAATTTAATTCATCAATGTTTCAGAAGGAGCAATTATGCATTGTGCTACGGCTCTTCATAGATCCATTATCCAGCCTGAATATCTTTGTCAGAGGGTGTGTAATGGTATTGCTACATATTCCATAATGGCTAGACGGGGCCTTGTCCCTCACACCCATTATTAGTGTGTCCTTCTCCTTAAATTGAACTTCTTTTTTTTGAATAATAGCTTTTGACAACAGCAGATAACAAGGACATGACTGAAGTTTAAGAGGCTGTGCAGAGCTACGGCGTGCACTCACGGACCTGGACGAGTATGTTTTTTTACTGATCTTTTGTTTCATGTTAAGAACAAATATGCCATTTGCCAAACTGAAAGCCTTGTTTGATGTGGCCTCTGCCTGCTGGCGTATGGGCTGTAGTGAGTATGCATAATGTCAGTGATCCATTTCACATAGTGTTTTAATTTGCTCATAGTGGAATAATGGCAACCCAAGTGTTTTAATCTAATTAAAACTGAATTCCTGCACACATGGGATTAGAGCAAAATTAAAACATTTTCATGAGAATGGCTCCGTTCAGTCATTTCCATTCATTTTGTGGGGCTGCAATAGTGTTTGTTTGTGACCTCTTTGCATCGGTTCTAGTTCGCAACTGCGAGGAGAAAGAGCTTAATGGCGAGGAAAAGTGTTCTTTTGTTTGCACTACATGGTGTGAATTATCTGAGCATGAGCGTGTGGCCAACCAAAAGTAGCTATCAGACCTCTGAGAACATGCAGCGACGCACACACCCGGCCATCCAGCCCCCCACCCACCACCCCCACCACCCCTCGACAAACGCTCAGCGGTCGTGAACTACATCGATCTGGGGTATAATTCTCTATGAAATTGATGGATGAGGGCAGCCATTGACAGAAAGGGTAAAGACCACTTTGAGATGTCCCCTGTGAATAAGTATGATGGAAAATAGATTGTTGAAGAAGATTTATGTTTGTTCTCCACTGCCACAGGAGAGGGCTACCCTCCTCACACGCCAACCGCCCGCACCCACCCGCCCCAGCTCGGACCAATCAAACATGTCATGTGGTCAGATTCAACTCGCCGGCCCTATTCAGCTGCCAGCTTCGCAATGATTAGCTCGTTCTCGAGACACAAAAAGGCAGAAACCACTTTTTTCATTGACTGGCATCTCTTTATGACAGTTATGACAGGACAGATGTAGGTGGAAATCACACTCTGGTTAAACCTGAACAACCATAAGATACAAATAATCAGATTTTTAGACCAGCAATATTTTCAGTTCTGTTTGTTCAAAATATCCTCACATACTTAACATCAGTGTAGTGTACCACTGAGTTAAGAAAGAATTGTGAGGACAGTAAATTAAGGGACTGTATGAAAATTATTGGGTTTGGAAGGAGTGCTGAACCTTCCCTGACACTCCACTTGACTTGGCTAAAAATTCCCAAACTCTTCCACAATTATCTTACAAAAATATACTATAATGATAACAATAAGAATAGTATATCAATAATAACATAATACTGAGTTGGTAAAGCTTATTTTGCAAAAAAAAAAAAAACTAAAGGAGGAAACGTATAACAAATTTAAGATAATGTGCAAATGAATTGGCAAATTTATGACAAACAAATGATGTTTGACATTTACGTGATATTACAGTCACACTCTATGTTTTAAAGCGAAAGTCACTTTGCTGCTTCACAACCAGTAAGTTCGGGGTAACTATATAAATAATATAATAAATATATAAAGAAAACTGTCAGTATTAAGTTTTGTTAACTATGAACGAAAGTCTGTTCAAATTGCAGATGGACTGAAAACGCACAAGCAGAACTGATCATTTTATCAATCTACTGCTATAACATAGCACAACACACATATCATAACTCCCTCAAGCCAAAATAATAATTATAAACTCCTCTCCCACCCTTCCTCCCCAAACTATTTAATAGAGTCTCCAGTGCTAGAAGTATTATTTCTTTGGTTTGTTCAAATAAAGCAGTTTAGTTCTCCTCCTTTATTTCTAGTTTACCTCATTTATGATGCAATGCACTATTCTGCATCATAAACAAAATAACTACATACTGTTTCCATTTGCAGCCTCGTAGATGTATAGTTTGTCTTTCTCTCGAGTCTATATTTTCATACCTATTTCCACACAGGACAGGCCTTTTCAGCCTGTGTGTTCCGCTGCACATGCTGCATTTCTCTGAGAAGAAAGGCATTCACTGGCTGAGCTTAGTGAATGTGTGTACAGTATGTCTAGCTCCTGCCCTGGCTCCTCTGTGGCATAGTATTGTTTGGCTGCCAGCAGTGTAATCAGATAATACCACTGAGAGGTCAAAAGCACTGCAAGCTTTAGCTTCAGATTTCTGTCACCTTTTACAAAAACAACCAAAAGAACTGTTTCAGAAAGTGTCTGTACCCAGCTGCAGGTACGGCTGTGAGTCAACTTTGAAAATAGTTTTTCATTGCACATTTACAGCGCAGTTACTGTGTGATTTATTATGGGAAACAAATAGAACTTGGAAAATGCATTTTTTACTTACAAGAACAAGGCTCCGAGGGCGGAAATGTTGGCGTGTTGGTCAGTCCACCTCTGTGGTCCACACGGGAATATCTGGACTTTTGGAAGGATGACCATAATTTCTTTCACGGACCTTCGGTGTCTGCCCGCTGACTTTGGCGTTCCCCTGATTTTACCTTGAGGACCTCGTTCCACTTTGAGGCTGACATTTTTGGTTATTAGTGACAGCTGTTTGTGATGAATACACACATACATGTCATCCCCCTGGATGAAAAAACAAAATTGGTTATCCCTTCACTTATCTTTATCATCAGGTGAAACTTTTTATTCCTATCAACCTCAGCTGGGCTGTTTAGTGCAAATGTTAGCATGCTAACACGCGAAACTAACATAGTGAGCATGGTAGACGTTATCTTCTAAACACAAGCAACTGCCTTTGTGAGCATGTTAACATGCTGTGCTAACATGCTCACAAACATGCTAACATGCTCACAAAGATATGCTATTTTTGATCCATCTGATCAGTTTGTCTCAATTAATTTAAGTTGAATTAACATAACATACATCATAGATATAGATTTTGCTGTCTACTTGTTCTGTAGTCCTTTATAAATAATTGGCTTGTTAATTGTCCTTTATGCAGAATGAGGTTAAAATCCTGCATAAAGGACATAACGTATGCACTGGCAGACCTTATACGCCATGCACTGAAATAAGGCATCAACCTGCTGACAGTCAGTGCACTGTATTACATATATATATATATATATATATATATATATATATATATATATATATATATATAGTTCAGTAGTTGTTCAGCATTTGCAACAATTTTGTGCTACTGCAGCTTTTTCCAAAAATGCCTCCTACAACATCCCCATCACATCATCTTTTCACAGGGGAAATGCATTTTTACATTATTTATGAAACCCCCAACAAATAATCTGCACTGCAGACTCACTTCACTCATTTCATTTCCCTCAAAGTTCGGACACTGTTCTGATTGTAAGGATCCAGCAGTGCACATTTCCAAAGCATACTTTCTCCAATCAAACTGTAGTCCGAGGGTCAGAGGGAAATCAAGCACAAGCACGATGTCCATGTTTAACCTTTTGGCGTCATGATCAACGTCTTGTGTGGGCTCTGCCTGTAGCCCCTTCCCATGATGCTCTGCTGGTAGGGGTCCTCTCCTTGTGAAGCCTTTATTTACATGATCCTCTTATGAAAACATCACCTTTGGCTTCCCAGAGGGTTGAAACAGGATAAAACTAGTATCAATTAGGCCAAGAAAAAACTCTTCCTACAAACCAAGCATCCAAAACTTCAGACCTCAGTGGGTCTCCCTTTCATCGGGTTCCCAGAGGGCAAAGAGGTCTCTCCTCTGTTTATGTTTGATTTGGCAGCCGTTGCCAAGCATCATTTGTTGTCAGCAGAATATGGGGACAATGAGGAGTTTACCTTCACTTTTTTTTTTCAAACTAGCTTGTAGCAGTGAGTTCAGCTTCCTTTCACGATATGCAGAACTGCAGCAAGACCCTGAATGATAAAACATCAAAAATATTGACAGAAAATTGACCCTGTCAAGCACACGCAGGACCAATTTCCATAATGCATGACCTGTAATTACTGATGAGGTCAGAGTGGATGTTAGAAGGGCGGTGTATCTGCACGACCTGGACCAGCAAATCCAATGTATTGAAAATCAGAGTGTGAATGAAAAGAGGTGTTTGATTTCTTTTATGAATATGCTGTTTGATCAGTTTAAGAAGTGCCACAATCACTTTGTCACAAATATGTTCAGAACATATAGAAAGATGAGGACACGTTTTAACTGAGGATGTTTCTTTGTTTCTAATCCTTAAAAGGACCTTTCTTAGCTTTGGAACGTTACAGTAAGGACTGATATTAATAATACGAACCCTTATTTGATGAGTTAAAGCTGTCTGGACTAACTGATGTGTTAGCAAACAGTTACCTATTATGCATGCAATCGACAATGTCAGATAGAATTCATTTGGAGTTGAACGTAAGACCAATATTCACTCTGCTTTTAGCTCTGTTTTAGTCTACACCAACTCCTGAGGGAAACATCTGTCTCTGCAGCAGCTGCATGCTTCATTATGCTCACCAGCTGGTCACTAACTTGGTCTGTCTGCCCTGTAGTATACAGTGGGTTTATTCAATCCCAATCATATCAAATCTATTTATGTAGCACATTTCACACAAAATAGGCTCAATATGTGTCACAAAAATATAATGAAAAAATTATTCATCCCTGCACACTGACGCCTATCGAGAGATAGAGAGAGATGGAGGCACTGGTCACCTTGAGAAAACAGGAAGGCCTCAAGCTTGCTTTTAAAAGACGGCACAGTAATGGTCCACCTTATATTATCTGGCAGTTTGTTCCAGAGTGGACCCATAGTATCTGAAAGTGCCAGATTTACTTCCGACGGTGGGTTCAGTTCGGAGACCAATGAGCTGACTGCGCCTCCCCAACCATTGTCTCACTCAGACTTGTTTCGCCCTCTGCTTTTGTTTTTGCTTTCTCACTGCAAAGCACTACGACAGCAAGTTGCTGCACCACCTCCTCAGTTTTTTGTACATCTGCTTTCCCATGAGATCACGTGAGAGAGATCACGTGGAGGTGGTGCATTGCTCCCTCTAGCACAGCAATCTTAATAAAACGTAGTTTGTGATGCACCATTACTTTCAAATCTTGTCGAGCGTGCGCGTTTGAGATTAGAGAGAAGAACATCTGTGAAGTTTCTCTTTATGAGCGTGATGCAAACCAATTTCAGAATTGGTTTGGATTTTGAAACTCCTCTAATATATGAGAAGAAAGACTCCATAATCATCCCTGTGTCTCTGCCATACATCTGTCTCCGGTGAGCGGTGCTTGTTCGGGATATAGTGCAGGTCTAAGGTTTGATGGTTGATTAATCCGTCTTCTGGGACTGCAGGTAATTGTGACCCATATTTACATTTATAGTTAGGCAGTGACAGTATGATGGCAGCAAAGAAGGAAGGCAGGTGATGTAGTATAAAGAGTCACAAAGTCCGGAGTTGGAGGAAGGTGGGGTGCACAGATGAGTCAAACAAATACATGGTTTTCACCCAGAAGACCACTGTTCATGTTTCTCATGAAACCGACACTCAAAGTAGACTTATTTTATCTTACGCAGCTTTCTGAAATTACATAATGTATGTAGCAGTATGTTTGTAAAACAAATCTTGACCTTTTCACATTAACCATGTGATGCTGAAGCTCTGATAGGCCCGTGACTGGTGATATAAGTCATTTTGGGAGTCACTGGCAGTTGACCAATTAGGTATGAGGACGTTTTGGTTTTTAGTGACAGATGATTTGTCCTCCTACATGATTTCAAGCATTTTCAAACCTCTTGAATAAAAACAGAAAAGACACCTTCATTGTTTATGCAGTAAGAAACAGACTTAAGGTCCGACTCCGGGTAAAGTTAAGGAATATTATTTAGAGCTAGGCTTAGCATTAAGGCATGTAGCTCTGAGAGTTGGATTCAGGGCTCAGCTTGGAGAACGTCTGTAGCGGCAGTCCTCAGGAGTATAGTGATGCACTTGTGTGTGCAGGTCCCTGTGGTGACCTGTCGCCTGTTTGATTTCATGCTGCTAAGAGATGAACGGGACAGTGAGGATGTCCGGGCGGTGACACAAGCTGTCACGCGCAGCCGTCATCTTATGCAAAGGTGCAACCTGAGCCCTCATAAGACACCAGCGCTGAAAAAGGAACGAGCGTCCTTATACCGAAGGACCTTTATATGCCTCTTCACGAAGAGATGACACCGCCAAGATCTGTGCCGCAGAGTTTGTTGTCTTCCCGAAGCACTTAATGTGATCAGAGAATTAAAATTTCAGCGAGTCGTTTAATGATAGCACGGGGCCAAAGGGCCTGCAACGCCAAGCTAGAGTTTCCCGCACTTCTGCAGTCATATCTCTGGCATCCCGCGCCCTCTCATTTTGTTCGTGCTGAGTACATTACAGCCCTCGCTCGCTCCCTGCCCCTGTTTAATGTGATCAGATAGATTTATTATGGGCCATGAGGTCATCAGGATTTTCTGTAATTGGAGTCAGGCTGAATTGTATTAACAGGTCCACAACACTGTAAAGCAGAAGCATTTATATTTAATTACTTTTATTGAGCCCCTACTCATTTCATTTGTAATGAAACACATGTTGTGATAATAAGATAAGAATAAGAAGAGCAACTGTTGCCCTTGAACTGACAGGTCGGGTTCATGATATCTCTTTTTATGTCTTTTTTTTTTTTTAATAAAGACGCAGAGAGCGCCCTGGGAATCTTGTAAATATGTAAATACAGACATTACAAGGACATTTTCCGAGGATACTCTAACAGCTTAAATCCAAGGATTAGCTGGCATCTCTCGCTCGCTTTTTTTTCCCCTTTTTCTTTTCTTTTTTGTTCTTTGAAAATTTATCTGCTGTTCAAGTGAGCGAAGGACTTCTCAGTTACACTTGAATGAATGGAGCATATCAGAGTAGCAACACTTTGATGAGCGTTTTATGTATTTCAAGGGATTAGTGTTGAGAGACTTGGAATGCTCAAAAACAACTCAAAAATGGGATAATTTAGCAGTTTCACACTCGTTCATTTTTTAAAAAACCCTTTGCAGTGAGTTTGTATGGATTGGAAGCCGGCCAGTGTGTGTGTGTGTACAGCTATGAAACATCAATGTCAGCAGCACTTTTGGCATGCATGTCTGAATGTGTGTGTGTGTGTGTGTGTGTGTGTGTCTGTGTGTGTGTGTGTGCGTGTCAGAGTTTCTCTGTGCGTATGTGTGTAAATGTGTGTCAGTGTGTCTGTATCTGTGTGTCTGGGCTGTAGATGCTTTGTCTCGTTAATGAGAGGCGTTCAGGGCCTCCACGGGGGCCTGTGGAAGATAATCTTCTCCTGTTTTGCTATGAAAGCTCTTCTCAACGTAACCGAAGAAACTCACTCAAATGGCGGAGGGCTCGGTTGAATAATTCAGCATTTACAATCAATTTCGGTCCCCACCTCATCTCGACACCTCTGTGGACCACAGGGCCTGCAGGCTCATCATGGGAATGTTGACAATTCCCCGTACAATGCACTCTGTGGCCCCGTGGCAACATGAGAGGCTATGGGAGCATGGATTTTTCTGTGAGTTTGCAACTTAGTATGTTGAATTATTAACCCCCCCCCATGCTGTTTTATTGTAGAGTAAAAGCATGTGATTCTTTTTCTTCTCCAGGCTCAAAAGGAATTTGCAGGGCTTTTTTTCCCTGAAGCTGACCGTATTGTACTAGTGTCAGGTGGAGACTGGATACACAGCAAAGATATGTTTGATTCAAATATAGATCGCCTGTGCACTTACGATTTGGTCTGTCCATAAATACAGTTAGCTGACTCTATATTCTTACATAGTACTAAACACATTTACTAAAGCACTTTATACTTAGGAAAAAATGAGGTACTGTACTTGAATATTGTTTAGCTATTTTATACTATTCTGTATGTCTTCTTCACATTTCTGATGCACATATCATACTTTTTAATCCACCACATCTATTTTACAACTGTATAACTATTTTACTACATTCAGACACAAAACGCATAATCATCATATAACATATGATTTATTGCAACAGATTAAGCCGTTAAACACCATGTAAAGTAGTTGAAACATCAAACACCGGATTTGACCGCTGCCTAATGAGAGCATTCACACTTTAAGTACATTTAGCTGATAATATAATGTAATAAGAGGAGTAGTAATCGCATTGATGGATCTGTAACAGCTTCATAACCATTTAACAGTGGTGGAGAGTAACTGACTGCATTTACAGTACACTCAGAACTGTACTTAAGTACGATTCTGAGGTACTTGTACTCAGCTCAAAACAAAATACTGTAGGCTTACTGTTTGCTTCACCACATACATGACAGCTTTATTCACCGTACATTAAAGATCCGATTTCTACATACTTTGCAAAACATGTGATCACCTTATAAAATATGACACGTACCATAGATTACACCTCAACCAGCTGCAGCGATAAAATGCTGCTTACACAGTAATTCAGCAGGAATAAACAATTTGCTTCCTGATGATTACACTTTCCTGCTGATACTTTCATACTTGTGCTGTTTTTGAAGGCAGGAAATTTGCTTGTATTGGTGTGATATTTTTATAATGCGGTTTTGCTCCTTTTATATGCACAAAATATCCCCATACTTCTTCCACCGCTGTCATGTAATACTTCAAACAGAGCGGCTTTCTGGGTGATTCAGTCTTAAGTGTAACACACCTCTTTGTTCAGGTATAAACTATGAACTTCAGCTGAGTGTGTTGGTCTGGTGGGCCTCAGCTTCCCAGAAGTACGTATTGGCTGTGATGAAGTGAGGAGGTGGGGGTGTTGTGGTGCAGCAGGCAGCTATATTCTCCTGTACAATAAGATGCAGTATAATAGTCCCGTGGATTACCTCAATTGCAGGTGATAACAGACAGGCAGCGGAGCGCACCGGCTGATACAGGACACCCACTCCTGTGTGGGAAGCCGTATGAATTATTTCTTGTTTCCCTGCAGACTGTCTATGGGAGCTGGGGGCCAGTGATGGGTGGGTGTGTGTGTGGTGGTAGGGGGGGTTGTCAATGCTATGACTCAGTTTGACTTTATAGGTATGGCGGATGGAGCACATCCAAGATTGCTTCTGTGAGTCATAGCTGTTACTTTATACTTTGCACTTTTTAATGTTTTATCCCCAAATGTTATAGATTTGAAAAGTCTGGACTCTTTCTGATGAAGAAAATCTTGTAAAAATGTTTTTTTTTTGTTGTTTTTTCTTTTTTATCTGCTGGTTTAGGGTGAGGTAGTGCTTGGTCCCATCTTGGATGTCCCCATCCGTCAAATGCTTTGCTGGGAAGTGTTATGTGTGAGTTTGTGTGTGCGTGTGTGTCAGTGAGCGCGTCAGTCACAGATACCGTATCAAGCAGGAGGCCCGTAGCTGCGCTCAGTGCAACGCAGTATGCAGGATTCTTTGTCAATGGCGGAATCATGGAGGAAGGTGATACCTGGCTTAAGCATGATTAAATTGACACCCCATAGAGTGTCTCAGATACGTTTTTGTGCCCTTGATACTGTTGCGGCGGCTTATTCAACGCTGTCTCGCGTTCAGTCTCACCTGTCATGCTGACATCATTGCATTGCAATTACAGTGAGTGAGAGGGAGAACGCATTAGGCCAGCGCGGTGGCAGGAGGATCAAGGCCATGTTATCTCTTTGTCTCCTGGCCGATCTGTCCTTCTCCTGCCTTTGATTTTAATGAGTGCCAATATCAACTCCTTCCCATGGTTATGTTGTTTGTGTACTAATTATAATGCAAGAATTAGCACAGTCACCACGTAGATTTAACTTCAGAAACGTCTTTGAAACACCGGCCCCTCATAACCTCTCAGATAGATTGCCCTGCAGGCTTTTAGACAACTTTTGCTTTCAGTTTTCCATGTTGTTTTTATAACTGTGTAAAAGCTGAATTAAAAAGCTGATGGAAGAATGCTTGTGTTAGCTTTTCCGGACAGTTGGGAGACAGAACTAGCTCATCTTCCCCAAAAAATGAATTAAAATCTCTTTCCATACAGTAAGCACAGGCCTACTGTGTGCATGGCAGCCTCCCAAAAAGCATTCATCTTCACTGTCATCTGTGGACCTCCAAAAGACAAAAAGAGTAACTTCCTGCACATCTGCTCCCAAGATCAGAGCTCCCTGAGACTATTTTGGTGTTTGCAGTTGCTCAGAGGTCTGGAGTTCATGCTCCGTGGCATATTTATTATTTACATATTCAGATGCAGACAGTATTTATTTGCTCTTTGTTCCAGCAAATGTCCCGCATTTCTATCCAGGCACGTGTTTCCCTTTCAGCGTAGCTGCTTGATGACACCGGACTCTTAATGTGACTTTTTTTAGAAATCGTTATACGTTGTAGTTTTGTGAGACTCAGAAAAAGACCAACTGTTGGGTATTAAATGAGAGACAGAGAGAGTGAGAGAGAGAGAGAGGGGGGGGGGGGGGGGGGGGGGCACAAGAGAGTGAAGAGGAGTCACAAAGAGGCGCTTTGTTTATGGCCGTCTCTCTTGGCCACACGCAGGGCTTAGCAAGAGAGCATTTCCTGTACTGATTCATTCTCCACTCCATCATTTGTGTAACTCACATCTCTGTTAACAAAGGGGAATCAAACACGTCTGTGGCTGCAGACGTGCATTATTTTTCATCGACATGCTCATTTTGCAAGATTAGCGTGCCGTTCCTTTTAATCTCACCAGTTACTGTATGAATCACCAGAACAATTCAGCATGAAGTTAAAGGAGAATGGACTCTGCGTGACACAGGTACGCTCCATGTAATTTGTTTTTGGTAATTAATTAGTCGGGAAATTTGCACCACTTAAGTCATGTGTGCTGCTTGAAAATAAAAATGACCAAAAGAGGACTCCTGAGAGTTTTAAAAAGGTCTACCGAATTGTCTCTAACAATTGAAACAAAAATGAAAACCTGAGCTTCATGCTTTATACCTGTCCAAAAGCAAAGACATTCAAAGCATCTGCTCCTATTGTTTCTATGCAGTACAGTGCAGAGTGTGGGGATGTGTATATTTACTGAAAACTAAGCCTGGGCCAATCCCCATGTAGTTAAGCGAGGGCCTCAAACTTCACCACAATGTAAAATTCAAGTCAATTTCCCTAATTTACACTTATCTAATATACACAGTAACAAAAGTGTCACCTAATGTATTTCAAGAGCTGTATTATCTTACGTTGGTTTACATCGTGCTCACATATTATGCATTTCTAAATCTAGTTGTGTGTAATCAAAGTGTGACACATAACTGACCTGACCTGAGTAGTATTCTTATGTTATTATTTAAAGAGAAGTTCTGTATGTGTCTTAATGGGGGGTCTGCTATTTGCACAGTGTTTAATGGGGACTTGGAGGTGACAATGCACCCAGTGTGGTAGATGGGGGTCAGTAGGGGCCCCTAAATCCCATATTGCCCTGAGGCCCCTAACTGGTTAATTTGGCCATGTTGAGTATTGAACCTTTTGATAAGTAGTTTTAAAAACAAATCAAACTGAAAGCAAAAGCAATGAAAAAAACATCCAAATAAACCAAAAGGGGAAGTTTGAAGAAAACTGGTGAATTCCGTAAGTAAAGAAGTTGATTTTAAGCTGAAGTGGTTTAAAAGATGATCGTGATTGAGCATCTTGACATCCTCAGAAAGGCTCATCCTGAGAACCAACAGATTTTTATGCAGAGTAAATGACATCAAAATGCTCAGGCAGCCTCTCTGAGCCCCTTCCCGTAACTTGTTTCAGTTTTAAAAGTATTATGTAGATTCTGATTGGATTCTCGGTGAAAGATCTTCTATTTTCATTAAGATAGACAGCTTTTGCTGTTGTTGACAGATTATATTACTAGTTACAAATCCCCTGCTTGACGCAGTATTGGTGAGTATGTTATAATCAGGGGATGCCAAAGAGTTTGATGGACACTGTGGGCAGGATATCCCAGCCCTGGAGCTCATTTTGAGGACATGTAAATATGCTCATTTGCAGAGAGTGGAAGAGTAATAAAACATGTGGGCCATCCTTTCACCAGAGCCTAGTTACGCTTGGCTCTGCCTCTGTGTTTGGGCCCAGCAGGCAGTGTGTCACAGCAGCCTCTCTGTGTGTGGCCTCGTTGTTTTGTCATCATTTCTTATGTGTTTAGGAATCGTCGGCAACAATCTGACCGCAGCGTGTCGTCTTGTGAGCTGAATGTGGAGAAAGCGCACACGTGGCCTGGGTGTCCCCTGCTCCGTTTAGCTGTAAACAAATGCGAACGTGCAAATACAAAGATACACGCGAATGTAAACACACACACGTACGCACATGCACACTGGGTTGCCGCTTCCTCGCCTGATTTATGGAGGCCATAAAGATATAATTGCTTCGGTTGCATATGGAGGATCAGAAGTGCCACATGCAGAGAGTTGTAGCTGTCCCAGTGTCAGCTGCTGCCCTCTGTGCTGCAGTTGTCCTCGAGCAATTGAGGGGTACACCTGAGCCGTTTTCCATATGATGCCAGCATCGGCAAGGAGGGGGGAGAGGAAAGCACCAGGACATGGGCGGCTGTCTTGCTAATGGGACACTTAGACGTCTGGGCTTATGTCATTCAGTCCCAGCGCGCTGCATCCAATCGCCCCCCTATCGCTGGGATCCAGCTCCGCGGTGATCGATCTGCGGCTAGCCTCCTCCACCCCGGCGGTCATGGCTCAGGCAACCGGAGCCGTCAGGGTCCTGAGGCGTCCCTCTCACCGTCTACCTCCCCCAGCCCCAACGCACACACACACACACACATGCAGTACTGTCCCACTGCCCCTGCAACTCCTGGCCTGACCTTGATCTGCCTCTGGAGAACCCAGCAGGAGCGCTTTGTAGTTGCATTCTGAGAACTCAGACAGAAGCATAACTACTCTGACGAAAGAAGAGAGAGAAGTGGGACAAATCAATTCCAAAGTCACGCTTAAGATCATCTCCAGTCATCTGAACAGAGTGTAGTTAGGTGCATTCTGCAACTGGTCACGTCATGACGAAACAAAACGACAGTTGCGCTCTGACCACCAGATGATGGACATTATACGGCAAACAACCACAAAAACACAGAAACAGTTGTTCGAGTATACACAGAAACACCCAGCAAGCATTACACAAAAGTCTAGTCTCATGATCTGATACAGCTGACAAAAGCAAATGACTTTTTTTACACAATAAAACACAGGATAACATGTCTAAGTTCGCCCTCTGCTCCATCCATATTTGCAACACAGGTGTTAACACTAAGGCTCACCACCTGTCAGTCAAGTTTGGACAGCACTGCAATGTCTAGGAATGGCAACGTCAGTCATCCCACACTCTGCTCCAGACTGAAATATCTCAACAACTGGCAAGAGGATGCCATGAAATTTGGAACAGATACTCATGGTGCTGAGAGCACAAATCCTAGTGACTTTACTGGTCCCCTGACTTTTCCTATGGTGCACCATAAGGCTCACATTTGTGGTTTGGAGTGAAATATCTTGACAGCTATTGGATTTGACACTCATGTCCCCCTCAGGATGAATTGTAATAACTTTGGTGACACCTAAACTTTTTCCTTTAACACCATCATCAGGTCAGAAACTGTATTTATGTAATGTTGCCTACTTCATCAGCCTCAGCTGTGTTTTGTGTTTCGTGCTAATTAGCAGATGACAGCATAGTAGCACACTAAATATGGTGCATATGGTAAAATATACCTGTTATCAGCATGTTAGCACTGCCATTGTGATCATGTTAGCATTTAGCTCAAATCACAGCTGTGCCTAGGCGCATCCTCACAGCCAGCGCTGCTAGCGTGGCCGTAGACTCTCAGTCTTATTATACTTCCTGTCTTTGAAGTTTGAGTGATGAAGTTTGAGTTTTTAGAGGCAGTGCTCTGCTTCTTTTGTATCAGCCAGCAATCAGCATGCAAACAGCATCTACTTCAACTTATTCCAAACAACCTGGAGAAAACCATCAGAGCCCAGTTTTAAGAATAACAATGAAAAATAGAGCAAAAGTCCAACCCTATTTCCAACAAAATGTAGCTCATTCATCTACTACTAATTTGCTGGAAGCGTACCGTTATTGCCGGCTGGGTCTATGGCAACTCTTTTTTTCCCCTAAATTATGGGAAGTGTGGCATTCTTATATTGCACAGACATCACAGGCAGAAAGTGAAAAAGAATGATGGATGTGAGGTATAAATGCATAATGTTGTTTAGTTGCCAGGAGTGGATAAGGAAAACAAAATCGCAGACAGTGGATGTTTCCAGACATTATCATTATGAATGGTCTGTGTGGCAGTGGATATTTCTCAGGTACATTCATTATAAACACTCAGGGTTGCAAACATCACGAGCAGGCTGCAGACTGAATCACAGGTGTTGTACAGAGGAACAGAGCACACATATGAAAAGGCTGTGGGTGATTAACGGATCCATCCATGCTGCCTGTGCTGCTGGAAAAATCATACAGGTCATCGGCCGTGAGTCATACCTTCTCGTGTTGCCTGGATCTCTTCGCCCTGCTGTGAACAACGTGCCGTGAGGAGGGTGGAGGCCTGCAAGCTTACGAGTGGCCCTCCACCACTTCCCGTCATTGTCATCTAATATTGATGCTTCGTCTTCCTTAGCTAAGCTCCGGCAATGAGGGGCTGATTTGAGATCAGGACGCTGATAGAGATGATAATCTGCATATGCTCTCTCATGAAAATGGACGAGGGCCCTCTTAAAATAGCCCCGTTTGTCTGGCCGCATAATCCTCTAGCATAAACAGACAAGAGGCAGATACCTTAAGTGTGACTGGAAAAGTGAGGTGATTCCTCAATACAAACCTGACTCAGGGGTCATTTGTCAGTGCAGGAAATATGAAGAGGAAACGACACCAGAAATGTCATTCTCACGAATTCAAAACTAAAGCATCAGAGTGGGCCTATTGCATTATTTATCAGCTAAAAAATATTTTAAATAGGTCTCTCTAAATATTTATATGAAATTGAAACCTTTTCTGTCTCCGCTTCACTTTTCCCTTTTTTCTCCCTCTCACACACAAACACGGGCAGCATTCACAAAACACACTTTGAAATACAGGATGTGAGCGTCCTGACGGATCTGCAAAACAAAGTTTGTTTTTGTCTACATGCAATACCAAAAAGCCTATATTCAAAAGAAGCGTGTGCAATCGCATAGTATTGCAGAGACGGCGCTGTTTATAAAAAGCGAAACACGCACAGAAAGCACGCTGAGTGGCTGGAGGGGGCTTGTTTGCAGTTTGCTTGTATTCTAATATCTCCTTTATGCAAAGCTTTGCTGAAACGCTGTGTGTGGTCCACTTCGGTCCGGTCTGCCGAGCGGATGGCCGCGGTGGCCGCGTTGTTGTCTTTTTGACTTCATTTTTCAACATTGGCCCGTGTTGCTTATAATAAAACCAGATTATGAAAACATTTTGGAGGCCCGACATGCACTGACAAATTCAAATATCAACAAGGAGATATGACAAAAAGGGCACCCAAAGCACTCTGCCAATGCTGGTGTAAACAGCATTAGTAAATGAATTGAAGGTTATTGTGACATTATTTGTCTATATTTCATCATTCTATTTTCAGGTTTGTTCTATAAACAGCTGGAATTCCACAGAGTTGAACCAAGGTGGGGCTTTCCAGGTTATTCTGGTCTCCACGTTCCTGCATGGAACATCAGCACTTCTGAATATTTTAACATTTCATAGCTGAGTTTGATTTACTGATGAAATCAGTTCATTGTTAAACCAGATAAATAACTGTTTGGGGGTCAGCTTTAGGGATGATTTCTTGATTGTGGACACAAAATGACGAAATTAAATAGAGAAAAGCTTCTTATATCCAGGTTATAACCACCTGTTGTTGGTTGCATCACAACTTATCATTCTACACATAGTCCATACTTCTTCAGAGCATCCCTGTGATGCTGCAGATTGGGCCTCCCCCCTGCCCGCGACCACCTCCCTGGAGAAGTACCGCACCGTTGTGGGTGCTAATCATGTCGAGCGGTTTAGTCTTTCATAAACAAAGTGTAAAAATTAGGCCGCACTAACAGTCTGGTAATTCAGTAGCGGTTGGCGGACGTTGCTGCTATTCCATTTCAGGCTGGATTATGAATCCGTGTGCAAAGCCGTTGCCCTCTTAATGATGGCCCTGTGATATTACAGCTGCTCACAATTAGCCAGGACTCCCCCCCGGCCGCCAGAGCTCCCCTACGTAAATAAACGATGGGACGGGGGAGGCTGGGCACAGTAAGCGCTGAAACAACACGGCTGATTTGGACATCTGGTCTGGTAATAGAAACGTCTCTTCCACACTTTGACGTAATGAATAGGGATCAGAGTCTCGCTTTAGAAGCGACTCGTATGGATGATGGAGACACGGCGAGCTTCATACATCACTGTTTGTTCTCATGTTGAGCTCGTGGACGGGAGGGCTATTCCAGGTCAGAGAGAGAGGGAGAGACTTGCTGCCCAAGAAAGGATTTTTAGCATGTGCCAGCCGGACAAAATAATAGAAACATCACATGATAAGGAGATTAATTGGAAATAAAAACATGACATCACCATGACAACTGAACAAAAGTCATGTTTTAAAGTGTGTCTATTGCCTTTAAAAGATGACTTTTGTAATAAGTTTTTGAAACCACATTAAAGTCTATTGAGTCAGTGCTGCACTTCTGTAAAGTAGAGGGATTTAAAAGAAAGATCAAAAATGAAACAAATAAAAATCAGAGCAACATAGGGCTGAGATATCCTGACTCTTAATGCCCAGTATGGGTCAAGCTCCAAAAGCACTCAATCCTACGTCTTCTATAATGCTTTCCACGTCTTTCACAAGCTGCATCCCCAGTTTGTCACGCACGTTTATTGCTGAATATTTAAAATCTCGAGCCTGTTGCGAGATGATGACATCATCAGGGTTATTTTGTCAGACTTGACAAAGCTTCTTCAGAGCCACATACGACAATATACTTGGTTTCCACAAGCTGAATAACATGTCTCTTAACAAGGATGCTGATCTCCAGGTATAAAATCAGCGCACTGCCCCTTCAAACAACTAACAGAGCTACAACAAAGCCAAAGTATTGGTCATTGCATGTGCACTGGCCAGGAAAACAGCAAAGTCTTAAAGGGCTGCACAACTTCACCAGATGTAAAGCTCTCAACCTCTCTGTCTCTAACTGTTCAGCATGGAAGTGGACACATAATCTAATGAACTACTGGTGTTCATTAGGTCTGATGAGTGCTCGTCTGCATTATAATGGCAGTATAATGGCAGAGGAGTACAAGTCCATTCTGCAGGACCAAGAGCACCCTAGGGTACAACCAGTGCTCCACCATGATGTGTGCATTTTCCTGCCCATATATACTGCAACCTACACTGCAAAAGGACTCAGATGTGATAGTTATACGGATATTTCCTCATTAGTTTTCTCATATTCCACTCACTAGGTGACTGGAGTCAGAGCAGTTAACCAGAGCCTTCCCCCCTCAGTCCAGTGATCAGTAATCAATCTGCTTTGATACATAGTTTAGTAACCTTGACTTTCAAGATAAAGATGCCCCTCTGCATTGGAAAGGTCAGGGGCAGCTGTTAATTAACCAAGAGGGAAATGAACTAATGGGGCTTTTCGAGTGGCATTTAACGAGACACCCAATCCCATGGAAAGAACCGTTGCAGCATTTTTTTTCAGTGTACAGTTCCATGCATGGCGGTGGCAGACGTGCAATTTTGGTCGCAAGTAGAAAACAACATTTTGTGTTGTGAAATTCTTTCACTAATCCTCATAAAAAGTCTTGCCTTAAAGAAGTAAGAACCTTCACTTTGCCTAACTCTGTACATCTTCCTGGGATGGCAGTTGGCTTGAGTCTATCCCAGCGTGCATTAGGTGGAAACTCACTGAGACACCCTGTCTGTGACAAGGCTAACAAACATAGAGCAAACACTTAAGTTCAAATTTATGGAAATTTGGAGCTGTAAAGGAAGTCCTGGAGAGCTCAAGGCAAACACACAGACTCCGCACAGAAAGCAAATCCACATCCTGTTATCTGTGACTTCAGCATAATATCAGCAACTGTTAATGTTCCTTCCACTGACTTGCACCCCCCATTGACTTCAAACGGCGATTGCCACTTTGTGTGGTTTTGATCACATGTCTGCCTGAGTGGCCGTGACGCCGTCGCTGCTGTGCTTTGCATAAGCGATTGTATATGCAAGCGTTTACCCCCAGAATAGAGTTTACACACCGTGTGCACAGGCTTTGGGAGCTAACGTGGCATGCAGGGTACATGTCCTCAACAGGGTGCGCAGGAGGCACAGGATGCTGGCAATTTTACCACAACGAACTCTCTCAGAGCAGCCAGCGGGATCTGCATCACGTAGGTCCAAGCATTACCTGTAATTTCTCCTTCTTTTGACCTCTCACTGCTTCAAAGTGAGGCTTCCATTTTTTGGTTTTATGCTGCGACACAGGGAGCACGCTTTGTCCCTAACGTGTCTTTACTTTCCCCTTCCCTCGCTTTTATCTTGGTCCACCCTCCTCCCTCTCCCCCCCCACAGCTGTACATGCATGACGCCTTGCATCGCCATCTGGTCCACATTGGGGACTGCCACTGTCATCTGCTGATAATTACTGTCACCTGCACATTGTGCACTGCGATAAACACTTGGCGTTACCAGTGGCGAGCCGCGGCACCGCAACGCTTGTTTAGGCCGCCTCGGAGCTGGTGGGGGAGAGAGCTGGAAGCGCAGGGAGGAGGGCGGCTCAATGCAACATACAAGGGATTAATGCCAGCATGATGTGCCTTTTCACAAACCTCCAACGACACCAGGTGAAAAGAATAAATGTGTATTAGATTTCAGACTATATCTAACAGGATTTATTGCCACACTAACTTTGCCACATCCCCTGTTTGTCGTTACTGCCATGATTTTCAGGTCAAGGCACAGAGGGTTTCCCACCCACATGTTTATACATCTAAATCACTGACCTTTGCTTGCACAGGAAATCCATCTGTGCTGATATACAGTATCTCAATGATAAATACTTCCCCTCAAATATTTATAATAGGATCAGGAAACCACAAGAACATAATAGTTTAAATTAGACCCATCATACGCAAGTGGTTGGTTAGACAACATCCAATTTTTGAAGTTCAAGATTCTCATTTCACACGATGTGGTGGGTGGGTTAAAAAAAAGGAAGAAAGAAAGAAATGAAAAAAGAAAAACCTCCGGAGTCAAGGGTTGCAATCGTAATGATTTAATGATGGGCTTATCCTCGCTGCAGTATGGTGTAAATCCTACCAGCCAGAGAATATAGCGTTGTCCCCTCTGGTGGTTTATCCTCCGGTGCCTCGGTCTCTAAATCTGCCGGTGACACTGACAATTATTTGACCCTTGTGAGGAAGTTGAACACTCAACCGCTAAAAACACAAAGGTTCAGAGGTTTGGAAGCAAAGCAATTATGTTTTTTATGTTGTAAATACATGTGCAGACTTCCTTTAGGTCTTAAAAAAGATTCTGTGTGTAAAGGCGTGCTCTTTTGGAGGACCTGAATTGTCTGTTGTGCCTGACAAAACATTGTTGTTAATTTTGCAATAGTTTTTCATTTGGCAGGTCGCTTGTTTAGAGCAATAATTCTGTCTTTCTCTGACTCTCTATTGCAAAATGTTCTGTTCTTAACACTTCATCTCACTGTTTTTCTTGTTTAAACATTGATGTTTAATTGTTTTGCAACCCTATTTAGCTGTGATGTACATGCTGTTGACTGAAGTTGACTGAAATAAAGAGAAATTGAGGAGAGCATGTCTGCAGTGGTTGGTCTATTCTTTGTATGTATCTGTATGTTGTGGACTGGGATTATAGAGTATTACTGCACAGCCATTTCCTGGAAAATACAAACGTTTATTCTTTTTCATGAAGTCAAACTGAAATTTAAACTTCTCACTTTTTGTGCAACACATGATGCTGCTCCTTGATAATATTCCACATTTGGGAGGACCATCATGCTAAGAGCAAAAGCTAGTTAGCCCAGTTTGCTAACTTCAGCACTGAATCTGATTCAGACCTTTTTGTTCATGTTTTATCAAAGCCTGCTGACTCTTCAGCAGCTCTCACGTGCTGTTATGTGTCATCAGTTTTGTAGAATTACACAAAGCTAGCGAGCTAGTTAGCACTAGCTGTCTCTATTTCACGGGTCCAGTCGAACACAGGAAGTTCACAGTCGTCCTCTGACCTCAGCGCTATGCACGTCGCTCTGTGAATTGAATCGCACAGCCACAGAGTAATGTTCAAGTCACAGATCGGACTGAGCAACGGCTAATTTTTATGTCCCGCTCACACAGATATTGCACAAATCAAAAATGAATGCAGTTTCCTGTTTTTGGTAATTATGTTGATTAAAACACAACAAAAGCCAAAGACTACTGATTTGTGTTTGGAAAAAAGGTTGTTTTACATTTTTGTCTCATTTGAAGCACTTTATTACCTTGACGTCACCAATGTTTTATCATGTTTCACACCCCTGATTGCCTTCCAGGGCAACGTCTTGGACATTACTTTTCTAAATCTTCCAAAGGAGCGCAGGGTGCAGCACGACCTGTCCACTCTTCCTGAATCATGTTAATACCTTCGTCTTGACAGCTGAAGAGTGGGGAGAAAACGTCCCTGATTGGAGCTCCTAAACTGTCCCCAGTGTCCTGAGAGCAGCTGATAATTGTGAGCGGGATAGATGTGTATATCAAATAGTTTACAAAATGAAGCCAGCTGTGTTTCCCCTGCACACTGTGGCTTCCTGACACGCACCATTAAACCTTATTAGCTACTTCCTTTAACTGAGATCCTCCTCACCCCATCTTCCACCCCTCATATTAACATTTTTTTTTTTTTTCTGCTCCTCCAACTGGAAATTATTTGCTTTATTGTAGAGTGTCAACCCCTTGCTGTAGTTTTCTGACGCGGCATAATTGGCACTTTAGAATATAATCATGGATGAGAGCTGTGTGATTGTGGTCTTTTATGCACAAATTTCAGCAGATTGTTGATCACTTTGTTCTGCTCTCGCCCCCTTGGTCTCGCAGTGTATACGACTCATCTCTGGTCCCTCTGTCAGTCTGGGTACCTTCTCCCAGAGGTCCTCTCTTCACCGCGCCGCTCACGAGCCATTAGCTTTGAAATGACTCATAAAGAATCAATTGAAAATGATCACAATAGGACGTGAATATCGGAACATCATGAACAGATGTTGGCATACATGCTGCATGTCAGACACATTATTGCTTTGTGCAGACATTACCAGCGCAGCCAAATGGGCAAGATAATCACAGCGACGTTTAGATATGACAATAATTTCTTGGAAGGCGACAGAGGGGAAAAAAAGCGAGTTTCAGTGACTCCAAGTACATAGACAGGTTAGCTCTTGAGTACAGCTCGTGGAAGGACTCGCTAACACACAAGTCAGCCAATCATAAATCAGCACATGCAGAAAATTGGATGAGATATTTGCTGGAGGTTACCATATGAAGCTCAGGCTTTAATAAGCCACGCTACGAAGGTGATGTATCGCTGGAGGTTGAGAATGTTGATGTAACCCAAAGATGTTGAAGTAATTGCTTCTTGTACCTGGGTGGTCCCAAAGAGAATAGAGTGCATGTGTGTGTGTCTATGTGTGTGTGTATGCGCACGCGTTGGTGGGGTGTCGGGTTAGTGCCGGCCTTTTACAATTGATAGCTTCCTATGTGGACAGATATAGTAACAGCAAAAACACTGCCGCTGTCCGATAATATAAAATTAGAGCAGTTAACCCCTGCAGCGCTGGGTGGATGGATGGAAGCCTGTTACAATGGGGCCCTTATGGAGAGCAGGAAGTTGTGCAGGTGATTGTGAGAGCCGGTGACAGTAATTGTGATTAGTAATTGTGACAATATTGGTTTTTGTTTCCCTGTAATATGGTTTAAGCTTAATAAAATGATTTCATTTATGTCCAGCTGAATATTTTTATTGCAATTATGATTTTAGTCGCCTTTTTGGAGTAATTTGTTGTCTATTCTATTTCCAGAATAAGCCAGTTCATTGCTCTGAGGGAATTCACATTTTCATTATTGTACACAAATGATTGCTGAGTGCTGTGTGTTGAATAAATCAGTTTTTAAACAGAGGTTCAGGCAATATTTAGGAGCAAGATGACATAATCAGTCAACCACCACATTGTAGCTGCCTCCCTCCCCAATGTCAGCTGCCGTGGTGACAGGGAGGTCACATATTTACCATAAACAGATGTGCAGCAATTTGTGTATGTGCAATGTACCTGCCACACACTATATGAACAATGTCAGAGGAGACACACAGCCAGACCACTGCCAGGGATACCTTTTTGGCATCGGAAGAAAAAGAAGAGTATTAGTGGCTGAGTAGTTGGCTTGCTGGTTGGGTGATGTGGCTAACCATAAACCGGCTGGATGGGGACTGATGAAACAACAGCGTAATACGATTTATTCAGATAAGTTCTTTGGATGTGTGTGGTAAGAATGCTAGTAAGTGTGCTTTGCAATCTGACCAAAATATCCCAATATTGTTCATTTCATATCCAGAAAAAGACACATAGCCTATGAGGATACAAGACAATAACTGTCACTTCAGTGAATAACTAGTTTATATAAAGTGAACACATGGGACACAGGTCTATTTCTTACTATATGTTGAATTATACACTCAGCAAATAAAAAGCACTCACACATATTCTAATGTCGAACCTTTGCGCAAATTTTCAATTAAATATGGAACAAAATATGAAGTGTTAATGTGTGAATATAAAAAGGTAAAAAGAAAACACTTTTCAACCATAGATGCAAACTAAATAAGCCATCATCTGAGTCTGGACTTTGTAGCTCTGGTCTGCTGACTCTCTCCACACTGTTTGACATGATTGTGGTGCAGGTGGTACAAGTGTTTCAGCCTGTTGTGGGGACCAATCTGCAGCATCAAGTACGGTTTTCTGGTCTGTGTCAGACTTTTCACACTTGAACTACATAAATGCAACAGAAGTAGGGACAAACTCCTCGTTTGGTCTTGGCTGGTCGGAGTCTTCAGAGTCACCCCATTCTGTGTCACATTCACTTTCCTCCATGCTTGTTTCTGCTACCGTGTTGTGTGAAAGACTAAACTGTTTTGTTAGTGTTTGTAATGCGTCTGTGCAGAACATAATGCTTTATGTTGGTAATTGTCATTTTGTGCAGTTTTAAACTGACTTTGTCCCCTCTTAAGTACGTCCATTTAAATTACAGTAATTGAAAATGCATTTTTAGATGTGAAAAAGTAATTAGTTATGTTACTAGTTAGTTGTTTGTAGTTGATTGTGAGCTACTGTTGTGGAATTACAGTAGCTCACCGTTATTTCCAGCACTGGCTGAAAATTACATTGCATTACATTACATGAAGTAGTGTGGGATCATGGGAGTTGTTGTCTTCATTGTTAAACAACTGCCACTGCTGATGAAAAATGAATAATTGTGCATCACGAGTGAGCAATACAAACAATAGTAAACAATAGAGTGGTTAGCAGCAAGTTGGCCGACTTCCTTCCTCACTCTGGCGTATCAACCAAAGGGGGTAAAGAGGATATGATGACACTGACACTCAATGAAGCCCACCATTAACTTAAGAAAATTATGTTTTTTTTTCTGGTTTTGAACATTGTTGGAAACATTTGGGATAATGTCAGTATACCTCAAGAAAATATTTAACGCACTGTGCTTTGTCTGCTGCAGATGAACCAGACGTAGATACCACAACATTAAGATGTGTTTGCAACAGCCTTAATCCCATTTTTATCCTTTTTGTTATTCTGTCTTCACATGGCTAAATGGAAAAACTTTTTTTGTTGCGTTTTTTTTTCTAATTGCTGCAATTTCCACCCAGTTTTTTTCTTTCGTGAAAATGAAATTATAAAAATAATATTTTTTTTAACAATTTTTTTTTTTTTTTTTACAGTTTGGTGTAGAACTCCAGTAAATGCAGCACATGCAATTACACCCCTTCACTACACTGCATCCTGTATTTAAGCCAGTTTTTAACATTTCTCCAGGCAAGCCTCCACTCTGCACTCTGGATCACTACAACCTAAATCCTGAATCACAGGGAAGTAACATGAGAGTTATACGACTGAAGCCCATAAAAACACGTTCACTTAAACATCTCTGTATGTCAAACTGCATGAGAGGAGGCCTTTGTTTATTTTAATTTAATTATTTCACAGTGAAAGTAAAGGTAAACTAAACATGGTGCACAGGTTCAGGAAGCATATTTAATATAATCATGTAATAAGCTAACGTCCACTCGGACGCCACGTTGATATTTCCATTAAACAAACATCAGACTTCTATCCTCTTAATGTATCTCTCTGCTTAACATAGGACAGCCAGATTAATGTGCAACTTGACGATATTGAGGGCTAGAAGCAGATATTTCTTCCCTTTTCCTCTTAGAGGAGCCCCGCATGTCCTTGAAGCTTTGCAAAGTGTGATTTGTAAATGAGATAGGCGAGTATTACAGACCCTTGGTATTTCTCTTGGCGCCCTGCGATCAATTAAAGCGCGACAATAATAAATGTATACATTTAGAGGGATTTCGCTGCGGTGACAAATGATTTTACCCTTGAGCTATTGACATTGTCTGGGAATAAGCTGTGTCCGTCCCTGTTGTGTATTCTGTCTGAGGGTCCCTTCCTCTGCTCGGGGAGTCTGAGGACATGGCAGACGCATATTCATCATTAACATGCGAGCATGGATGCACACACACACACACACACACACACACACACACACACAAGCATGCACATGCATTTTCCCATGCATGCAAGCATCCTCTGCTTAATGGGTGTAAATTCTCGGCATTGTTGCACATTTCTTGGCTCACAGGTCAAAAGAAAAGTTAGATTTAATCATTGTTCTTACTTATAATGGGATTTAGAAAGAAATATTTGTGTGCCTCTGTTGGTCGCTGATAGCATCTTTTGATCGAGGTAATTGGATCCCCTGTAGTCAACTGAGTGATGATTGTGAGCTCTTTTATTAAGTGGGACGGGAAAATTGAAGACTGGCTGTGGTTACATGCTCTTTGTTGCGCAGGTGATATTTTCTTTGCTCATTAATTTCACAACTCTCCTTTCAGATGTTTGTCCCATTTCTCGCTCTCCGTGGCGAGCAGATTTACTCTGGAGTGCTCCACCTCACCTAGTTTTCATACTTCTTCTTTTTGTATCTGACATGAAAATTGGAAAATATATCTTCTAATCCCCTTTTGATTTTATTCATGGCTTTGATATGTTACCTAGTTCATATGATTGATTGGTTGAGGGGGTGATGGAATTGTAGTAATAGAAGTCATTAAGCTGGTGTGGATTTAATATTACCAATCTGCTAGGCCCTGAAAGATCCATCAATAGGTGAGATATTTTCTCGCGGAGAGGGGGGGGTGACACATTTAACATATTTCAATAACGTAATTTTCATGTGGGGCAGGTCAGGCTGTGAGTACAAAGGGCAATAGTGTTGGAGTGTGTGAGTTGAATCGGGGCGTATGCTAAGCAAATCAATAAAACATTAAAGGCAGCATGCAGAAAGCAGCCCATTTGGTACCTGTCTGCCAAGGGCAATGGTCTAGCCACTCAGAAAAGAGAGAAGGATTGGAGTTGCTGGGCTTGAGGAATGCTCTGGCACTAACATAATTGGAAGGTAGTTGCCTTATGACTGCAAATTGGGTTTTTGCGCTTCATCAATAGGCATTTTGACAAGCAGCGTCCATCACGGCGCATCTCACTCTTGCCACGCGGAGCAGAGAGAGAGGTGTCTCAATAATTACATTAAACCTCTCGCTCTCACCCACCCCCAGCAACCTCCCTTATTGTTGGACAAGGAAAGCAATATGGTATAATTAGGTTTGATTGGGATGGTGGTGGAAAACGGGGGTCAGATGCGTTTCCGGTGAGATTTGCAGATGAATGAAGTTGCCATAGCGACGCGCATCTGTATCCACTAGTGCGTAAAGCATGAAGCAAGGCACGTGGGCAGGTAGGACAACACCTAACATCTGTTAACTGAGAGCATGGCAGGCATATTGACGCTGACCCGCTGTGATAGATGAGATAATGGCACCTAAATGCAGATGTGCACCAGTTATAGATGACCTGCTGGAAAGATTATGTGCAGTGTTTCACCTGTGAGCTGTTGGGTAAAAATATGGCAGGTTTATGTTTACTGAGTTTAACCCTTTATCTGGCAGGCTGATGAGTTGGGGATGGGGCCGCTGTAATAACGGTTTCTAAAAACCTATATTGCTTTTATTTTATTTGATCTAAAATTTTATGGCAGTACACTAATAAAAATAATAATAATAATTAAAAATCATGCTATGTAGCCCAGAATCTACTTTCTGCCTGTAATGCTGTGTACAGTAAAAACAACCTCCATGAACAACATGTGGCAGCATGTATGTTGCCTGAGAGGCGAAACTCAAAACCAAAAACCCTTAAAGGATAACCTTAGTTTTTTACAAACTGGACCTTATTTCTAGCATTAAATACGACCATTTACTCACCAGACAACTTTGGTGGCATTTGGAGTCGTTCTGAAGAAATTAGCCCCAATGGGGCGGCGCGTATATCTGTATAATGCGAGTACTTGGGGCATCCATGTGCAGCCTCTCTATAACACATAATCTGTGGCGAAACTCGTTCATATTCCAATATTTTGCAGCAGTCGGCTACGAATACGCAACAACGAACCATAGCTGTGCCAAACTACAGCTAAACTAGCCGACCGCCGCAGAGTTAGCCGTGTTGTGGCTGGCTGCACGCAGCGCGCGGCGTTCGGAAATGACATCATCCACGTCAGAGGTAGTTGCCTAGAGACGCCAGATATTGATAACATGCCACCATGGGCTCAGAGGGGAATAGCACCAGCATATCATAACAAAATATATAATATTTAGAGGCTGCGCATGGATGCCCCGAGTACTCGCATTATACGGATATACGCGCCGCTCCTCTGGGGCTAATTTCTTCAAAACGACTCCAAATGCCACCAAAGTTGTCTGGGTGAGTAAATGGGCGTATTTAATGCTAGAAATAAGGTCCAGGTTGTAAAAAACGAAAGTTATCCTTTAATTACTCACTGCTGTTCATAAATCTTACTGCTGTGAGGGCATAGTAATAACTGAAGGCATCTCAGGTGAAAACTCCTCACCTGCATCTCATTTTGGCAGCTGCAAAGTAAGTGGTCCGTCACCAGTTAAAGTGAAACTGTACAAATGAATGGGACCAATGTTAAAAAATTACACCCATATAAAAGTGTAATCTATACTTAATCCCAGTGATAATCTTGGAGTAAAAGTTTCAGAAAAACAAAGTAGCTGCATTCTGATCATTATTTGTCCCATAGTTTATTAGACGATAATGGGATACTAAAATACTCCAGTGAAGCACACACACTTCATAAGCCTAGCCATGAACACACGTTAACAAGATTCCTTTGGGTGATTCAGCAGCAGACAGTAAGATGACAAATTCATCCCAAAATACTTGCATGACACAAAGAAGTCCCAGACCTTTCATTCTGCTTCCATGCAGCCTGCACTGTAGCTTGAAGGTGTATTCTTATTCCCATTCAGAGTGTAGCCAAAAAGATGTCACAAGTGAGTTTTACAGTAGGAAAAGCTACGCCGGCAGTGTTAAACAGACCAATCACACGCAGAGAAATCCAGTTGTTTGAAAGGTCAAAGATACCACAAATTCTACAGTAGCTCCAGCAGACCAGAATGCATTGCAGCCAGACACAGCACTTTGCATTCTGTGCGAGTGACGGGACTTGGTTGTTGACAGGAAAAACTGTTGCTCCACTATCATCATCATTATTGCTGCCTGCACCCACTCATGAAACCCACAGCTGAACGCAACGCGTTAACACAGCGGGGTGAGGAAAAGTGGGTTCATCAAAGTAAATTATAATACGCTGAGATGTAACCCCTGCACTGAGCGGTACAGACTGATAGCTGTGACAGAGGATCAGAGGATGGCTGTCATGGCAACATCTGACCGGCGTTTTTTTTTTTCAGGGCCGCCCCTGATGTCACGTATCAGCAAAAAGTGTCCACGCACACGCATTAAAGACGAGAAATCAGCCCGCTGCTCCTCTGGAGAGCGGAGGACAGGGAACTGCATTAGCCGGTAGGAGCGTTTCAGCTTAACTGCCCACGGGGGGGTTGAAGGTTTGAGGTGGCAATGTTTCTAGCAAGACTAATATGAGGACGGGTGGGAAAAAAAACATGGATTTTCTCGGTGGTGCGTTTGTCACTTAATGTTCCCATTTCTGGAAGAAGAAGACGAAGAGGAAGAAAAAAGCTATGAGAAACAGACAAAGCGGTCAGTCCTTCCTTTCAGTCCAGGGTTATCCACATATTGTCTGGAGCGCTATGAGCCCCCTCGTCTTTGTGTCTGCTTCTTATAAACACAGAACTGGAAAAATAAAACAACAGGAAGTGTATGACAGAACAGCTCTGTTTGGTGTACGGTTTGATGTGTCATCACATTCGGTTTATGGATGTTTCTGCCCTTGTTTTTGTTTTGAAATTGTGTAAACTTTTTTGCAAGAGATGTACACAGATAAGTGGATGTTTGGATTGCCGCTTGTTTAGTCATTCTAGTGTCTGTTATTGCCGTTGTAATGACAGGCAATAATTGCAAATATCATTTTCATGATGAGGTATATCTGGGATGCTCGCGTGCAGCGTAGACAATGACGGTAGTCGAGGTGGGACAGCTGAGTGTGATATTGCGCCATTGAATCCTTAAATCCCTTCTAAAATTAGACCTCATTTGTTAAATGGAACAGCATGAAAAACTAGTTCTATCCTCTTCCCATCATGTATCGCCACTGCTCAGGTTTCATAAAATCTCGCTCGGTTGCCAGTGCCACGTTTGATTTTCCTTTGCAGGAATCGCCTGAAAGTAAAAACAATTATCCTGCTATTTTGGAGGCATATTTCTTTAAAATTGGACAGTCTGGGGATCTGTAATAAACCTAAGTGCAGGAATGAAGAAAAAGCTCCTTTTAAAGCCATCCACCTTGGGGAGCATGCCACTGGAAATCCTCTGGCTCTTTTTAATACATCAAAGCAGCAAATTAATCCTGAATACAACACATGTACAGGCAGGTAAATGAAGACAAAGCCACAGTGGACCTAGGCTACATGCCTCTTATTACAGGCCGTTGATAAACTCCACCTCAAGCCTTACAAATGGCTTATTGGGAGGTGTGGGAGAAACTTATTCTTAATAAGGCTGTCACTTTACAAGGGAAGTGTAAGCAAGAGAAAAATGGAGCTAAGGACACAAAGACAGTCTCTGCACATACTGCTGGTTTCTCTTGTACAGTATCTTCTCAAACTAAATGAGGAACTAAATCTTGTACTTAAAATATCATACAGGAAGAAAGATTTCCCACAGGTTAGGTCGTTTAAACAAGAACAGATGAAGAAGGCATCAATGGTGCCAATGGGCTTCAATAATTTTCCACTTAGCCCTCTAAATAATACCAACATAAATCCTCATTATTTGTCTCTGCTCTCACCGTGACTAAGCTCTTACTCATTGTCATGACAAAGAAGTGTTGTGGTAGATTATGGTCTCGGTGCAAGGACTCAGGACTGGCTGACACGAAGCTCCAGGACGTCAGATTTCTCATCTGGTTCTTAATTGCAGTTATTATTCAGTTTTAATTGTCGCATGATGGGGATCAGCGGTTCGTTCTCTAATAAGGGATGTGCAACCCACATTTTATGCTACAACAAACAAAGAGAAGGTTTCAGATGTATTTTCTCATCAATGAGGTCAAAACAGCTGCACCTTCAAGAAAAGCTTTTAAGCGACTATCAGAGTAAGATAGTCGCAGAGAGTAAAAATGTGACTGTATATGTGATTTTAGTTCAGTGGGCATTGAAACAAGAAGGAACCTCATGTATACTATCCTCTAAACTGGGTTTTTGTTGTTGTTAATAAAGTTTACCATTGGCAGGCAAATGTTTTACACTAGTCCCCTCTAGTAGATACTAAATCCATCTTATTTAAATGCCAAATTTTCTCTGAGCAGCAGCCAGTGAGCGTTCGGACAAACTAGAATTCTCCATGGGCCTGAAATCGAATGCCGAGCCCGGGTGGCAACTTTCAGACCCGACCCTAATGAACCGGCCCCGTACTGCCGAACTTGAGACCCGAACCCAACAAACCCACCGGCACAAGACTATTATAACCTCTCCTAGCGGATAATTTAAATACCGGCATGTAAAACTGTAGCATCTCAAATTAATAAATCATCTTTCCCCATTTCTGCTGCAGTGGCTACAGTGTGTCTCCTCCTGATTCCCAGTGAGCAATTGTGCATCTATCGTTCGATAATTGGAGGACTTCAATTTTCATTTTTCCGAGTCTGACTCGAGTCTGACCCATTCAAAAAGACATACATCGAGTTTTTACCACTTTTCTGTACAGAAGTCACTTTATTTCAGGTTATTTAATTAAAACATTCAGAGGCTCTATGTTCATCTTGGATTTCCACTTGGGGCACCAAACTATCAACTACCAAACATTTTTGTGTGATGTAGTCATCAAAACAAATACAAAATTCTGTAGCAAGCAGTCATTAGCATGTCTGTAGATAGCGATCTTAAGTCAGGAGGCAAATCTAGCAGTTTACAAATTCCCAGTCATATCGTGGTTTTTATAACTGATTGTATTTGTTTTTAAATGTTAGTTTGACAGGTGACCGAAGTAAATATTTGGTTCAACCAAAAAGGCCAAATTCTAGCAGATTAGTACAGAAGTCTAAAAGGTGACTTCATTAAAACCGGATTAGCAACCGTGATGGCATTTTATCCAGGCGCTAGCCTTACAGTAGAAATATCTGCACCTAATATTGCAGAGGGTCAAACAGAGTTCCATCATGTGGTATTTCAGATGGACTTGTGTGTCGTTTTTGACACAGCTGTGCAACTGAGGTGATATTCCTCATTCCCCACAGGGCTAGAAGACAGTATAATCCCCCAGAGATGACTTCCTTTTGATAGCGTGCTCTGAAAGCTTCCTGTCACTTAGTGCAGTTTGACAGCATCATCACGGCGGCCATCGATCCGTTTGCTTGACTCTGCATTATTAAGATGACAATTGTGTGCGTGGGCGTGCTCCGCGTGGGTCCCAACTGTAATGCATGTCTCAGATCCATTATAACCCGATTAGATTCCCCTCTCCTGGAAGTGCTGCTCTGTGACAGAGAGCATAATCTTTAATGGAATTTGTGTGAAATTAAATTATACGAGCATCAATAAACATAACATAATTCAGAAGAGTAAATGGGCTTAATTTATTGGATGGGCAGGCGTAATGGCACCGGTGTGTGTAGAATGAAGACGTCAGGGAGACAGGTTTGAAACAGTGGGGGGAAAGAAGGCTGACAAATGCATGATCAGTGTGTATATGTGCACATGTCTGTGTGTGTGTTAGCATATATGACACTTTAAGTGAGAAAGATAAATGTTAACGATGGCAGACCAGGGTCTTCACTGTTCTTCTAAATTCTTCTAAATTCACTGTTTTGTGTGTGTGTGTGTGTGTGTGTGTGTGTGTGTGTGCGTGCTTGCGTGCATGCGTTCAATATTCTGAGGCAGGAATTTGGAACAGCAGGAAACTGGCAGATTCTTCATCCACATGAGTGGGTAAAGAAAGTTCAACCTTTTATTAGAGAGGACTGTAATTTAATGGGCAGGGTGCACACATGGACTGAGAGAGGCGAGCGAGAGATGAAGGCAGAGGGAGGGAGGGAGGGAGAGAGAGACAAAGAATAGATTGAGAAACAAAAGAAGAGATAGCAAGAAAGCAATGGAGATGGAGAGGGAGCCAGACGGAAAAGGGGGAAAAAACGGTTGACAGTGCTGGGGTGAAAACATATTGAGGGACAGGGTGCGAAGGGAAGGGCTGAAGTGTGTGTGTGTGTGTGTGTGCTTTGAAAGGAAGATTTGATGGAGAGGCTCTGCAGCTGTAACAGTCAAGTGTTTGATTGCCCGGGCGGGAATCGTGTGAGGTTGTCATTTTGCGTCTTAACCTTTTCGGGGGAGCTTTTCTTTTTTTGGGCGGGAGGTTAATAATCAAAAATGATCTGCTTCACTAGAGCAGATAAATAGTGTCAAACACAGCTGGGACAGAGCGAGGCTGACTGGCCACCACGGAGCTAAATTGATGGTTGTAGCTGCGGAGGAGACGGGGAAAAAAGCCCCCTCGCTCTACTGTATGACACTCATGAATAGACTTCTAGGTGTCGTTTTTTTTTTTTTTTCTGCTCTGTCGTCCTTGTGATGAGCCGCAGTCAGAAGCCGGGAGGCGCAGATGTAAAGTGTGTGTCGCCCGAGACGTGGGAGCGCGCTCCAGCTGAACCGACAGACAGGCTTTACAGCGGCCTTTCAGTTTACAATCTGAGAGGGTGACACTTTTATTCATTATTTCTTCTCCTTTCAGTCAGGCTGTGTGTATTTAAGAAATGCTCGCCACAGTGTTGACTCTGCGTGAGGGATTATGTCATAGTCAGGCACACACACACACAATAAGACAGAAAAAGGCGCAAGCTGTTGAAGACATATGTCATTGTCACATTTTTTTCTCCCCCTCCCAGAAGGTCTGACTGTTTTTGAAAGATATACTGTCCACAAAAGCCTCTTCTTCTTTATCCAATAAATCTGTTTGTGTGGCGGATAAAAGGAGATAGACTGAGAGGAAAAGAAAAGCAACTCAGTTTACTTCATCATCTTTCACTCTCCCACCCGCCCTCCCCCCTCCCTGCCCTCGCCCCTGCACCAGATTTGTGGCCATAATCGTGGATAACTTACAGTATAATCTTGTTTGTTCCTTTCTTAAATGGAGCGATAACATCTCTCCGGATCATGAGTGGAACGGCAGCGGGGGGGTGGGGGGAGTAGAGGAGGGTGGAGGAAGAAGAGGAGGGGTGGGGGTCTTGGAGCGGAGCAACAGGGGAGGTGGGAGAGGATAGCGAGGCTGTTGCACCTCTTTTCTTTATGTGGAAATCCTATAGTGCTGGCATTTATGACCAGCTGCCTGGCTGCTTCCACTCCAGGATTTACAAACCCCCTCACACACACACACACACGCACGCACACACACACACACACACTTAACTCGCAATGCAGCCGCAGTGTTATCTGGAGGAAGGACAGTAATAAATATCAGCAATATAAGAGGTCAGCAAAGGTCGCCCGGCGAGGAAGATCCCCTGTCATAATTTGTTTAAGGACCTGCATCCAATAGATGTTTGGGGGTCTGTCGATGTGTGTGCACGCATGTGTTGTGCTTGGGGGAGGGGGTTAATGCAAACAGTTCATTATTTGGTGAAGTGAAATGGGCTTTTGTTTAGATCAGTGACAGCCGTAAGAGCATCGCAGTGACGCTGCCATATAAACCGGGTAAAGGAAAGTCCCAGAGCGCCGCGTTTGTGATGATTGCCGATGTTTATCTTATTACATACAGTGAAAACTAATTATGGAGGGCAAACTCATAAACTCAGCATCGTCCAGCTTTTGACTTGGTGAAATAAAGCTTCAAGTTTAGGTCGTGCACGTAAAAATCCAATGGTTTCTGACGACTGACTGGAGGTCAGGAATTATACATAAAACATGACTTTGATTTTTGATCTTTGTCTTTCCTTAGTAGAGTAAAGTAAAGTAGTCATGAAAACTGAAAACAGAGGTGTACCCCAGAGCTCAAAAAAAGCCAAAGAATGAAGAATCATTGTCCAGAGAGGTTGAAAAGGTGGAAGCTGAAGCCATATTTTCTTTGCGTCTCTCTCACAATACATATTAACAACCAGTTAAAACAACATCTCTGAATTTGGCGATTTTTAAATTTCCAGATGAGCTAAAGGATGAGGTGTTCCCATATGGGTTCTGCTTCTCCAGCTCAGCGACCATTCAAAAACTCATTTGATTATCTGAAACATTACTCGTCACAAAGATGCAAACAGGGTTTCTTTTTCTGTGGTCATGAATAGATGATGTTTGGATAAAACTCATACATATCTGCTTCTCTGTATCAGAAGGGAAGGAAAGAGTCCATTAGTATAAGCAGATATTCATGTCTACTCATGACTACTACAACATTTGCTCTAACTGCTGACGAATATTGAGCCTTAATGAACAGAACTTCAAATGTGCTTACAACTACATTAAAGTGTGTTATGAACCACTTATACATCAAGTCATTTGCTTATAAATATGAAACAGGGGGATTTAAAGTAAAGTGTTACCAAAGTGCCATTTTTTTCACATCACAACCACAGAAGTTATATTTATGAAATATACTGTATATAGAAGATTGATTTGATGAAAACTTTTCTCCTGTTTGTGCTGATATCACATGCTATAAACTTAATTCTTGCTTATTATTATGATTATTACTATTATTATTATTCAGGGGTGAAACAGTCTAACTTATAATCTAAGCATTCATTTTGAAACAGTGTGATGTTCCTGTGCAAAAGTCATGTGAGGGCCGGCTGAAGCCGCACACTTATTAAGGCCTGTTGTTTATGCCCCTCTTCCTGGGAGGACCGGAACAAGGGCATAAACAACAGCTCTGGGTCTGAAGGACAGCGCTGAGATGCAGATCCCTCAGCAGCAGAGCTATAGAAATGTACGCCTTGTTAATTATTTAAAAGGCTGCGCAGGCTCAGAAGCTGTACTGATAGCGCCGATCAGAGATGAGGGGTTGTTTGCTCACTGTCAGGGAAGAACCGTGATAAAGAAGACCCCAGCGGTGCGTCTGCCTGCCTTTAGACCTTCTCCTGCGTTCAGGGTGTGGCTGATGGATGGGCCTGCCTTTCCCAAGCTAGGGAATCACCCTCCATAAACACACACCCATCCCCCCTATCCTTGCTCGACCCCCCCCCCTCAGCCCCACACCCCCCCAGCCAAGCCCCTCTCCCCAGCTTGGACAGGTGATACAAGTGTATATTTATTTATTTCCTTTAATACTCTTCTTTATCTCCTTCATTGTTAGAAGGCCTGTGAGATTGATCAATATTTAATTTTCTGGGAGAAGGAGTGGGGAGGAATCAGTGCTGCAGTGACACTCAGGAAATCTTCCTCCACATGCCGGCTTCACTCTCACATCCTCTCCCTTCCTCATCCTTCCCTCATCTCTTGTCTCATCCCATTCCTCCATCTCCCTGACATCTTCTCTTTCACACCTTCTTCCTGTTACTCTGTTAACCACTGTTTCTCCAAGCTGAACAAAAGCGCCCGTTAGTCCTGAGCGCCCCCCTGATAGAAAAAGGGCTGAGGTTAACCTCTAATGTAATGAAGGATCATAAAAGGAGCTCTTGCAGGAAGGCCTTGCCATGAACAGGGCCCTTTGGTGACCTTTGACTCCATATGGTCATTGCCCAGCGCTTGGATGTGCCCTTTAATGAGCGAGCAGTCTAATCAATGGATCATTTTTCACTGTGGAGACTAGAAGGTACGGCCTTGCGCCATAAGCAGAGGAGGAGAGCCCAACGGAAAAGAGGCAGAAATAAAGGCGTGCATGTTAAATAGTCATTTTCTAAGTCTTCATCTCTATCTGGTGGCGCTCCTAGAAGACGGAGACACTCTGACGTGCCACAGCCGCTTCGCAGTGCCTTGAAGCGGAAGTTAAATCTGTCAAAATAAAGGATGAGCAGTGACAGAGCAAAAGCACTGCAGTGCTGCGGTTTGAAAATGAGAAATCGGAAGCCTGGCCCTGCCAATAAAGCCTTGAGACAACTGCTTAGTCAGGTTCAACTAATCATGTCTTTTTGTCGATGTATTTGAAGCGAGCGAATTGTCATCAGTGACAAAACCATTATTGTCTTGACCCTTGAGCCCTGTTTAATTAACCCATACGTTTGATTTAAATACCGACGGGATCTTTCGTGCGCTCTCTCTTGTTTTGGACGTGCACGCTGGAAAGTCTCAAAGATCTCTGTTTACGTTAAGTGGCTTTAAATGTTTTGATACAAATCGGAGTCTAAGCTCGCTTCAGGCATCAAAGTCACGCACACGTGTTGCAGAAAAGACCGGTATTTTTTTTTTCTCTCGGATGCCATTTTACAGAGGAATGTTAAATGGCTCGCTGTGGATTGATCACATTCTTGCAGTCACTTAAAAAAAAAAAAAAAAGAAAAGACGAAGCATCCCCGTTTTGCTCCTTCCGTTATCGGCGCTGCTGTACAGTAGATGATCATGAAAGGCAGCTGATAGTTTTGACTGCAGGCCATTCAGCCTCTCTCTAGATAGAGGGCAGTGCCACCGCGGCTCTCATTATACCCCCCCCCCCCCTTCCCTTTGCCCCTCTTGGTAATCGCCACCAGAAGGGTGCAGGAATTTCTCAGCACATGCTGGTGGTTTCTGGCTCGTTTCAACCTCTGCTTCCCATTGAGCGGTGAGGAATTTAAATTTTCATACACAGCGAGGAGAGAGTGCTCTCACAAAGTCGTTCCTGTCGCAGAATGTCTGGCTCGCTTTGAAATATCCCCGCTAAAGGCTTTGAAATCGGGTGATAAAATGTTATCAGGAGAGCAAAAATAGAGGGAGAGCTTGTCTTTTATAGGTCTTTCACTCTCTGTGAAGTGGCAGCAGCCAGTTTTAACTCCGTCTATCTGTGATCCACATAGCTGACTAATAGTGTTGTGCAGCATGTGGTCTCTGGGGCTTCAGGCCAGGTGTTGGTGTTAATGCCGGAGCCCTCACAACACCTGTTAGGGCCAGCTTCGGCATCCATACAGACGTCCGCTCTGTTAACCCTGCTTAACCAACCTGACTTACTCTCGCTGAGAACTTTAGCAATCCACAAATCACTGCAAAGGTAGCCACACAGCCAGCTGAAAACATTTGTTTATTAAATCTGGTGGGAAGGCACTGACATTCCGTCATAATTACTATCACATGGTTTCATTTCCTCTCAGCAACATGAGTGGTTCATTTCATTTCTTTGCTTGGAATTAAAAAAAAAAAAGATTAGACTCAGCGATATTAAATGTCGTGACAGCCGACTGGTTAGTTCTGCTTCCTCCCTACCTGAAGGCCACGCTTTGTTCCTTCAGAACATTTGAGTCCTCATATACATAAAAGTGGATCATTTGTTATTATCTTTGGGGAATGATTGCGGCTGGAGATGTTGCGTGATCAAGAGTCTTAAAAAGTGTCAAAGTCACCCAAACATTTTCCAGCAACCTCCTCCCCAGAGGTCTGTTCAAAACCAACGTAAAGCAAGTTCAAGACATGATGCGACTCCACACCAGGTCAATGCACAGATACGATTTGGCGCATACGGACACAGATTTGCTCTAGCTTGCACCACTCATGTTGATGTGGAGATGGGTCTCATTCTGTTTGAGAAGGACATTTAAACTTGTCTCTTGGCTTTGATAAAATATGAGTATACAGAGACAACAGCAAAAAGGAGGGAAGTTAGAAGACCTGCAGGGGATTCGTGATGGTATCGTAACACAGCACTACTTCCACCTCTGCTTTTGAGAGAGAGCAGTCGATATTTGTTCGACCACAAGAGGCCGTTCATCATGAAAATATATGTTGTGTTAAGCATTTGAGGAAATGGGCAGGGGAATCAAACAAGATTGCCTTCATTAGAAAACAGTCGCGTTGGTTAAAAACGCAGTGGTTTCATTATTTGTGTGACCACAAGAGGTTGGTTTTATGGGAAACGACATAATGTCTTTTTATGCATTTAAACAAGTACCCAATGCTGTTGTTTCTAGTCAAGAAGTCTTGCTCGATCCTCCTGCCGTAAACCGGCGTTTAGCAAGCGTCATGGTCACAGGTTATCGTTTGTCCTATTGATCGGTTGCCGAATGACAAGAAGGGCAGGTCTGATCTAATATGAACCTTTCAGAGGGCAATCATCTGGGGGAACAGAAAGACAGAGAGAGGAAGAGGAAGGGGACACTTGAAATGGCCAAACACGTCGGGTGAGTCCAAGCTTCACTGCCGCTCAGGTAGTGACGTTGACGTTCTCTGACGTTGGCAACCAAAGGCACCTGTAGTGTCTGTGCCGTGACACAAGACACTTTGTACAAGTTGCCCTCAGTTTGGACAAACCCTGCAAAAAGAGAGCTAGTGGAGAAACAGTGGCAGTGTAGACATGATCAGAAGATAACAGAGTGAAGTGATGAACTGGGACAGCACCATGCTTTACCTAACACACCATTAGGAGATGAAAGGGTCAAGGGTGAGGGCGAATGGGAGAAATCTGACACAGCTGACCCACGACCAACCACACAGGGAAGGGAGAATTCCACCTGTTGGGAAAAGGTAGATCAATTCATATTCTGTTCTCGACGACCTGCCTTTTGTCTCCTTTCTCAGACTTCGTTATGTGACCCTCAGCAGCCACCGCACACAGCTTTACAAGATGTTATGACCTCTTAAACAGTGGCACTTTAAAGTATTCCTCTCCTGCTCACTGGTCCACGGAGGCCAAGTTCTTGCCAGGGATTATCAAAGTTAACAGGATTTTAATGGGTCCGGGGAGACTGGTAAAGACCCTACCAGGGCCAGGTAGTGCCGTTCTCCTGCTACCCCTCTCCCTCCCTAATGCAGTCAGGCTGCACATCCAAGTACCAGCTAAATAATAAACAGATGGTCACCACCAAATATAGCCATCCCCAGTTCAAACTACAAAGGGACCCCGAAATGAAATGATAGGGTATTAAAGGGGAGGCACAATTTGCAGGTCAAAATGTAACGGTAACCTTTTACTGTGCAAATTGAAAATTAACCTTCGGCGGCACTGAATTATTCACAGCTGATGTCGTACGTGTACAGCAGGCGTTTCTGCTGTGGCAGAAAAAGCTGTAGGGGGAAAAGGGGAAATCGGTGGTGATGAAGTCGGATTATATTTATGACTCTGGGGTTTTTCTCTCATTTGTCTCCCCTCTCCAGGACTTACTGCGGCCAAGAAAATCAGGAATGAGATGGGGCCACTGAGAGAGCAGCAAGTGCACTGCCTTTGAGTCCTGTGGCTGTCCTGTTCTCACATTTTATTTCCACTGCATATCATTTAAAAAAAAAGGCTGCTCTGTGGCCCGCTGATTGGAAATGAGCCCTTTTCTGTGTGGCTTTAAGGTATGGGGGCTACATTTCCTGATGATCATGTTTGCAAAACAAAATGCCACTCATTTTTCATAGAATTATGAAATCCCAAAACAAATGAGTCAAGGTCCAGTGTATTTTTCTCCTGGATTAATGTATTTATACAAATAGGCCGGCCTCTTTTCACTGTTCCTCGGGCATTAATCCATGCCCTAAACCCCCTCTTGCAAGAAAAGGCTTATGATGCTAACCTTGTCATATTCAGCAGCTGTCAGCAAAATGTCCACTGTACCGGGCCAAGCTGGTAAAGTGGCCTATTCATTATCCTAATCTCATTAGTTAAGATCTGTTAAGTAGAGACCGGTTTTAATGCATGCTTTTCCCTTTTAATTATTGACCATAAATACATTGGAGTGCATTAGGGTCCTGGGGCGAAGAGCAGAGCAGCTCCTAATAGATTAGAGGACAAGCACATTATCTAAATGTACATATCTAACTAATCATGCATCAGCCATAGCCATGTGAGCATCGTGACATCAATTGCAGTTTGACATCTGACCCCCAGCTGTGGCCTCTCGGAGGTCCAGTCACATAAAGGTCCGATGCGGTCAGGAGCTCAGAAAGAGAAGAAAAACTGACGTCATGATTGCAGCAGGGCTCAGGAACACAGCCCCCACTTTCTTTCCCATGATGATTAAGACCGTGGTGTTATGTCTGAATGCTAACAGATTATTTGTATATTGCTCCACGGTTAATCATGCTACAGATTAAATCATTTGGGGATTAGCTTTGAATACATGAATACGCAGTGCACCGTGCTGTATGTCTCATGTCGAGGAGGTTCAGGAGAGAAAATGAGGAGGGGGGGTGCAGGACAAGGAGGAGGTGTCTCTCCCTTGTCTCTCCTCTCTCCTGCCTCTTTTCTTTTTGTCACTTTTGCTTTCCATCTGTCTCGTACAAGCGTTTTCTCTCTCCCGCTCACACACACACACACACACACTAAAGACACACAGGCACACAGTCATCCTCTCAGTGATGAGGGAGAGAAGTGCGCCGTTCGCCACACAGACGGCTCTTTTACAGTTGTGAGAGGCTATTGTGCAAAACAAGAGCGAGGGCGCGCTCCTTAGAAGTATCATCGCAGCTGAGGATCATGTGTGCGTGTTCTTTATTTCCCATCTGAAATCATTAGGATTTACATATAACCTTATTTTATTTCAAAAGCTGTTGATTCATTTATTTTGAGATAAGGTGGCAGTCCATCCCGATTGGACCAGCTGTGCCTGCTTTCAAATGAGGTAATTTAGGTTTCTCAGATGAAGTGCTGTCCTGATTCTGTAGTGATGGGAGCCAATCATGATCAAGACCAGCTGTGATGCGTTCACTGAGAGATAATCCAGAAAAAAAGAGGAGGAAAAAGGGCTTTTTTGTACAGTGGCTTCAAATTTCGACACTCAAGCAAAATTTCACTTCAACAAAATCCTCATTTAATGATCCCGTACTGTAAGTACAGTAAATACTGGGACTAAATGTATTGCATTATATTCTAAATACATGCTAAAAACAGTAAGCAGTGCAGACTTTAATTGTAGGGGCTGACGTTTGTCCAACAGCATAACTTCAGATCTTAAAGAGAAAAGCATGACAGAAACCTGTAGAATGGTAACAATCAATCGAATACATATACACACCTCCAACCTTTACTTCACCCATGGCATGCCTGTTACATTACTGTAAATCTTTAGGACAAAAAATGCCAAAGGAGGGACAACTTTTCTGAAAATATTTGCAGTTGTTGCTGCAGCACCAGGCTACACAGCAGCTATTGAGCTCCACAGCACCATCAACCCCTCGCTCCATATCCAGTTAGAGACGCACAGAATAACGACTATTGTCTTGTCCAGCAGATATCCGTAACAGCATACAGTGTGTCTGTGTGTGAAATAAGAGCCTCAGTGTTACTTAGCCTTAATGATGGGCTATAGCAAAGTCGCCAGTCGCAGTGCAGTAAGGAACATGTAAAATGGTGTGGATTCTGTTCATCTGTGCTCCTTTACAGTAACATCCCGTTTCATTCCCTCCCTGTGGTGCGTCACTGTGTGCAAGAGCGCTGTGTGTTTTTCACATATAGTCAGCTGAGGCAGAAATAATTGCTGTTTTTCAAAACATTTTCATAAATCCTGCAGAAATCGTGCAAACATAAATCACATAGAGTGGCGCTGAAATGTTTTCACGTGCCATGCCTCTGCAGCCTTTTCTCAACAGCACACTTGCAGCATGTGCGAGTGTAAGAAGCTGCAAAAAGGATTATGAGTTTTCATCATCATTGTGACACCGAAATGTCTGGTTGAAATTACACACTGTGCATGCAAAAAAAAAAAAAAAAGCTGTAATTGCTGTCTTCTTTTCTGATGCTAAACACAGGTGATGCATTCAGTGTTTCCCTTTAATCCATTTAATTACTGTATGTATGACAACATATGTGTGTGTCTGCGTGTGTGCACATATAACTCCCTTGCAACCCCTGGTTCATCATTATCAGGCTGCTTCATACATTAAGGTCTAATTCAACTGAGGCAATCATTGCCTGGCTAACATGTATGGATGGTTGTCTGAGAGCGGCAGGTCATAACAGTCATATTGTATCGGCCATATTATCGAGTCAATAAGAGCCCAGGGCAGGTTGATTTAATTACACTGTGGCCTGATTAGACTGCTTTCCCTGGAGTAAGTACAGACTATATGTCATGATCATAACAATGGTGCAAATTATGAACAGGTCAAAGTAATATCCTTTTGTGGTTTGTCATTGCTAATCATTCTGGTAAATGAGTGTGTGTTGATGTGTATTCATGCTGTGCCTGCGGTGTTGATTTTATTGGGTTTTGACAAACTGTAAAGAGAGAATGAAAAATGACGCCAGTTTGTAACCTGAACATTAAAGCGGAAAAAACACCTTTAACCACTTTCAACTTGGTATATATATATTTTAATTTCTCTGCTGCTCTTTTTAATTAAAAATGAGTGGAAACCCTATGTTGATTTATGATACGTGACAGTAAATCCAAACGTGCTTAAATGACCCTGGAGCTCAGATATTCATATCTCCTGGAAGCATGCTGGGAAAAAAAAAAAAAAAAAGAAAGAAAGAAAGCTCAACAATTTAATGAACTATCCCAATCAAAGCAAACTTGACATTAAGTCATTTTCTTAAAATACGCAAATAAATAAATGACAAAGGTTTGGTGTTTGTGTTGTCTTTGTTTTAAATTAAGGATTACACCCCAAACCTAGCACCTGTCACAAAGCAACATAATTAATTTGGTAATGTTATTTAGACATAATTTACATATAAATGTGTTTTGTATTAAAATAAATAAATAATACACATACACCACAATGATAAATGACACCCTCAAGACTAAAATTTACAATTAAAATGTTAAACATGGTGATTATATTGAAGAACAATTTCTTCTTGACCTTTCATCATTCAGAGAGTGTTTGGGCCTCAGTTGAAATTTCACGTTGTCTGTTCCCGTTCAGATTCTCATGGTTTATTTTCCTTCATATGTAACATTACAGGACATTTGGGTAACATTATGCTTTGTGGTGGTGCTAATAATGCAATATATGGTACATTACAACTGATTACTGTCATAATTAGAGGTGAAAAGTAACAAAATACAATAACTCAATAGTGTACTTCTGCACAATTTTGAGGTGCTTGTTCTTTAAGCATATTAAATTTATGCCACTTTATACTTCTCCACTACGGTTTAGACGAAAAAATGATTAAACCACTAGATTTATTTGATTGCTGATCTCTAGTTACTTTATATTTACATGCAAAACATATGGTCCACTTATCCCATTAGCATGCATTATTAGAAATGAAAGGCTCTGCACACCGTCACAGGTGTTTTCAGTCACTGTGGCTCATTAGACTTGCTCAGGTTGGAGCTGTTCCAAGCTCTCCTGGGATTCACCTGAGGTCATCATGCAATCACGTAAGAACAATATATTGTAATCTGACCTGCAACAAAACTAACAGGATTAACAACTAACAAATATTTTCTTATGTCTCACTGCAAATAATAATTAATTTATTGCCTGCATAAGATAAGATAAAAGAAATAAAGAGCCCTGATCTTTGTATTTCCAGCTCTAACAAAAGTTGTTACACCTTCCACAACGCAGATGAGTGTATAAATGGAGCTTAAATTCCCTGGGTTATGTGTGCAGGATACACACCATCAACGTCTCATTGTTGCTTACAGAGGCAGATATGTCATGCCTTATCCACATGGTGGCAGCAAAGTAATAGATGTGAGAACATTTGCATGTCTTCACATACATTCCGTGTGTCCCTGTGTGTGCGTGTGCATGCGCGTTTGGATGCGTATGCACACGTCTATACCATCACTCGTTTGACGGCGCCGATCTGACCCATGCTAATGAATGCTGCCAACGCGGCTGACACAGAGTGACACCAGGACAAGAAAAAGACCCTCTTCTCTCCGACGCCTCCATTTCTGGGCCTTTAAATAACCCCACGTAGCCTGCTGCATGTTTATTAGTCATGTATCAGACAAGCAGCTGATAGACACGAATGCTCATTACCAGTTAGTGTTGCTTCAGAAGAGACCAATCTGTGCCCCGTGAGGGTCATCACTCAGAGGCAAACAGGAGTGACACAGGCATAAGTTGAACCTGAATAGGAAATGTTGCGCATTATATTTAACTGACTGAAAAGGCAGCATTCACTGGCAGAAGAAATGTGTGCATGCAGTATAATAGGGATATTGTGCAGTAGTGCAGAATGTTCCCATGAGAGTTTTAACTCATAGTGTCCCTGTCCTTTCTTTCACCTGCCTCTCCAGGTATTTCCTCAGTAGGTTAGGTTACCATACATCTGCATAAGTAGCACACATCCTTTTTTTGTCTCTCTCGATATCGAGATATCTGATATTTTGGCAGTAGTGCAGTGTGACACACACAGGCCCCAGAGGCAGACCTGCTCCCTCTCCTGCCTGCCATGCATGACATCACCATGTCTGCTTTTAATTAAAAGACATGAAATGGCAGTGCAGGAAATATGAGCAAAATATTTGAATTTCTATCACGATTACGTTTCCCCCATTTCACACACGCTGCATCCGAGGAATGTGCCATACTGCCGCATGTCCAGTGATGAGATCAGCCAGTGAGCGTTAGGCCTGGGAGCAGAGCGCAGAGAGGGCCGTCCACTTCATGCAGGGAGTGAAGAAATGCAGTACAGTCGGTCTGTAGCAGCTTTTTATATGAGAGGTCTCAGAATTCAGTGATGCTGACGTTTTCACTTGATGCCTCTTGGAGCCTCTACAACATACCAGCAGGGGTGAAATGTGAAATGGAAGCACGAAGAACAACGAGGTTGTAGCAAAGCAAGATTTTCTTTTGTCAGCAAAAGCTTGGTGATGTTAATTCAAACTATATTCATTTATTGATAATATCAAAGTGACAGGTAATACTGACTGTGTTCCCCAGCAGATGGTGCAAGGCTCCATAAACTGATCAGCCATCAGTGACTGTGCTCTTCTTTTTAACTCTTCTTTTCTCCATACACTCAGCAGACATTTTTGAGGCAAAGTCATCTTTTCTTACCCTCAACGGTTAAAAAAACATCACATAATAGTGCTCTGATACTCCTATACTATTATAATAAAAAAATTTAGTACTCACACTGTTGATATGTTCACTATATCACACATTTTATTTTATTTCTTCAATATTTTTGCAGGCTCTCAAAGGAATGTCAACAAACATTAAGTAAGCTGTTATTTAATAAACATTAGGTGATTTCAAATTTTTAATTTTTTTATTTTCTGGTTTGGTGGCTGGTTTGTAATTTGCCAATATGTACAAAATAGCCTGCTAAGTATAGAACAAATCTAATGTAGTACATCAGCAGCCCAGCAGATGGCAGCAACAACACATGAACTAGAATCCACCATTTGTATAAATAAAAAAAGCTCTGTAGACACCCACGACCCATCACTGACTCCCCCTCTATAATATAATATAATATAATATAATATAATATAATATAATATAATATAATATAATATAATATAATATAATATAATATAATATAATGTAATATAATATAAAGACCAGGGTACATTAATTCAAACTCATATTACCCAAAGACTGACAACTTGTCACGTTTTGCCGAAATTAGTATCAGATCAAATTTCAGGAAAGCAAGTTCGCCATTGCAGATACTTTATTTCTAACGGGTGATTTATGATGGATGTCATATGACAGATTTGGTTGTAGTTGACCAAACTGATTTCATGGAGGTCTGAAGGATGTGTTGAGGGGAATAAAGGATGTTGAGATTTAGGTTGCTGACACCATTAAAGCCACTGAGTGTAGAAAATATAGCTCTGTGACTTTTCTTCACATGGTGATTTTCATACACGTTGATCTTGTCTTCTCATCTTTTAATCTTAGCAAATTTCATTCCAATCATATGAAGCATTTCTACAGTATGCTGTTAATAATGTGCCACTATAGGTTGTTCCTTTTTGTCAAGAGACAAACATCAGTGTGTTATATTTCATCTGCATTCCCAACAACTGGGTTACAGTCGAATGAGTCTATTACAAACAGGTACTGTGTTCTTCTCTGACTCATCCCTCATAGCTCACACTCTGCCAGATCGGTCGCTATTTGCGGACTGACACCAAATCAAAATATGACCTGATTATCCTGACGACCCGCCCAGTCAACTGCCAGCATCCTGTGGGCAAACTCAACCGGTCCACAGTTGGCTTAGTTATTCAAGGTCTGATGTACAGGAAGCCTCCTTCTGCCTTAAAGGGCATCAGTTCTAATCCTTTTTGGCAGATTCTGAAGTTAGAAAGATAGATGGTAAATCGTCTCTTCTCTATCTTTGTCACATGACCAACATTGATTTACTGTATGGGGGAAGGAAGCAGTGACTGTTGGTCAACCCCACTCTGTGCTATAGTTATAGGAGGCTTAACAATTGCTGTTGTAGCTAAGTAAATAGTTTACACAGACAAAAACAACTTTTAAAGTGATGTGGTCGTTTTTGGTTTGCCTGCGCTGGAGGGCCCAGGAGAAACTCCCCGCTCAACATGGGACTTCAGGAGCCGTATCCCTCTGAAACCACATCATGGAACCATAACTGAGACATAATAACCTATTTGCTCCGTGAGTTTCGTAACCGTCTGGTTGCTTTTAAAAAAGCCACCATGGCAGCCAGTCTGCACTCTGTACCTAATGTGAAGTAAGGACACAGATCTGGTTCATGTGATGATATGTAAATACTTTCGGGGCTAATTTTCCACCTTAAGGATCTTGGAGCTCCGTAAAGCCCGCAAGACGGAACACACACATGCAGAGACACTGGGCTAATGTGTTCCGACGTTCGAGCAATCTAGAGCCCCGACGATGCAAAAGTGGGAAATCTCATTCGTCTGGAGGTCTCCAAGCTCATGGCCTGGCATGGCTTTCTGGGAAGTGCGGGAAGCCGAGGGATTGAGTCACTCTAGACGACGGGTCAGGGTGGTTTCAGACGGCTGGAAGAGAATTATGTCGGCGGGGCCATTATGGAGTGTGTATTCTCAGCTGGGGTAGCAGGGATTCCCTCTGACAAGACCCGAGTTATTTTCTTATGGAGGGAAGGGGGGACCGGAGAAGGTGGGCGTCTGAAGGTGACGATGTGTGAAATTATATTGTCCAGATGTATTTATACATACAGCCACATTTGAAGGGGTAGAGAGAGCCATTATATTTGGCAACAAACCATCCCTGACATGTGCGCACACCTGCGTGTAGCATGCATAGCCTGACATACACGCTTTTTGTGCATTTCTCGGAACGCTTGTGTATTTTTCTTTGGCAGCGTCCTGATCTCCCTTTACTGGAGGATGATTATGGCCCCAGACGGGTTCCCAGAAGCCGCGGCAGTTACGCAGATAGTGGCAAGGTTGTGACACATGGGAGCTGCTGAGTAACACTGCCTCCTGCTGCCAGAACAGACAAGCTAACAAACCATGAAGGCATGCAGGCATCTCACATCCTTCACGTATGCGGGGGGTGAGTGTACGGAGGGTGTGTGTCATAATCCCGAAGTCCATCTTCCATGTAGGTTCCCTACAAGTCATCATTACACCAGATGCTCTGGCAAATATGAAATGATTCGCAGGACTGATTAATCCACATTCCACAACAAAACAAATGCAATAAACTGCATGTCCCCACTGAGGCCTTGGGTGAATTAAACAAGCAGCACACTGTGTAATTAATGATCTTTATGTACACAAAAATGACAGCAGCCATGCCCTGTTAGAAAACACCACAGTATACACAGCACAACTTCATACACGCACACACACACAACTTCTGGCTGTCAATAAAAAGGCCCAGCGCCAGGAAGGTGGGCACGTAATCCCGCCCTGCCCATTCAAAGTCAGTGCAGTTGAGGCTAATCCTGGATACAGTCGCTTGCTTACACAGGACAGGAGGAGAGTATCCTGTTTATTGTCTGAAATGCACGCTGCCGTTCACCTCAGCGCCTCCCCGAATGTTTTATTAATTACACAACATCCACCCAGCCGCAGTACAATCCACATCTGTCTCTTGATTTTCAGATGCTGGTCTGTGTTTACTTGTCGGAAAGGAATTAGAGTTCACGATTCATCACTTTTTGAGTCACTCTGCAAGAAAATATGACAATGTTTTAACTGAAAAATGCTGATTTGTACTGTGGGTAGCAAATGCGACTGTAGCATTGGCAACCCTGACTAAGAAACAACTAAAAAATGAATCCCAGATCCCAACAGTCATTGAATACAAAATGGTAATTTGTAAATTGAGACTATTACTTACTGAAATTGCGCTTTAATAATAAACCATGCAAGTTATCAGCAGAAGCAGCAGCCAGTTTTCCTACTCGAGTATGTTTCCTGGAGAGGGATCCCTCATTACACGATTATACTATTTGGTTTCAGCTCAGAGGGTCCAAACTGCAGCATCAGGGTATTCCTCCTGATTGGGATCACTGTCTGAGGTCGGGAACACCGCTGTAGGATTCAAGTGAAAAACACACCACCAGCTCAGGTTTCGAGAGACTGTGGAGACGCTTATGGCTGCAGGGTTGAAGGGAATGACTTCAGATGGATCCACAGCAGGGCAGCATGTTCTCTCCCTGAGGAGCAGCACTTTATTATGTCTGGTTTCATCTCAACAGCGCTTTAATGGCGTAAAATGGACTGAGAGAGAAGGAAAACTGTTACCCCTCTCGAGCTGGTGCGTGTATGAATATGTTGGATCAATTCAGCCACACATGAGTCATTCTGACCTGATGAGTTTTTCGTCCGGACGCACACACACACACATTCCGGTTCGGACTGTGTCTGCTCTGCACACTTAACACGTGCTTTCAGATGCATGTGTGGTTGCTGTTAAACCTTGTAAAGACCTTAAAAAGCAGAACACAGCCTGATGTAAACCTGACGTCTATCCGAGGTATCAGCGCACAGGTGATGTGACGGGTGTGAAGGTCAAGCCTCGGCCTCCGCGGAGTCGTCCAACCGTTCAGCGTCACACTATGCGGCTTATTCCTCATGTGATACATTCTCGCCCCAGTCGTATCAGAGCCAGATGGGGGTGAATCAAAGGAGAGGGCTGACTAATAACAGAGTGAATCACAGCATTATTTACAAGGGTTTGTGTGTGCCGTCGCTGTGTGCAGCTGTTAAACAATGCATGCTACGAAGCAGAAGGAGGATCATTGACATAGACAGCAGCTCACGTTTCAGCACTTCACAATCAAGGCGACGTCAATTGATTTTTTGACCACTTGGGGGCGACGCAACAAAAAAGCACAACAAAACAGATACTGACCAAACCAAGTCACGATGACCGGGAGCTCTAGTTAATGTTGTTCATTCTAATCTAATTCTAGTGGCAAGTGCTTTAGTGGGCATTTAAGAAATGCTCAGTGAGAGATTGCATTGATTCACAGAGGCTAGTGAGGCTAGCTCGAAGCTAATGTCAGGACTTAAGCTTTCCAAAAAGATCAGATGGCAAACGTGTTAGCGAACAGTTGCCTATTTACACATCCAACAGACGGACAGAGACATGCTACTGGCAACCAGGCAAATGTAAGTCCAATATTCACTTTCCTTTTAGCTCTGTTTTGGTCTCGACCAACTCAAATCTGCTCTTTAGCAGCTAAATGCTGCACTTCGTTCAATGACTAGTTGCTAACTGTGTCTGTCTGCTGAGCAGCATGCAGCAGGTTGTCGGAGCTGTTTTGTTGAAAACAGCTGCTTTCAGTGAATAGAAACGAGGGCAGCGAGAGTGAACCTGTTCATTAAAGTTTCTGGTCATAAAACTAAAACAGTGAGCTGAAAAACACTAAAATGTGCCAGGTGATGGGACCTGAGGAGTGTGTTCATCACTACGACTGACACCTTGTGTGGTAACTTTTTTCCTTTGGTAAAAATTGGTCCAGCTTTAAGGCAGAATATGGGCAGGGGCACATAAAACCTGGGCAAAATAGGAACACTTGATAATAATAACCGTAATAAAAACAAATATGAACAAAAATAAAAAGTTAGTTAGTTGAATCATTTTGATCGTGTGTATTACAGTTAAATACTGTTGTTTGCACATTATTTTTAGGTTAAAGAGGAGGACAAGCCAAATTACTTTTGGCCATATATCAAAATGCCAGCATAAAAACTGTAAAGCATCCCACCCATATGCTGACCTCGTAACCTTCCAACACCCACCCCCCGACCCCCAGCCACACCAGTAAAAAGAAAAAAATCCCTCCCAACTGGACAGCTGCCATGGTTTCCAGGCAACTCACACAAACAGCAGGAAACAGAAGAGGGGATCCCATCAGAGGGGCCGTGAAAAAGGAAGGCATTGACTAGGAAAAGGAAAAGGAGAGAAAAAAAGAGGAAGAAGACGGGGGTTGGTCCTTCAGTTGACCCCCCTCCACATAACTGTCCAGCAGGGGTTATTTTTCTCGACTCCTCAGTCAGAATGACTGTCAGCCGATCTTAGACTAGTGTGACTTGCCGCAGCACTGTAAGCCAGGATCAAGCTATTTTTAATCTTTTTATGACATGTCAATACCAACACCAAGGGCAGGTCATAGAATCACTGCCACAGCACTATGAGTGACCTGCCTTGAGCTTTCTATGGGCCTGTACATGAAAGGCCCCATAAATCATACCTCTGCGACAACACTGAAGGATACTAACTTCAATTAGCATCTTCCTCTTCTCAATCCATTGTCACACTTTTAGATTCCAGAAATGATATACTTACGTTGCTCATGTCAGACTTGAAAGTGGTAAAGAATGCAGCACAATCGCCTGATGGATGGGATCTTGTTTCAACCTGTCCCTGATCTGAAATCTGGTGCTCTCTGAGTGCGCCGCTTGGTTGCTTTAGGACAAAGTTAGAGGCGGCGCAAACACAACTGTGCTACTGTGAGAAAGAGTTTTAGAGGAATCCAAAGCTGATTGGACAGAAGCATCAGTTAAACACCATCGGAGTGAGTACTCTGTCCTCTGTGAATGACGAAGCCCTTCTAAGCCAATCAGGAGGAAATGCAGTTTGACACCTTGAGGCACACGAATCATTTACAGGAACCAATCATTTATTGGAATGGATTATTATGTATTCATCTTTTTAGTAGATCCCATATTAAGAGGAAACATATAGTGTGATTTACAGTGGTGTTCTATTTCCCACAGGTCACAGGCCTCCAACAAGGCCTATTTCAGAGTAACCAAAGTTTGGCCTATTGGCAGGGTGAGGAAAAAGGTCACCAAAATCAATACGTTTCCTCCTATTGGGAGTGGTAAAGCACACAGCAAATATTGTTTGTTTTATGACCAAACACTCAGGAGATATAGAGTCATCTGTAAATTGAAAGGTTGGCTTGATATGGGGCCAATAAAAGAAAGGTCATGGAGTCACCAAAATTGCCTCTTTCTTTTTTTTTTCCCCTCGGATATTGAGTGCATGCAGCAAATTGCATGCCAATCAGGTCAATAATGATGGGAAATTTTATTTGAGGCCACAGATTTACCTCAGCATCTTGACCTAAGTCATAATAACAGTGAAATATGAAAAAGTCTTATTGGGGAATATATGGCTGCAGAGAAAAATGTGAAATGTGAGGTAAAGCTAGCTTCTACTTTTATCATGCAAGATTTCACTGGTTATTTGAGACTTATTACACCCACTGTTCCACATAACCACTTTCCTGCAGAGAGTTACCTGAGAAGACGGACACCACTCTCGTAGCTGTCTATTAAATATGAGCCAGAAGACTGTTAGCTTAGCATAAAGACTGAAAGCTGTCACTATTATTTGCAAATGATATGTTATCACTATCATAAAGACTGGAAACAGTATAATTGCTAAATCCAAAGAAAATAATACCCATACCATAACCAAAGTGAAAAAAGAACAATTTGCGGTTTTATCGAGAGTTATGTGCCAGAATATTTCTTGGCTGGGAGCTTTGACTTCCTGAAGTTGTGTTGCCGTAATGTTGCAGAGCAGCCAGTAAAGACAATAGGACGCTTTAGACGGGCTGGTAGGCAGAGTTTGTTTTAACCTTTGGACAGGGCCAGGCTAGCTGTTTTCCCCAGCTTCTACGCTTCATGCTAAGCTAACTGTCTCTTAGCTCGAGCCTAATAGGCTGCTTGACTGACATGAAATCTGTCCAATTAATGACCTGGTGATGTCATTAAGAAATGAGCAGGAGCAGAGTTGGCAGCAGAGGGAATGTTTGATGCTCTCCTGCAACCGCAGCATGAATGACACACCTGAAAATCGGCATAAAGAAGATGTACTAATGCTGGCTCATTATTCAATGCAGCCTGCTATTCAATACTATATATGCAATATAATGCACCTTAGTAGAAATTCTCTTAGCTAATTGTAAGCGTGTATGCATTAGAAATTCTCTGAGTGCCTTGTTTTTCTTCAAACAAAATATATATCACTAAACCTGCTGTCCTGTCATCTTCCAATTAAATAAAATAGTGATGGAAACAATGAGGGCCTGTGACAAATCACCTCTCAGTATTTAGTCGACAAAATGATTCAAGACGCGGGGAGATTGAGCTCAGATTTGTGAGTGACCCTTTCGCACAACCAGGACCCTGGCTGTGCTGGACTATATAAATGTGTTTTAATGTAGAGCAGCCAAGCTGGAGAGCCCTGCAGTAAAAATGGCCTTGGCATATATGCTTGGGTTTAAATCACTGTAATGGACCTGGATGTGACAGTCATAGGCTCGAAAAATAAAAACCATCCGCCCTCATAATCCCATAACCATTACTGGGATTGCAACAAAACTGAATGGATACCCATTTCAGTGAAGAAGACAAAAAAAATGAAGCTCATATCATACTGTTTTGTTTGAAACTGACAATATGGCCCTCCTCAGATGTCTGGCCTGAGTAATTATCTGTGTAAGAAGCGATGTAGGAAAATTGTCTCATAGGTCATATGTCTTTGACCTACAGAAACTGTTATTGGCCACAGGTTTTGAATTAGCTACACATGTGGGTAAGATACAGTGCCCATGGTGGAGCTCTTATCATGTCTCACACTGTCAGCAAAAGCAGTCGTAGCAAAAACAACACTGACAGAGTGCAGTAATAGGTCATTAGTTAAAAAAAAAAACAAACAAAAAAAAACAATGTGCAGATATTTCATCTCTGTGGAGCTGTATTTAATCTAGACAATAACAAACAAGCATTATCATACTTTTATGATGTTGTTTTCTCTCACAGTCACTGCTGGCTTGTTCGGGGCTTCGAATCCTGGATGTTTTTTGTCCTCTTTTGTCATCGTATGGATTTTAAAAAGTTACATCCCCTCTTGAATTGACTTTATAATAAAGCACAGTTGTGGGATATCAGCTCTAAGTGGTTAGCAATAGTTGTAAGTGTCATATTAATCTCACTTGTTGCACCAAACCTGCAATAATGGGACCAGACCCCAGACGAATGTTAAACAAAAGCTCTATCTGCAGAATATCATGTAAACAACTATGACAAAGTACCAGCCTCACACTGTTCCTTCCCTTTTTTCTGCCAGCACAGAATCTTAGTCAATGGCCGTGTGACAATGACAGCCCGGCTCCTTCGCTTTACAAGCCAGACATGTACGTTACTTCCTGTTCATAAGAGGAATCTCTGAAAAAAGCCAGTAGCTAAACATACAGCAGTGTCCAGACATGCCTAAGATAGCTCCAAGCAGTTCTCCATTGCGAGCGCTGAAGTATGCATCTAAATACTAACGAAGGAAAAGGAGAAGTGGGTACGAGCGTACGACTGGCTGACCGCGGCCGCTCACAACTTACCTTCATCGACCGCAGACTTCTTCATTCATCGCTCATACGCGACTGCAATCAAATGCGATGACTAGTAATCACGTCTGCTGCCGCAGTCGCTGCCGCCGATGCTGCAGGGTTAAACGCGGCTGAGTAATAAACTTGTATCAACAGAGTGCACACAAATGAGTGTTTACAGCTATTAAAAGCTGCCTGATTCAAGTTATGGCTCATAGAAAAACTCAGAAAATACATAATAATAGTGTAGGGAACTCAAGATGCCAGTGTGCACATTTCTCCGGATATGTCAAACATGAATTATATGTTGTAAAAGGAGAGGATTAACTGTGCAGCTCTGAGGGAAGAGCATGGGTTTGCAGCCTTGAATTTTACATATCACAGAGATTCAGATAGCTGCATGGCTCTTCTTTACATGTCTTGTTAGTATCCATGTGCATATTAACATCTGCCTGGGCTTCATTTTTTTCTCACTGGTAGCACTCCTGATGTCTAGACAAACAGATATGACAAGACTAAGCCCACAGCTTGGAGAGCCTTAGATGTGAAAATTTATACCTGTCAACTTTTGGTCTGTTTTTTACATGTAAATCTTTTATGGAGAGTTCTAAGAAACAGGCTCTGGCCATGCTGAGATGTAGCCTGACTCCCGGGCCAAACCACTGGTAGTAAACATCGTAGGGACTGGCATTAAGTACAGCACTCATACTGAAAAACATGCTCTTGTCATTTATTATATCATCAGCACTGCTGGCAAGCATTTCCAGTGCCTTGACAGCAATGCATCGCACTGAAGCACCATACCAAGAGCAGAAAACAGGAGGAGAACCTTTGGGAAACAGGAGTGAGGTGCAAGCTCCATATTGAACAATCGTCGATGCATGCGTGCATCACAAATGGCCCTGGTTCGCGGGATGACAATGAGGAAAAAAAGAGCAAAACGCGGCAGTAACAACTCAATTTGAACCAATGTAAAAGCAGCATGCGTCTGTTTACAAGACACAAGCAACGATCATTTTTCTGTGGAACACACGAGCGAGGAGCAGGCCGCTCGTAAATCTGAGCGCAAGACATAGTGTGTCTCTAATGCTCTCCGCAGACATGTTGTGGCTGCTCAGTACGTGCAATGTCGCAATGTCACAGGGCCAGATGTAGTAGCGCCATAAATTATAATGCTGCATTTGCAGGGAAGACGTAAAGCGAAGGCAAATTCTTCCAGACAGCACAGACGCAGGGTTCATTTGCAAAAACAGATATCTTCATCACTCAAGCTGGTGTTGGTTTCTTCATTTTTAGGATGGGTTTTTGCAAATGAGCTCAAACTTTACTGACAATTTCAATTTCACAGTATTGAACCAAGTCGGATAGACACACGGCAACAGTCGAAGAACACGATAAAACATCAAAAGACGTGAACTAGCAGTAATAGCATGAGTGGCACATTATACAGCAGCATGTTGCATAAATCAAAGCTGCACTAAGAAACATTAGAACTCGGTGGCTCCGAATGCCACTGAGCGATAATTTCTTTCTAAAAGTTGGATAGATCTGAACATCCGTTAAGTTATTATTTGGCCCTTCCTGCGAGCCCAGAAGCGTCCAACACTGTAGGGCTTACTTTGGCAGGTCAGCACAGTCTCAGTATGGTTGTTTTTTTACACAAAAATCTTACCTCATGTATAGTTATACTGCAGTAGAGGTTGGACCTGACCCTGAATCTTGCTGCCTAGAAAGACACAGCCAGAGCTGATCCCGAGGAAAGGTGACTTTACATGACAGCATCAGGTCTTTGGTTTACACCCGTGTTTTCACTGAGGAATAGACTGTTTAGTGGCCTGATGGCTACAAAATCTGTCGCTGTAGAGACGGCCTGAAGTGCTCTGACTGTTGTTGACAGACGCTGTAGTTAATGGTACTCCACTCAGTAGCACAGAATCCATCAAGATAAGCCACACCACAGGGTTTTAGAGCTGTTCAACAACTAGCGTAAGCCCATCCCACTGACAGCGCCGATCAGTTGTGCGGCCACTTTTTTCCTACCGCTGGCCCGTATCATAATTCGTCTCCCAAAGTATGTGATGCTGCGTTTTCATCTTCGAGCTCACACGTGCACATCGGCCGAGCCGCAGCTGACGCCAGCGAGCTACTGTAGGCAAAGAAAACAGAGCGTACCATTACTTTCCCCCCGTGCAGTCTGCTTACGCTCGCCCCACAGCCGGCCTGCCCCCAAAAGGCAGTCTGCTTCTGATTATGTGCGATCATCCTCGAGCTTGCCAGCTACATCTCAGACTCACGGGAGTCATTTTATTATTTTTTTCTTCTATTCTGGCCCCCATTCAAGAGGAATTACACTGTAGCTTGTCTAAGCCATTGTTAATTGCACTCATGGCAGCTACCAGCACTCAACAACATCCCTGCTCCACTTGTTAGATGGAGTTTTTAACTTGTCATTATCATTTCCTTACTATTTGTAACCCACATAACGGAGACTCTTTTTTTAGCGCTTTGCAATTGCCAAAAGAATGGTTTTCACTCATCAGACTTTGTTCATTTTAAATGCCCCATCAAGTATCATCATGACGCACATCATTACAAATTAAAACTTGATCAATCAGTGTCAGCGCACAGTGTCCATTAATCTGCCTGCTGCTTCAGTGTTGGGTAATGCCTTCAGTTAAGTGGCATTTTAATGCTCAGTCACATACGTTTAAATGCATACAGTACATACGCAACATGTTATTTAAATTCTATAACACGTGTCAGCCAAATCTAACCATCAGCTAGAGCAGTTTATGATAACACAGTCACATATTGGGAACAATCACTTTGATGAATGGCAGTAGGAATGCAATTAAGGAAATAGGCTGAAAAGGGATCTTCAGTATTTTCCTTTAACAAAGGCGAGGCATAAGGCTTTGTGCCTGCAGATTCACTGGGGACGCACTCGATACAGAGTAGCGGAAAGCAGAGATGAGGAACGCGGCGTGTTTTCTGCTGTCAGAGGTTCAGGATAGTTATTTCGGGCGAATCTGTGAAATCGTATTTCCCTCAAACATGAGGAAAACACATTTGGAAATGAAACTTGATAGGATTTGGGTTTTGATTCCAATCATGGGGATACGCTGAATGTTTGAATAATGTTAATGGTCATATAATAACACGACTGCCAGCATTAACGAGGAAGGCCATTATGGGCATATCAGTAGGTTTACTGCAATATGATACTCTGTTGTTTATGCAGGAGACCCCCAACTTCCTAGCATCATTTACAGGCAAGTCAAAGGTCAGGGTCAACTACATAAAAACATGGGGGAATAAATGATATTCATTGCACGTACCTTACTGGTAGCTGCCACTGAATTATGACAAGTTTATATGCCAAGCAAACTAACAATAATGCATCATATTCATCAGGTTTCTAATAATCCAAAGAGAATCCAGAGAAACAAGTGAGGGAAAACATTCAACCATATAATTTCATTCATAAAAGTCAGCGTTAATTTAACCAACCGTGGTGGAAAATTTAAAACAGGAGGAGGAATGGGGAGACGTTTGCCTGGTCAGAAGCGCCCGACAGCACAGAGCTTGTGCCGTGTGTGTTGTGTTTTCTTAAATATATTTTCATAAGAATTTTGGCCACAAAACCGATCACTCTTCCAGAAAAAAATAAAAATTGGCAATTATTTCAAATAACTCAAGAGAGAAATGTTTAACTGGTAATTTAGGGCCATTTTGCATCAGTTGTGATAAATCTATAAATTATTGTAGAATTTGAGACTGGATATTATTACCAGATGTTATGGACACTTTTTGATGGTAGTAATTTTTTTTTTTTTTTTTTTAATGTTATGCCACTAGATGGATGATGTAAAAATAACAAAAATCGTGCTTGGAAAAATAAACTAAATAGAGTTAGGGTCTCTCTCTCTGTCTCTCTCGCTCTCTCTCACACACACACACGCAGACACAAACACACACACACACACACACACACACACACACACACACACACACACAAACACACACCACCCACCTCCATCGATGGGATCCCTGGGTGGAAGACATCATCAGGCGGTCCAGGACGTTGCAGGAGCCGGTCGCGTCATCCCCGAATGGGCGGCGCGCTGACGGGAGGACGGAGGGTGTTTTCCAGCTTTAAAAGCACCGGAGCCGGCCCCTCTGACAAACCGCTCTGCGTCATCTACCTGGGGAGACTCTTGAAAACCTTCGCTGGGCTGAAGAGAGCCAAACTCACCTCAGCCACGGTCCCCTCACCAAGCCCTACCTGCGCCGGTCTCCAGATTCAGCAGCACCAGATTTACCCGGTTCGCGTGGTGCGCGCAGTCCACCGCGTTGTGGTTCCAAGTTGCCGCTGCTTTAACTTCACTGCGAATTATGCTTTTATTTGATGGTGTATGAAGTAGTCTAGCGCTCGCATTACTACCATCGCCGTCGCTCGTTACAGTCTCACAGCCGAAAGTTGCGCATCGCTTGTTGAATGCAGGATACCTTCTGCCTCAGCGTCAATTCCAAGTTCAGCTTTGGAGCAACAGCCGGTAAGGAGCGGGGACTTCTCACCTCTCTCGCCGTCGATATGAAGTCTGCAGAGGAAGGTAAAACGTATTATTTTGATTTCACGCTTCTGCTCAAACACGAATTTGCTGTTTTAGCTCTGATTTTAATACGTGTCGACACCAGCCGCGGCTTTCATGCAAACTCACAGGGACTTCGTGCGCTCCTGCAGAGTCTGGGTCAAGCGTTTGGAAGGAGCAGCCGGGTTTGGTGAACTGCAATATGAGCCGATTTGTTTGCACAGATGGAAAAAATAAAATTAAAGAAATAAATTATTCCACCTGCAGGTATCTTGGTCCAAACTTGAGCAACTGGTGAGTGACTGACAATATATTGTTATTTGCTCACTTTAGTAAATCAGTATAACAAGTTGAAACTATTCATTTGGAGCAAAAATGTTTTAATTACTTGTGGTGTTTTTCTAAAGATGTCACCATATAAATGCCAGACGCCTTTTGCCTGATCTTTGCACCCATTTTACATCCACGCCATTAGGTGTCCCCAGCTGTCTGTGCAGGTGCTTCTCCTCCTGAGAAAAAAATGTGGACTGTGTTGCACTGTTGCCGTCACCCGCGCTGCCTCTTGATGAGATCAACGTCAAATGCTGGTTTCTAAAGTTAAAAAGCGTGCACATGGTCTGTCTGTCCTCCCAGTCTCGCGGCGAGGTCAGAGGTCAGCCAGCGGCGACGTCATGGGGTAGACTGAGATTGTGTGGCTCGTTTAGAGATACTTCAGTGTGATTCAGCTTGGGTTTACCATTCAAAGGGAAGTCTTGGTTTTTAGAAGCTCTTTGATTCAGCATTTATGGTAGCGAAATTTGATTTGCTCCATCAGAAGTCAGCGATATTCTGTCTCTGTTCATTTACAGAGTCTTCCACTGCTGATGTCACTGGCTTTTTGTGGATTTTGGGAATTTCATTTTGTCTTTGAGGTTTCAGACGGACGGGTGCGGGCTGTATTATTATTCATTTCAGTCGCTCAGTCCTAGGCCTTGTAATTGGTAACAGACGTGTGTGTGTGTGTGTGTGTGTGAGTGAGAGAGCTGCGATCAGTGCATTCAGGGATGCTGAGTAGTTTGCTTGACAAGGAGACATGCTTAACCACACACAGCTACAGCAGTATGCCGAGGGCTGCTTTATTACCACACATATACATAAACTCAGAGGAACAGACATGCGGATGCAAGCACACACACACACACACACGCACACTACTGGTGTTTTGCCATAGCCCACAGTTAGCCATGTGCGATAAGTGGCCCCAGGGTTCTTAGTTCCAGAGGCTGCAGATGACTTCTGTGGGCGACCACCTATCTCTCCCTGAGGTCCCGTCAGTCTGAGCCCGGCCTAGACCGCAATCCCCGTGGATAAAACCATCCATTCTTTAGTCACGCTGGTTTGGTTGTGGGGAGAGAGCGTTTTGATCGTGATAGCATAATTGAGAAAAATTGCGGAGGACAGAAAGAGCACGCTATAATCTGTGTGATAGTCAGTGTTTTCAAATTAACTCTGCTTACACCGCATTCTGAATGCACTGCAAACAATTGTAGAGGTTTTGCCTTGAGTGAAAGAGTGAGTCACTTTTTTCTTTGATTTGATTCACCCCACAAATTATGATGCGGTGTAATTTTGTTAGTTCAGCAGACGTGACGCATGTGACCCGGAAAAGCCGCGTTTTAAGCTCATGCAGCACACAAGAGTGAAAGCCCCAGTGTGTTTGAGTGGGTGTTAGAAGAAGTCAAGTATGTTGTAGCACAGTGTGCTGATCGCGGGCACATTCAAAGGAAAAAAAAAACAAAAAAAAAAACAGCTGCAACCCTGAGCAAAGTCAGTCAGGCCTGAAGTAAGGAGGTGTGTCGCACCGCGTGGAGTGGGCAGGAGATCATTATCTGTTCAGCACTAGAAGAGGGCAAACCAGAGAGGAGAAGCATCAGAAGAGACTGAGCTGAAGACGCACTAGTTTCTATGCTGAAACTTAGTGTGTAACCACTGGGGCGGAGATGAGTTTCCAGCATGAGGAGCAAGAGTTTGACTTCAGCTATGTGTTTGAGTACAGCCAAGATGTCCAGAATGAACCTGAGACAGGTAGGCCATTGGAGGGCTCCTTCTCTATGTTGTGCGTCCTGTGTGTTGCACAGTGTGAGGGCACCGCTGTGTGCTGCGATCAAAGGGAAAAAGACTTCAGAATTCAGTCTGTTTGCCTGTAAAAGTGTCTGCCATTTAGCATTGTGCTGACCAAACAAATATGATTATTTTCGGCATCTTTTAAGTCTCTGTTTTGTGACTAATATGCTCCAAAATGTTTTCAGAAATGACTTTCTCTAATATGCTTGGCTATTGTGTTCAGTGATTGGCACTGGCCACCTGCGAAAGGTGTCCTACGCTTCACTGAACTTGTGGTATATTGAACTTGTCTGTTGCACATCTCATAATCACCTCTGAAAATAGACTCTCATAAACTAATTTTAGACTGCCCACCCACATATTATGCAGTGTGTGACAGATTCATCATTTCATGTGATACGCTGCATTGTGGTTAACAAATATAGCGCGCTGCATCGAGGGGAATGCCCTTCACTGGGTTTCAGACCAAATGCTATTCATTCTTTGACCACTTTTACCCTCGTTGGCATTATCAATAAACGGCAGACATGAGGTTTACAACTGTTGACACAGCAGTCAGCCGCTACAAGGGCTAACTGAAGAGGCATATCTGCGAGGCTACATGTGCCCCCGCTGACTGAGTTTGTATGTCATTGCGCTTGTCTGCGTGTGATTCCCTTGCCTGCTTGCTTGTGCGTGCCCTTTGTTTGTGTGTGCATCGCGGCGCGTCTGAGTGTAACGCTGCAGCAAACTCCCTTTGACTTAATCACAAGCTCAGAGCGATGCGAGAGTGCTGTCAGTTTTCCACAGGGGAGGGCCTAATTCACTCAGTGAGTGATGCAATCAATCAAATAAAGCATCCATCAGCGCTGCTGGAGGAATTCCTGTAGAGTACATATGACAGCAGGGAGTGCCAAATAGAGCCTTAGATGAACTGATCAAACAAACAGAGTGGCTGTGCAGCTCACGACTACACAGCAACCGCACACAGTTACTGCTTGGAGATGATTGCTAAGCTCCTCCAGATGTTTATTAAAAAAAAAGGGAGTCTGTCATTCGCTGCAAGACATATTGGTAAGGTTTGTGTCGAGGCATTTTTTATAAATCCAATCAGTTAATTATCGTCATAATGTAATCGTTGTGAACCACTGCAGTGGCATGTTGCCATACAAAATACTTAAGATATACTTTTTTCTTTTCAGATGCATACAGCTACACACCGAATGTCAGCTTGTCCCTTCCACTGGGCATGGGGAACCCCTGTCTGGCCACCCAGTACCACACTTTACAGTCCAGCCCAGTCATCTCAGTTTCCTCCTGCCACCAGACAGGGTACGGCCTCCAGAATGACAACCATGCAGCATCAGGCTACTACCTGCCCCACGGCCTGAGGCCCAATGGGGCCCCGGCCCTGGAGAGCCCCCGTATTGAGATCACTGCCTACAGCCAGTATCCAGAGGATGAGGTGGAAGAGAGCAGCAGTGAGGACCACGTCATCAAACGAGGCGTTAACTCCATTGTGACGCTGACACTGCCCAACGCAGATGGCTACCGTGACCCCAGCTGCCTCAGCCCCGCGAGCAGCATATCCTCACGTAGCTGTAACTCCGAGGCGTCCTCCTACGAGTCCAGCTTCTACAACTACGACAACTCCCCGCAGAACTCCCCCTGGCAGTCTCCCTGCGTCTCCCCCAGAGGCTCATCCTCGCTCCTGTCCTGCCCACATGCCAGCGGCCCTGCAGCCTCCCCTCACCACTCGCCCTCCACCTCCCCTCAGATAGGAGCCGTGGCAGAGGAAGGCTGGCCGGCGCAACCTCGCGGCTCCAGGCCTAACTCCCCTTCCTGCGGTGGAGGCAGTGGAGCCAATGGCGGCGGTATGGGGAAGAGAAAGTACAGCTTCAATGGCACCCCCTACCGTCAGACATCCTGCTCACCCGTCCAGTCGCCCACCCCATCTCCGCATGGCTCCCCCAGGGTCAGCATCACAGATGAGAACTGGCTCGCCAACACCAACCAGTACACCAACTCTGCCATCGTGGCTGCCATCAACGCTCTAACCACAGATGGAGTGGTGGACATGGGGGAGGGAATCCCAATCAAGACACGCAAGACCATGCTGGATCACTCACCCACCATGAGCCTAAAGTTGGAGCCTGGTGGCGAAGTGCTAGGTCCTGACGGAGAGCTCTGCCATGAGGACTACCCCTCCCGCATGGCCGTCAAGAAGGAGAACTACTGCGGAGGGTTCCTGGATGTGCCCCAGCACCCGTACTCCTGGTCTAAACCCAAGCCTTACCTCAGGTGGGTGGAGCAGCTCCAGCAACTCAACACTGCTGTAAAAAGTTGGGCATACAAGTCCACCAGATGAAACCCTTGTGAATTCAATTGATTGAACCATTCAATGTGAAACCAACCCATCAGTCTTGCCTCTAAATTGCCTTGAGAAGACAATGAAGCACACATGTATTTACTTATTTAGGCAGATTTATGTTTTCCAACATTCTGCCTAAGGATTGCTATAAAGATTTTAAGACAGTGCAATGGAAAAAGAATTCTTCCAATAATGCCATTACTTTACCCCGTTGTCTTTTTGTTTCCATGTTAAGTGTTTATTTATTGCAAGGGCAAGGTTGTGGTAGTTTTTAATCTTCAAAGGCCATATCAAAAGGCAGAAATCCAAAAGTGACATGCTCTGCACTTCCCAAATAGTTATATTTAAAGATCAAAACTATTTCATAAATGATATTTCACAGGGAGGAGTTGCTCGGCGTGTGTGTGTCACTGTTACCCTAGCAACCCACATACAAATAGAACAACGCGTACAGACACAATGACGTGCACGCATTCACAAAATTACACGTGCACTTAACTGTATCAAGGTAAGCTTTTTCAGCCTTAAGTTGTGTCCCTCGTGGCATTTTTTTTCCAAGCCAATAACGCACTTTCCTGTCGGAAATCAAGTGTTTGATTTAGATAGTGAGCAACAGGAAGTAATGGTGACAGGCCTGGCTGAAGGGGAAGCAGTCTGTGGGTTAATCAGCCGGCTTGCTGCTCTGGTCTGTCGCGCCGTCAGCCCATCTCTCTCAGTGTAGCTAGCCCTGATGTCATGCACTGACTGGGCAGATAAAGCCCTGCGGGGGGAAATCAGTTCATTTTGGGTCAACAAACAGCCTGTAAGTTCCACGGAGATGCCATAGATTGGTTTCAGTTGAGCCACCCTTCAGGGTCAGGGGTTTGCGTTTGCCAGGCATCCGGCATGCAGAAATATTGTCTTGCACGTGTTTGTTTTGGTTTAGATATCTCCACGGTGTTCACATGGGAAGCTCTGACTCTCCATCTCGAGAACAATGATGTTAAGAGAGGCCAGCTGTAGCTCTGAGAAAGAGATATCAAGCTCCAAGGCAGGGTGCACTGCTGACCTTATCCATTGTATGACTCCATTGTATTTAATACAAGTGTAGTGGGCCATGCTTTAGAATCTTACAGTTAGCAAATTGGGATGGAAAATAATTGTATGAAAGGACTGTTTTTTCTTGCCCTAGAAATATCTGTCCTCCCACTGTCACTTTCGTAATTCCTTGTGTCTGTTTCCACCTGTTACACCAATATAAAAAACACACTGCTCTTTAACCAGGGCACATTCACCACTCTTGTATTTTTCATAAAAAGGACCACTGATCATTACCCAGGCCAAGGAATTATGGTCGTAAACAAATGACTTCAACTGATTAGATTGGAGACCATGATGAAATGAAGAGGGATCAAGCCAGTTGGATTACACTAAAGTGTCCTAATTTGAGGCTAATTTAAAGCAAGTTCAGAACTTTTTGATTCAGACTTCCTTGGCAGAGATGTGACCATGGAAAAAAATGCAACCCTTGCAGTCCCCCCCTTGGAAAATCAAATGTCACTACAGTTTTTAGAATAGAAAAGAAGAGAAGAGAAAAAAGCGTGCAAAGATTTGGGGGGTTTTTTTGTATGTTTTTATTCCAAGAAACCTAGAAATGTAAAACACAGCACTTCCTGTTTTTCAGGAAAGAATGACCAGACACTGCGGGTTTATCACAGAAAGTGTAGATCTTTCACTGACTAGATAAAAGTTATTTCACTGTTATGTTTTATCAATCAGCAGTAGAATTAAAAAAGAATAAGAAGCTGTTTTGTATTGTTATTTTATCCTAATAAAAATGTATCATGCCACCGCAGCCCATCTATGCCAGCTCTCGACTGGCAGCTCCCATCCTGCTCCGGCCAGTACAACCTACAGATCGAGGTGCAGCCGAAGTCCCACCACAGGGCCCACTATGAGACCGAAGGCAGCCGAGGGGCGGTGAAGGCGCTGTCTGGAGGCCACCCGGTAGTACAGGTATGTCACCAACGCTGTTCGCCAGCAATGTTTTTGAATTAGATCTTTTCAACCGTGCACGCTGCTGTTTTACCGGAGACAAGGTCAGCTTTGTGTGTTTAAACTGTGTAATAATTTGCTGTCATTACAGCATGAGCGGTAACGCACAGACAAGTGCGTGCTGATTAATGGCACCTTTTCTGTCCAACGGCAAGCCAGTGACATGGCCGTTTGGCTGTAGCTGACTTTATGACAGCATGTAGTCGCAGAGCAAAGTCAGAACAGCCATGTCATTTCTTCTCTCCATTGGTCTGGACTCTGACATTCTCTTCCTATTTATTATTTTTTTTATCCAAAAAAAAGCTTAGTTTAATTCTAAACTGTGTGATTTCCTTTCAAGCCATTATTATCCGCAACAATCATACAGCTTAACTGAAAATCAGAAACTATTGCAAAAACAAACTACCAGTCAGTTATCTTAAACTTTAAACTATTCAATGTGTCATGACATTATCGTTGCAAACTTCAAAAGCCCTCAAGCCTTTTCTGTGACTTTTCTGACGGCAGTGTGGCAGTGTATACACCCCACAGTCTGCAGGTTTCTGTATGCGCTCGTATGCCGGGTTATTAATGCTCCCTGAAGCTGGAAGTCAATCTGCTGCTCCAAAAGTTCGCCCTGACGAGCAGCAGTGCATGCTGACTCAATTAGTATAGAGCAGAACCATCGCCTCTCACTATTGTACTTGGCGACCACTTAAAGAGCACACGTCAGTCTCACCAGAAGCACAGCACAGAGCTCCTTTCTCTGCCACACTGTCATAACACGGTGCTGACATCTCAGTTTGCTCAGGGTGGGGATCCAGCGGCGTGTGCGCGTCCTTAGTGTTGAGGGTCAATTTGACTTTAATGTTCAAAATGAAACTAACCTAATAATTACAGGGGGCGTTTGCTGATGACGCTTTAGTTACAGACTGGGTTAAGGGGTTTCACATGGTTGATATTCTGCTTTTCACGTGGCCAAAGCAAACGCTGCACCCTGAGAAAACACTTTTTGGACCAGTACAGTTTCAAGCCGGTGGTCCATCCTTGTCACACGCGTGGCATTCGTCGCCGCTAGCGCCACAGCTGTTTTGTAAATAGATGTTGTCAGCACATCCTGGTCTGCTCAATGTCAAACACAGTTGACAGCTGTTGGCCACGGTGGCGTTATAAACAGGCCTGTCAACCTTCAGGTTTTCTCTGTAAATACAGGTAATCATTCCCCTTCATTACAAACCTTTGTATATCAACATGCGGGTGAATTCAACTTTTCATCCTCGCGCCTCCACGTGAGCCTGGCCGTGCACAGCTGTGGCTGGCAGGTGAGACTGGTTTTGATATAGTTTATGCCACTTTCTGACTCACTCCAGGGGCCAGAGCAAAAAAGTCATGAGTAAGCATCCTGTGTGTCTTTGCGCACTTTTTTGTCCGCATATAGACTGATGACTTCAGTTGTTTACTTCGAACTACACAGGCACCAATTCATTGCCAGCTTTGCGAGGATGTCTTCAAGTTTTACGGTGTATGTCGAGCAATTATTACTAAGTAGTAGTCATGGAGAAAATATGATGACAGCTGCTTTACTATCACACCTCTCCACAACTCGCATAGCTCACACTTTACTCTTACTTTTCGGCAAGGGGTGATTTATGCCTCTGATAATGCATGTGCAGCCAATTTGGATATCTCAAAACAGTGGAAACCACTGCAAGCATGGCAGCTGGCAGAAAGATAAATCTATAAGGATTACGCAACCATGTGTACATGCTAGAGGGTAAAATACAGAAGGAGAGCATGGACTGTACCTTCAGGGAGTTTTTGCACAGATTGGAGTATAAAATCTCCCATAAAACTGACTGTCTCACCATCTCTCAGTCTTTATTGTGTGAAATGGTGTTGTTGTAGTCTTGGAGGATAGGGCATGGTGTCGTCCCCTGTGCCCTGTGGTAATGAGTGGCAGGCGCTGGATGGGTGAGGTGCAGCCAAGGAGAATGAGTCAATAATGACACAGGGATGCGGGTGTAGGAAGCAGCTGAGGAAGTGTGTGTGTGTGTGTGTGTGTGTGTGTGTGTGTGTGTATTTGTGTGTGTGTGTGCACTTGTACAGCTATCTTTGTGAGAACAAATTTGAGTTTTAGACCTTGGGAGTGAGGACGTTTTTGGAAAGAGAACTTTTGGCGTTACTTTCGGACAGACCTTCAAAGGGCAATTTGAGGGTTCAGACTTGGTTTCAAGGGTTAGGCTTGACCTAGGTTTAGGGCTAGGGTTGGGATTGGGCATTTAGTTGTGATAGTTAAGGTTCGGGCAACTGGCTAGGGAATGCATTATGTCAATCAGTGTCCTCACAAGGAAAGAAAGTGTGTGTGTGTGTGTGTGTGCGTGTGTGTGTGTGTGCATGGACTGGAGCGAGTAGAGAGAAAAAGAGAGAAGGGGCAGAGGGAGTCACCATGCAGCTGGGGCTTGGCTGCCCCTGGAGATGCTCTGTATCCTGCTGATTAGGGCCTGGGTGGCCTGAGGTTGCCTGAGCATGGCGCTGGTGGGGGTGATGTGGTGGCGGAGTGGTGGATAGGAGTCAGAATCCCAGAACCCATCGGACGACACCTCCCCTTTCCATGCACCGGTGCCTCCCTCCCTCCCTGGGGGGCCTGAGGATGTCACTCCTCGTGAACCGTTCATCCTTCAACCATCTCCCAAACCCACACCAGCAGGCCTCCCTCGGTTGAAGCCCAGCCATCCTCTGCTCTATTGTTTTTTTAGCTCATGCATGATCAGACGCACGCGCTCTGAGTGATGGTGACATGTGTGTTGGAAAGCAATGCTGGATGAAAAATCAGCGAGATGAAAAACATGAAGGGATACGCTGTTTCTCGACTTTACGATGTCCTCTGGGACGATGGCGACCGACAGGTAGCCAAGCCGAGATACTCAGCTGCTCATTTGCTGTTGTTTTCTCGTTACTCAGAAACAATCAGAGGTGTTTTCCTGACGAACGCACAGGAAAGTTTAGCATCAGTAAGCTCTGACATCATCCTAAACTGCTGCAGATCAGCCACACCGCATTCAGTGCTGTTCGCCACACAGGATGGAGAGCTTGTGGCACGGGTGGGTGGAGAGAATGGAGTGTCTGTACTCCAGCCGCGCACCGATGAAAACCTCTAGATTATGGGTTACCTCGAGTCATTACCTCTGCTGTTTGCACCAGCTCTCTGGGCTTCCCGGTTGCAAATCTCAGTCATTTATTCTGGACTCGCTCTCCGTCCTTCCCTCACATCCTCCACATCCGCAGCCTTTTAACCTCCTCTCTCCAGATTGGTCCACTTTGTGACCCCCGTGACTGCTTTTCCACTTTATTTACTGCAGCAGACCACAACGCCATTAAGGGGATCTAGGGTACTCTATCGGCTCCTCTCACACTGTTCCAGACACTCCCCTCTCTCACCACAGCTATGCCAAATGTCTACAGGCTGATGATGAGCCGTGCTCAGGGGGGAAAAAAAAAAAAAACAACCTGGTCTACCTTCACTCAGAATACCACCGTGGCATTGACTGATGGCTTTTTCCAGAGGAGAACAGTGGGAAAGAAGTGGAATTGTGCCAAATTATTTTCATTGAGCATATAGTGACCAAGGGCATGACCTGGCTCTTATCTAAAATGTTTGCTTCAGTAGGAGATGTTGCAAAGGCTTTCAGCCTCAGTCAGGAAATAAACAGACATCCGCCAGGCCCTTAGTAACAGCAGACAGGAACACCTGTGGAGTATTAAACCCATCGCGCAGTAAGCAGCGCAGTCCTGCATATGGCTAGTTTGTATAGGATAATGACTGGCCTATAGGGCTTTCCCACTCACGCATACGCACACTCTTTCACTCAGTCTCTCATTAAGTCTAAAGCAGCAACAGACATGGTGTAATTTCAGCAGGATGTGGCCATCATCCCTATTAACGTGTGCGTGACTTAATACCCATCTCCCTTCCTCTGCAACTGTATGTAATGCACATCAAATTTGCAGTATGTTTCCGCCACGACGACATGAAAGACCTTGGCAAACATGTGTTCGGGCTCTTCGCATGTGCGGTTTCACCTTGGGATCCGGTGCTGGCTGCGTAATGTCTCAAAAGAAAACCCTGATCCACGGCACCCTATACTGTAGCTGCTAATTGCTCATTAAATCTACTGCCGCCTCTTGTTTGATATTCAAAAGGCTTGGTGTACCCTGTAGTGCTGTTAGAGCTTAGTCAGGGCTGTTATTCGTTGCCCAAAGGGGTATTTATGCCACTCTTAAATTGTGGTTCTCCATCTGCGGGGCTTCCCTTACACTGGTATTGGGCTACCACTAATTACCAGTTAATAGCAAGTGGAAAAAATGGAGCGAAATTTGCATCGTTTTCACTGGTTTGAGGTGACAACCAGACAGCCCGCAGATTTATGAGGAAAGACACTGGTGGGTAGTCGTGCTATTGGGGGCCACAGCAGTTGTCCGTGCTGTCTTGCTCAAATTCTCTGTAGGTTTGGATGATATTTCTTATGGCAGGCCATGCTGCTAACAAAGTCATTCTTTTTATATGGAATTTGGACCCTCGCTGGTCTAGACATGGGCTAGTGCCTGAAACCGTGCCCTCAATGACATAACACTAAAGCACTCGGTTCAACAAAAACTTTGAGGGATATAGCTGTTTGGTTGCTTATAAAAGGAGCGGCTTTTGGAGCTATGGGAACGCAGCGCATTAAAGGATTGCATATGTTGCCTTATGCATTCAATATGAGGCACTGGAGACATTCGCAGGGCAGGAGGGTGATGGAGTAAAGTCTGGAAGGAGAGACAACTTGGATGAGTGTACATTTAATTGGGTACAGCAGAGGCTGGCTGTGTGACTGTCAGCACTTGACAGAGAGAGGGGAGCGTGATAATGGGGAAAAGCCTGAATCTGCTGTTGTATTTCTCCTCCCCTGCTTCAGCCGTCCCCCCCACCCCCCCTCCTCCTCGGCTGCTTCCAGTCGTCTTCTCCCTCTCCTCTCCCCAATTCTCCGCGCCACGTGGACCTCTACGAGTCATGACATTTCTCCAGGCGGTGATGAAATCACTGCAGAGGGATAGAAGGCAGCCCACTGCAGGCCTGTAGAGTGTATTCACACTCAATCTCCAGCCAGGGCCAGACACATCTAATTTACCAGCAAGTCATTATTAAACATTACATGCTCAAATCCTTTCTTTGAGCTATTGAGGCCAGATGCAGGCAGCACAGAGAATGTCACTATTACTAAAGAAATTGGGGAATAAAATGCGCCATGAAGAAAAAAAAAAGAATCATTTGAAGAAAACACCCTCCGTTATTATTTTATTACAAATGATTTTCATTGAGTGAAGCAAAGAAAATTAAGAAAAAAAAGGAGAGACAACTTTTGGGGCTGTATCCCAAGAGCTGAAACTTTCTATACTGATGATGGATCTGTCATGGTCCACTGGGGGATGAATGGTGGAAAGTGGAGATGCACCCTCCTCTCCCTTTTTAGCCCCTCCACATCATCACAACTGACCCAGACAATACAGCTGCACACAATTACACAATTAATGCATCAGCTGCCATATCCACAATGTTTTACTTGAGCCCCAGCTATCAAAAATGGCTCGTGGCAACGGTGGCTTGTGGTGGGAGGTGTAAATGGATCTAGCTGACGCGGTGGCAGAAGTTGGCACCCCGAAACAGCTGCAAATCAAGCCTGGATTCAAACCCAGTTTAGATTATCTCAAAATAAATATACAGTACGTGTGCCAGAAAAGCTCATCTGCTCAAAATTAGCCGCCCTCTGGTCCAACCTCACAGGCTGCGGTAGACGCGAATACAGAGCTGAGGTCACAGGTGTGTGTGTGTGTGTGTGTGGACCCTCTGTCGTCAGCCCACGCTTCGAGTTCACGTCTTTTCCCCCCGGTCTTATTCTACCTCAGAGAATTAAATGAAGAAGTAGGCTTTGCTGCGTGCTTGTGGCGTGCATTCGAGTGAGCGTCACAGGAGTTACGCAGAAGCTAAGGGAGGGGGTCAGGGAGCACATATGGCAAAGGAATCAGGGGAGGTCGCCCAGGGGGGACTAGACCGCCTTCCTTTGCTGCTGGGAAGACCAGCGTCACCGAACGGACTACCTGACCTCATTAATCACTTCCTCTCCTCCATGAGGTCACTACGGCTCTGCGTGTGGACGCCACCATCACTGTGCGCTACCGCAAGAAGAGTGAAGGGATAAAGACCCCCCCCCCATTCCTCCCTCCTGCCTCTCTTGCGGGCCTCCTTACAGCCACGTGGCGGCTGAGGTAATGGTTGGAGGTCAGAGAGAAATCCAAAGAAGTCTACCGAGGCACAAGTGACAGACGACACGGCTTTGTAGCGCGGCTGCCTGCGTTCTATTAAATCATGCAGGGGATGTCATGCAATTTAACGCTCCGGTGTTTCAGATTTGTACCTCATGCTCCACCATAGTGCTCTCACGAGTCAATACACAAGTAACTGGTAGCATGTGTGGCTATGGATAATTACCTCTGGTGACACCATAAGTAAAATATAACAAGCAGAGCGGGGTCTGCTGGTGAGATCACCGCATAGATGAAGTGGTCCCTTGGGATGCCAAAACTTCAAGAAGCTCCTGACCTCGGCCTAACTCGCTGATGACTAGCATGTGTGACTAGCTCACAGGTCAAGACAGCTGCTGGAGACACTATGTGGAGCTCAAGAGGAAAAGAGAACGGCTGGAACTGGAGATGAATGACAGCCATAGCGTTACCACTCCCTTTGCACTCCCTTGATATCAAAGAGCAAAGCCAGATAACCACTGGCGCTGAGATTATTGAAACATATGGATATAAGCTCTGCCCCGGTGTCGAGTCATGTTCTATTTTTGCTCGCCGTAATTAATGCTGTGGATTCTTAAGCTGGGAAGAGAAAGAACACCTCCTCTGCCTTGTCCCAAAGATCTGTCTTCAAGTTCAGGCCAGAGGCTTTTAATCGCCGGCTTTATTATCAGGCCAGACAACTTTTAACACGGTGTCCAGACAAATTTGTTCTTGAATCAAAAACATTAGGCGTCCGTGACACTGTAGCGCTAATTTCCACGGACTCCTGGTGACGTAGCTCTCCTTCTTCTTCCTCGCACCCCCATCCCAGACTGCCCTCAGAAAGGTAATTATAAACCCATTAATCAGATTATGTCATAGGTTACATGTGGTCTATATTTTGCTATATGACTCAGGCTGTTAGATAAACAACAGGGGTCTTTTATTCCATTCGACGGTACCACTGTTTTCACGGAGCTCAAAGAAAAATGGGGTAATTGACCAATTTGCGGGATTTTTCAGATGGCCGTGGCTTGGTGAGCGCCGGTCCGCAGTAAGTGATCCCTAGCAGTAAATGTCACATGCGGTCAAGTAGCCACCTGGGTGGATCCTCGGAGGTCCGCTCGGTGAGAAGTTAGTCCTCTCAGTTTTCTCTTGGTTCGAACCAGATGGGTTCTGCTTTTTCTGACGGTTAACGGAGAGATAGCCAAGTCCACACCGACATCCGCCCGTTGGATCATACCGTATGACCGCTTCGCGCTGCAAAGAGCAGGCGTATCCTGGGAGGTCTGCAGCGTAGCGCTCAGTTCCACCAGAAATCCACATTTGGCTGGCAAATGATTCTGGTGAGAAATCACTCACAAAGTATCAGTTGTCCTTCACCACACTTTGGAATTTGCAACCCGGCCTGTGTGTTCATATTTTGAGCCATTACACACTTGGTTAAATCATCAAATACTGTTACTTTAGACACTGTCAGAAAACGATCCAGGGGCGCTGAATGTAAACTGGCAGCTACAGTTTATATTTGAAGTGTCGTTGACCCCAAAGTCAACAGTCATTTTCAAACTATGCATGGCTATGGAGTTTTTCTTCTCTTTTTTCCAAAAAGATTTGATCTTTTTATTACTTGAGCAGTAGCTGCTAATGTAAGTCTTCTAGAGGAAGTGGTAGTTGTTTGAAGTGGTGGTTCTGATACAGGAGTCTCTTTCATCACAGTGGGACACAGTCTCTGAGCTTTAATGGAAATCATAATACATGTTCATAACTGGCCAGAGGCAAAGGGGCTGCAACCCGTCTGCATGCCAAACTCCATGAAGTTTTTTTGCTGTTTTTGTATTTAGGTGCAAAGTTTGCTGAATTTGACAGCTACTTTCTGTGTATAGGGGCATGTATTACACTCTAAATGATAGAAAAAAGAAAAAAGCAGAAGTTAGACAATAAAAACAAAATCATGCCATTTTAATTACATTCATGATTTTATAGAGGAGTTTTGATTTCATGTCATTGATGCAGTTCATATTTATAAAGGGAAATTGGTGTTAGCCCAATCATCAGTTTTCTAAACTTTACAGACTGTGAGCATCACATCTTGAGGCAGACCTGAGATGATTGCCCTGATTTCTTATTTTGTCTCTGTAAGGGTCACTTTCCGGAGAGTCGCTGTCGACTGCTCGCCTCTCTGTAGGCACTTTTTAATAGCAGCAGTGAGATTTTAATGAACAGTGAGGTGTTGGGAAGCCAGCCCCTCCGTCAGCCCCCATGCCTCTGTCCCCAGGAGATCTCTACCACAGACAGACATCAGAAACATCAGAAAACTTTCTTTCACCCTCCCCTAAAGGAATGTAGAATTAGCTAAAAAAAAAAAAAAAAAAGAACAGCAAAGACCTGAAAAAGGGGTCTCCAACCCAACCAAAAACAAACAAAGAAAGGGGGCTTATTTTCGCAGCCCCTCTACCATGTCAGAGCTATCATTAAAGCCCCCGTTAACTATCAGTAGCCGATGTGCATTCAATCTCTATTTCCTAAATGAGGGGTTGCCTGAGATGGGGGTCTTAAAACCTGATGTTGCCTCTCACCTGGATGCCTTTGTTCTCCCGCCAGCTTTATGGCTACATGGAAAGCGAGCCGCTCACCCTGCAGCTGTTCATAGGGACCGCAGACGACCGCCTCCTGCGACCACATGCCTTCTACCAGGTCCACCGCATCACCGGCAAAACCGTCTCCACCGCCAGCCATGAAGTCATGCAATCCAACACCAAAATTCTGGAGATCCCTCTGCTGCCTGAAAAAAACATGAGAGCCATGTGAGTGCGCTCAGCCTTTCATAAGTCACCTATCCATCTTTTTCTTTCCACATGTTCCACTGGTAAGGCCTGCTTTAAAACACACCCACAAAACACACGCGCTTCACTCTCTCTGCACCTTCCTCTTTGCTTCAGCGCTACAGACAGAATGCCTGATGATGGGTACTGCACAGCACACACTTCTGAATAGGCCTTCAAAACTGAGATCTGTGCTTTCGCCCCAAGAGACGCACGATTTCTAAGAAAGGGAGATAAGTACTCAGTGTCGACACACTTCACGGGCGACTTGATGCTGGCCAAGGTGTGCAGGGAGTCTGGAGGCTAGAGGCAAAGGAAACAATATATACATCCGAGAGTGCCATGACCTACCAGTATGATGTACTCACACCCGTATAGCCTGCAATGTGCTATCAAAAGCTTTGCACTAATGAAGAACAGTATATTTTCAGTGTAATTTAGGGCTTAATGCACTTATATGATTAGTGAAAACCACATAAATAGAAGCATTTTTCACAGCAGACATTTTGACTTGTCATAGCAGGAAAAGCACTGGTGTTAGGTTAATTGCATTAACGATGGCGCCGCTCAGCTCAATCATGTATGTAATCGCACGTATGTGTGAGCTAACTTCAGTGTTTACCACAAGATTAGCTAGCTAGCAAGCTAATTTTCTCTGCCAATTACGGTGAGCTGACTGCTCATTATGAGTTCTGGTGGTTGCCGAGCTCAATCAGGAATAGACTTTGTAAAAGTGCGGTTAGAATCACACGAAGCGCTCCCCTAAATATGATGTAGGTTTACCTTTAAAAACACGAGCATCTGTTTGCTAAGCTGAGGTAAGTCAGCCTTGGTCTCTTTCATCCTCCCTCCAGACTTGCAGTAATCCAAGGGGCTGTGCTCTGCAGTGTGTCCAGGCAATAGCTCCTGTCCTGGGGCTCCATTCAGACTAGGCGGCACTGAATTTTTTGGACGGGGGCCCAGAACTCTGTGTTATGGATAAAACCACTGTATCTGAACATAGGTTACATAAGGCCGTTACCTCTTACTGCACCTAAAGTTTCTTCTTGTTCTTTTAAAGTACTCAGATTTTTAGTAAAAAGAATGGGTAATGATTTAATGCACCTTTATTTTGATAGGACACATTTCCATGTTTGTTTAAATGCAGGATGTGAAGATATTTATAGGACAGAAGAGTTTCCTGACTGGACGGTGGCCTTCTTTGGTTCGATGATTTTAACATTCGTACTGCCTTACAATATCATTTCCAACAATACCGCAAAATCCCTTATATTGTATCATATTTAGGGGCGACCTTAAATTGACTTGACTTAATGTGTCCCTTAGGATGAATATGATATTCTAAAAAATATGCAAGAGGAAGTTTCTTTTCCCCTTTGTCGTCAGCACACATGCTAAAGGAAGAGGAGTGAAAGTTCTCTCTTTCTCCGCCGACTGTCAGAAAAGGTCAAACGCGAAGAAAAGCCTTTAACTGCCTCTTTCCGCTGAGCTGTTTAACAGTCGCCTTGATAACGCTGCATCTATCTCTCTGCTCTCGTGCCAGCAATCATTCGCTCGCTGTGTGGGATGCAGACAGTCGAGAGCTGCAGTCAAACCTTCAGACAGTTTCAATCTGTCTTTCTTTCCTGTCCTAGGAAAATTCATCTCACACACACAAAGCAGCTTAATTTAAAGAACATTCCCTTCTGCGAATTCTGCAGAAGTACAACATAATGCATGGTCATAAATACATGCAACCTAATCAGCAAGGTGATGTAATGCAAGGTAAGATTTTGACTGTTATCACTACAGTTACTATGACAGAGTCGTAGTCATATTGAGCATGCCTTATTACATTGCTGGCAGAGAATCACTTTCATCCAGTCTAAACATTTCCTTGCTGAAGATTGACCTGTCCCACATCTCAGGTTATATAGGCTGTGAAAACTCACCGGTGACGTCCATCGTCTTGTGTTTGTTTCGAAGCTGTATGCACGACGGAACACTTACCTCGTGCGAGGCTGATAAGGAGTGGGTGGTCAGCATAGCATATTATTTTCTCTTATTTATTCAAACTGTCCAAACCAAAGTCAAGGGGAGAAATGGTATAAAACCTGACATTTACCATGTTCCAGGAATAGTGCCCAAAAGCTACCATGTAAAATAATTGAAATGCCAAACCATATCCCATTCGTGTTCCCTTGATTTTATTTTATTTTTTTACCAGCCACACTAGTTTTATGTAAATTCATGAAGGGCCACGTCTGAAAATGAACGCCTTTTTCCACAAAGAAAAGGGAAAGAAAATTCACCCCTTTACCTCCCAAATTGTGAAATAAAATAAAAAAAAGACAGACAGCTCAGTAAAGGGTCTGCTGCGACACGTGGCAGTGATTAGCAGAAGTTTAAACCCGAAATGCACGAAGTGTAGGGCTTGAACGGCGTGAGGGGACTGGAGAGGCTCAGATAGCAGTAAAGCTACTTTGTGTACGCTGAGCGCAGCTGACGGGACCCGGTCTGCTCGGTCCAGGGGACTCCTCCAGAGAACTGCTAATTCTTGGACCACCGTGACCCTTTAAAACCCTGATGTGAAGTCATTAATGTCCAGCTCTGTCTTTGGTGACATGCTGGATTAATAATGACACGGTCATGCTCCAGTGGACTTCCAGTGCATGATCTGCAACGCCGACGGAGACTTCACTGCTGGTCTTAATGCGCAGTAACTGTGCTCAGTGTCTCGGTTTTAACAGCCAAAGTCAAGGGTTTGACTCTGGCTCTCATTTCAGTCTTGTCCATACAGTACTGTGTGAAGAAAATATTCTATAGGGAGCATCCTGTGTCATTCTACTTTATATACCAGTAGAGAATGAAGAGATTGATGTTTTCTTTGTATTAGCATACAGGTCTACCTTGAAACCAAAACATCTAACACACTACAGGCCACTTTACTGTTATCGTCTTTATAATAGGGTGTTAAATTTTGTCTGTCCCAGAATCGATTGTGCAGGGATCCTGAAGCTGCGCAATTCGGACATTGAGCTCCGCAAAGGGGAAACCGACATCGGACGTAAAAACACCCGCGTAAGACTGGTGTTTCGAGTGCACATCAACCAGCCCAACGGCAGGACGGTGTCCCTCCAGACTACTTCCAACCCCATCGAATGCTGTAAGTCACACACACATACACCGACACACAGAAATAGACTCGCAAACTGGCGTGCCTTTTCTCTTGGCTTCCCACTTTAGCAAAAGGTGGCATCTATTGTTGTAATCCAATAAACTGAGCTGCTATTTTATTACCTGCTGGAGCAAATCCAGTGCCCCTGCACCCAATAAGCTTTATATGATCAAAGCTATTTGCCAGTGCAATGGATGCATTGTATATGATGCCAGACACACGTGTTATCTATCTCAATTCCCATTTTATGACTGAATGCACAAGTTATTGTGGTAGGACTACCCCATTAGCACAGGTTCCACAAAGGTCATTTGCCAGCCCTGGTTTTGGCATGGCCGAGTGAGCCCATTGAAAGAAACCTCTGTTTCTTTGTTATTCATCTGTGTATATAGGTGTGATGTTATTTGCAACCAACGAAGCCAATTAAAGTTAGATGGTGAGACAGAGCTGGCGTTATAGTTTATGGTGGATGTTAATCCGAGTTGGTTCATCATTCCAGAAAAAGTTTTTTTTAAGTGATTTCTTCAGTGCTTTATTTTAGGGAGCTTCTATTCCAGAACTATGCAATGGGCTAATGGGTGAAATGCATAGCTATGTCATAATAAATATAAGTGTTTCTGGCTGTAAATCTGGTCACTGAATCCCAGAAGGCTAAAGGTGACTAGCTAGCCACGTTTATAGAAAGCAAAGACAGGTGGTTGGCTGTGAGCTACTTGATGGAAAATAATGACTAAGGACCTGACCATGAAAATATTGTTTTGATCAGTTGACCGCCTTCTTCGGTGTCATTTAAGGAGCAGCTGTTGGCTGAAAACCTCTTAGCTAGGGGTCATGAAATCATTATAATAAAGTTGATAAGCCTGTTTCCCTAACCAACAACTGCTGTTTTACTGGCTGTGTGCTGGGCTCGTGCTTCTTGGAGCTGATGGAGCTCCGCCAGTGAGCTCATGTGGGCTCACACACTGCATTGAAATGTGTGTGCGTCTCCCTCCAACAGCCCAGCGCTCGGCTCAGGAGCTTCCCTTGGTGGAGAAGCAGAGCATGGATAGCTACCCTGCCACCGGGGGCAAAATGATGCTCCTGTCTGGCCTCAACTTCCTCCCTGACTCCAAGGTGGTGTTTGTGGAGAAGGCGCAGGGTAAGCTGCCGTCGCCGGACCATGTTTACTGCCTCTCAATTTCCCCTCTTAATATCTCTTTCAAACGGCTCTCTCCCTCTCCGCCTCCGTCGCGTTTCCTCAGTCTCTCCTCCCGTCAAAATAGAGCAGGCCATGCCAGAGAGCCACATGTGGTGTGCATTAAGCCACTATATTTTTAACCAAAGCGTATTTACATTTGCTGAAGTTTCCATTGCCTGTTCACTGGTGCTCGCCACAAGTTAAGGAATGAATCACAACCAGGGCATGTGCAACGTCTCTCTCTCTCTCTCACTTTCCCTCGCTGCCTCTCCCCCCTTCGCTCCTTCGCTTTTACCATTTAACCCTCTCGCTTACTTTCACCGCTGTGGCTCCCTCTCCCACCCATTCCAGCAGACACTCACCCAAGCTGCATGTCACTGAGTCACGGCGAAGAGGCCGTTTCCCTTTATTTGTTGTTGTCCAGCTTTTTCGCCGTTTCCTCCCTGTGTGGGAGGGAGCAGTGGTAAAAAGACCACTGATCAAGTTTGCGAGTGGTCATTTCCGTGATTGCACCCACTGAATCAAGGTCAAGCTCCGCGATACCTCTGCTGAAACACGATGTCGCTGCGAACGATGAGCAACAAGGCAGGATGGATGACAGAGCTGTGGTAAAATCCAAAAAACGCCACTCTTAAATAAACAGTGTAGCCTGTACGGTTGAAAACAAAACCGCTTCCCACTTCTCCCAAATCAAATTTAAATAATTTCCTTGTCAGCTGTTTGTGCTTAAATGCACCGACAGTCCTTTGTGGATCAGCCGGTGCTGAATTCATAGTCTGAATCAGTAGAAAATACTTGAACCCTTCATCACTGCCACAGCAGCGCTCACTCAAACTTGAGTCTCATTGCTGGGAGGGAGAGTAGAGGCTTGAGTCATTGCTCGCTGCCCCCCAAAATGTATAAAATGTTATTAAAAATTGATTGAAAACGAAGACAAGGTAAAAGAAAAGGCCAAAGGATGTCTTACTGTTCTCTACGCTCGTGTCCCCTGTGAGTTCTCTTCGGGGTTAGGCTCAGGTGGGGTGAGGGGAGGAGGATGAACTTGGTAATATGGGGACCCCCCTCCTCCTGGCTTTACTTAGTCACGGAGGGGGATCCCCTGGAGAGGAAAGCCCATACATGCACAACACCTTCACCTCTCCGCTCCCTGAAATTGGACACTCACGACCCCTTCTAGGTTGAATTTCCCTTTTCTTCACCCCTTCCTCTCCGTCTACCTTGGGTTCTCTATTTCCTCCTTTTCTCTCGTTTCATTCCCTCATTCTCAATTCTTCTTACCTCTCTCCTGGATACCCGTTAAAGACATTAGCCGGCGTGGAGCTCCGCGCTAGCGGGATCCCCGCGCTCGTGCCTGCCATCGACATTTCAGCGGTTTGTTTTCCGTCTCTGTGGTGTCGAGAAGAAGAGAGCGCGAGAGAGAGAGAGAGAGAGAGAGATCGAAAGAGAGGTTGTCTGTCTACTACTTAGTCTGCTTTTATGTAAACTTTAATGACCCACCACTTCCAGGGTCTCCTAAGTCAAAAAGCCCATTACAGACAGACCCGCACACTCCACACACACATGCACACACAGGAACACATACATCACTCACTAATGGCAACTATCTATGAGCAAGTATGAGTGTGGAAAAGTACTCATGTCCCAAATACACTGCAAAATATTGTATTTTGGCATTTTAATCATAGAATCCTGCTGTTTCATGAAGGTTCTCAGACTTACAATTTCTCTGATTGTTGATTTAGAAGGCCCAAACTGGGATGAGGAAAAAAAAGAAACCAATAAAATTATAATTATATTACAGATTTATTCTATAACTTTGGTTTTATTTTCCTCTGGAAAAGTTCATGACTAAATGCACCCATGAAATACAGAGCATCCCACCGCAATAATTACCACTCGCAGACATGTGCTCGCACACACACAGTGGGGCACACACATGCGTATGTACAGCCGAGCTCTTTGTACAGCACGACACCAATCACCGCTTTTGCCACTGTGGTGACAGCCATTACTGTCGCTGCCATCAAAGGTCAGGACGGCTGCTCACTTTCCAAAATTGACTCCAATAAACACCTTCCAGAAAATTCCACAAATCCTGAGGAGCAACAGACGGTTTTTGAGTGTCGCAATCCAACTTGTGTGAATAATTATACACAGTCCAGCTCATCCAAGTTGAGTCAGAGGGAGATCACACACAGCACAAAAGCCTATTAGCACAAATGAGACAGCTGTAAATCATAAATACATGTATTTCTTCAACCGTTTCCATTTTCTTTTGCAAAGTCTACAACGTTGCTGCTTTTAGCGTAAACATACCCAGATGCCTGTTTTGGAATTGCCTGCAGATTACAATTCATTACTGAACTCTTAAATAATGGGTGACATCGATATTTGAGCGATTGTCCCATTAACAGTTTCTGGTTACGTTTGAGAACGGAGACACCAGAAGCATCCACTAGTCCTTGGCAAGTCAATGACACTGGTGCTCCGTGTCACCACTTAAGTTTACACTTGTTTTAGGGACCGTGGCCATTATCTGAAAAGGGACAAAATGAGTACTCAATTCAATAAACATGAAGTAAAGTAGAAAGTTGAGTACCTCTAAAGTCAAAAAACATGATCTACTTCATAAATCTGCCTTATATTAGTATTGCTAGTGAGAGCATATGCTTTAATTTTTAATTATTAATTAACTATTTTAATTTTTTCAACCTATTATACTGTTAAATCATAGCTTCCCTCTGTCTGTCTCTCGCTGCCACTTTAATCTTCCTCTCCTCCTCTCTGTATTGTTTGGATTGTCTGTCTGCACCCCCTGAGATGTCCTCCGTATCAAATGAGCAGAGCTTATAGCCGTTGCCACTGCGGGAGACCTTAACGCGCCGTGAAAAATAATTACGTTCACTTTTCAAATGGCGCGTCCTCCCCTCCGTCACCCACAGGATAACTGATGCAAACTCTGCACATCCACTGCATGCGCCGGTGTGTTTGTTGTTGTGTACGTGTGTGCGCACTGTTGCTGCCAGCCCGCGGGCCTGTTTGCGTTCGGTAGGAAGTGTTTTCAGTGAGTCATCCGCGAGGGATTCCCTGTAGAGCGGAAACGGAAAAGACGAGACCCTCAGAGGGTAGGAATAAAGAGGGGAGGAAGAGGGGAGGCAGAAAAAGACAGGACTTCCTTAGAAATCCTTCTTGTGACCTTGCGCGCTGAGACATCGGAGCATAGGAGTGATCGCATCCTTCCCTGACGTTGACTCTTGTTTAGTTCATGAATGCCAAGCGTAGAGTCAGTTTCTAAAAGAAATCAATACGACTGCTTTTCCTGCTGTGCTTTTTTTTTTCGTCGGTCACAGACCACACATAGCAGGGAGAGCAAAGTAATCAGACTGAAACTAGATAATGATAGACTCAAGAACCTCAGTCCAAATTTTTGTTTCTGCTGTAATGTAAACATTCCTTTTAACGGTAATTACTGTTGACATGTATTTTTAATCTTTTTAATCTTTTTTTTTTCTTCTGCCGCAGAGAGTTGTAGCCTTCACGCAGCTGCAATGTGGACTTTTTATGAAACTTTCCGTCTTCTTTCGCATTGTTCTGCTTGGTTCGATTTTGCTGTTATTTTATTATTTGTGTGCGTTGCGGTCGTGCCAGTGTTTTGGTTTGCCCAAACCGCTCTTTTGGCACGAGAGTCGGAGGACATACCTGGCGCACCTATTGCAGTGTGTGTTCTGGCTTGCCCCGCTTTCTGCGGATGGAATGAGTGCTAGAGGCAGGGAAAATAGAGAGACAGACAGACAGACAGACAGACAAACAGAGAGAGAGAGAGAGAGAGCTGGGGAAAGCCTACACTCTGACTCAAAGGGGAGGTAAGGGAATTCCCTGGTGAGCTGGATAGTTTTTACATCTGGTGGGATTGGAGCGTTGCCTGGAGCTCGGCAGCACCACGCAGCTTGGGCTGCAGCTTCTCCACCTCTGCTTCAGGCCGGTCGAGCTCACAGCCAAGACTAAGAGAATTGTGAGCTACAGTATAATCTGTAACATTAGGACAGCGTAGTCCACGACAATACCCCTAGGCTATTACTCTTGTCATGTGGAAACTCCTCAGCAACAGGCTGAAGTATTTGGGTTCTCATACCTTCATAATTCAAGGAGCGCAGGCCTTACAGACTGGGATTGAGTTCACTCAGAGGCTATTTATACTCCGCTAAACACTTCTACCTTGGGCAAGTCTAAACACCAGACAAATCGGTCGATGTATTGTACTTCTAGCACAATGTCTAGACTGCCCTTTGGCTTCAGGCAAGGATAACCTCCATAATCTTGGCTCATAGTTTTGGCACTCTGGCAGTGTGAGGTCGACCTCCACCCCTGCTTCAGGCTAGAGATCAGAGAGGTATGACTTACAGTATCCTGTCTAATTAGGATGGTATACTGCCCCAAAATCAATGATTATGTATAATAATTGTAGTTCTTGGAGAAGCCCTCTAACACAGCTGCGAGGGCTTAGCCTCTCATGCCACCCTCCTTAAAATGAAGCATGTCTGGGGGTGTACCTGAGGGAGTTAATGAGCAAAGAGTGAATCATAGAGTACTGAAGGGCGAGATGTCACTGCAGCCTGTAATGAGATTAATTTCTGCCTGCTGAGCCTGTACTTTCAATGTGTTAATCTGCAAGGACGCAGAGTTAAACCTATAGGCTCCTGCTTTAAGGTGAGGCTTATGTGAAACAGAACTGAAAGTTTGCCTCTCGCCCACAGAGCCTCCGGCTCATTAAAACGTATATCTTTTATGATGTCAAGATGCATCAGCAACAGGCTGGTGCACCATGCTGGAATGCCTCCGCTTTGGGCACGTCTGTTCATCAAAGTCATTCGTTAGAGCTTATCACTATCAAAACAGAAAGATGTCTAGATTGTCCTCTGGCCTCCACCCATTCTTCAGACACGTATGAACATGTTATAACCAGATGGTTCATTTCAGACAGAGACATTTGCTTCCATTGTCCATTATGGGGCAAATCTTAAGGAATATCCCCTCCATCAATAAGAATACTGATATACCTTGAAACGCTACTCACCCTACATTTGGTTTGAGGGTCCATAAGCAAGGGTCTTGCTGTGACCCTCCGTAGACAAACAGGCCTATTATACAACTGTAAATGTCGGGATGATCTACCACCCCTCTCTGTCTTTAGATCATTTTCAGACACAATGCCACACAGCTGGAGTCTTGATAAAAGGATCAGATCTGACCGTCCTCCTCAGCCTGCGCCTATAGGTCAAGTCAGCTCACGCTTTGCCTGTCAAACACCACGAATAACTCACTTCCTGACTATAAAACCATCAGAAATCCACCCTCAGGTCATAATTTATACGGAAGCCTCTCAATCTGAAGCAGACCCACCTTTCTCCAATTTCACCAGTCCTGGGATTGGCAGAGGTCAGGTGCTTCAGAGAGGAGAGCAGCTGCACCTCTGCGATCAGTCATGGGGGAAACCGTTCGGCCCTTTTTGCCTTTGCTGCTCATTGGACAACAAGATAATTGCTGTGAAAATATGTGTAAAATTTCAGAAGCATTTTGAGGCCAGGCAGCAGCAGCACAAGCGGAGTGGTACTAAAACGGAAAATAACCTTGACATATGTAAACAGGAAGGAGAGTAAAAAATACTCCTGAACTTCATCTCTGGAAAAGAGACATTGCTGCAAAATACGTCTGGGTTGTTTCACAAGACAACCCCCGCAATTAAACACGTGAATCATATTTTCCATTCTCAAAAATACTGAAGAGAACTTTCTTTGGTCAGTGGAGGTTGTTGTGCACCACACAACACTTTTTTGAAGGAAAAGTCACATCTGGAAAGCCAAAACCTGGAAGGTCAATGTGAGGACAAAAATGTCATTACTCAGCTATCTGTGGCTTTGTAAAAAAAAAAAAAAAACAGTCTTATCTGGAATGTGCAAGATATTAAACCCAATGCATGTTAGAAGTATATAGTTGGTATCTGCAGTGGTTGCTTGCCTTTTGATGGTCCCAACAAGTGTACACCAAGAGGAGGACACAGTCTCTACATCTTAATCATGAACCAAAGTCAACAACAAATGAGAGGCTTTGTATGCGTGAGGTTTACTCCAACAGCAACACTGTTGCCGTGCTGTCACGTTCACAACATTATGTGCTGTCGGGAGCTGAAGCAGCGATGACTCCAAGAAGCCTCACCCTACATGTGCTCTAATTGCCTGATGAATGAGCGTGTTGTCCTGGTTGTCTGTGTCGGTGTTTGTCTTTGTGGATCCCATTTGCACAAGTGAGTCATGTAGAGCAACAGGCGGATGGCTGGTTTACCTTCAAGATGAGAGAATAAGTGTGTGTTTCTATTTCTGTTTGCGTGCGTCCATTCATTGCTCTGTTAAAATATGACGGGATTGTACCAAGACTTCTCCAGGCAAGCGTATTGTTTCGTGCCTCCCCCTCTGACCGCTCAAGTTGAAGGCCAGAGCAAAGGTGGAGGATACCGTGTGTGCGTGTGTCTGCATCTGCGTGTGTGCATTGCGCGTGGGTGGAGGCTGCGCGAAGGAGGAGGTGTTGTCGGGAACAGAAGCATTTTGCAGATGTTGCAGGGAAGAAGGAGTGAATGGAAAGTTCTGTGGTTATCAGTCGTACAGCACTCTCTGACTCGCAAAGGTATGCCACATGTGGCCCCCGTCCCGGTTCACTCTCAGTTTTAGGTTTGCTAAGCCTGATGGAGTAATCGTTGAAACGTTTGGTGGAACAAAGTGGCTGAGAAAAGGTGAGAGAAAAGACGAAGAGGAAGGTAGGGAGGGAAGGAGAAGGAGAAAAGTTTGAAAAACATGTTTACTCGTGGAGGCTGGGGTTGACGTCGTAGTCTAAGGTTTCCCTCTTGGAGTGTCTCCCAGAGCGGAGGCGGGTGAGATTCCCTCTTGGTTCCCCTAGACGTAACATGAGGAACGCTCATCTCTGTTTGTCTCTGTCTCTCTCCCTCTCTCTGACCTTCTCTCTGTCTGTGCTCACTCTAATTGCCCTTCCATGCTCTTAGCCACTTCACAGCATTACGTGTGCCTCGTTCCTTTGAGCATCTCAATCGCCTGCCACATGCACAGTATCGCTGCCGTGCCCCGTGGCAGTCCCGGTGTGCCAGCCTGCTTCTGCTCCCCGCTCATCCACATCATCTCCATTACATCGAGGCCCATTTCTCCATATGCAACTCTTATTTCCCCCAGTTCAAATAGAAAATCCTTATCTGATCTGTTCGCCGTCTGTTTTTCTCTTTCGCTCAGTTTTAATATGGCCATTTTGGAAAGAGATATCTACTGATGTTCACTCTCTGAATAATAAAGCTGACCACCCGCCCCCACTACCACAGCTCACCAATAATAAGCCAACCGTGACTGGGATCCTTTATTCTTTCGCTCGCTGCATGATGTGAAAAACATCATGCTTTGGAAAAAAGTAAGGGTTTTACATCTTCCAGAGCTGCTAGACTTCTGCTATCAGTTATTTGGAAACTGAGTTTGATTATCTTATCTGATGGCTTCCTGTCCCAGAGGCAAAGCGCAGCGTTTCAGCAGCGGCTGCACTGCTGTATCCATAAAGGCACAGCTGCCACCTTCCCCTGCTAACACACAGTAGCACGGTGCCCATGCTATTCCCTCGCATGCTGTGCCACTGACACAAAGGCTGTTCTGTGTCACTTCTATTTCTGACAGCCCTAATGAGTCATCGGTTTTGAAAAAAAAGAAAAAAAAAAGAAAAAAAGTGGCACTGTGGTCGGTGCTGATTGCCCTAGCAGAGCCCAGAGCGTCTGCTCGCTAAGGTGTGGCATGAAATCACAGAGAAAGCCTAAAGAATGCGAGCTGAGCTTCTGCAGGCTCTCAGCAGCTGCAGTAGCTCACGGGCCTTTTATTGCATGGCAGCGAGGGAAACCTCCTTACCACAACAAGATGGAGATGACAGGAAAAAGAGAACAAACAAAAGCTGCTTTTTTTGTCGTTTCACAGAGCAGAGTTCAGAATAGAGTAAGGGAGAAAAAAGTATCTAATTAAGGTTTAAGGAAGGGCCAAAATAACTTAATTGAGATGAATAAAATATAGTGTGCAGTCCCAGAGGAAGATTAAACAAACTTGACCTGACCTAAGGCTGCATTTGTAACTTAATATTGCATAAAATATCATGCAATTGAGCCAAATACTCACCATAATGCTCTAAAACTTATAGTAATATCTTCCCTTTGTGTTGTTTAGCATTTTTAGTCCAGAAACTAAAGGTTTTCACTTTCACTTCCTAAATGCTTGGCAGTTCTGCAATGGCTAATTGATAAATTGTTTATAATGATGATACCCTAACCCACCCCAGGAGCACACACCTCTTCTCCTTTACTGATATGAGGATCATCTGCAGAGCACGGCCACCCTCCATTTAAAGTCTGTCTTGTTTGTATACTAATGCAGTTCATAATGAGCCACGCTTAACGTTGTATTTTATTCTTTTGTCAATAGATGGGCATCATCTGTGGGAGACGGAAGCCAAAGTTGACAAGAACTCTGTCAAATCTGTAAGTGCACCTCACCAACACGACTCACTGCAAATGCTCCTGCTGCCTTCAGTCCCACCCTCCCTTGACACTTCCTCCTTTCCTCTCGCTGTCTCCTCCTCATCTGTCCCATGTAATGATGTAACCTTTGCTAAGACGTTGCGATTTGCGACATAGACAATGATGATTAGCCCATGCAATCCTGAATGGAATTTTCACAAAATCTCTGTACCCTCTCGGAGTAAACAGGGGCTGTCGCATTGTTTTTGCATCTCAAAAACACACAGAAACACGCACACACACACACACACACACTCACACGCACTCACACCACAGCCCTCCCAGCATAGCCAGACATTTAGTTCACAGCAGAGTGTTATGGTGTGGTGAATTGGACCTCAACACCTCGTCTGTGCCTGGGATCACGCAGCCAAGAGCGGATTACACCCCTGCTTTTACCTGCTGCTTTTTTATGAGAGCCATAATGAGAAAATACTGACGCTCAGTCACACGTTCAGATCGTGTTAATATAAAACGGAGCGAAAGCGATCGTCAGGAGAGGGAATGAAGCAGACGTTGTTCGTGTCACAGAAAGCTAGTCGAGCTCTGGAGTTAATTAAGATTTCACTGAGGTTCGTCAGATCTGCTTTCAGTGCGGAGAGTCAAGTACAGGATCTGTGAAAACCTGTTTGCTTGTGCCTGATGACAGTATGTTTTGAATTGCTGATGCCTTTCATCAGCGGCGTCTCACCCCCCCTTTCCCCCCTTCCCCCTTTTTGTGTAAACTAACCGAGGCAATTTACGCTTGCACAGGCTCTGAAATAAACCACACGCATGTAAAAGCTGCAACTTGAGGGTGTTTTTGTCCTCGTTATTGTTGTTATTTCACTCAGGTAAATGACTTGGTTGCATCAGGAGGGTAAATATGGACTCTGGTGTCTAATTGGCCTGTAGGGCTGCCTGATGCGCTATGGCTGGAGCCCCACATGCTGGAAAATTAGCGGGCGTGCAAGGCTCGGCCGGGGGCGGCGGTGTGGGGAGGCGAGGTCGATGAAAGGCAAATACAGCAGTGTGTTTATTTGTAGATCTAACAAACAAGTAAAGAGAGACAGCAAGAGAACGCTGGCCTTCTTCTTATGTCAGCTGCCTCCAGACTACCTTAAATTGCTCCAGCCGGCCTGGCTGACTGTGTTTTTATTGCCATCCAGAGCGTGCTAACTTTCATTGGTTAGGACGGAGAGGGAAAGCCATGTGCACACACTCACTCAGCCACCTGCAGGTTTTCTTTGTCGTCATCTGGAGGGCAGACCGGGGCTGGGGATGCAGACCCCTCGCCCCACCCTACGGCTCCCTCCATCCACGGTGATGACCAACAAAAACCTGTTTCCCTGAGTTCCCCCATTCTGGCCTGCTCAGGCCCCCGCGAGGCTGACAGCCATCCCATGAATTAGACACAAACGCTCAGACAAATTCTCTCCATGTTCCCTTGTCAGAAAGAAAGCAGTCGAAAGTACACATCCGTCCAGACTTGCAGAGGTTGTGGCCTGGGGGGGGGGCAACATGCGAGCCTCTCCACAGGGAGGCATGGCTGTGCAAACAAATAAGCCCGCCACCTCCCTCCTCTCGCGCTGTATAGAGACAAAGCTAAAGCCCTGGGGTTTTCCTCAGAGACAAACACGGGCACTGGACCAACCTCGTGGGCTCCACTACTGCACCTACACAGTCCACACAAGCTCATTTAGACCAGTTCCCAGTCCGGCCTGTTGGAGCTGCTGTGCTAAATGAAGGCCAGATGCAAAATAAACATAGCTGTTGATTGATAAGCTGCAGGAAGTCACACGACACAGTTACATTTGGAGAGTGAAATGAAATTAAATCCGATAAGTAAATACAACTATTTTTTTTATGGCAGTCTCCTCTCATAAATGTGGAATATCTTATTGTATCTTATTTGTATTGTAGAGCACTATTGTTGTGGAGGTCCCGCCCTACAGGAACCAGAGAATATCCAGCCCGGTGCAGGTTAACTTCTATGTCTGCAATGGCAAGAGGAAGAGGAGCCAGTACCAGCGCTTCACCTACCTGCCTCCTAATGGTAATGATCATACATGCATCACACATTTCCCACCTTTTTACTGCCAGCGAAATTCTCCAGGACACCCGTCCACTAGTTTAGCACGTGCCATTTGAAATTTGTGGGCAGCTTTTGGTCTGTCGCTTGGCCGCAACCTGTGAGTAAGAGCAGAAGATGTGAGGTGTGTTTATTCTGTAGTGAGAGCGCGTTCCCCAGCGATGAGGTGTACCTGCTGAGTGACAGAGCCTCCGAGCACTGTTGATGTAGAGGAGTCAATCCCCTGGTGACCTGACTTTCATACCCCGCCTCACACAATGCCCTCCTGCTTCACCAACACATCAACGCGCTCACAGATACGCACACACACACACATGCATCCACCAGGCAGTGCTTTGCCCTGTCATTCATGTAGCAACCTGAAAACCCAGGAATACCTCTCTCTGTGTTCATCATGTGTCCCTGGCCTCAGTGTTTATAGATGGCTTTCACGTTGGAATTTGGAGAATGTATTGCTGAGAGTTTAGAGAAGAGTTCACACTCAAAATGACATTGTGAGCTATTGACTTTTCACTATGGCCACAGGTGAAATATCAGCTTCGGTATCACTTTCAACCATCCGCCCAGAATGCTGTTATTATCTTTATGTAGCCAGAGAAAGTTGACTAAGCATGTTTGCTCTTCTTCTCGCTAAACAAGAAGCCAAAGTCCTTTGCTGTTGGCTGTTGGGCAGCTTCACTGAAGCAGGCGGGAGTTTTGTACCTTTTGTGAGGCACTAAACAGCTTTTCCGCCACCTGAACAATAGCTGATGAAGGCGGGTTTAGTGATGCTCCATCTGCCGCATATTCCCCCCACACATTGTCCCAGCCGGTGTCGGGATTCCCACCAGCAACCCTCCATTTAAAGACCCACCTCCCTCTCATGATAAGCAGTGAAATCCATTAGATCAAAACGCTGGTATCTTGTTTTCATTGATTATGTCTAATGGGTCTAATGCGGCTGGGATGGTATGCTTTGTGCTCTGAGTCTACAGCTGTTAATAAGATGTGACATTTAGATTATCAGCGGATGTATTTATGGACGCAGGAGATACAAGTGATTGGGATTTTGGATGAGACTCTGAGAGAAAGTGGAGCAGGACCCTATTTGGAGATGCCTGATTGTACGATGAACGAGTGCTTCATGGGTAACTGGACCAGTGTGGGGCAGACAAACTGTGGCCTTATATAGCATATCCATTTCAATATGCTGTACTTCCACCGAGAAAGAGAGATGATGAGACATAGAGGCCTCTCAGCCTCCGCCATGCATCTCTAAGTCATTTCCCTGAGCATAAACACTGCTCTAATTAAAAGATGACTTGTTGTGTTCTCTCTTTCGCTGCCAAGTAAACCACAAGTACAGTGTGGACCACACAGGCAGGGCCAGTGTCTGCTCAAAGGAGCATAATTAACTAACAAGTGTTAAAGTCAAAGAGACCATAAATCACCAGCTATTGAGTTCTATTTAGAGATTTACCACACTTTTGAAGGTGCACATTAAACCTCACAACATAGCACGTTTCTAGAAAACCGACATTCAGCGTTTAAATCGAAGAGGGAGCACATGTGTTGTCATATTACAATATCGTATGTGGGCCTGTGCAGTCACAAGCAGAGCTGCAACTTGCTATACATGAAGGCTGTATTATAGCCTAATGTATAATTGCAGGGCTCAACTACCATAGCTGTAATTAGAAATGCAGAAAAAATAGAAATGCAGTGCCGAAAATGTATGTTTTTGATTTCTTCTCCATGATGCTAGCTGGCCTAGAGACTAATCAGCGCTCGCCGCATTCATAAAGAACGCCGTATAAAGGTTATAATCAGCGTAAACAGACCCTCTGTGCCAATGATGATTGTAATACATTCATGGTTTCAATACAGCAACAAAGAATGAGGAAATCCAGCCGCTGTTTGCTTTTTGAGGGTTTCAGTGTGTGTGTCAACACTGAGAGAAACAACCAACACTGTGGCCAGGTACTCGGGGTGGGCTGGGGAGGAGGACACCCACACACACACGCGCGCAAACACACACGAGCTGCTGTCAACACTTTTGCGCTCGCTTGTATGAAAAGACTCTTCCGGCCTGCTGTCCCACTTCAAGCACAGTTGTGGTCACTGACGTTGTTTAGAGAGAACATTTCTTTCACACTCTGGTGTCTGCTCGTCTATAAAAAGGCAAACCCGACCCCGAAAATAGCCTGACTTGTTTGAAACAGCGGAAGGATGAAGCAAACACTCTCTGGGACACAGATGCTAGTGAAAACCACTTTTATTTTCCACTCGGGTCACGTGACCATCCTGTTATTCTTCGGCCTGATGCAAATGCGGTTGTCACCTACTGTTGCTGAACACCGATGCCTGCAGTTGAAGAACTAAACTGACGTGCTGTACGTGCCTCTCAGCTCCAATCACACACATCATGTCGCTGTATAGTTTCAGACGTGTAAATGGATTTTTAATGTCCTGCATCCAACATGAAATTTTAACATTAACTGCTGCAGTCTGTCGTGGAATCATAGCTGTCCTCACTCTTACAGCTGACTGATGAAGATAAGCCTCAGCCCATTTAAAACAGGAATTCAAGCCAATCAGAAACACCCCCTTTGTGATTTGTCATTAGCACTGTGGAGTATGGCAGGGAGCGTGTAGGTTGAGTGTCTGTGTGAGCAAAGCAATCCTTCAGCTGGGCTTCAGAAGTTTACTCTTGGTGTTCCACAAACACCTGATTTTAAAGAATGTGTTAAAGTTAAATACTGCACACAACAGTTAAGCCAATTATATGACATTTTTGCTGCTCGTGAGTTATTGAATATTAGGTAAAGCTGCCTCCGCTGCATCAAGACGACACATGATGTGGAGATGAGCCGTCAGCAGTGCCGGTCTGTGATGTCGACATGTAGAAACGGTACAGATGTCCTTGTCTGGCTCCTGGAATGAGCCTCCCTTTTCCGAGCTCCCTTCCAATCATTCTCGCGTGAGTAAGGGGTCGTGACGTGCTGCTCTTCAAATAAGAAACAGTTTTTCACCAACCACATTAAACAACAAACGCCAAAAAAGTGCTGGCAGCGGCCGAAGCTGGAGCGAAGAACTTCTCGGAACCCCTTTATTTTTACAGGCCGTTTGGAGATTCCTCTGTAATATCAAGTTCTATTCTTAACGCAAACGGGTGCCGACTCCCCCTGCCGCGTGGGTTTGTGGTTGGAGTTGGAGAGGGGAAAGTCAGAAGCATGTTCTGTGACACAGAGGAAAAGTTGATGAACCACACATTGTTCTTTTTTTTTTTTTTCGTAAATATTTGCACAGTCATGTTTTTTCCGAAAATCGGACAAAGCCTGAACTGTTTCTGTCATGTCTACAGCTTTGGGCTTTGTCAGACTCACCTACAGTACACCAAGGCCCACAGTACACTGGGTGACCAGATTGCCTACACAGTGGGACGTGGTGCACCAGGTACCTTTGAGTTAATGAACTACCACCTGCTCCATGTTAAATGTCACTGGAGATTCATGCCGCTAGAACAAGATGAGTTCAGCATTTCTGCGACAACACTATCCCTGATTATTTCGCATCCCAGCCAAAAAGCATCATAAATGAGAATGAGAAGCTCTTATATGTCCAAATTCCCTTTGCCTGATGGCTACAAGTAGAGAGGGTCTCCTTTGGAAGATAATTTACAAATCTAGATAATCCGTGTTTGCTTGCCCTTCCTAATAAAATGCACTAATACAGGCACAGACAGCACACATCTACGTCTCGACTCCCATTCCCCTCAGAGGAAACGAGCGCTCAATAAAATACCCAGATCAGGCCTGATCATTTTAATACGAGCGGAGGGGAAAATGCCAGAGATGGAGAGAAAACCATGTGCAGAACATCAACTGTCTGTGGGCCATAACCCACAGGTTGGGAGGAAATAAAAGCCAGCTGAAGCTGGGACTCGCCTGGTGAATCTGTTTTCTCAGCGCACATGCAAAGTGGAAAGGAGACGCACAGATGGATCAATCCGGAGGGAGAGCGCTGTTTGTGTCTGAGGCAGAGGAGGGAGAAGCTCGGGGGGGGGGGGGGGGGGTTAAAGAACTTTAAAGAAAGGCCATTAGTCCAGCATGATTTGATTTCCTGTTTTGCCAGTCTTGCTCATAGTCAAAAGGCATACAGGAAAATAATGTTGACAAATTACCTCACTGGGAATGAATACCTTGAGATGCAATAAGCCCAACTCCTCTTTCAAAAATACACCTGTCATTCATCCAGCAGGATCCCAAAGTGTGACCGCAGAGGACAACAGCATCCCCTCGCTTCTGAGCTACTGCTGAGCCATCCTGTTTCCTTAAATTCAATTCTCGTGTTGGTTACAGTCACAGGCAGGAACTCTTGTGACTAAGATTTGTTTAATCTTAAGAAGGGCATCCAGATAAAGCCGCAAACACAAACATGTAGACCATTTGCTTTTCTCATTGCTCTGCTTTTCTTCGGTATGAATTAACAGTCGTCAGTATGCTTTGTTTACACTGTTCGAACTCATCTTCTTACTTCCTTTAGAACATTTCAAGTGCAACCTCAAAACCACAACTTCCTTAAAAAATGTAAAAGAAGTATTGTCGCTCATGTATCTGCACACAAATCAGCGGACAGGATCCATCAAGCTTGATGATAAATGATTTATTTAACAGGTCACCATATGTTTCAACTCACAGACCCAGTTCTTAAATTTCAGCTAAAACGAAAAAAATGATCAAATCAGATTATGACTTGTTCACATGACAACTCTGACATCACACTCTTGGCTCAGTGGCACCCTGCCACCCATTCACACTGAAGAGAAGGCATCGAGGAGGGAGAGAATCGCTGAGGGAAGTGGCTGTGGCTTTAGTGTACGCCGTTTGACGCCCTGTTATTCCCCAGGCTGCGGAGAGGAGGCCCGCGCATCATGGGACTCGCCTTACGATGCTCCCCGAGCCACCGGGCCTGCTCCCTGGGCTCTGAGAGCAGACGGGGCTGACGCAAATGCGCTCCCTGCTCTGCATTATCACCACATCGCAGCTCAGCGCCCCAGAGGCTGCAGGCGCGATTCACGTCCTTTCAAATCCAACTCCCACAAAAATAATAAGACGTTGAAAAACAGCCTGCTTTTCAAATGAGACCGAGCGCTTCATGCATTGCATCTGCACCCTTTGCTTTTGCTCTGTCAAAGGTTCTATTGTGTACAAGCGCAAACACAAAGTTTAGACAGACATCTTATTCATATTGACATCTGCTCGCCTTTGAGTAAATGTCACTTGGAGCAAGTTCAGCCAAAAACTCTTAATGGTTGGCATCAAACGCTCACCACACCCATTAACACATTTTAACAATGTGTAGAAATAGAAACAGTGTGCCCATTGTGACTCAGAAGCCTTTGCTATGCATCTGGGTATCTTAACACTGGCCTATTAGTTTTGTGCTGGCGCAGTCTGTGCATGTGTACTTACATAAGAACTCACCAGTGAGCTTTTTAATGTGGCCTCCATCTCTCAACCCAGGCCCATATAGCTCCGTTTCGAAATTTTTAATTAATAGAAAGATGTTTTCAATAAGTGAACTGGAAGCATGTGAGACCTGTCAGTCAGAACTAATCAGGAAACAGTGCAGACCGTCTGCACTGGATTAGAAATTAGCTGCGAGGAGGCAGGATGATCAAGTGGGGTCACTGCGCTGCGCTGCATTAGCTGAGGCCTGAAGCTCCTGAAACCACAGGCGCAGCTCTACAGCATCTTAAGGAGCTCAGGCGGCCTAATCAAAATCAAATCATCTCCTTTTTCCTCCCCTCTCTCCCTCTATCTTTTGGTCCTGAGAGAAACAATTACTGCTACAGCGGAGGAGGAAACCAAGGGGTCCCGAGCTTCTTGAGCAGCAGCAGCAGCAGCAGCAACAGCAGAAGCCCAGTGCTTTAAAGTAGTCTTTTATTGGATATCAGAGCTGGAGGAGAGTCCAAAGAAAATAGGTCTTATTCATGATTAGAGCCAGCTGTGGCTTTCCACACTGATGACTCATCCATTTTTCTTTCCCCCCTATTCTTTTGCTTTTTTTCACGGTGTGGTAAAGAGGGGTGGCGGTTGGGAGGCGTGAGGGTTTCTCTGTTAGAGAGCTCAGCCAAGTTGACACCGAGCCCATATCCACTGGTGGTTGTTTGTTTGGATAATGGAGGGTATCGCGGCCGCAATTGTGCCTGCTCACTGCTTTGCTCAGACTCACTCGTGCACTCAGTGCGCCACGTGGATTCCCTGCACGTTTTTTAATATCTCCACCTTTCTTTCTACTTTTTTTCCCCCCAGTGCCGATTATAAAGACAGAACCCAGTGATGAATATGATTCTCTGGGGACTGCGAGACTGCCCATGCATTCAAAGCCCTATTACAGCCAGCCCAGGCTGACTCCCATCATGCCTGTAGCCGATCCTGATGCCTGCCTGGTTGGTGGCTACCCTCCCTGCCCACCTCGCCATGCTGCCATGCCATCGACGTCCCCCAGCTCCAGCCCCACGCTGCATGACCTGTCCCCCGTCGCATACAGCAAGTGCATCCCCAACAGCCCCGGCCATGCAGCGCCACTAGGCCCCCTGGTGCCCCCCATCCAGGAGACCCCTGGCTGCCCCAGCCTCGCCCACCCAGCATCGCCAGACCACAGCTCCTCCCTAGGGTTGCTCCATTCCCAGGGCAGCCCCAACCACCTCAACAGCCCCGGGCCGCATGTTTACCACCCTATCTATGCCAACAGCAGTCCCTCATCCTCCCCGGTATCCCACCCTTCCACTCCCGGTGGGACTGCGGAGAGCCCGTTCGTTCAGGCCTACAGCCCCAGTCAGGCTCAGGCGGCAGCCAGCTCACCCAGCCTGTTACCTGAGGATGCCAGCCCCCCTTCAATGGCCATCACCGTCAAACAGGAGCCCCAGGAACTGGACCAGATGTACCTAGATGATGGTGAGTTACAAGAAACAAGGTGTACATGCACTGTTTCCATTTGATAATCTTTTGAATAATGCGAGGGATTTTGTTTTTCTAGATGAAAGCTTCTCTTTATGAGCTCCCTGTCATGCCAAAAGTGGCTGTTTACGTAGCACATTACATTTATTTAACACCTTTTGCTTATCTGCAAGCTCACACACATAGCCACACCCTGCCGCACCTCTCAGTATTTCCTGATGAAATTGTGGCGGCAGATTTACGTCAGATTTGTGTAATTTTAGACTTGGCAGATTTATTTGCTTTTGGCGCAACGTGCCGTCCGGCTTATGTTGTCCAAGTGGCTGCTTTACTTTAAAACAGTGGATTGCCTTGATGGGATTTTGAAACAATCTGTCAAAACATCAGAGCGCCGAGGTCAGCCGGGGTGCAGCAGAACAAAAACAGTGGCACACGCGTAGCGAACCAAACTGTTGACACAACGACTAATGAAGGAAGCAAAACAATGGGTAGGGGTTTCCTGAACTGAGCCATTTTTCCCCCCATCTTTCTGGGAGGGATGGCGGGAGGCAGGAGGCGAGGCTTTGTTTTCCCGTCTTTTCCCCGTGGAGTCGACACCATGCGGCTGTCGTCATCAGGGGAGGCTGTGGGGTCACTGGTCTCCCTCTGGCAATGAAACCAGTCACACCCAAGGGACCATATGGCCCAGTTTATTGCCTCCTGTGTCCATGCCACATTATGTCTCTCAGGTCACCAACCTGTTATCTGTGTTATCAGAGGCTCCGCGTGTTGTTATTCCATATATTCATGGAACACATCAATGGCACTGTGCCAGGTTGAAATGTTAAAATCCCCCTGCAGCCTAATGGAGGTGGGGGGAAGACAAGTCCACACTGAACTCAGAAATATCACCCTTCCTGTGTACCTTTTGTTCAGTAAACTGTGTAGTGTGTGTGTTTGTGTTTGTGTGTGTGTGTGGTGCATGCGTGTCCATGTGTGTGTGTGTGTGTGTGTGTGTGTGTGCGCATTTCACTCAACAGCTCTGGGAGTAGAGGGGTGATAGGCATGAGGAGACCAGGGGAGTTGTGCTGTGGAACTGTAATTGAGTTGAAATGCGGTTGTCAGCATATCTGTCAGTCCTGATGAGTCCCATTAGTCCTCACCTCATAAACAGACAATACAGAGACAGGAGGGATGTCTGCCTGTTATCAGCTACATATATAAACTGATTTCCAACTTTTTCATTTCCTTTTTTCTTTTCTTTTCTTTTCTCTGAGCAGCGCCGGATGCTCTGGAAATCTAATTTGAAACAAAACTGCTCATTTGAAATTCTTCGGGACTGTTTTTAATAGCCATGGCAGGCAGAGGCTTTCATTTCAGCATTAAGTGAATAAAGTGAAACTCTAGCTTTATTTTGCATTTTGTAATAAGGTTGGCAAGGGGTCCTTTTACACCAACAGTATGAAGATACACCGAATGTACATAACAGTGCGAAGGTGAAATCATGTAACCTTGTTTATCCTCCCCACTACTCCATCCACTGTCACTTTAGCAGGCTCGGTCTTCCTCCCGACCCGGTGCCAAATGTATTCAGCCAGTGATTACAGTTGCATTAGGGACGCGCAGGAATGTGTATTGATTGACCAAGGACAGTGAGGCAGCCCCTTGAAAAACCTCAATATGCAGCTGCTGTGCATCACCTAACGTCTGTGCAAGCATCTGCGGTGAACTCCTGAAGTCCTTGTAAGTGTGTGGTGGTAACAGCACACTCCAAAGGCATCTCCTGCTCCCAGGCCCGGCCCTATCCCAAACCCCTCAAATGAGCCCTAAGCTAAAATAAATAAGATCGGAAGGCAGCTCGCAGGGCGTCCCGCTCCCCGTCCGCAAGCATTACCACCGTATGTTAGCGAGCTTGAGCGCTCCATTAGAGAGGGAAGACAAGCGGATGACCTCACCACAGCAGCGGTGATTTAACGCCAGCCATGTAGAGTAGCGTTCCTCCCCAGCAATTGGGGGCCAGTGATTTGGAGTCTGCAGGAGCACACTTGATCTTCCCCAAGAGTGGAGCACCTCCCACGCTTGAGCGCTGAGGCCTCCGGCTCTCATCAGCCAGAGGAAATGTGTCTCGCTGGCCAGGCCCAAATTTTACGCAGCCCCTGAGAAATCACTCAACTTATCAGCGGTGAGCTACTGTACCGCAAGGAGCTTGGTTAGTATGGAGGGAGTCTGAGATGTAAACCCCCCTGACTGCCGTACACGGTCTCCGTTGTAATCTGCTAAACTCTTCCCTCTGCTGCGATAGAAGCTTACTAACTACAGCTCCAGACATGAGGCGTTGATTCTGGTGTCTGCAGCAAGGTTTTATGGGAAGAATCCAGTTGGCAGTCAGATCTGCGTCGGAGCGGCCATTTTCACTCAGCGGCGCGTCGGCTCTCACCTGCTTCAGTCTCACTTGCCGTGCCTGGAACGAAGCGGCGGATCAGCGTGGTTCGGAGAGTGGAAGCGAGAGGAGGATGAAAACACCCCGTGCAGCTGGACGACTGCCCCGCTGCATTGTTGACTCACCGTCGTAAACAACGCGTGGTGGGGCTCACATAAAACCGGAGTTTGCAGACATTTCGTACTTACTCACAGCCCACTATCTGTACTTTACAAGGCACACGGCTGTGAGAAAAACACCAGTCCAATGACATCAGCGTGCACGACAATAGAAATGGTGAAAAAAGTCGGCCTGCAGCGTTTACGGTAGCCTTGTTAGCCGGGCTAATTAGGCCAAAAAAAGAAATGCTAAAATGATGGCATGCTTTGTCACACGTCTGAGGGAGCTGTTCTGGTGACATCATACCCCTCTTGTCTCAAACTACCACTGACACACATGTCCATCCACACACACAAACACAGACTTTTTTTAATGTGGGAAAATCTAGCCCACATTACTTATTGCAAAACCTTCACTTTGACCCCTATTCCTGGTGTTCATAGGTGTTTTGGCGTGGCTGTGCACTGTGTGTGTGTGTGCAGCAGGATTTGTGTGCAGGCTGGGCTAGACGTTTGTTCCAGCGAGGCTGCTGCCGTGTGTCCTGTCTCATTAGCTGCTGCTGTGATGGGTGATATCATGAAATGCAGCTGAATGCAGCACCCAGCAAAGGAACTAGTGCTAATCAGAGGCCCAGATTTCTACCAGCTGCCTCTCTGGGAAACAGAGGGCCCTTATTCCCCAAAATAAGAAAAACACAGAGTGCAACGCAGCCGCTGCCGATTTCTGACATTTGACATATGTGCTCTGATTGCCTCGTGTTACAGGGTAGTTTTCCTTGTGATTGTTTCCTCCTCAATTCAGAGTTTGTGCATTTGAAACTACTGGGCTTGTTTTCTCAAACTGGAAACAGAATTGTTGTAGGCCCTCCTTTCCTCCCACCCTCCCTCCGCCAACAAAAAAGGCATTCTAACCTTCCTGAGGATCTCCGTCCACCACGGAAGCTTCTGAAGGCAACTCGAGGCTTTCCTCATGGAAACTTTTACACATCCTGGCACGTTGCCCAGACCCCAGGACTCCGCAAAACCCCTAATGATGATTGAGAGCGCGTCCGCACCTCGCTGAAAACATGCTGAGTCGCTAACATTGGAGTGCCGCCGCAAGGCTGGCTCTGGGATCGGAGGGGGTCAGAAGCGAGAGGATTTTGGAGGGGGGTGGGGGTGGGTTCATTAAAGTGGAGGTTGAAGTGTCTAATGGGACTCACTAAAGCAGGAGAAGCTCCTGTATGTTTAGTATGTGTTTGAGTGTTTGAGTGTGTGTGTGTGTGTGTGTGTGTCTCTTCACTGTAAGAGCCAGTGACAGCCTGTGCTTTCACAACACTCCACCTCTCACCCTCTGGCCTTTTGGGAGCAGGTCAAGCTCCAGCTAATAGCGCACGGAAAGAAAGGCTGGCTTGTGGTTAAGTGGACGGCTAAGAGAACAGTCGCCTTCTACACACTGCGATATTGACGGGTGCAAGAAGAAGGGTGATGGCTTTTTTATTATTCATGACAACAGAGAGGATGTGGATTTCTCACTATTGTTGGTCATTGGTGCGTTCTCACATTAGAAATCCTGTTTTCCTGGCAGCTCTTGACATGCTGGAGTATAAGTAAAAGTTTGGTTTGCTGGAGAAGTTTTATAGTCATAGGAAAAATTAATAGGCGGCTGCGCTCTATGACTGGCCTTTTAGAGTCATTGAGCCTAAGCTATGGATCAACAGCTGCACTTTTGGGATCAGCGATATATTTGATTCAATTTCTTCTCATTTGGATCAAAAATCATTACTTTTACTATGCAAACTGAGCAGCTATGGCTCTTATTACAGACCTCACAGAGTGCTTGATGGGGTGCGCTCAGTAGCAAACGTGAAGATGTGTATTGATCTGGTTGTGGTGGAGCTTGGGTGCGATATTAATTGATCAATTAGCTGCGAAAGTTTTACTAAAAGGCACCAACTTATTGCTTGATCTTATAAACGTGTTAATCGCTGTCATATAACCTCGAAAAGAGGAGCACAGCCAAAATTGGTGGTGAAAAAAGAAATCTTTATACCCCGTAGCAGTCGGAAACTTGAAGTCACGCTCGTAAAGCAGATAACAGTCTGCTTCAACAGAACGTTAGTTTGCAATTTGAAGTGTTAAAAGTTGCAAAGGAAGTACAGAGATGGAACCCAGAGGATCCCATGGTGTCTTCGCAACAGAAGAGGAACACCTTTGCAGTTGAGTCGAAGTCCTCTGGATTACCTTAGCACCCTCTGTTTCCTCTTACGTCTCTTTTATCTCTGTCCCATTGGCTGAACATGAGAGCCTTTAGATTCCTGGTTGTGATCAGATTTTTTTTTTTCTTTTTGCAACACATATTATGAAACCCACTCAATAACAGACGCCATTGTCCAAGATTGCTTGCAGTTTAGCAAATAATTGGATCTAAGTGGTTACATATGACAGTGGCAATGGGGTCACTGTATTAGTGCTTTGATTTTTAGCCTTTTGTAAAACCATTGGGAATATTATTAGTTTTGATAAATGCAGCAAGATGAATCTGTAAGAATTCAATCCGTTCATTACCGCAGCACCCTGGCTTTTATGCTTGTGTGTGTGAGAGCCAGAGGATCTGGTCTGGTTTCAGTCGCTCCGTCATAATATCCACAGTCACTGAGAAAGAATGTGTCTGCTGAAAAACTGCAGCTAAATTATCTAAACAAATTGGGTTTCTTTTGTGTCTGGGATCTGATACGCGAACACATTTAGATGAGAGACTTTGAGTGGGTTTAGTGTTTATTTTGCCCAAACGTCAGAGATGTGTGATGCAGGTTTGCTACTTCAAAGATTTGTGTCTTATTTTCTTCCATTATTCCAAGCTGTGTGAAAAGTGGACAAACTATGTGGGCTCTGTATGGAAGTGAATTACCTGGTGACAAGGTACAAGCACAAGCTTAAAGCCTATTCACCATAAGAGCTATACTCCTTCAGTTCACCATACGTCATGCATTTCTTAGTTTCTCCTGACACAGCGGTTTAGAGGCTCGGTTTGTGTGGCTCACATTCTGAGGTTTAGGAAACACGCGTTGCAAAGCCGCCGAGCCACACGGATCACAGCGGGTCAGGACTCAGACAGGGCCTGTGGCTTGGCTGCAGTCTTCCTGTGTACATCTGTGATCATGGAGCTACCACCTCACGCCAGACACTCTCATTACTGAATCATAATATGACAAATGTCAGTGTGGTTGACTGCTCTGACAGGATGATCTGAGAGAGTCTCTCTCTCCCACAAGTCATTATCTCGGCCTTGCCGAAGGTTGTGTTGAAGCTGTGATATAAGCAGCCTGCTATCTGCTACTGTATGGCTTTTTTTTATTTAAAGCTATATTTTATTCACTGCTTCTGCATCAGATTTTCAAAAGGTTTGTTCTAAAAAGAACAGCCTGTAATCCTCGCAAACAACACACCACTACTGCATTTACTGTAAATCACTTCCTCTGTGGAGACAATTGATATTGATGCAAACAACACAAAAACTGCACAGTCTCAGAAACCATAAATTTGCCTCGAATCTATGATATTTCCTGCTGGCATTGAAACTATGAGCGCATGGAAAACTCATCCAGTCCAGGAACATACTAAACACACAAACAAGCGCAATCGATTCGCAGAAAGGCACATTTTCCCTTTTCGACTCTCTGGGGTCAGGATCGGCTTCTGGACAGCATCCCCGAAGCTAGCGGGGTTTCTCGCTCAAGGATACACAAGCAGTCACAGACAGCTGAATGCCGTCCAAAGATGAGCTCCTCCACTCGAACACAATAACCACACTCGCATGATACTTGCCACGAGCAGCTGCAGTGTTTTTGGTTGGTGTTTAGGGGATGTGAATACCTGCGGCATCGGTAAACAGGAGCAGGTCTCCATCCCTGACCACTTAATAACAGCTCCCCATCTGAAATGTGTTAGCTCAGTGAAATAGTATCCTGCAGTGACGGATGTCAACAGAGAAGTCTGATCCAGCCAGGAGGGATGGGGAAAGCCGTTGGGTTTTGCAACTCTTGGCAGAGTTTGCCGTCTCCTCCGTGTGCAGATACCTCAGAATGAAGAGGGTGGGAGAGATGGTCATAGAGAGAGAGCTGCAGAGAGAGAGGAGGAGGAGGGAGCATGAAGGCTGATACAAACTTTGAAAGGGTCCCAGTAGAATCTGTCACATGACTATAAACCAAACACACACGTCGCCTGTTTTAGTTTTGCAGGCAGGTTAACGTAAACTGCAACTGTCAAAATAGTTTGCCTCAAAGGATAGGAATCACGCCATCCTCAATTCATCTCTCACGGGCCTAAAATGGAGGGACGTAGATGCATTTCTTGTGTTTTGAGATTTTGGGGTCAGGACATCTCATCATGTCCTCACATCCAGGAATATTCAGCGAGCATGAGAAGAAGCAGGTCAGCCATAGAAATGAAGGAGACACTGACACAGGCAGACAGACGAAAGAGAAAAGGGGAAAGAGGGGAAAATCTGAGGTGGAAGAAAGTAGCATGCAATCTTGGTGATTTTCCCTGGCAGCTTCTCCCACTGCCCCTGTTCTTCACACTCACACACACACACACACACACTCTCACACACACACACAGTACGTGCTCCTTTCACAGCTAAAACTGTTAAAACCAAAACACTAAAAAGAAAGACAAACACTGTCGAAGTTAAAGATCACATTTTCTTCCTTTCCCACCAGTGGCCGCTCACAGTGCAGAGGCTTACCAAGCAGTGGGTGAATAGGTTTACTTCAGGGGAGGGAATGATCATAACCACTGAACTGTAAGCGTCCTACTGTTGACATGTGACCCACGGCAGTTATAAACCTCAACGGGTCCCCGGACTCTCCTGATTGTACTCAGCTGAGCTGGGTTCCTCGCAAAACAACATGCTAACAAACAGGGAAATCCTTTCACGCTCAGTAAGCCTTTATTACTGTGTGAAGCGTTGAGAGATTACATGATGAAAGGCCACAGCGGCGTTACACAAACCTCAAAATTAAGTTCTTTAGCTTGAGAAAGGTCAAGGTGCTTCAAACTAATTGCTGACATATCCCAGCTTTCAAACGTTTATGTGCCTTCAAATTAAATCAAGGGAACACTTCATTTTAACCACCCCCCACACGTCCCCTATTTTGCGGTTCTAAGCACTATATAAAAACAGAATAAACTGTTTCGAACACACCTTAATATAGTGGTATGAAATGCAGAAATTAGGGAATTTTAAGTGCTTATTAATGTATTTGTCAACAGAGTAGTTCCTCCAATGAGACAATACACATCACAATATAAATATAAATCTCATGTTTATTAGTGACATGCATATCACATAAATTAGATTTAGACAAAAAAGAAATACTTCAGAGTGAGGAAGGAAGCCAGTGAACACAACACAAAGTTATTAAACACAACATGAATAAAACTTTAATACATTACTTCCTTAGTAAACATTTCATTACGTCAGATAGATTTTCATTGACAATGGTGGTTGTTCAGCTCCCATGATCCCATGCCGCTTCAAAACATCATGAGACTACTTACTATGCTTTCATCATTTAGATTGAGAGACTCATGGCAGCAGAAACTACATTCTGTGCATTTAACTGTTACAAATACTTAATTGGAGGAATTGGTTGCAAGCACATAAATGACAGTGTCCTTCTATCTGCATATGTAACGACATTATAGTTTGCTATAAACGTTTATTAAGTACTGATTCTGATTATTAATGCTAAACACAGGAGGTTTAAGTCAATTGTTCCCATGCAAGGGTTGACACCCTTTATATAGTATTTATATGTTGGAATTAATTATTGATTTTACTATTATTACTAATGCTTTATAGATAAGGTATGAAGCATTAATAGCATTAGCTTTCAAGATGTGAAAAGTTCTTCTGTTTGGTATTAATTAATAGCTTATAAGTGATCAAAAAAGCATTTAAAAATTATTCATTAGCCATTACAATGACAACAAATCGCTGGAAAAGAAGAGAAAAAGTGGTGCCATTGTTTTTATGTCCTGTTTTCGTGCTCTTCTGTTAGACTCCTCAAGTCCATTGGACTTTCTGGTACTTGAGGACAAGACAGTTCTGTCTGCTCATGTTGTAAATCCGCCATGTCAAATCTGCAGGGAGCTCGAGTTGGAAAGCTCGGCTCCCAAACACAGTGTGAGTGAAAATGTCACGTACATTTTAATTAAATCAGTCAGATTTACTGCATCATAGAGTAAAGTAGCAGGCTCCTGTTTCTGTTAAGGTCTTTAAGTGGCAGGTTCACTCCCTAAGCCCCAGCAACTGTTAAATCTATGCGATTTGAAGCAGCACGAACAGAAGCAGGTGAAAATGCGGCGCTATGATTTACAGGTGGCAGCGAAAGTCTCTGTCTCTTTTACTGTCTCTGACACTCTGAAAACTACACCGTCTCCAGATGGATGAAACTTTGTCTGTCTATGAAAATCAAAGCGAGGTCGAGGGTGTTGGAAAGGAGATAAGTGGAACATTTGCCAAGTGTACGTGAATAAGTCCACGATGTGCCCTGAGGTGACCTCCTCCTCGGTCTCTTTGAATCCCTGCAGGCGCTGAGGATTTAAAGTTGTGAGGCGGCTCTCGGGGTCAGCAGACAGAGTGTTAATCAGATCACACTCAGCTTCAGTACAGAGTCAGATCACTAGAGCTCAGCGGGATGTTGAAAAGAGAGAGCCATGTTCCTGTGTGCAGCGGGAGCTTTTTCAGATTGAGTTACCTTTAGTATACCGTTCACAGCCTTTTCTGTGACTTCGGGACGAGGCGTGCAGGAACCCCCTGTCCAGCTCACCGAGATTCTGGATCAGTGGAAATGTTACTTTCACCAGAGCGTGCGTGCACTCCAAAGCTGTAAAACAACCCGTAAGAGACTAAGAGTGCCGGTTTGAGCAGGAGGACTGGAGTGTCTACATAGAAAGAAGAGTCTAAAAGCCATGCTAGCGTCCCCTAGAGGTCTGGCTGCTCCTCACACCAAATTGGACCAGTTTGGTTTGAAACAACTGACCAACAGAGTGCGGGTTTTGGCATCCTTACACAGCAAAACTCTTGCTGGCAGAGTGCAAACCAGACGGGTTAACCGAAGGCCATGACGTGCAGATACACACTAACAAGCAGACGTTCACCTTAAAAAACAGGAAGGAGCCTCACTGAGCCATCTATCTGTGATGGATAGCGAACAGTAAGGCTTGCACTGAGTTAAGCCTTTTTGGACACAGAGAACACAGATTCTCTATGTATAAATAAAAGAAAAACAATTCTGACATCCCGCATAACAACTGACAGGCGACAGGTGATTTAAAGAAGCACAATACAAATGGAGTCATAAATCGCATTGTACGCAGGTGCACAGCCAAATTCTCTCTCAGACGGCTGCGACCTACTGAAGTATGATTGCTTCAATATGCTCAGGCTTTTTTCACCGTGTGCCATTTTCAAAATCTCAAGCCGTCTGCATCAGCGTCCGTGGCAGCATACGTTTCTAATTCCGAATCAGTCACAAGGAGTTTATCAGATGGCTGAGTTATTTTACCATAAACCCATTGGTAATGAGCCATGCAAAGAGTTTAATCTGTCTCCTTTCATATCTCAATCGCAAAGATGTGTGTGTTGCGCTCACTTCGGTGGATTTTCAGGCCTGGGTGTTTGCTTTTTTGCGGTTCTGCTTCACCGGTTGTGCGAAACTGAGCTTTTGATTTCTCACAGTCTTGAGTCATCCATACACACTCGATGTCAGGAGCTCTCAAGCTTCCTACTTTTATGTTTGCTTTTGATAAACACTTTGTGTTGTGGTGTTCTTCCACCCCAGCTGAATAAATAGTTCACAGCTCAACACAATCAAACTGAACTGCGTAATCAAAATAACCGAAAGCACCGTTTTGCTGCTTAGCGTTTGAGCATCTGCGCTTCCCTTGTTGACATCGCCTGTCAGTCAAACAGTGTGGGCGGTACTGTGGCAGCCTTTTCTTTTTATGCTGAAAAACTGCACGCTCTTACTTCCTGTGCAAGTGCACTTACGGCAGTTAGTGAATTAGATCACTGGCTCCCGGTCTGGTTGATTGAAGTGATTAAACAAAAAATGAAAATTGTAAAATAGTGGATACTTTCACCTCTTTGGGTCAATAAAAATCATTCAAGTGAAACAATCTGCGAAAAAATCCCTCACCCATCATGTCCACAATAAGGCAGTAACCTACATTGCATATCAATAAACAGTGCTTGATAGATGATGAATTTTGTTTTAAGTTAAGATTTTTTTTAGTTCAATTTCTGAGATCCATCTTAACTTCAGTCCAGATGTGAAAACAAAGTTAATTTTTATCATGAACTGCATATTTAGATAATATTGTTCATTAGTCCCTTCAAAAAGAGACCAGATTTTGTATCTGTGGTGTTTGCATTGTTAACATACTGTGTAATGTATATTCAGATCTGCTATCACTACAGCAGTATACATTTTATTTTGTTATTGTTTGCAATGCGGTCTGAGCCGATTCCAGAGGAGTCAGTGATGAGGGCACAGGAGAGCAGCTCCAACCGTGTAAACACCTCCCCCTCATCCTCCCAGGAGACCGACCTCGAGCGAGCACACCCGCGGCCTCCTGGGCCCGGGAGGAAATGAGAGGAGGAGGAGGAGAGGGAAGTGGCAGGCTCGCAAAGAGAGACAGAGCGAGGTGAGATAGGGAGAGGCACAGCACACCATGCAAGATCAAAGACAAAGGTTATGCACCGCTGCAGCCAAAATAAGCACAGCAGTGGCGGGGCTTTGAGTAAAAGTTGTTTTCTTTAGATTTCTAATTTGGGGTGCTGCTGTTTTATTGTTCTCGAGCCTGGATCACAGCACTTTTGGTTCATTTGGCCATTTCCACGTGATTATGATCTGGACTAGGCAGACACCTGAATTCTCCCTGGTCATGTCGTTTGCTCTGGCAACACATCAGATTCAGCTGACTGCAGGCAGCCATAAAGCATGTCCTCTGAAGAATGAGGCACATCAGAGACGCACAGGTGGAGAATAGAGCCCAGCTCCACTTTGTCTCTCCACGTGAAGCACGGAGAGTATGCCATCGTTATTTCTCAAGGCTGCTCCAGCTCTCTCTTATCCAACTGAGCCTGGAGCCCTTGTCTAAAAACAGCAGCAGACATATTGATTGTAAATCTCTTCAGTGACATCAGAGCACTTACTGTTTACACTCCCTACTTCTTATTTTCTCCTCAGCTCTCCAAAAGAGGGACTGTATCACTCCTCTTGTGGCATCCCTGCTCCGGCCCCCTATACGTGCTGTTGAATCAATGTGCACACACACATGCACAAACACACTCTCTTTTTATCAGTCTCATAGTCCCTCTGTGTTCTGTCTGTCCCACTTCTTGCTTTTTCTTTTGCTCTCTCATCAACTATTTCTCCAATCTCACTTTTCACTCACGCAGGGGCACAAGTTTGGTTTCAGAAGTGTTATTTGTGTTATTAATTAATTAAGCAAGCAACAAATTATGCTAAGACTGACAAGTTTTGCATAATGTTAGTATAACAAAAAACAGAAATGTAAATGCATTGTAATCAGTTTCAGTTTTCTTCACAGATATCTAATATTTTATGATAAATAACTGTTTTATATCTGCATTTTTACTACAGAGAGAACTGCGCTTTCCTATATTATTTTTGACTGATGCCCTGAGTTGTGCCTGCAAGTATTATCTTCAGGCTGCATACTGTCCCAACAACATCCAGCAATAAGGTAGTGCAGCGTGTATGTTGCCTGAGAGGCAAAACCCAGGGAAAGCAAAGCTCTTTTTGCTGCTCATTAAGGTCGTTGCTTTGTGCGGACAGTAATAATTGTAATAAGTGAGTCATTGTTATCAGCTCTGAACTTCTCTGATCTGGACTGTGGCAGCTGGACAGTAAGAGCAAAACTGAGCGAGCCCCTCAGCAGAAATCATGCCCTTAACTCATCACTGTTCACCTCAGCTGTGTGAGGAGAGCACAGCAGTGCTTTCACAGTGCCACACAGCTGCTGCTGCGGGGCAGTTGTAAAACCTCAGCTCTCGGGGTAAACTCAGCTTTGTTTTAAAACACAAACCTTCGCTCTGCAGCACTATCTCTCTTCTTTTTTCTTTCCTCTATCTCCTCTGTCAGTTGTGGAGACTGAGTGGTTCCACATGGGAAAGCCCAGGGCTTCACACATCAGCCTAGCTGTGGGGATGAAATATGCTGTCTGTACATATCATCACATCATTAGGCCCAAAGGGATCCCTGCGATGGATTAGAAGCCGTCTACCTGCGAGGCTCGGATGAATTTATGAAGCACTTTATCATGATGAAGCATTAGTGGAACACTTTGTCTCTTTCCATTTGTGTTTATCTGTGGGAATAATGATTGTGTCTCTCTCCGTTTCGCTCCTTCTCTTTCAGTCTCTCCGTCTTTATTCCCCTCCTCGTGTCATTGATGTGTGTGCTCTGACCTTTGACCCCTCCCTATTTCTGACGCTGCCAGTTATCAGCACAAGATAAGTGACGTCGTCCGAGCCTCTCCGTCCAGCCGTTTGAGATGTGTGTGGGAGGCAGCAAATTGTCCATTAAGTGTTTCTGCTGAGGCCGAGAGAAGATTTGATATAGTGGGGAAACAAAAGTAATATGTACCAGGAAATTCAATTGTCTCTCTCCAGCAAGTTTGGGCTTTAGTTTGGCTTCCCCACCAAATCAATTTCACATGAGAGCAGTTCAGATGAGGTTTAACTTTGAGTCTGTCTTGCAGCCAGTCTCCATTCGCTCCCTGTGAGCGCCTGCACAGATCTGATGCCAGTGTTTATCTGTGTTTGTACAAAGGAGCTCGTGTGACTCAGACTTGCTTCCTCAAACGCTGCTGAGAGTGCCACAATAGAAGGAAGCTACCTCGTCTTTCTCACAAACCTGATGTGCTACTACAGGCGGTACGAGGAAGCATAGGAAACACCCCCCTTTGCTACAGCGTGAAGGTCCTTGACCCGAACACAGCTGCAGTTATTCATGTAGTGAAAGTGAACGTGCCCTCCAGGTCTTTTGGCATGAAGAGACTCCGAGTGAGAACAGAAGTCCCTCGCAGGAAGCCTCCGTTAGTTCAGAGGTTGTGTTTTGGAGAGTCAGCTGAGGGAAGCCAGGGGACGTGAAGTCACTCTCTGCCAGGTCACTGCCAGTCAGGCCCGATTTGGCCGAGGACGATCACGTTACGACGGCAGGAACCTCCGACTGACTCCCGATCCTTAAGGCTCTGCGCCTCACCAGACCATCGGGCATCCTCTGTTCTCTGAGGAAGCCTGGCTGTTATCGAACCCCGATGCACAGCGCTCTCGTCTAACAGTGCTAACTAAATCACCAGCGCAGGTCAGGTTCACGCTGGACTCTCAGGGTAGCCAGATGGAGTCATCGCGGCCAGGCTTGGATTACTGAATGAAAAAACAGCAGCACCATATTTTCATCAACACCAGTCGAAAACACTGAGCTATTTCCAGTTTGTCAGCTTATGATAGAAGACACAACGTACCTTATTTGTTTAGATTGGTGCATGGTTGGTTTTTGCACTGATTCTTCTTTGTTTGTTTGTTTTGTTGCAAATTGACAGATTTTTGGTGGGTGCAAACTTTTGAGCACATCAACTTCCTGTGGAAGGTAGTCCACAGTTGCAAGCAGTCATTTCTATGTTTCCAGCACCCTGTGCTCCCCAGGTTTACATGGCACATGGCACAGCAAGATGATGAAGGGTCCTATGTTGCCAGGGTTAGGGTTAGGTTTGACCCAAACACAGTAACAGAATATTGAGCCGGGGAACGTAGGACCCTGGGAACATGGATGCGCTCCGTAGTTGTGAAATCTTGGCTCATAGTATCATAAACTGCTGTGCAGTGTTTTGGCGCCAGTTAAACCTTCAGAATCATGGATATGTTACTCAAACTGGACTTCCTGGCTGAGGTTGTATCTTCTCAGCAGTACCTGTAGCAACATGCCCACACCTACGCAGCCCCTTGTGTTTTTTAAAGCTGTGCTATTTTAGTCCTGAAAGCCCGCTGGGCCTTCTGTTATGGTCGCTCTCAGACAACCTGTTACACATGAGCAAACCTGTGCGTCTTCCTTAGTTACTATAATGACTGAAATGGTGCCGTTTCTAAATGTTGACCTGTGCTGTGTTGTTTATGTATGCAGTACTCAGGCAGCATGTGGAGGCTCTCCACCACCCCGTCTAGCAGAAACAAATCACTCTCCATCATAGTTGATACAGACAGATTATTTTAGCGAGGTCAACATTCATTCAGCCGGCGGCCGCGCCCGATGGAGACGGGGGTTGAGCTGCAAGCCGCTGCCAAGGAACAGCGGTAGGGCTTCACAAAGGAGCTGAATTGACCATTGAACTGTTCAACACAGCTGGCATCACAGTCATATTTTCATGCCACTCTCACACCTGCCTGAAATAGATCTCCCAGCCGCCCGGCCCTAAGTATAAGTCCTGACAGGTCCGGGCTGCGGTTTACTGATTGCGCCGTCACTACAGCTCATAAAGGATGTCACTCTGTTTAACTAAGACTAGCAGGGCACGTTTTTTTTTTTTTTTTTCTGGTGTGTTAGTTTTTTTCGGCAGGGGAGTATTTGGAGTGCAGCTTTCCGCTGTTTTTGTTTATTCATGAGAGGGTATCCTCCCAGTTACAACTTTCCGTTATTAACCTGAGCAACTGAAAAAAGAAAAAACAGAGCAAGTTTCCAGTGCTGCAGACAGGGATGTCAGGCCGTGGGGAGTGTACATTTCTGACTATAAACATATAGCTTTGCATCTTTATTGTGAAACATAACATGGCAGTGTTTTATGCAATAGCACATACGCATCATGAAAATGGAAACTAGCCCTGTGGCATGTTTTGTAAAACACTACAACTAGCTTTACAAGGCCTAATTTACAGAGGAGGCCTGTATCCATGCCCATCGATATTATGCAAGGGGCTGAATTATTGGAGCCAAATTCCTCTCTGAACAAAATGTTCCCCAGCGTGTCAGACCGCCTTCCCTTATTCTGCATGGTTGTGGTTATCTAGTCACTTCACTGAAGGTGAGACAGACTCAAAAATGCAGAACTGTCACGGTTTGACTTAAAGGAAAACAGAAAAATATGCAGAACTGTGACACCTGATCATGATCAGTCCTTTTTGTCATTCCCCCCATCCAAAAAAAAAACTTCCATTAAATAAAGAAAATACTTTTTAACTAAATTTGATATTTTTAATAAATCAGATTACATTAAATGCATTTAATGGCCAAAACCAACCTTTAAACCATTACCATTTAAAATATACATGCACACATATTCATATGGAGTCACTACCTGTGCATGTGTCATCATGTGTTACTGAGGTTTCATCAACTGTTCTTTCAAATTTCTTCGTTTCCCAGAAGTTGTTGCACCTAAATAATGATGATGGCCCATTAAACAGCTATAAATAGCAGCTTGGTTGTCTTGTGGTTTAACAGTTGGCCACATCCTGTTTCTGAGATTCTCACATTGCCGACAGAGTACATAGATGAAAACAGAGGGGCCAGTGTGTTACCTTTCTTCTCTTTTATCACTTGTTTCTTCAGAATGGAACATCGTCGGGCATGCCAATGGAAAATATCAGTTGATATAGGGCAGAAAAAAAAAAGCACCGCAGTTAAATTGTGGGCGGAGGAGACGTCACTATTTTTTTTTTTTTTTTACAGTGACTGAAAAGAAGAAAGGAAGCCACTGCTTTCCTCTCAGAAAAATAAAGGGTAAATTTGTGGCTTTTTGCCACTGCGCTGTTGGGTTTTCCCTTTCCTTCTTCAAAATTACCTGGAGCTGTTTTCTCACCTCGGCTAACAGACACGAGCAGCGACGGTAAAACTTGATCGTTTAATTGTTACATGTTCTTGCACTTCCTCTGTGTCCAGAGCTAAAAATAACCTCAGCGTGTAAATGCCTGTTTAGCCCGGAGTGGAACAGAGTTGAAAACAGGCAGCAGTGTTGGCACAGGTTGGATTTTTCCAATGGGAGTTCCTCCTGTTTAGGGAGGTGAGTCCCAACCAACCTGTTTGTGTGTGTGTGTTTGTGTGTGTGAAGAGGTGGGTGTTTGGCTGATACTGAGAGCAGGGCATGGTATTATAGGTGTGTGGCCTTCTTATTAAATTTATGTTATTACTGTAATCACAATGAAATTTATTTTTTCCTGTATCTATTTTTGTCTCCATCATTGGTAATAAAAAGCTGGATTTTTTCACATTTCATCAGCACCGTAGCCGTTAAATACGGCAGTGCACTGATAACAACTCGCAGCACTGAAATAGTGTGTTGTTTAAAGGACTCCATCTTGTTCCCTCTTGATGTTTTCGTCTTGATCAGCGCCGATGCGCCATTCGCCAAACAGTATCTAGCGATAACAAACGGCAGGCCTACTCTGGGCCTCAGAGTGGGTGGACTTCCTGCCTCAGCTCCTTGCTGCGGATGGTGGCTTCACCACACTCTCTCCGTCTGCGTCGGCCCACTTTATCACAGCAAGCTCCACGACGGAGGAGCTTTTTGTTTTTGTCGAGCCACGGGGCTCAGGGTCCTCGCCATCTTCGCAGTCACTTCCCTCTGTTTTGCCAAAGAACACAGAGCAGATAAAGGCAGGGGAGTGATCCGTGTCTGCCCGACTGTGGGAAAGGCGCGGGCACAGGAACTGGAGCAGGAAAGACAAGACGGTGACTTGAAAACAGAGATGTGTGTACGGGGATGATAGGAGTTTTAGAGGCTGGTAACGACAATGAAATGTTTGGATTGCGGTGACTGATATCCAGTATTTTTCAACTTCGCCACATCTGTGCCAACTATTCAGTGTGGCGTTGCCTCATGTGACATGATTCATTGCAGTCTACAACAATAAAGAGTTGTATCATCTTCAAAGTGTGAAGTGTTGAATAAATTCAAATTTGTGTCCATCAGCTTATTTGAATGTGCATTTGGGAATATACCGCATTAGAAATGAGTGGATGGAGTCTGCAAAATTCTAAAAACGTCCTTAATTTCGAAGAAAAAAAAAGATTTTTGCTTGTTTAAGGGGTTTTTGTCTTTTTCGAGAAAGATCGGAGATGGAAACACTTTTCCTGAATAAGTTCTGATGCAGCGAAATTTAGCTCGCGTGACTGATCAGCTGTTCCCACTGTTGCCTCCTTCCCAAATATTCCCATAACCTGTCAAATATTGTCAAGATTAGGAAATAATCAGAGGGCCTTTATTGTGCTTTTGTGGCGCATATTCCTAAAACAAATTAAATGAAAGTGATTTAATATCTTGTGTAGACTAAAAAGAGAGGTTTAAAAATTAATGGTGAAAATTGAAGCACTCGTCTTTATTAAGTGTGTTTTAATGAGCTGAATTGCTATTCAGTGTGACTCGCTCATAATGAGCCACAACTTCTGTTTTCTTTCCACAGTCAACGAGATCATCAGGAACGACCTCTCCAGCATCTCCGTGCACACTCATGCATAGACGTCCAGAGGTCCTCTGCAGCAGCACACACACACACACACACACACACACACACACACACACACACACTCACGCAGTCAACAGAACGAGGACAAATGAAACCCAGAGACCCAGACGATGAAGAGTAGAGCTTTGACCCGGATCTCCCACCTGGCCGTCGTTGCCATCAGCTCCTCCTCGCTCAGAGACTCGCCGCAGACTCACATTGATCACTGGCAAGCTCCATTTGAATAAACAGATGAATGTTATATTTACAAAAAGGGAAGTGATATCAGGGGCAGAGTACACGACGACACTTGCCTTAACTCGCAGCAGATGTTCTTTAGTGGACCAAACAGCTCAATGAGACTGAAGCACTTCTGTCGTTGACAAATCTTCATTTCGAGTGTGATCTGTATGTTAATGCATGGACAAGCTAATGGGACAGCAAGTGTCACACTTCATCACTTTGGCTCTTTTTGTTTGTGCAGTCAGTCCGCGACAACCGAATTGGTGCCTTACAGCAGTGATACTGACGGCAAACAACAGCAGCAGTCACACAAATGCAAAATGGTTCATTGTAACCCAAAGTGGAAGTTTTTATATGACCTTTTTGTATCAGTTCAATGATTTGTTTACAGGGAAACAGAATAAAAGGCTGGAAAATATATAGGGAGTATGTGAATAGATTAGAATTGTATTTTTTCTTGCTTCCTCATTATTATCTCATCGTTCATTTATACTGAATGTTATTGTATGATATTCTTTTGTATAAACATGTATTTGAAAATGTACTTATGTATGCCTTATGCTTATATCATGCAGTTTGCTATTTAGCTTTCCCCTTTTCCCCCTGATATGATTTGTACCATTTCTGCAACCCTGCATTATGCTTTTCACCTTAGTGCCTATGTTTTTTTTTATCATCCCGCCCCGGTCTTCCAGTTCTCCCATCCAAACCATGACAAAATGATGCGCAGACAATCAGAGAAGTATATAGAACATATCCTATGACAACAGTTCCTGGTTGCAGGAACTTATAAAGGCAGGTATCAGAGTTTTCTTCTCCCCCAGCTATAAGATAGTTGAACAATGGTATGCTTACCTGCTGAACTGAAATGAGAATACTCCTGCACAATATGTATTTGTCTGTTACTTCTTGCACTGCAGGTTCGCTTGTAAATAGGCACAGGGATAATCTAAGTACGCCACCGGCTCAGTTTTACTCGTCATTTGGGTGATTCCACTGAGGAGTTGGCAGGACTGTTACTTACTGTTGGCAATAATTGATCTGAGCAAACCAAAGGATTTTATCTTTGGTGAAATTATTGTCCAAGTTTCCTTTTTCTGTCGGAGGCTTTAGTGTAGAGCGGCTCCCCGTACAAAAAAAACAAAACAAAACAAAACAAAAACATGATGCACTTTACCGCAGAAACGGAGCAGATTTTCTTGCTTCCAGACCAAATGTTGCAGATTGATTTCCACTGTCGTGTCACAAACTGACCTACATCCGCTCTTCTTCCACACAGCTGCAGTCTTTCCCATGTTATCTGTCTTTTGGAGCATGCACCTCGTAACAATGTTGGGGATCATTTAGCTGAGACTAGCTTACAATATAGCTTCCTAATACATTTTTGGACTTATAGTATAATAGCATGACTAAACTGTATGAATAAGGTTTCTATTTTGTGCCTTACTCTCTTTCTTGGCTACAAGATCATTGCAACTCTATAATGCTTTTCTGTGTAGGCACAAGGTGAAATATATTTCTCTTTAATATGAAATATTTATGAAAAATGAAATGTGTTTTAAGTGCATTTAATGTGTTCAAACAATGGATTAATAAATGGCATAATGGTGACCATACGTAACCTAAGTTCTCAGTTATTATGGTGCTATATTTAAGTTTGAATGAATACATTACTGATTTTTTTAAGCCTTTTCATATAGCCAAAGTAAAGTACTTTACTATTAACTCCTGATATGGTATCTAAACTATTTCATGGTCATCTGCAGGACAAACTTCTAACAAACTTATATTTCTCCCCCTGGAACACTGAAATGTGTGCATCACTTTGATCCCTGTATTGTGGATCATAGCAGCTTTTTCATGTCACCTTTTTAAAAGTGAAACTAACCATTTTTAAGCCTGGTAGTTTTTCAGACACTCAGTTCTATTCATGTGAAATAATACACTTTGTATTGAAAAAATATTGAATCAGCTGGTAATGGATTCAGTCAATTTTCTCATTTTTTCCCTCAATTTATGCTAAAAGCATTCTTTGACTCTTAGCTGCACAGCCCATAAGACTGTGCTTTAGTTTTAAGGCCTTTGCTGAAGCTTGGCTGAGTGATTTGCTTTTGTTATACAGCTTGACCTTAATAAACCTCAGATTGTTCCAACCTGTGCGTATACCCCTCATAAAACCTGCAAAGGAGACAGTTTGACATTGACAAGAGAGGACAAAAATATTGTTTTTCATTCCCCACTTTTTTTGGCACACAAAACAAGAGTGTGTCAACTCCGATTGTTGATTCATTTTTTACCTTCATTCATTTTACCTACAGTGTAGTCTAGTTTTACTCATTTACCAAATAATTGCTACACAACACTTGTAGTTTCCAGGTCTTAGATCTTAGATTACCTTTCTGTGCGATTGCCAGCAAAGAGTGCACTTGGCATTTGATCTTTGGTCTGTCACGTTTTTTTTTTCAAACAGAAATACAAACAAACCTGCTCCGTACTTCAGCAGGATAAAATCCAACAAGGTGCTGATATGCCAAGTGCAAGCAGAGGCCTGTGTGTTTTCCGGTGTGTATGTCAGTGGTGGCTAGTTATGAGTGAAACAGCTCCTCGCCATGGGAGCTGTGCCACGCTCCTGTGTACCACCTGCCAGTCCTCCAGACTTTTTCCATCCAGCAAAGTTATGAAGCGCCCATCCCCATAGTGACAGAAGGCAGGTCTAGGCGGTGCTCCCCTGTACGAGCGTGGTAAGCCCAAAATAGGCCCACTATTTACAGATGCAGTCACGCCCCTTTTTCCTGGCACCCTGTTCTTCTTACCTTAGTCTTCCTCTGACAGCGCAGTACCCTTTGACACAGTGGAGACACGACTGCGGGCCATAGTTTCCACCGAAGCAGCAGTCAAGTAGGGAGACTTAACCAAAGCAGTGGAATATCCATGAAAACAAATGGAGCTGCTATCAGTCTATAAATCTACTGACATTTGCTCAAAGATGCATGTAGTTTTTTCATGATTACATGTACAGAACCTTTACACAGCAATGCATTTTTTTAAAATACTAGCCAGTCTTTCAGTTCCAACAGCTTAACTGGTTAAACTATGACTTATCACATTCAACTTTGTAGTATATAGGCCAACATTTGCACATTTTACATGTTTTGTAATGCACTCTGGGCTGCATTTCTTGTATGCTTACACCTCTAAAGGTCACCAACAAACACTTTCTATGTGGAGTCATACCAAGACTGAAGTGTGTCTGTGCTTGACTGTTAAAGCCCAACTCAACTTAAACCTTTTTTTGTCTGCTACAGCATCTGCTTTTTAAATCACCTGCCCTGTGTTCAGAAATCATAATGGAGAAACTTTTTTTTTTTTTTGGTTTCATGATGACGCTCCATAGCTTTTCATTAGTTCAGCGGAATATCTCGTACCTTGTTCCAATTCTGCCAATCAAATCGTGCACGAAGCACTCAAGCATTCACCAGGAGAAGTGCACTGCTAATATAAGTTTACAGGCTAGATAGCTTATGAGCTGCTCAGCTGCAGCACGTTAAACAGCATGTAAACGCGCCCGGTCAGATGCTGCTGTGGACCTGAACAACACGCTGTCTGCCCGTCATATGCACGCCACACAGCGAGTCTGTTTACTTTGCCTGCCGTTTTGTTAGATAGTGCCAGTCAGACACAGGGCCCTGACGCTGGCTCATATTAAAAGGAACATGTCTGATATTTTCCCAAACATTATTTCCTTTCTTTTAATAATAAATACTATCAACAAAGCATTTGAAACACACTTGTTTTTGCTTTAGAATGAGATACAACATGCTAATCAATGATCTTTAGAGGTGCAGGCATATTTTGTTACATTTTGGAGAGAGCCAGGCCAGCTGATCCCCTCTGTTTGTATTATGCTAAGCTCAGCTAACTTTCTCCCGCCTGTAGCTTCACACAGAGCAGACAAGTAACAGAGTGGTAATGATCTTATCATCTCACTTTTGGCAAGAAAGTGAAGTAGTGTGTTCTCCAAAATGTCATCCTATTCTTTTCAAGGCACTGTATAAATAAGAGCTTGAATGTTTGAGAGCTGGATAAATACACTGACAGCACAGGTTCAAATAACGCGTGGTGTGGCTCACACGAGTTGTGCTAGAATAGATGGCTCCAGTGCATCACATATGCCTGCATATACTGTTTTCATTTAGTCACAGAATAGCTCCACAGGAGCATTTGTATTCCAGTGTGACAGCAAAGGTTTTATTGCACTTCTTATCTAATATTGACCCGACATTTTCAGAACAGTCATGCTTCCTTTTCTTATTTGGCATCAGAAATTTGTAGGTAACTATGGCCTTTGGCTTTAGTCACTGAGGTCACGTACCAATGATGTCAAGGTTTGCAGGATTCATGTTCTTCTCTGAACTTTAAACAAACAAATATTTTCCTGCTGGAAATTTGATGCATGTGTAAAACTTCCTTTTTCCATGTTTTCAATGATCTTGCCAGGAAAAAACTGGAAAAATCTAAACTGACGTTTTACTGAAAATATATATGTTTGCATAAAAACACAGTTGTTTCACGCACGCAGCAGTCGTGACTGAACTCAGGTGACGATTCCTCTGGTTGCCTCACCAGATGATCAGATGACTTGCTGACGGACAGGCCGACTGCCAGGCTCAGACCACAGCATCCCTGCAGTGGAGACAACAGTACAGAGGAGCAAGAAACAATCTCTGATCATAATGATTGCAGCGCGTGCCATTTTCTCCCCAGGGCCCACATGCACACAGCACCTGGCGGAGGGCACGACTTAGAAGTTTCATTGTACTGATTTATAGTGTCTTTACAGTCCCGCTTCCTCCCCCATTGTATTCCCACAGAGCCCTTGATTTGAGCTTTTATAAAGTGAGTGCATAGGCACAGCGCTGGAGCTCCTGTCCTCGTCTCTCATCGGCCATCTGCAGGCAATAAATCCTCAATATACCTCTGTTATGAAGGGCATGTTGAGAGAACCATGGGGGTGGCTTTAAGAGATGCTTTAAGAGATAATTGCTTGACCATGCTGAAGGACCTTTGATAGTTTTGTCCCATAAGCCAGTTCAGCATTTGATCTTTTTGGTCCCTCGAGGCAGTTTTTGTGTGATTTTCTTTTGCAAATGCCTATAAAAAGACCGTCTTATCAATTACCTTTAGGATGATAAAGAAAGAAGACGAGGGCCATCTGCGATTTGAGCATGTGTTTACAGGTGTTTTTTTAATCTGTTTAGGGTGGGGTTTTGGGGCTCCACAGGTGTACGCGGAGCCCTTTCATGGGACCGTTTCACATGTGACAGGACCAGCAGATGACCCGCTGACATGGTCGCATCGTTGCGGACCCACAGACAAATCACCGTTTTAAAAGACACTTTAAGAGACCCTCAGAAAGGCAACCAGATGGGGCCTGGAAAATCCTGGGCCGTCTTTTATTCTCCATCTGCAATCATTCAGCTTGATTCGCTCTCTCTTTTGTGATGCGTGAAATGTTGTGCAAGGATTTATAAAATTTAGCGGCGTGGCAGATGTTTGCGCTTAAGAAATGTGAAAAGTGAGAATTATCTTTAAGGGTCTGTTTATATGATCACAACACGTGAGTCCTCTGTTCTCCACATCAAAGTTGATGCATTCAAGAGCCCTTTCTAGCTCATTCCGAGAGCTCTATTTCTTCATCAAAAAAAAAAAAGACTCCAAGACATCCCAAGCACTCATTCTTCCACTGTTTGCTGTAAATGATTCGGTACATATGCAGAATGTTTATGTTGAAGTACATTGTAGCGCACATTAGGGATGCTCTTAATGGGCTACAGTAAAAGCCCTTGCTAGTCAAGAGTTCAGGCAGGTGCAGACTCTTACAGTAGATAAAGGAGCCTGGCACTGGAGATGAGTTCACGACAATCACTGTGAGGCTTTTAGACGCCTTCTCCAAGCTCAATCTTCATTTCCCCTGACACTGATTTTGCAATAAGGATCCGGAGAAAAGGGGAATGTCCATCTATTCATTTTAATGATCCCTCATTATTGACTGCTGGCAGGGAGGGGGCGGGCAAAGGTAATGATTCTTTGTCTTTGCTGGCCAATCACTCCTCTTAAAGGAATAAGACTCTAAATAAGGCCACTAATGGATGCCCAGCGTGACCTAAAGCTGACCCCACGCGCAACCCATGCGAACTGACTTCCCGACATGAAGGAGCGGGAGTTCACTGCTTTGGTCATGATTCGTCCAAACAGAAGATAGAGTTGTTTCAAAATCAAAAATGTCTAACCACAAATTCCACACGGTCTATAAATATTGACTTTAAAACAAGACGTTGCAGTCATTATGCACTCACTTGAACTCAGATTATCAAAGCAATAGTCTGGCATTTTGGGAAAGCAGTTTATTTGCTCTCCTGCCGAGAGTTAGATAAAAAGATCGATACCACTCTCGTTTCTGTGAGGTCACCGTGAGGCATCAGCCGGCAGCCAGTTAGCTTAGCTTAGCATTCAGACTGGAAACAGCTAGTGTGGCTCTGTACAAGGGTAACAAAAATACCGCCTACCAGCACCCAACTTACCACTATCACATTATTTTCAGTTTCAGGAGAGTTTCAGGAAAGCGATCTTACGTTTCAGAGCTCCAGTAAGCACAGATGTATTTTCTTCTCTGACTGTAGCTCAGGAGTTCTGATTTATATAAAAGATCCTGCTGTGTGCACACATCACAACGAGCGCTGATGTCAAATTATTTAGCCATTACTTTACTATTTATGCATGTGTGCGTGTGCATCTCAGCGAGTCTTAGCTGTCATCAGTCTGTCAAGGTAATGAACCCTACTTTACTGCAGCCTCCAACAGCTCTTTAAGGCATACTTCACACCACTGAAGAAATACACTCAGGTATTAGTTGTTTTGCCTGGATGGTCCGCTGGATGATGGGTGGGCGGGGATGTTATTAGGAGCATTCATCTACAAGGCTCCCCAAGCCATACTATACTGAAACTGACCACAAGACAACCCTATCATCCTCAAAGATTACCTGTCTCCTGCACTGTATATGAATGTTTTATCATAAAAGCTTTTCTTTTTTGCTAAGTGCCTCCTTGAGTGTTTGCTTTTAACTTTTGATTACTTTATGTCTTGTTGCGAAGAAGAAAAAAAGAAAAAGACACGGCCCATTTGAATATAATGGACTTAACGGGAAAGCCAGTCTCTCTTGCTTCATTGAAACGATACATCGCGGCGGTGTAATCCAGCACAGTGGGTGTGAAAAAGTTTGCACAAAGTGGTCATTTCAGTGCCCCGGAGTGGCGGAGGTTTTATCCTGACGTTGTCGAAAAAGGGGCCAAGCAGGTGGAGCGAGTCGAGGGAAAAAAACAGACATGACACAATCATATAAATGAAAGAGTGTGGCAGGCTTTGTATAGGATCCATATGTTTTTACGTCTGTGAGGAAATATAGGATGTCATGCATTACAGTGTAAAAAGACTCATTTACAACCATTAAAAGCAGCCCAGTTTAACATCTCTGCATTTGATGTGGTGGATCACATCTCATTTGGCTCTTTTTATATATGATAGCCCAGTTTTCCCTTTTATATCGTCGTGAGTCATTCAGAAGAAAAAATATTTTTCTCTCGTTTGGTCTAGACGCTGAGGTTTCCAGCCCTTAGCCCCCCGCCTGCTCCTCGAGGCTTTACCAGACGTCGCGTTGTGAGAGGGGAATGGTCGATTGCATAACGGAAGGCGAGACTTGATCGTTCCTGGCCTTCTCGCAAAATTCAATCATTCTCTGCATACTCCAATCCCATGACGGCCCATTAAAGAGCAGCGCGGGCTAGGATTTCCCCTCATGTGTTTTAAATTGAAATTACGGTCACAAAGTCTGCCATGTGCATGAATCGAGGAAGACAAGGAGCTTGGGGAGAAGGTGATATCAAAATAGTTAGACTTGAAAAAAGAAAGACAAAGGCATTTCAAGGAGACAAGGAACAATGCAGCCCCCCTTCTCTCATTGTGTTACTTGTGTCATCCTGCCACCCACATACTGGGCAGCATGTCCACCTGTCTGTCAGTGCACTTGGATCATTTCATAATGCTAAAAGGGATCCATTCAAATATTTTATTAGACAATTTCAGAGAAACATATTAAAATGGACCTAAACTTGAATGTTTCCCCATACTCAGATAGTTACCTGTTGCTATAGTCATTCCAAACAGGCCTGCAGCTTTTAAACTCAGCACGCCATAAGTCATAGAAACTACGGGGAGAGATAAGGCGAATAGGTGAAGTATGAGACACCAGGAGATGATGACCCCAGATGTTCTCTGAGGAACCGCTGGGATCTGAATCAGACTCTGACTAGCCATGAGTTCCTCATTCCTATTTGTCCCGATGGACCGGAGGAAGGATAAACACACACACACACATGCACACACACACACGCACACACAGGGATAAGACACCCTCTCTCTGATTTAGTGTGAGGAGGATGTGATGCAGACATGACCTGGGCAAACACCCCAGAGACGTGCATCACTCCCCCACCTAAACTGAGGTTGAGCAATTTCTCTACAAATTTGGAAAAGTCCAACTGAGGGCTGAGAAGTTTCTGTTTATGTTCAGTTTTTCAACTGACCTGGCTGTGAAGTTAACTCTGTTGATGTTGACTCATTTAACAAGCACGATTTCTTCAAACAAATGTTATTTTTCAGAATGATCTAAATATAGAAATATAATTTAACCCTCTAGAATAAAGCATTACCTGAACCTTGAAGCCTGACTGCAGCTCAGCCGTGCAGCAGCCTCAGGTCCTCATGACGAGCTTTTGATCATACAGTGACATCTAGTGTTGATTCAAAGACATGCAGGCTACCAATGCTAATTAATTGTTCAATGTCACATCACATAAAGACAGTGTGTATAGATTTTATTGATAAGCAATATTTACAGCATACCAATAGTATATTGCAAATAAAGAAATCCACTGCTTTCAATGGCAAACCAGAGGAGTAAATTACCTTTCAGATAGAAAAAGAAAAATATTATTTTATAACTGAAGCAGAATTTATCTGTCTTTTCATTTTCTATTTACAGTTATACTGCCACACCAACTAATTAAGTGCCTTGAAATCACCCACTGTCAACATATGGCTAGTTCAAATCACCTTTCATCTTATACCTATAAAAATAGGTAATGTGCTGGTATATACATAGAGTCTGTATGGAAGAGATATCTATTGGGTGCAGCATATCACCAGACAGCCAGACGCTCCGCCCCAACTGTGATAAACTGTGTGTGGTGCTTTTGTTTCATTTAAAGTGCTCTTTGCAGCTTCTTCTTTCTCAGTCGTACCACATTAACCAAAATACACAACACAAGATATCAAGACAGGTTCATGCATTTTGTGTCAACCCTTGCGCTGACACTCTCTGCCTCCATCCTCAGGATAAAGCTTTCTACCCCAGCTGGGTTAGAATAAAGGGGAATGATCAAGAGGATTTGCAGTGAAATGCACTTATAGGCAACAATAAAACAAATTTATTTAGTGTTACAAATCATGACGCTAAACAACCATGTACATCAAAAAAGCACAAATCTTTCAGTGTCTCAAATTAAGGCACATTTAAAAAGTAATAAATAAATTATACTTTCACATTAACGTTAACAGTTCAAGTAAACTGGCTTTGACCTAAATTTAGAAGGAAGTGTAATATGCTCAGCAAGAAAATGGTCTGGTGTGGTCTTGCGCACAAATTAATAATCACTCAATAAGTCAATAAATACAGTACATAAAACATAAATCTACAATCTGATTGTACCAAGAGCAAACCAACAACATCAGGGAGTGATACTGCTGTAGGTACACAGCTGTGACCTCTCAGCTCTGTTGAAACAAATACTGTAATACTGTAAAGCTCATGACTGCAATGAGTTCAGTGTTACTAAAATAAAGAAATATGACATTTCAGCGTTGATTTAACTTGAACATGTTCACTACAGTGGACACATGGTGTTGCAAGCATCACCTGACTTGAAAAGTCCATAAACACTGACCAATGGGAACATGGATATGGCGCCCACCATAGAGCCCAACTGCACTACAGCGCCACACCACACGAGGGCACTGTGGCCCTCATCCCTCAGAATGACCCCGATGATGACCTTCACATAGGACAGGGACAGGACAAACAGGATCCAGGTCAGCACCTGCAACACAGCAGAGGTGAGTATTATCCATTGCAATGATCTGAGGTGCAGTTCTTGTCAAACTGCTGGCTCAGTGGCTGCAGGAGGTTTTCACTGCAGTCAAAAACTGAATTAATTCACCGAGTTAGTTCCTACTCCCTGGTGGAAGTGCTACCAGTTAATAAAAAAAAGCTGCTGCTGTGTTTGGCTGCAGTCATCAGATCATGATAACTGACACACCAATCAACAGTTTTGTGCTTAAAACATCTTATTGCATTACATTTCAACTATTCGTTAGGACTTTTTGCGCGCCACTCACTGCTACTAATTTTAAAATCAATTTCATTGTTTTGGCATTATTTATTGTTTACTCTGCTTTATTATTAAGCACTTTAAAACTCTGTGTAGAAAAAAACTACATAAATAAAGTTGATATTTGTGATTCTTCAAAAACTGCATGCATCAACAATGAAGAAACAGAGAATTAAATACATTCATAAGGGAAAAATGAACCCAACCAACGAGAAGTAGACTCTCAAAACTTGCTAACTGATCCCTGCTCGCTTGCTATTAGGATATAAACCTTTATTTGCAAAGAGTGTGTGAGCCCATTGATTTTTTATACCAGTATGGTGGCAAGTGTCACTATGCTATTACAAAAGTCATTCCTAGCAAATACAGGGGCTAACAGTATAATGCAGCTCTATACAAGAGCCCCAGCTGATATACACTTGATTCAACACGTCTGGGAAAACTCATGTGTTCATAACTGTAGGACAAACATGATTTGACAGTAATGTCTTAATCGTGTCAGGCAGAACTGAGTCGAAGTGACATGATTTTAAAAGCTGCCAATCACACCACACTCCCAAATCATAAGAAATCTGAACGTACGTGACTGTGACAGGTGGGTTGACAACAAGACAGAACATTAGATCCAAAATTATCTCCTATATATTTTGCAGTCTAAATAAAATATCTTCATTTTAATTATCAAGTCATTAGAAGAAAGAGCCTTACTATGACTGCAGTTCCGGAGGCACTGTGCACCAGCAGGGGGCATGGACTAAGAGCAGCCATGGCCATGATGTAGGCTCCAAATCCAGTCCCAGTCATGGTCAAGAAACCCATGAAGATGAGGGACCTGGAAGCAAAAAATGATGCAAATAGTAAAACTGAGCACTGAAGTTACACTTAACCACTTTGCTTCATAAAACACATTAATGTGTTAGTTTGAACTGTAGTGCAGTTATGACTGAGCCCACCCCTTCTTGCAAAGACAGAAAAAATATTTTAAAATGATCATTTCATGTCAAGGGATGGTTCCACTAATCATTCTTACCTAATGGGCATAAACATGGCGATGAAGCAGGCTAGTGGGTTAGCAACGGCTGCCATGGTGGCAGCTAGATGGTAGGCCTTGTTCCCGTAAGGCAGACAGGAGTAAGACTGGACCGAAGGCAGCACTGCGTTGGTCAGAGCATTGACCCAAGCCAGTGAGATAAAGATGAACAACACCTCAACACTGCTATACGTGCCCCTCCAAAAAGAGCTTCTGGGTTCCTTCCTGGCGGCTTCCAGGGGGTTGATCATGGGCCTCTGCTCTGGTGTCTGGGCGTGCAGAGACAGACCTTGCTCTCTCTGCCCAGGGGCCATATCGCCACTGAAGTACAGGTCACTCTTTCTCTCGCGAGCCACAGCTGGGTGATAGTTGAGCAGGATGAAGGCTACCAAGCACACAATCATCATGACACCGAGGAACAGGAAGAAGACCTGGGCAGAGAATTTTGCTGGCTGATAGACGGCTTCTAGAGCTCCACTGCCAACCAAAGTGGCATTATCAGCAGTTTTGTTGGCCGCGCCAGCCAGTGTGGCGTTCTGACAGTGGACGACGGCAACACCTTGAATCAGAGCCACCAGCGCAGGCACCAGACCGCTGAGGCCTTCACCGGCGAAGTACGTGGTGAGGTACTGTGGACGCAGCCGCATCATGAAAGGCAGAAAGGTTACAGAGGAGGTGCAGTCCACCACAGAGAGCAGGAAGCTGAGCAACAGCAGGGGCACACTGCGCAAAGACCCCCCTATCGTCACTGTGTGCCGCCAGAAGAAAGCCAGCAGGAATGTAACGACGATCCCCAGCCCTACGATGCAGTAGATGACTGGCCGTTCATCTAGCAACCCCGGGCGGAAGCGGTGCATCAGAGTGACAAAGAGAGGACCTATGTTGGCCATCTGGATGAGGACTGTGAGGTAGGACGGCAGATACCAGCCCTCTGGGATCTCCGGAACGATCAGGGGGAGCTCCACCCACATCCCGTTGATCGCCACCCAGGAGCCCATGCCGAACAGGCACGCCAGCACGTGAGTCAGCAGCGACATGACAGAGCGAGGATGAATGAGGTAAATCAGGAAACGGAGATCTAAACAATCCCAAACACAGACACAACATCGGATGGTTTTATCAGGAGAATGCAAAACCTTTACTGAATCTTCACCACAGTCAAAAAATGTAATGAAAATGTAATACCAGTCTTGATCCAACTCTATGAAGTACACGTGACAGCATTAACATTCTGTGTGTTTTTGCTTAGTAGTAAACTAGCTGTCTAGGATGAACTGGCTGTGCTTATTTCCTTGAAGAGTTTTAGTGTTGAACAAATGTAAATTCTGTCTCTGAGATGTTATACCCTGGAGGAAAGGAAACATGATTATCATTAACATAATTACTTGCATCCAAGACAAAGAGTCCACATCATGCTAGCAGCTCTGTGAGGCCTTATGCACAGCTGCGCTGTCAACTAACCACTAATGTCAGCATGCTAACATGGTAATCAAAATAACAATACTGAAAGGCAGTTCATCTATCTATCTATCTATCTATCTATCTATCATATATGTTGACATGCTAACATTAGCACAAAACACAAAGTTTAGCTGAGGCTGCTGGGAATGTCATTAACTTTAGTTTTGCAGGTATTTAGCCATTAAATTAAAATTTTGACATGATGATGGCGCTAGACGAGATCCTGACGAGATTTCATCCTGGGGGGGCATTAATAAAATTTTAGGACAATCCATCCAGTATTGAATGTTCAATACTGCTGCTCGCACGGCTAAAAAGAAGAGTGTTTTGAGGGTGACGTTTACTAAATTAAAAACTAAATTAAACTAAAAAATAGCGAAAATACCAAGACAAAAGCTTGAATAAATAAGCATTGTGCACAGTTTCATCAAATAAGCACATTATAGCAATATGAATGTCACATATTTTTTTCTGAGCTCAAAGTATGTGCCCATGTGGCTCGGATTGACCTTCCCAGTCTCCCTTCATTCTGCCTCCTACCCCTCTCTCACGTGGGATGCTTGACCCTTCACATACTGACACACTGCTCCCATAAAAAGCACCACACAGTCGTGGCATAAACGCACTGTGCTGTGAAGCTGTGTCATGAAACCGGGCTACATCACAATTGTCTCTTTGAAAGGCTCAAAGCTCCCCGCCTGGAAAGAACACATGAACTCCAAAGATTTAATTCAAATCTTTTGGTGGTAATTTAGAAACCCATGAGGATGACCAATAAAATAAAAGTAATAAAGATTAAAAATAATATCCTGTACCAAACTCAAAGAAAACAGTAATATTTAGAAACGAGAAAGTATTGCTTAATATATGCTGACTGAATGAAGTAAAGATGATAAAACTTCCTGTTCCTGTTACCAAATCTAAAACGGCGCACACATCCTGGTCCGCTTTCATCCCTTCACATTGTGAGGGAACCAAAAGGACCAAGGCTTGAGCGTTGAGGTTCCAGGATAACCACGAAATCCTATAATCCCTACCTCCTTCACATATAAACACTCCACAGTTCTATATATCATCTCACCTTGATCAGAACATAGCCAGGAAGAGACTGCTGTCCTCTTCCCCCTTTGCTTTGAAAAAACTTCACTCCATTGTGTTTATCTATTACATCAGCCCTCAACTGTGTGCGATCCCCCCCTGTCCTCGTTCACACAGACTGTGGCCCACAGGCTTCCGCTAAAGCTCCGCGTCTGTGCAGTTGATGTGGGAGGGAACTGCGCATGTCAAACTCAGAGAGCCATGTGCTCTCTGCTTCCCGGGAGCATAGCGATGGGCGGGGGGGGGAGTGAAGTGTGAAGGGAGAAGGTCTGAGTGAGACAAGCTCCAAAACCCTTCCTCAATTTGGAATTTTATACCAAATTTTATTTTCTCTAAAGTAGGCGGCCTACATTTCCTTTTACTGTGTAACTATAAAATTGAAAAAATCCCATCGAAATTATCAGATTTCCATAAACAGATGCTTCTTTCATGGTCCCTAATATATAAACACAACTTCTCTCCACATAGATATTACATATGGAACAACAAAGACATAACACACAGAAACAAATCCTTATTTTACCCTGCCTGGTTTTCTCATAATATACTGCTGGTTCACCAGCTGTTTGATTCCAACGGTTTATTACTTACTTACGAAGATTTTATTTTAAAATACAACATCTCAATCCCTGCTGAGGAATTTAACATAATCATTAAGGCAATTCCTGTTGGAGTCTCTTTATTATTTAGAAGCTCAGTGAACCAGATGCCAGCCCCTTTGCCTCTGGATCCATCAAAGAGCGAGGTAGGCAGGATTTGTTTCTCGAAGACAAGGAACAGCAATCGTGTTGTACGTATTTTGTTTCAAAGGGCATAGTGTCTCTTCCTTATATAACATTTTATTGGAAAAATTTATTTCCTAACCTTGACTGGAAAAAAAAATCTGGATCTTACCAACCAAATATATGATTAACAACAAAATAAAAGAAATATCTTTTAAATTAATTCATAAAATTTATCCTTCTAAAATATTTCTTTTACAGCGTTTTAGAAAACACATTGATGCCAACTGCTCTTTCTGTTCACAATGCCCTGAAGATAATTTTCATTTATTTTGGTCTTGCCCTGTTTCAAATAATTTCTGGAAAGATGTTTGTCATTTTATTTCTACATTTATTGAGAATAGTTTTACTCTTTGTTTTGAAAATGTACTGTTTGGTTTCACTTCTTTTATTCCTTCCAAAAGCAAACAGTATTATATAATCAACCTTATCATTTTATTATCTAAATATCATATTCACAAATGCAGATATATAAATAAAAATCCATGTTTTATTATTTTTTTTTAAGAATGAAACCAAACATATTCAGACCCTTAAGTACTCAACCAACACCAAGGCTGTTAAGACTGTGCATTTGTGTAATCTTCTTAATATTTTTCTGTAGACTGTCTTTACTTGTATGTGGCCCCCTGGCAAAACCCTTTTCTGTTGGACTGTATTGTTCTGTTGAGCATTCAATAAAGTTTTATTGAAAAAAAAAAGAGTGAGACAAGCTCCTCCTCTTCCTTTTCAGTCCCACAGCCGGTATACGACCTTGTGGCTTGCCCTCATTTAAACACACAGGCTGCAGCATGAGAGAGGGAGGTGATGCTGCGTTTGGTGTCATCTGAGCAGTCAGCACTGCACTGCTGGATGACACAGGGAACAATGAGAAAACAAGAAAGCCATAAGGACTCTTATTACTGATTTTCTATTGGCCTGTAAAAGATATACTGTATATTCTGTTTTCTTCTCCTGCACTTTTTGATTTCATGTAACATCCTTCCTCATTTGCGCATGTAACCCTCTCACTCCCTAGTTTTTCTCTGTTGTCAATGTGAGCAACATTAATTAAAAAAAAAAATAAAATAAAAATGATGAGCTAAAGCATCTTCAAAAAAAAGAATAAAAAAGTTTTCAACAGGATGTTGTTAGAGGGTAGACAGTTGGCGCATCACTTTGGTTCAGACTGAGATATCTCAGAAACTATTAGATGGTTGCCATGAAACTTTGTACAGACATTCAAGGCCCACAAATAGGAGGATTTTTATAAGTCTGGACAGGGTTGATAATGTAGGATAGATCTATCTATCTATCTCTAATCAATAAAAAAAAACAAAACATATTTTACAATGCATTTTGTACAGAGAGAATCTCGTAGAGTTGGGTTTGTTGAGTTGGGTTAGATGAGGACAGTTGCTAATCAGACAGTCCAGGGGAAAACCTGACAGACCTTACGCTTGTTAAAAATGTTCATTTTTCCAAACTCTAAACTAGAGCGTTTTCCTCATTATAAGATTACACAACTTTGCGTAAACACTACAAACCCCTTTCAGCATTTTAAATTACCTCTATTCATCATTCTAAATTAGACAAGATACCACCTACCTGCTCGTGGGAATGCAAGCGCAGAGTCAGTTCTGGTGAGAGGTTAAACAAGTGCAGCGTGTAAGCTGAGGGTTGCTCTGTTCAGATGCATAACACCCTGGCGGCCTTGTGTGTTTCTGTCTGAGTATGCATGCACACTGAGTTGAACGCTTTGTACTTTACAACTCTGGATCCCTGAATCTGCGTCATGTGACAGCAGAGGGCTGAGCCAGAGGTCCCGTTTGTGGACCAAAGTTCTCAGCAGCAGGGGTGGGTAGAGAAAAGGAATGAGGGTGGAGGGAGGAAAGAAAACGATAGAGGATGGATGGAGGGAAGGGAGCTTAGAAAATGTTGCCAAGAAGGTAGGAAAAGGCAACAGAATGAAGCTGATGCGTCTGTTACATGAACATGATGGTTTTGTAGGGCGGGCGGCTTAGCCAACCAGAAGATGGCTTTGGACAGCTTTCTGAGTGAGTGTTTGGTTGGGGTCAGTCTGGCTTTGTTCAGCATGAATTCCAGCTCAAATGACTGACTCCTGCTGAGCATTAACTTCACGGTATGCCACTTGCCTGCCCTTGCACCCACCTCTGCACTGACTTGTACGACGTGTTCCCTTCCAGAACAATGGCAATTATTTTAGGCTTGTGACAGTAAAGTAAATTACTTTTGATGCAGTCAATTAAAATGATTTGAGCTCTGCAGCATGTGGGATTAAGGCTTTATTAACAAATAACACCGTGGACTGGTTGTTGCAAACAAATGTCAATTAAGTCTCTGTCCTCGCCTGTCCCAAAAAAATATTTCTGTTCAACTTAACTAAATTCTGCAAGAAAATAATTATTTCTTTCATTCCGTTTAGTTGTTTGCCAGTTGGCCTTGACATCAACTGTGTGTGTGAGATCAGTCACTCGAGTGAGATGCATAGTGAGCATCAACTCTACCGACGGGCTATCTGCATTGTTGTGAAAGAAACCTGATCTTGAAATAACAGTCTTTATACAGATGGTAGAAATGAAATATCAGTGTGATGGCCAGAACTCAAGATTCAAATACAAGGATCACACAAAGACACTGACTAAAGTTCCAATGTTTACCCAAGAGCTTGAAGTCATTACAAACACAGGCAGTCAGTGGGGCAAACAAAGCAGACAAAGAGCCATCAAAAAGACTGAATACAAAGGTCAAAAGTACGCAAAGCATGAGACTTAGGCCTTATTCAGCCTGGCAATCCAAATCTGTTCAGGATTTGTTATATCCACGTTGACGGACAGCAAAATTTAAAAAAAAAACAAAAAACAAAAAACAACTCATGAATGGGATTTTTACATTGGATCCATTTCTACAGATGCATCTCAGTCTGAAAGCTCTGGTCGCTCAAATCAGATTGCAGAGTGTCTTTTACATCGCTTGCAACCCGACACGCGATAACAACGTCAAACCCAGAGTGACTGACGCGCATTGGAGTGGCTGAGCATGATCCATGCCGCTGCAAGCAGAGCAGCATGGAGGACAACATCAAAGCGTGATGAACATGTGGCGAAAACAGGTAGGGAGTTATGTGCATACTCACTCCATGACAGCTATTCAGTTTAGTGGGCGATAAGAGATGGAGAAGTTGACTCGGTTCAAGAAAAGAGCCCATCTGACTTGCCTGGAGTTGAGTGTTTTTGCGGAGCAGATGTGCTCTAGGTTGTTTTGGTCAGTCATGGCTGAGCGTGAGACAATTTGTTGAATAGAGGACTAATTCTTTAAAGGGAAGAGTCGCTGCAAATCATTATAAAGTTATCACCTTTACTGCATGAAGAAACATGAGATCTTAAGATTGGAAGAATGATGTTGATCCCTCCAGCGGAGTTCAACAGGTTTGGAAAAGTTTTGCCAAGGGTTATTGAACATGTGTGTTGTCTGGCTGTAGCACGCCGCAGCCCAGTCAGAGAGCAAAAAATACAGTACATCACAGGATGAGAAGATCCAGATCACCAAAGACTTGTCTACCGCTTCAGTTCAAATAATATCTGCTGAGTGCATGACCCCTTTGCTCTGCTGCCCTCAAAGATATCACTTCATCATAAGAGTGTGTGCTCTGGAGCAAAAGACACGGATGTCCAGTCACAGGACACTGTTATTTTGATCAGACCTGAGGACTGTGGAGGCACTCTTGTGACCTGGAGTCGGGGTGAATGTTTGTGCCGAACTACAATACGCTGCTTTCTTTCTCAAAACTGCTGGGCTCTGTGTTTAAACAAACATGTCTGTGTTTTTGGTACTGCGTGTGCCGTGAAAGCGAGTCTAAAAGGTTCACTTGTTAGACATCAACAGGAGGGCAGCTGGAGCTGGGCGTCCACAGATGGGATTTCTGTCATTGAGAATTTATCATTGAATAAGATACCAAACACAAGACCAAGTACACCTGACCTTTATCCTTATTCTGTTGCTATGGTGAGTGATGGCGCATTATTTTAACTCAATATTTGGATGCTTATTTATCAGAATGTGTGCCGCAATGTCTGGGACAGATTCACCTTTATGCTAATTAAACAAAAAGTATTTAATAGCAGAGAAAATGCTTTGATTATTTGGATGGCAATCTTTCCCTTCTCAACAAAGCAGCAACATTGTGTTTGTTAGTTAGTGGTTAAAGCTGCTATTAAATGTCTTTATAATAACAATGGATCATATGTCAGTGTGTGTGTGTGTGTGTGTGTGTGTGTGTGTGATGGACTCACAGAGAACTGGCAAAACAGCACATGAACACAGCTCTGTGTATTACTAAGGATCATGACAAATAGTTTTATTTTTATTACAAAAAGATTTATTTTTTATACAAGTGGACGTAAAATTATTAGTGATATTCATCTACAGTTCCTCTAAATTAGACATCAGACTGAGTGCTGGGTATAGAAACATTTACAGTACAGAAAGATTAGGGTGCATAGCAATAGAAGTGAAATCTGGCCTCTGTATTTTTTTTACAGTACAGTAAATTGTCAGCCTTCTCCAACATCAACACATTGAGTCCAAGAGGAAAAAGTAGTTCATCATGTAAAAACATTTTTTTGACTTTAAAAAAATCCTTTTGACAACTGCATAGACCAAATGCAATTAGGTACATAAGCTACTGTCTTCAGTCTCAGGTAGATCTAGTACAAACGTACGCTTACAAATACAGTTATTTCACACTGCTGATAACATATTATGAAGTATGAACTGCTCTGTAAGAAACCAGAGTGAAGGCAGGCTCAGTGCAACGCTGAACAGCCTGTGCAGCAGACTGATGGGGGAGCTGCAGGAGCTCGTCTCTCAGGGAACATGGATTTCAGTGTTTTTTGCCAAAACGATGCATATTTGTATCTTCAGGCTCATGAATAAACCCTGATGAAAAAGCATGTAGTGTCTTACATGTTTCTTAACCACCTTTGAAAGTAGAATAATAAAATGAGGAATGGAAATTCTGAATGGATTAGAGGTCTGAGAGCAGAAATACTGAAAATTAAAAAATAGACTTCTTTTGGTAAAAGAGGTTGGAAAATGAAAACAAGTAAACTGAACGGTAGATTTCACTGAAAAAAAACTACACTGCTCAACCAGACGTCACCTCCAGTGCATCCTCATGAAAAATGAATTCTCGTACTCATGACAACTGGCAAATTTCCCAAGTATTTACAGTAGTGGGACACAGAAAAGTGCATTTTTATGAAAAGAATGTGCTAAACGAAACTTTCCCAGGAAGCACAGCGTTATAAACAAAGCAAAACATCTACATTTTCACAGTAATGTTCCATAGAAATACAAACATCCAAAGGCAAAACCAATCCTGAGAAAATAATCTCTACAAATCAACAATGACCGCTCATACATCAGTGCATTGTTCAGTACACAATCTCCAGTGTTTAAAACATCCTTACAATAAAGAACAATAAAAATACATAATAATCTGAAAACATGGTGCCAAGAAAAAGGTAAAAGACAAAAACAGTGTGGCCCTGCCAACAATGTCATCTTCACGGGATGAAATAAAAACAAAAATCTCTCAAAGTTGAATGACAGTTTACCGTACCATTCACATACTTAAGGTTTTGGTATATGTATTTTTTTGGATGCTAGTTGGAGCAGTGAAAGAGTACAACACCTTTACATACCATGTACAAATGTTTTCTTGCTGTATGTCACATTACTGCCCGTGACAGAGCATTATACTTGGTTTCTGATACCATCTCATTTTGCTCATCTTTACAACCAAAAAAGAATAACGAGCTGGAAAAAAAAAAAAAAACAGATTTTAGCAAGGCTCTGGCTATCATGCAATTAGCATCCATGCAGAACTTTTTGATTCCTAATCTCTACGCAATCAGATACTACTGTATGAAATGCAACAAGGGGCAACAAAATCTTTGTCACTGCATCTGGATTGACCTCCTAAATGTCCACGCAGAGAACGTGCGATCTTCACACAGATTTCTCAGAGTTAAAGACCCTGTAGCATCACCTCGCTTGGCCTTCGCTGTACTTTCCTGTCAGTGCCGGCTTGTCAGATGTGACAGAAGCGTTGTTTTTTTTGGCCCTTCTATCAGGTCACTTCTGAATATCACTCTGTTTTGGTGCGCCAAGGCTGTGTTTGGGTTCAGCACTGCAGCATACACGTAGCGCTCAGGGGACGATGTAATCATGTGGGTAACCTCTCAGCTTCTTCTAGAAAGTGCACAGGAATGAAAACAGGGTGGAGGGTTAACTCAACATCTCAAGTTGTAAGTCCTTTTCATGTATGTTTATGAAAAATACAATTCTGCAGGATGCATGACAAGGCAAATTTCCTTCAAAGTAACCGAAGTGTTCGGCTGACCTGATGGCGAGGGAGAGTTGTCCTCCCCTGTCGTGATAAACTGTAGATCAGATCCCAAAGCAGCGATAGAGCTCCTGGGACGAATGCAGCGGTCACCTGAGAAACTTCTGCGGAGTAATGCCTAAAGCAAGACATGTTAGAATAATTAGATTAAGACGTCTCAATGGTAGAATGTAAAATATGACAAAGTGTGCATGGAGAGTTGCTACATGTAGCATTTTATGTCCCTTCAAAGCGCATTAAAGAAAACTCATTTTATATGAGATCAGCTTCTGCATTGTGAGAAGTCAATGTTAAGTTAAGACTTTGCAGTTAAAAGACTGGATGAACTGGATAAGGCAGGTTGCCTTACATGTAAATTAAAAAAGGTAAACATGGTATGGCTACACTTACTGACTAAAGGACACAGCAGCACACAATGCAAATGCAGCAATAAAGTCTTCTCGGAAACGGTTTAGCATGTTTACAGTGTCTGGTCATGGTATTTGAATATTGAAATGCTAACTGTAGCCACCCAGATATATGGATTTTCATAAAGAAGCAGCTGCAGCTAGTTGTTACTGCATACAGCTTTTGTCTTGCCTTGCGTGTCATGGGGCTGGTGGGGGCGGAGGCACTGCTGTACAGGCTGAGGCTTGAGTTGGACCTGCTGACAGTCAAACCCTTAGAAGAGCTTCCTGCAGGGGACAGGTACTTCTCCTTGATCTTCAGGTTGGTCCTGCCTTTCACTGTCGGTGACATAGCAGAATTTAACAGAATACTGTAAAAAAGTGGAATTTATAGTTGCCGCTCCTCTAATAATCAGCAGCAAGCACCATCTACATAAATAATTGATGCAACATATATAAGTCAGAATTAAAAAATATATATATTCAAATGGTTGATAATATTCACAGGATAGTTACTAAAATATCCAAACTTTACCGGAGGCAGATATTAAGTGGAACACGCTGACATGTTTGACTAGTTTTTATAGATACAGGCATGCTCAGTCATTGATAATGCTAAATGTACACATACAATATCCCACAGCTATACTGTAAGACAGTATGGCACCAAAGAAAAACTAGACATGCAACGCGCTGTGAACTTGTCATACGACAGTGAACAATTGCTTGTCTTACAAAAACGTGTTGAGAAAATATAGTTTGCAGCAGTTAGTTTGCTCCTTGGAAGTTACTGTACTGTACTGACCTCTGCAGGGGTCATTCTTGACCAGGAACTCATCCAGAGCAGTCCAGCCCCCTCCCACCCTGACCATCAGCGTGCTGCGCAGGATACGAACCATCCGCAACTGCTGGGAATCTCCAAACTGCAGCAAACACACAAAATGGTTATAGTTTTTGATGCACATGTTGCCTCATTTCCAAGATATCACTGTAGGCCATGTTCTTTCCAATTGACCAGGTAGCATGTGTTAATTCCAAACAAACAGGAAATGTAAACCACATCGCTTCCCCTTGGAAGTCAGTTCATATTTTTTAGTCTTCAAAATGACTCACCCTGTATCTATTGGCACTTATTTGCTCCACTTGGAACCTCTTGGGACAGTTGCACTGTGATACTTGTCGACTCACCTAAAGACAGCAAAGCAATGAGACAGGAGCCTCAGTGAGTGTTACAGTAAGCGTCGCAGCAAATCACCCTCTCTAATGCATCATTGGGTAGATCTGCGTGTTCCCTTGTGCACTGCTCAGGCACTGTTCGCACCTCTTCGTTGATTTGATCTGCATCCAGCGTTTTCCTGTAGGGATCCCGGCTGGGGTGAAGCGCGCTCACAAACTCGTAGTAGTCGATGAAGCCGTCGCTGTTCATGTCGAAGATGTTCGCCACTGCAGCCATCTCCAGAGAGTTGGTGGGAAATTCTACAGCAGAGAGGTGTAGAATTGGAATTTATGTTTCAACATGCCAATTTCAGGCTTTTTGAATTTCATGGCGACTAAAAATGAATCATCAATGGGTCTAAAAACACTGAACTTGAACACTTGTGACAAGTGGGTCTTACTGGAAGCAAGGACATAATCGACAAACTCCTTCTGGCTGATGCGCCCATCCTGGTCCCGGTCGATGCTGCGGAACACGTCTAAGATCCGTGACTTTAAGTGGCTGATCCACTGTATGTAACGCTTTCGCCAGATATTGAAGTCGAAGTTTGCAAATTCTTCCATCTGTCCAGAAATGCAAAATATCACTACATCACACAACTACATCAAGTATTGGAGGGCTACATTTCTTACAAAAACATTTTTATTATTATCATTTCGTATTATTAAAAGCACAATAACCTCTTTGAGGGCTTGCTGGTGTTGTTCCAGATGTTTTTGTCGCGCCACAGCCAGGAGCCACAGTTTCTGCCACTGGCTGACCAGCTGGATGAGCTCTGGGGTCTGGGGGTCCAGGTGCTCCAAGGGAACCGGTGCAGCAGGCTGCATCTTCAGAGTGCTCCTCCTCTCTGGATGGAGAAACAGTAACACAGGACTCTGGAATCAGCTGAGCAAACTAATTTTGCGTTACACATCAATAGCAGAGAGACAATCAACATGTCAACCAAAAATGACTTTTCTGCATTGTGTTAATAGAATGTAAAGTAAGCTGTTTTCATGGTGGCTTACTTGTGAGAGGCCGTTTGCTGGGGGAAACTTGCTGTTTAGAGATGCTCTTGTGTTTGCAGGACTTTGTGGCATGTTCAATCTCTGGAAACTTTTTATTCAACTCTTCCATGAATACCTGCAGAGAGTGGAACGATCAATGACCACATGGCTGATGCTTCTTAATATTCTCTAAGCGGTTAATTGTCCAGTCACGTCGTAACCTTGGTAAAGTATATTATACTGAAATGTAGAAACCACATCTGTTTGATATTAGAGTGGTCAGTGGAGAAGAAGGCAGTCTCTATTTGACAGATAGGTTCGTAAGATAATGTAGCAGATCATAGAACAGAGGGACAAGCCGTACTGTGTGCTGTGCGATCAGTTCTTGGTTCTGCTCTGTGGTCTCAGCCGGAGGTTCTTGGTCTCTGAGGCTGAGGGCTTCTTCCGCTGAGGAGATCCAGTCCAGTAGCCTCTGGATTTCCTCTCTCTCTGCCTCCAGTGCTGCCAAGCTGGCCTGGATCTTCTGGCCCTGCTGCTGAGCCCAGGTCTGAACCTGACTCAGGAAAGAGGGAGGGGGAGGAAATGTCACGTTCACATGCTCTCTAATGTTGACATTGTGTTACAGTTGAGACACTGCTAATGTTGAAACATGTCCCTCTGTACTCAAGGCGCCTAACTGATAGCAGCTAATGGTTTCCTAAATAATGAGTTATTTATTATGTATTTAGTCCCTAGGGAAAATACATTTTGCTCATCATGGCACGCACCTCCTCATAGCGGGTCTTGGTGACACTGATCCAAGATTTCAGGGTGATTATGGAGTCTGGGTGACAGGAGGCCAGGATCTCCTCACCCAGGCAATGGATGTTCTGTAAGTCCACTGCCTGAGCCTGCAAGGCACCCATCGATTCCTTTACAGGAGCAAAAAGGATTTATTCAGCATTTCATCCAGTAAAACACATTCTGGATGAGTCATTATCTCGGCATTCAAATAACATTCCCTTCATTTCAGATATGGGCTTTTTTTTTCTTTTTAGAGGTTTGTGGTTAAACAACAAGGTGCTCACAGTAGTATCTGTCCTTCAACCTGTTGAATGGGTTCAAGCATGAGTGTGAATATCCACCCTGCTTGACTACCCTTGATTATCAATGTTTATCAGCACCTGCTTGTTGTTTTGTAGCAAACCTTGACCTTTGACATCCCCAGAAGTAAAAAAAAAAAAAAAAAAAAGGAGGGGGAAATGTATCTCCCTCTGGGGAGTGACAGAGTATCACGTTATACTGACCTTGTGTTGTTCGCGGAAAGCGAGCAAACCTTCCTCCTCCTCTGGTATCACCCCATATTTCAGTATCCTCTCCGCCTCAGTGAGGCATTCCATGAAAGAGTGGACAAGGCCGTCAAACTTTTCAGCCTAACGACAACGAAGACAAAGATTAAGATAAGAGCAGCCCCAACTTATCATATGATATCAAAAAGTAAAGCACCAGTTCATTTACCCTTCATCTGTACTACAAGTACCTGCTGAAGCGCAGCCTCCAGTCTGTCTTGCTTGCTGACTGACAGTCTGCACACAGCCTCCCAGCGGCCCTCCAGCTCGTCCATCTGCTCCTGCAGCCAGTGAGCATCAGCTGTGCTGCTCCTGGTCAGGTCCCTCACAGAGCGCTTCAGGGTCCTAATGCATCCCGCTCGCTTCCCTAACTCCTTCTGAAAGGCCTAACAGAAAGAGAATTTGCTGAAGAACTACGAGAACTGTGAAGAATATGTAACACAAAGTAGACATGTAGCAACTTAATATCAAGGAACTATTAAACGAAGTCACTGAAGACTCAATGCACCCTCAATTGTGAGAGTGACTTTACCGATCATTTCAGCTCGTTTTTCTACAGCAGTTATAAGAAGGTATGCGTAATACTTAGGTTTACAGATGCACAAAAACTCTAGACAAATTAACATGAATCCTGTGTTTAAAATGCATGACAGGTGTCGTACCTTGTGTTTGTCTATCAGGTTGTGCACCATGTCCTTGTCTCCACCAACAGGAACATCCTCAGCTAGCTGGGGCTCCGCTCTGTACAGCCAGTCATTCAGGGCCTGCAGAGCATCGGTGAATCTCCCTGAGAACAGCAGTGCTTCCTCCAGCTTGTGTTGCCTGGGAGAGGGGAACCAGAGCATTGGGTGAATTTCCAAGATGCAGATGCTTGGTAGCAATTAGAATATGTCCGTATCGGCTGCATCGTACCTCTCCATAGACTTGCCGCTGATGGTGTCCCACGTGTCCTTGAGTTCGGCCAGTAGATTCTCCAGATGCTGCCTGTCGTGGCTGGTTTGAGCTCTTTCATGAAGGCTGCGTCCATTTTTCGACGTAGCTTCGTACATGGGCCTCTTTGACCTCAGCAGTTTCTGGAACTCCTAGTTGCAAAGCATCAATCAGTGAAGGCATTCATATACATATAGCGTATAAACCAAGCTGTATTGATTGTGATGCCCACTGCACCTTCTGTTCTGCCAGTTGTTGTTTGATCTCCTCATGGGACACAGCAATCTCTTTATGTGTGTCCAACGTCTGTTCTACCTCTGTCATCCAGTCCACCAGCAGGCGCCATGATTCGTTAAACTGAAACACGAAAAGTAAAGACAGATATTATGCAAAAGCTTGTGGTTATTCATTTATACTGGAGATAATATAGTGGTATACCTGTTTGGCATTCTTTTTGACCTCCTCCAGCGTCCTGCCTCTTTCTGCAGCACGCTGCTGTAGCTTTTTGTAGCGGTCCTGGATGGTCATGATTAGGTTATGAATGACATCACAGTCTTCCTTCCTACTCAGCTCTGTTAGCCTATGCGCTGTGTTCTCCACTGTGCTCTTCTTCTCACCGAGACCGTTCACCTCATTCACCAGTGCCTGTATACAGATTTCATGAACCACAAATGAATACTTCCAAATGTGTATGTAACTGTAGGTGTGAAGCAAACAGACAGCATTAAAGGACCTACTCTGTGAGCCTGCAGTTGTGTACAAACTGTGTCCAGAACAAAGCTGGGAGCAGGGAGAACCCCAATAGACTCTTCACACTGGCTCATCTTAGTGAGAAGCTCCTGGACGTTACTGTGGAACTCTTTGGCCAGACTCAGTCCTTCTGTAAGCTTTGCCTGTGGGAACAGCATGAGGCTCAGATATAATTATGCATTAATCTATGGATGAATCACCAGGATGAGACATGAATATGAAGAGTTAAATAACCTTTCGCTCCTGAACTTTGCTGTAAACAGAAGCCCATTTCTGGTCGAGAATAGACAAGCTGTGTTCGGTGCTCGATCCCCGGACAACATTGCTGCTCTCCAGCATCCTGTGGATGGCATTCTTCACATCTGTGTAGGCATGGAGCTTTGACTCCATCTCATTGCACAGCTCCTTTTGTGGGCGAGAAGAAGAAAAGGGGGTCAGTTTTTATGTAAGAACTATTTTTTATTGGGTAGTTTCATGCATTTCTCTTTGTTTTGACTGCTAAAAGTCTGGTCCGTTTTACCAAGTGCGCATTGAGCCTTTCACTGGCCGAGTCCGGCATACTCCACATGGTTTTAGAAGAGGACAGCCTCAGGTCTGTGTTCTCCAGCCACTGCAGAAGATCCTGAATCTCCATTGTAACATCTTGTACCTGCAGTAAAAACAACACAATGAATGCAAAGGCCTCCTAAGGTGACTCTCAGTTCACTACAACCTTAGTTATGGTAAAGGTTTCATCTTGGCTATTGCTCAACCTTTGTGTCATGTTTTTATTTAAGCATAAGCAGAATAATGACTGCCAACTGAAAAAATTTTATGTGGTTGTAATAACAAATTATTATTTAATTTTAAACTTTGCCATCCTTTACAACAATAAAAGGCATGACTATAAATTTGGACACTCACCACAAGGGGGCGCATGATACACTCATAATGAAACATAATGAAAGTCCAGCATTGGTGAGAACATGTGGCATTCTAATATACGGCATAATGATGCACTATATATACAGCTAGCAGTTTTTCTATACTATTTTTGATGCAACTGTAGCAAAATAAGCTTTTTTTTCCTCTTCACCTGACTCAGTCTGTTCTCTAATTCCAGCTGCCGGCGTTCAGTCTCACAGCGGACAAACTCCCAGCTTTCATTGAGCTGCTCCAGACGAGACTGCAGACCATGCGGGCTGTCCCCGGACCCAACCTCCAGCAGCCCCCTGCCTGCCTGGTTCAGGGACTCCATCGTGCGAACATGGGACATGACATCATTACGCAAGACCTTGGAGATGGAAGAGGACGTAGAGGTTAGAGATACATCCTGGTATCAGCAACTGTGGAATTCAAATGTGTCGTTTGGAGGTGTTAGAAGCTCAGTCGCTGTGTCTTCTGACATCATTGTCAGATGATCCTAGCAGTGTGTATTGTTGGTAAAGTATAAATGAACAGAAACACTCCGAAAAGTACAGATGCTGGTGGACATAATGGTGAACACCAGGAGACAGAAGTGTGTTATTCATTCAAGGCTGTGTTCCCTGTTATCTAGCAGATAAAGCCACATCTCTACGAGAGTGTTTCAATGTCTGAAAGAGCTCCATCACACTTCAGCCGGCCCCTGACAATGCAGCCGTATAATGAAGTGTTTATTTTGAAATGCTCGTCATCATATAGGATTGTATTTAGGCGACCACCAACCTTGTGTTTGGCCAGTTCTATTTCACAGGCCTGCAGGTCGATGCTGATTGGCTGGCTGCCCTGCAGCTGTTCAGCCGTCCGGGACAGCCATGTGTGCACCTCATCCAGCGTGTTTTGGAACTGACCCAGACCCAGCAGAGCACACTCCAGCTGATGCTGGTGGGAAGAAAAAATGTTAAATATATATTTTTTGTTTTTGCAACACTTTTCTGTAGTGTCTGTGGTTGAAGCAACAGCAAATAATAAAAACAAAAAAATTGATAACATTGTGCATATAGTGGATCACAGTGGCATACTACTATCAATATTACGTAATGATATTCGCAGATCCTCACCTGTCTGCCAACAGTCTCTGATTCCAAGCTGTCCCAGCGCTGTCTGAAGTCACACAGCGGTGAGACGGAGCCTGGACGCTCCGAGCCCGGAGACAGCCGGCACACGAAGCGATGGTTCAGGCTCTCTATCTCTATTTTCTTCTGGTAAAGTTCTCGCTTAAATTCCTGAAAGGAAACAAAGAAAGACAGAGCATATGTTTAGACTCATATCAAGTTAGCTAGTCGTGGCTGATGTGTTTTCTACATACCAACACACATATCCAAAAGCACTGTTGTCTGTTGTCTTTATGATATGACACCTACATAACTTTGATCGCTATCGGTCATGGGTGTACTCCAGCGTATGAACTCACCTTGAGATCACATAGCTGCTCTTTGACTGATTCCAGGTCAGTTCCTACCATGAACTCTTCAGTGGACCTCAGCTCAGCAGACTTCAACCACTCAAAAAGACCCTATTAACAAAACAATAACAGAGTGTGCGTTAAGGCACGAAAAATCACATACTGTGCAATCACTCAGCCGTGTTCCACATAGCCCTGAATTCTTGCCATGTTGTTGATTCCAACATAGAAGAAATTTTGTTCTCAACAGCCAAACATGTAACCCTGTTGCTATATACAGCTGGAGACATTTCAGAGTTTTCTTTTGATACTGTCTGACACAGTCTGCACCACTAAGCTCATTTGCCTTTGGCAGAGGACCACACAATCTGTCAGTCCCTCACAAGTGAAGCTACAGGGAGTAACAGTCTGAACTCAACCATTGCAACTAAATAAAAGACCAGCTTTGTCAGTGGCAGGATGCCATAACTCTGCTTGAATCAGGCAGTGGTGGTGAAAGTGTCCCGTTTGACATGTTGATATGTTCTGATACTAACCAAGAACTATTTGTTTGTACATGGGTATGCATATACACATAATACAAGTATATACTGTATACACACACCTGCATAGTGTCTTGATAATGTAGTGCCATCTGCAAGGACTCCTCCAGCTTTTTGTGACATTCGCTCCACAGTTTGCTCAGGTTGTTCCATGTGCAATAGAGCTTTAAGACAGCAAAAAGGCAAGGTTTCGAGTTAGCTGTCACAACATCATGGGTTGAAAATGATTTGATTTAAATGTACTTCTTACTTCATCCAGGCTCTTTGTGACATCTGGTTTGTCTGTATCCCCACATGCTGACATCAGATCCATTCCCAAAACACCAAGGGTGTCCAGATCTCCCTGTAAACTGTCAATATCCTCCCTGAGAGTCTGTAGGTTTCCAAAGGATGGAAAAAGTTACATAATGTCTTAAACAAAACAACATGGGATTCTTATGCACGATTCCTTTAGGAGCTTCCAGACAAACCTGCATGGTTTCAAGGCTCTGCCGGATTGTCTCAGAGTCTGTCCGACTAGCATTGAGATCCAGAACTGCCTGCTGAGCATCACTGAGCGCTGCGGTGACATCGCTGACATCACTCCAGAACTTCAAGGCCAGATCCAAGAGTTTGAGCAGCCAGCTCTCCCTCTCCTGGGCCTGAGTATGCGTCTCATCCCACATCTGGGACAGACTGGACACTCGCTCCTGGATTGCTAACATCACAAGGATATAACATTGACATTGGTCAGGATCTGCCTTTTCAGTACAGCACAGTATCCTTTCTGTATAGAAAGAAGATCACACTACCTGTGCCGACTGATCCATCACCGGCTGCCTGGGTGTTAGCCAACAGCTCATCTGCCTGTGTCTTAACACTGCCAAGGCTCAGCTCCAGCTTGGACAGCTCGGCCAGGGTGTGCTTGTTGTCCTGCAGCTGCTCCTGGATCCTTGGGGTGAGGCCTTGAAGAGAGCTGGGAGTCTGTATGTGACCGCGCAGGCGGTCAAGACTCTCTCTAATAAGGGTCATCCTCTCATTCAGCTACAGGTACAAGAAAAGATATGACGTTGTGTACTTATTAGTATTTGTGATAGGTTGGAGGGCTGTTTATAACATTTTCTGCATTATCCAAGCCTCCCTACCTGCGTGAATCGAGGCAAGGACTCCTCGAGGAGATTAGCAGTCTCTCTGACCCGGTCTCTGATGGCTCTGTGCTGCTCCTCGGCCTCTGTAGCCTTTCGACAGAACTCGTCCCCCTGAATGGGGTTTAGTTCTGACAAGCGTTTTGCCAGCGAGCATAAGCGTGCAATCAAGGGTCGGTGTTCTGCTATGGACTCCCTCAGACCCTGCACCAAAGACAGATAAAAAGAAAGGATTGATAACAATGTGGAGAGCAGACGTTTTTCAGTATAACCTGTTTTTTTTTTCTAATCCCTGAAAATGAATGGGGAGGGTTGAAATAAATCACACTGTCTCAGTTTTCATGGCATACCTGACAAAACTGATATGCCATTATAGGACACTGGTGGAAAAGTAACCCTGTCAGGAAGTAGATTGCATTAATGAACTGTACATGAGCAGAGCAGCTCGTTTACCCAGAAGAAAATGGTGGCAGGCTATAAAGTATAAAAGGACTTCTTTGTTAAAGTGGACAAAAAGGGGATGATAAAAAAAAGAGGAAAGCTGGCACTCAAATGTAGAGAGGCAGGTTTCTTATACCTGTAAAAGGTCCTGTTGTTCCCGAAATGCCTCATAGCTAATTGTGCTCAGGGAGAGCTGGCCAATTAGGGTTTGAGTTTCTTCGAGCCAGGGTGAAACCTCAGCAAGGCCCTCTGAGAACTGCAGAAGAAGCGACTGAGCATGCTCGAGCTGCAAGACCACATGGGAGTTGGTGGCTGAGGTGGTGTTGCATTGTTCCTGTAAGGCCTCTAATGGGGTCTGCATTGAGAGGTGAAGAAATTCAACTTTTAACATTAAATGTTTTGGGTTTGTTTGCTTTGTCAGTAAAGTGGTTGCATCAAATGAAATGTGGAGAATACCCGCAAATCGCCTGTTTCTCCTTCGTCACTGTATGTCAGCAAGATTTCAGCGATCTTCACCATCTTCTCAATGTTGAACCTGTGTTGCAGAATCTCCACTGCCAAAATCTGTTCAGAATATGTGAAATGAGCTTCAACAAATATCTTCAAAGTGAATATCTAAAACTTCAGAAATTAAAAATAATATTATAATATTTTTTTATTTTAATCATCACTCACTTATATTTAGACAGTGCCCTTACCTTCTGCTCATAGAGTTGTTCTGCTATGAGCTCTGGCTCCAGATTAATGGTTTTCAGCTTTTCAAGACTCAGCGCTGTGTCTCTGAACCAAGCCATCTCCTTCACCACTGCCTGCTCCAGCTGATGAGAACATACTGCGTGTTAGCATAGCATCATCAACAGCATAACTGAAACATGACACTATTATTTCTAAAATTGAACACCACTTGGCAGCACATACTGGCAGTATTTTCATTCAGAGTTATAAATCATCGGCAGTAAAATTAAAGATTCTTCTAGAAATTGGACATACAAATAGTGGTTTAATGCTCAGAGACAGTGCTGTGGTTGAAATTGGAGGTTAATTTAGGTGCATATTGATGAGATGATAGCAATTAAAAAAGTCATTACAACACGATTTAAAAAGCTAGTAAGAGTCAGCCTCACGTTTAGCTATTTTTTCTTTTCATAAAAACTTGCATCATGTAAATAGGTACATGATGAAGTCACAAATATGCAAATTTGCATGCAGATTTTCAAATAGCCTTTGAAACTGGAGTGTCTGACTGATTCGTACGATTGTGTGGAAACATTACCCTCTGTCTCTCAGCTGCGCATAGTACTGCATCTCCAGCATGTGTCTGCGCTCCTACTGCCCCCAGGAGCTCCCTCTCAATGCGGCCCAGCCACAGGTGGAGGTCCTCCTGGCTGGAGGTACAGCGACTGGAGGCCTCCAGGGCCTGCTCCAGCCTCTGCAGCACATCCAGGCTGCTCAGACTTAGCACGGAGCAACGGATCCGCAGAGCATCCATCTTCTCCTGCACCTGCTGGGCTTCCTCCTCTAAAACAAAAGGAGAAATCACAAGCGCTGAGCATATCGGAAGCCACACAGTGAGACCAGTATTTTTTGCAGATATTGACAATATTCAAAATCAATAACCCTAACCTTACTATACCACATATATGTTGGAAACATTCATCTGAATTATACTGTCTTGAAATTTTGGTCAGATTCCTCACAAAACTACATGTAGTGATTATTAATATCAGATTTAACATTTTACTGTGCTAAGACCTGCTATTGGCACTGGCAGATTTAGAACAATATTAGTACTGGTAAATTAATTAGAGATAAATTAAAACTAGCTAACAACAACCATACCATGCCCATTAGCTTTCACCGTATGAAGTGAGCCTTACCTGAAACTGCCTCCATCACATCATGTCCTGACTTCTGTATTTTCCCTAGATCAGCAGTTCTGACTTGAATCTCTTCGACAACAGCCTAAAATAAAATGACAGCGTGTCAAAAAAATAACTACCCAGTCAAACAGCAAAATGTTTATTCACTCTACTGTACATGCAGTTTTATCATAGGTGGTAGATTTCCAACCTTGGCCCTGTCTGTGGCCTCTGACAGATGCAGCATCACTCTCTCTGCATTGCGTAGCTCAGCAAGGGTCTGTTCCACTGATATGAGCCATTGCTGCAAGCTGTCTACTCCCTCCTGGAAGACCTGGGCCCTGGGTAGGATGAGCTCCAGACTCGCTCTCCTACCAACAACAACACGGCCACTGATTATAACCATTAGTAAGTAAGATTTGTATTGTGCAGTACGCTGAGCCTTGCCAAGTAAAAGTGTGGCATTGCCAGTAAAAGTAGCTGACCTTTGCTCTGCCTCCAGCTGTAAGGCCTCCCACTTCAGTTTGAGAGTGGAGAGCCTGACCTTTGCCTGCTCCCCCTCCTCCCCTGGGTGGGCCTCCACCAACCGAGGGCCCTCCAGCATCATGGAGTCCATACTACGCCTTCGGTCTGTCAGGAGACGCTGCAAGAGCTGTAAAAGAGCCATTCTTCATGATATTAGAGGTTTATAGATGGTGGAGTCTATAAAAATTCTACCACTTTTTGTAGAAAGACAGAGGCTTCAAGAAAAAAGGACAGGTGGTAAAGACTAAAAGGCCTCAAAGACACTCTAGTATTAAATCAAAATTTCTCATTATGACCAGAGAAAATGTTTGCCTTATATTTGAAGTTTAATTTTGGAGAGGTGGCATTGCTTGCAGTAGGAACTGACATTAACCAAACACCCTTTCTTGCTTTTTCTGCCTTTGTGACAGAATTGCTGTCTCGTGTGTCAAGCTTACATTGTTAGGAGTCAGGCAGGTTTCACCTCATCCAAAGAGCTCACAATGGATGTGATTACAGCTGAAAGGTGAGAGACTTCCCTGCTTTTTTCATACCCACAGGAAATGTTCACAAAGACTTACTGAGGCCCATTGTGGCTGTGAACGCCACCCATTCACCACTGAATACAACTGAATTTATATTATAAAGGAAGCAGTTGAGTATTTTCCATGACCTCAGCACACCTTTCTAGGTAAACCTTTCAGGTGGATCCCCTCTACTGCAAAGGAAATTAGGTGATGTGATTTTGGTGATAACACACCTTTTGTTCTTGGAGCTGGGCTTTCACCACTTTGACCTCAGAGGATGGCGGCTTCTGATTGGCCCTCAGCTCCTCTATCTCACAGACCCATGTGAGCAAAGCTTCCAGGTTTTGGAGAAATGTCTCAGAATCTGTCGACACATCCCTTAGTGCCAAAGCAGATCTTGTTCCCTTGAGAAAGACCATGATATAGTATTAGCTGAATGAATGAAAAAACCTCTGTACTGTGTTTTTAGTTGAAACACGATCAGTTTTACTGTCGCAACACAAGCAGAAATGAGTCAGGGGTAAAAGCAAACAGTACCCTCCATCTATCCAGGCTGGAATCCTGGTCTGAGCTTGAGTGTCCATCACTTTGGAGCTGTGAAGTAAAGACAACCCACATGTTGTTTCAGTTAAAAAAATCACTGTCACACCAACCATAATGTCACAGAGTTAAAACATTAAAAAAAAAGAGTCGAGGTGAGAATGGGTGAGAACTTTGAGTTCAGATGAGAAGAAGAAAGAAATGGAAGACGAGGAGGAAGAAGATGAGATTTGTCGTGTTTGACGGTTGGTGTTTTTATCAACCTCAGCGAGTTCCTCAGCGACGCCATTCAGGACTCTAACAGTTCTGGTGACTATCGGGTCTTTTCCCTTATCCCCAGATGGATACTCTGTCACTTCCACAATTTCGGTGACGATTGTCTCCGTCACCTCCGTCACCTCTGTGACCTCTCGTGATGCCAAAGTCTTCCAGGACCAGGGGCTTCCTTCTCTGGAGTCTCTCCTCTGGAAGCTGGCCCTCCTCTCCGTGGTGCTCTTGTCCGGGTGAGCCAGGGGGGATCTGGCAAACTCCGGAGGCACTGTTCTCCTTGTTAGTGTCCCATTTCGGGATGTTTTTATTGGAGAAGGGCTGCTGTGCCAGGCGTTATCCAGAGTACTGGTGCTCCTGATTGTGGAGGCAGGAGAACTGCGGAGGGGTTTGTCCGAAACAGGAGTATGAGCCCTCTCCTCCCTCTTATAATCAATTTCCTCTGCCTCCTTGCTGGCCTCCACCTCTCTTTCCTTGTTTGCATTCTCCCTTGCTTTGTCTTTGGCAGCCACTTCTGGTTTGGCCTCTCCATGTTGCTCCGGAGGCTGCCACTCTCTTCGTCGTTGGTAGCACTCCTTCAGGAAGTCCTCGTCTGATCTCACATGCTTGGACTTCTGGCCCAGGCAGCTGGGCCGGCTGATGAGGTTACCCATAATCCTTCAGCCCAGAGGCTAGTGAGGTAATAGGTGAGGTAAGGCCCCTCGGCCATGCATGCGGAAGATCCTTCAGCTACCTAAAACAAGACAAGGGAGCTCTGGGTCATCATGCAGTGAACAAGTGCTCATTGTGTAAACCAACCTTTCTTTAAAAGCACAACTTCCCACTAAGCACTGCTTTCCACAGCTTACATCTCCAAAACACTCCGATGAGACAAAGTGAAACCAGTCTCCCACATCCTTAAATTGCTAAATTGCTGTGCCAACAATGCCCTGGCACTGAAAGAGCAGAGGGGGCTACAGCAGAGATACTTGGCCTGGATATTCCCCATCCCTTTGTCTTTCTTTATACCACATACACACATGCTCCCCATCTATCTCACATCACCAACTGAAATATTCTAGGCTTAGAAATCAATGTGACAGGCTTGTCAAGGATCCCACTGTTGAGCCTGGCACAGAGAAGCGGTGGCAAACAGCCAGCTCTTTCTCTAACTCAGCCTGGACCAGTCCTGGGAAACCCGTTAAGGATCTGATCAAATATGACAACCATAAAAGCGCAGGCATCGTCCCATTTCTCTCGGGTGACAGTCAGAGAGGGGGGTAGGAACACAGAGTGGCATGGGGGCATTGGGGGATAGTTGATAATCAGCAATCAACAGTATACCTTTGTGTGGGTACAAGTGTTTTTATTGAAAAGAAGCAGAAATAATCATCACCAAGTGGAGCTTGGAGAATGCCAGGTTGTTATCTTACTACTATCACCCTCTTGTTCCAAAATTAGTATCTTACTGGAAAGACTCAATTTCAAACTGTGTCAGCCTGTCTGTTCCCCCCTCAGCTGAGTGCCTTCATTGTTTTGACAGAAGGGTTAAAGGTGAATGTAATTATCTTGGTCTAGAGGAGCTGAGGTGAGCCCATCAGGAGATCACAGGGAGGGTTCCTGTCGAGGCCAGGTCCTCCCTCTGAGGCGGGGTCGGACCAGGCAATTCAGAATTATACAGGTCACTTCAGGTCATGCTTGGTGACTAAAGATCTGTTGGTGGGCCAATATGGGTCAACAAAGGGGAAGTTGGGATGTTGGCTCCACAGACTGTTGAGAATTTTTTTTTTCTGGCTTGAAAATGCAGATAAGATGCCACATGGGTACAGTAACATGCAAGAGTCATGCTGCAGGCAGACAAAGTGATGCTGAATGTGCAGCTCTCTTGTCTTTGCCAGCAGTTAGACACAAAGAAACTCTGCAGCCATGGAGAATTTTGCATTTTGCTACTGTCAATTTTTCCTCCCATGTCTGAATCAAATCTTATTTGTGCATCTCCAAAATATGAAACTCATTCTAATTAAGATATATCACAGCCTGTAACTAAATGAGAATCTACAGCAAAAAGGAACTAGTTTAATACGATGCCTCCATGTGCATTAGGCTAGTAATTACCTACATCATGGCCCTCTCTGCAGAGCAGATGATGCAGTCAAGGGATCCACAGGGGAGGACACACTCGGATCAGAGAGTGGTGCCCAGACAAAGCCCCAGCCCCTCAATCAATGATTACCCAGTTAGCTCAGATCACTGCCCAGCGGTCTCCTGAGGAGGGCAGAGAGAGTGCCTGTGGCCGTGTTCACATGGGTTAACAATTCAAGAGAGAGGGTGTGCCGTGTCTGGTTACTGCACCACATGTGTGGTCGTTTGCTAAATTACACGGTTGCCTCTACAGTGATCTCACAGCAATGTATGTGAGGATATGCTGAGTAGTCCCATTAGAGAGCTACCAGGGAAATGTTATTAAAAATAAAAAAAGCAAATATATTGTTTTATTAAGTCTGGGCCACTCAGATGCTGACAACATACTTAAAAAAAAGGCAATCTAATCACCTTATAGGCAGCTATCAGCCCTCACATGGAAGATAATAACAATGCCATGACCTACGTTACTCTAAAATCAAAGGAAGCCAGGAAAACCCTCTCAAAATGCCTCAAACCCGTATCTGATATGCACCTCTCACTTTCTAGCATAATTTTAAAACAGCCCGTAAGTCAGCCCAACCCTTTCTCTGCTCTCAACAGTGATTTATGATACATGACCGCAACCCATTTCCTGATGAATCTGATTACAAACATAGTAAAGGGGCTTCTCCACAGTATTGCAAAATAAATATGAATAAAAATGTATTATTTTTTTTATTATTTTTTGGAAGAAAGCAAGTCTTTGCATTTCCTGTCTAATTCATATTTAAAATCTCAATGTGGGAGACACGTGTCGGTGTATATATTCAAGCGGTTTCAGCCTCATCTCTCCTATCAAAATACTACACGAAACATGCAATCTTCATTTTATATATTGTATCAATTGACCCATTTACATGTTTCAAGAAGCACTGTATGGGTGGGTTTGTAATTAGCAGCAGAACAATAATCATCAATCACAACAGTAGAGCCCCATAATGTTGTGTCACTGCTGAATGTCTGACCCTGTTAAGGGAGGTCCTGAAGTAGCAATCATGGTAGTGGTCCCTAATCAAGGATGGCAGCTGTGCTTCCACCCATGAGACTCATAACATTTTCGGGTGGATATTGTACAAGGTCATATGTTCACCTCAAAGACAGTTCTCTAAACATGTGGCACAAAGCTGCTGTACATAATCATACAGCAGCATGGCTTTGGACAAATGAATAGTTACTGAAAAAGCCTACTGACATGTCTTAATCGCATCTGTGAATCATTAAATACAAGCAGGTAAGGTGCTGTTTACAAAGAACAGACTGTTGAACCAAATCAAATATACTTACATTAGAATGATCCATTCACACTGAGGGAATTTTCATTGCCTCCTTCTCCTGCATTTTTCACTTGCTTAGAATAAGTAAAGTAGCAGTCACAACTCTGTCACATGGCTCTCTCAATCACTGACCAGCAAGGTCCAAAAGCAAACTCTCCCTCAGCCAATCCTGGGTTACTGGCAGTTTTGGCGGTTTGAAGCGTACGTGAACCACACTTACCCTGAAGCACAGTTCAGCCAAACAGCATGAGTAAAGGAATCCGGCCAGTCCTCAATCACCATTCAAAAAGGAGAGAAAGGGGGGGGTAAAAAAATCCAGCTTTGTTTGAGCATCCTTTGAACGGCCTCCCAGCTCCGACATCCCAAACTGAAGGCTCCTCACACACACATACACACGCATACTCCCCCTCCAACGCACACTCAATCAAGTCCACTCATTCACACATGCCCACATACAAACACACTTTCTAAACACACTCACACATGCCCTGATAACTCATGCTTTTCCGTTGCCCACAGTCACAGGCAAACAATGTCCTCCTCTCCCCTCACAGTGCACCCCTCCCCTCCCCTCACTTCACTTCTCCTCCCACCAGCCCTGCTCCTCTCCCTTTCTTCTTTGTTGTGGGAGCTGTGATAGAGGAATTCCTTCCTTGTTAACGCCGCCGATGGGATAGTGCGCCCAGATGGAGACAATGTATTCCAACGGCTCAGTTGAACTCCCACAGTCCTCAGCCAAGAGCAGTTTTCACATGGAGGTCAGACCGTGCCAGTTCCATATAAGGACGAGGCGGTGGCATTCTCGCCAGCGCTGCCGCTGCTGTTCAGGTTACTCCTGTACCAGGCAGCTAGGCGGCAAAGTGCCCCCGATACCTTCCCCAGGCTTTTTCTCTCACTCTCTCCCCCTTCTCATCCAACAAAGCCCCTCCTCTGGGTCTGACTGGGGCTCAGAAACTCCATGCTGCTTCTGCTTGAAAAATGGGATGGGTTTGGGGGGGGGGGGGGGGGCAAAAAAAGAAGAGCTTTCTAAAGACCCCTGGGCCGCCCTCGGAACATTCACATGTTAAGTGACAGCTGCCTCGGCCCATTCCCTCTCTCGATGGCGAGAGAGAGAAGTGCAGGCTACAAAAGAGAGGACCCACACCCACCCTGCTACCCACCCACTCACACATTCACCCCCGGCCCCCTTGCAGTCCCCCCATCCCCATTCAGAGTCAGTGCAGCAGTCTCCACAGCAGCAACAAAGACGACTAATTACTGTAAAACATCTCAGATTACTTTTCAACTCACTTCCAGCCATTGCAACCCCAGCCCGTAAACAAAGAAGCTGGAAGCAAACACAAACACACACAAAATAGACGGCAATGGGAAGATAATACATACTATTTTCTCTGCTTTTGGCATGGGAAAGCAAAGGAAGGACCCCTATGGTGAAATTCTATCATTCTCCATTTCAATAAGTCACAATATTTGCCTCAGAAATGCAGAACACAAGGCATACTGTATGCAAACACCATTACAGCAACATTTACTCCCATTTTCTGTGGTTTGAGCTCAACCATATGAGCTTTTTCTGTTCAATATATTGCAGGAGTTTATGCAGATATGAGCTGTGGGGTTAACACTTCTTTTAATACAGCAGGAATACCTCTGGAAATGACGTCATGTGGAGGTTCACTAAAGCCCAACAGAAGCGTGCATGCAGGTGACTGTCTAAAGAGCGTTTACGCTCCCAAGCCTGCCCTCTTCAATTTCTCTCTGTCTGTCTCCAGCCAAGCAAATAATCAATGAATTGACTGATCCACCAAATGCGTGCATGCATGTACAGTACACACACCCACACACTCTCTCACACTCCGCCTCGCCAGTAAAACGTACACACACGCACGCAGGCATGCGAATACCAGCCGCTCAGAGTCCTCCCTAATCCGCAAGGTCACGCATTTGAGTGTGAGGATGAGTTAACACAACTGAAGGAGGACAAACTGTTGACTTTTTAGGGAGAAATTTTATGCTGTAATTCCTTACAAAGATATAATTTGCCTGCATTCGATCTCTCAGCTAGTGCAACCGGAAATGACAATGAATATAGTATGAATGAATGTTCATGTGCTTCCCTGCTTGCATTTCACTGCAAAAGTACATATATCACCTCTTAAAATATCATATTATCAATACCACTCACTCCAGTGTAAAGTGCCTTCTGTGTTACACGTGAGTGGAAATGTCGTTGAACCTGTCAATGCAAATGTGATTTCTTCAGCACGAGATGTGTGCGGTCCTGATTTGTTCGTTGTGGGTCACAGGATCACGATGTCCATTAACAAGACTTGAGTCCAGTATATTCTGCAGGGGCTTCATGCAGGGTGCGAATTAAACACGATCAAAAATCAAAGTTTGATCAATTTACTGTCAGATTGTCGTATTCGCTAAAAAAAAATGGGTTTTGAAGGCCGCGTCACTAAACAAGATGAAGAGTTTACAGCAACGGTCCTCAATTTCCAAGGGCCAGAATTCTTCTAAGCAGACACTGTGGTGTCTGAACATTCAAATGAAAAATATTGCATTTATCTAGGCCAAATGACCCTATTATTGTTTATATCGTCACTTTCTTACTAAATAATTTTTATTTTTATGGCCCTGTATCAGTGTGAAGGAAGGAGGAAGAAAGAGAGAAAATCCGACTTCCATCCGTTCAGACTGCCACGAAGGAGTCAGTCAGCGCTCAATAAAAACCCACAGTTCAACTACCGATGAATGAGACCTAATCTCAAGAAAGACCTCCTCTTCAGAATTCCAGGAAGCAAAAGAAAACACTTAGTCTGAGATTCAATAATTAGTAAAAATGATAATCATATTCTGCATAACAGGTAAACTATAAATAATGAATAAAACTGACCTTTTGGCTCATTGCCTGGGGTTGGCAAGCTGATTGATAATCTTTCTCTTCTCTTTACTGTCTGGGCATCTTCCACTCATGAATAAAGTTAGAGGTGCACATCTTCTGAATCAATTAAGAGTCTGTGGGCTGCATCATATGCTTCTGTTGGCCTCATGTGGCCCGTACCATGTTCACTATCTTGGTTTAACCTTAAGTTAGCATGCTAACACTTGCTATTTAGCACTACAGATAAAGTACAGCAAATGAGAATGTCATTAGTTTCCCAGGTAATGTATTTAGGCATAAAACAAGGTAGGCCTAATGGATAAATTACAAGTCAGACCAAACTGGAGCCAAAGTCAAAGTCATTGGAATATTTTCTCAAAGGAACTTAAATATCTGTAGAACTTTCATGACAATCCACCCAATAATTGTCATTATATTTCACTAAAAAGATGGAAACCTCCAACCCGTTCTCAGTCTCAGTCTGAGCCAAAGTGGTGGATGGACAAATCAATATTGGAAACTGCTGACATCTGTGGCAGGTAAGCTTCACTTTGCAACTTAAACTCTTGCATGTAAATATTTACGAGTACAGTCCTCTTGTTAAACAGTCTATCATGTTATTCTCCACATAAATAGCATTATGACTTAATGAATGAGCACTAAAGACGCTGGTGGTGGTAAAAACAGGCTGTTAATTCTGCTCTGAAGCTGCTTCAGGTTTTCACAACGTTACTGCCCCATTTCTGACCCCCGCACTCTCTTCCAGCCTCAATTTATGCAAATGGTGATAAAAACAAAGGGGGAGAAAAAAGAAAACTGAAAATGCCTGTCACTGTGGCCGATGAGAGAGGGAGTGGATTGAATAGAATGACCCCTGCAGGGTCAAGTTATTTAACCCCTGAGTACTCCAGTGCTCATGCAAGAGCTCCCAGTCTCTCTGGACATCAAAAGATATCCTGTATCTCACAATCTTGTCATGTACAGTGGTATGAAAACCTTTAAAAACCTTAAGACCTTTAGCTGACAAGATGCAGCTCAGACAGTTGAGCACCCACAGATAGCTGTTTCTTTGGGTCACTCGGAGAGCTAATGTCTTTAGCTGTTTAATGAGCAAGTAAGGCCCACATCCCCCGTCCCCCCTTTCTTTATCTGAAAGGAACTGGCGGTGATGAGGCACCACTTTGCCAGGAAGACATTGTTGTAAAACCATGACACCTGATCCCAGCTTTCAGCTCCCTGCAGCCCCCTCTGTACTAATTAAATGATTTTGCCAAAATTCTCTGCTCTCCATTTCACCCAGAGCCTGCACACAGTTCTTAAAAAGACAAGAGCTGATGTGATTGAAGAGCGACTGGCACGCAGAGCTATGCAGTGGTTCAATAAGCTGCTGCTGAGAGAAAGAAAAACCCTCATCTTTCCATTGTCAGCAGACCTCATTACCCTTCCAAAATGCATGTGATAATGGAGTGGACACAGGTTGGGAAATAGAATAAAGTGAGTTTCCAAATTAATGTGATTCCAAATGAGCATCCAACGGGAGCCTAAATTTGATCACAGATCCCATGTGCCAAAGGGCCAGAGAAAAAAGATTCATTTTCCAGGCTTGTTTTCCCCCTCCTCTCCTATCTCAACCTCTCTGCTGCCTTCAAATTAAATAAGACCTCAATGGCTCCTCTACAGAACATGGTAATTAGGCCTCTTCATGAGACATGAAAAAAAAAAGAGTGGGTCCCTTTTCAGGGTCAAACCCAAAGCACCATTCAGCATGCACACTGTCATTTATCACTAAAAGAGGTGGCTTCCAAGAAATGCGTCTGAAAGGCTGACGGGCTTCCCTACTGGGTTGCCCGGGCCATGCTGGGATGCCTGGATGCTGGATCACAGTCACGGGCGACACAAGGATTTAGCAACTCTGGGACAGAGGAGTTCAACTTCATCATCAGCTCCACGTTTGATTCAGCTGCTCCCAGGGACGGGAGAATTTACGGCCATAAGTCCACGTCTTCCATTGAGCACAGGAAGGCACGGGCAATAAAGCAAAGAGGCCCCACGCCGCCATTAACACTGATGAAGTGTGTGAATCAAAAAAGATTACCTATAGTCGTATACGATGAAAATCAATTTGACACGCCAAGCAAGAGAAAAACAGCCGACTGGATGTAACATTTAATCTCAACTTGAGTCTGTAGAATAAACACGTTTGCTTTACTGCCATCCTCATTATTCATCTGTGATTCACAGCAATGAAAACAAGCCCCCTCCCTTTTTTTTCCCGAAAGGTTATGACAGCGTCAGAGAGCAGGGATGCTGTTTGCTGGCTGTCAGAAGCAGAGAGGAGAGCATAATAAGCTGTGATCTCTCACCCCTCTTCCTGGGCCTGTTTGTAAGTTGTGTGTACAAGGCTTATTTGGGAGTCAGCATCTGCCACAGGCCCAGGGAAACCAGAGACCTTTAAGACACAGAGAGCCTTTATCCAGAGGAGCCTCATCAGCAGGGGGGGGGCAGAGGAAGCAGAAAGAAGAACTGCTGACCTCAACCTGACTGTCAAAGTGAGGAGAGTTCTTTTGACTTGACAGTGACATGATGTTCAGACACAGTATAAAAAGTGAGAGCTAAGATTAGAAGAAGAATTATTACTGATAACGCTCAGTAATAATTCTTTTTTCATAACAGTATCATTAATTGTGTGTCAGATAGCGCATTTAGTAAATCAATGAAAGTTGGTATTTTTATGATATTGCATATAGACATAGTGATCTGGCAATTGATTATGCACCACCACTTGATAAGACAAAAGTTGGACATTTCAGTCACTTACTTCTAGCAATTTTCATCTCTCGTTGAAAATAGGCCATTATGGCCAGTTTGTAAATCACCTCTGAAGGCTGCTTTATGGCAATATTGGCAATAATATTGGAAATATTTAGAGAACATTTGAATAAATACAAAGTACGCTGATTTGTCAGATATTTAGTTCAAATTTCATTTGCAGGATTCACGAAAAAAATTTGCCTGCTTATTTCATCTATAAACAGCAGCCCCTTAATGGACCTTGTGGAATTGCTACTGTGATAAAATGTAAAATGTTGTATCACGCAGGCCTGATTTTTAAAATTGTGTTGGTATAAGATAAGCTGTCCTGGTCCATAAGGTATGAATGTTATTTACATCTGAAATGCTCATAGCATTCATGCTTGACTACCTCCCATTTGAGGCTCATATCCAGTGTTCATGGGAAAAACAGTTTAAGATGTGCCAGCGCATGCCTTGTGTTAAGGAGCAGGTGTGTGTCTCTCTCCTGTGTATTGTAGAAGGGTCTGTATACGGGGGGCTGCTGAGGGATGTCCTCATTCATCCCGCTAACTAACGAGTCCCTCAGGCCCAGACTGAAACCAGCAGTGCAGCAGACTAACAGCATTACCATGACAAAGGCCCGTGGTCGGATGCAGTATGATAGAGGCATGGTAGAGATAAAAAGACACCCCCTTATTTCACACACTCTCACTGGAGGTCAGACCAAAGCTCTCCAAAGCGTTGGAGCTTTCATGACGCGATAAGACATGCCTGTTCATCTTGCACGTCTGTCCCCGGGGGAACGGAGACAAAATGTAACATGTAAAAGGAATTTTTAAGTAAGAAGGACGTCTTCTGTTGAAGAATGCTTTTAGAAAAGCTCTTCTTGAGATGGTAATCAATGAGTTTGGACAAAGGTCACATGGGTTCAGACACAGCTCGTATTTTGTCCCTTGGCCTTTTTTAACCATACAATCAATTAATGGCTCAAACATTCAGTCAGGACAATGGAACACATTTACCTCAATGCACCATATAACTAAATCAACCAAACCCAATTTTTACTTTAACAATAAAAACATCAGACACTCTTGATTCTTTTGTGTACCTGATTCACAGCTTATTGAAGAAGTTGCAGTCACCCTTCACTAAGGATAATCAAATAGATGATAATCTCACCCTCTTGCTGCACTACGGAGCCAAATCATGTTAATGTTTTGTGCTGGAAAGGCTTCAGCTGGTGCTGCACAACAAATTAAGCTCAATGAAAACGTTTCTTATCTAAAGGCTGAATTTATTCTTTAAATCCCCCCATATGATAAGACATGATGTTAATGTTTTGCTGTTCCATTGTACGAATTAGCAACAAGCAATGAAGAGAATCAGACAGAAACAGAGCTGCTTTGGCAATAGACATAATCTGATTGGTTGAGATAGACCGGAGGAGGAACCAATGGGGCGACAGGTTTTATGGCCAATTAGATTGACAGAAAAAGAGGCAAGAGAAGAAAAGGTAGATAATACAAGCAAAGCTAGTGCTAAGGTTAGCTTGTAAGCAAACCTGCTGGCCATGACTACAAATAGATAAATATTTGATCAAAGTCCTTTCTTTGCCATTCAAGCTTGTTATTTAGCAATAGCACTGCTTCAGGGACATTTAACCCAACCAGTAACAACTCCTGGCTGCAGCCTTGACTGACAATACGAATGCAAATATTGGTATAAATGGTTGTATGACAAAATCTACAGTCGGCATTCGATCAATGCCTCATGAGTCATATCAGACTGCTCTTACCATAAAGATGGTGCTTTTCTTTTTTTCTGCCCTGTTGCCTCTTCCTCCCATCTGAGTCTAATGTCTTTTCAGTGTGTGCGCTCATGTGTGCAGAGGGCCTCCAATGCCAAGCACTTCTCTAGCCTGGCTGTCCAGGCCAGGCACAATGGAGCCTGGTTCCCTAGCCCCTCTGTCCCCCTGTGGCCTAAAGAAGTCTCCCTGCAGGAGTGGAGGAGGACCACCTCAGTACCCGTCTGAGTATGTCAGACTTTAAAAAACATCCACAGTCCCTTTCCTCTTTTTGTAATGCTCAATTAACTTCAGTGTTGGTGTACTGACCAGCATGACTCATTGGTTCATTTTCCTCCCCTTTCTTGCTTTTTTTTTTTTTTTTTAGCTCTCTTGCCAATATCTTCCGTGATATTCTTTACAGGTGGCAGTTTTACTCTTGTTGAAGCTAGATATGAACAGCCTGCACTGGTCCCCATAGGGAAAGTAGGATGTTGCAGTAGGTAATGCAATGAGACTGTACAATTACAGATTGCTTCATCTGCAAAACGGGAAGGAAAACAGGAAATTTAAGAAAAAGAAAACAAACAAACAACAATTAAAATATCATGGTTAATAAACATATTCATAGAAGCAGTAATTACAAGTAATAGAAACAAAACATACATTAGTATAAAACAACTTGGCCTGCACGAGATTCAGGGCAGTGGATTATATGAATGACAACTCATTGACCTGAGTCAGTCATCTGGGAAAAAGGCCATAACAACACATGGCTGTAGGCACGGCGATGGCCTGTCTGTCAGTTGGTTCACCACTTTGGTCCAGATGAGAATATCTGAACAACTATAGAATGAGTTTGGTATAGAATTTGTTCTAGACACCCATGGTCCTCAGAGAATGAAGCCCACTGAATTTAGTAAACCTTTGACATTTATAATTGCGCCGCCACCATGAGGCCGACAATTTCAGTTTTGAGTGCAATATCTAAACCATCTTAGAGTAAAAATGTACATTTGTTTAATGCTTATTACCAAATATTGGCATGCTAAGACTAAAGTAGACATAACTAAATTAAGACGTTGAATAAACAACACCTGCTTAACATCAGCATGTTAGCATTGTCATTGTCAACATGTTAGCACGCTGACACTAGCATTCAGCTGAGCACACCACTGCCATACTGCATAGCCACGAGCACTGCTGTAGAGTCCCGTTACTTGGTGATAATGCAGTGTCGTTGCATTGTTTCCCAGTGTGATGAGAACACAGGGCTCCACAGGTGTCTTTGTAGCCTTCAGAACAACCGCAGTTTTTGGACACACGCAATGAGGAGAGTGAGCATAGACATGACGGGTGGGTTTCTTTACATGTAGCTTGGCAAGATCAGATAGAGGATGAGATGAACACATGTACAGGTGCTTTTCTGACAATTTGAACATGGGATATGGTGAAAATAGAAAAAGGAGTGAGAGGTAAGAGACAACAGAAGGCTGACAGACAGTAAACCCAACTAACCCTGCGGTCCAGAGGGGGCAGCCTCATCTCCATGCTCTTCAGCCACTGTCTCAGTGCTCTGATTTGACCCCTAAACTCACACTGCCATTGACTCAAGTCCTCCTCGTCCCTCCTAAAATGGAGAGGAGCAATACAAAGTGTAAGAAGCTATACTGATCATATTTTACAATCAAATATCTTAAACATAGAATCAGGGAAATGGAACCAAATAGATGATAATAATAGCCTTTTTATTCATTGGTTTGTATGGATGTGTTTTGTATTGTCTGAAGCACTTGGTTTGTTATTCATATTGCATTCATAATGACACATTTGCTTGCATTTGTGGAGTAGCTGTGGGGCTCTGTGATGTGACTGATGACAGGAGGCAGAAAACTGGGAGAGCAAACACAATAGCAAAGTCACGACCTTTACTACAGCAGGAAGAGGTAAAACAAACCCTTCAAGTATTATTACTCTGATCAAAGGATAACATAACCAGGGCTGAGAAAAATATCTCATTAGGGAGAGAGGCTTCTGCTCTCTCTCTGTCTGCTGGGCTGGAACCTCACTCTTCCTGTTTCAATCAACTGTTTTACACTGTGGCTCACTTCACAGTTCACAGTGTCTTTGTGTTGCTGCAAATGCAGACTCACCGGTCTACAAAGCTGGTACAATGACCAACTGTCGTCACTGACTTTTTTTGTTGTTTTTTTTTTTTTAATCAGACTGTTGGTGGCCACTGTCGGTCTAGCAGGTCTGAGTTGGATCACAATATTTGCTTCAAATCTAGAACAAGTATCTCCATATGTGATGAACCATTAGTGCTATTATTGTGGCACTGTGTTGAGTAGAATGAATGAATCTTTTACATTAGCATACCCATATCTCTGATCCTGTGATGTGGGTGTTGGTGATCCAAACAAAGCACTTCCTTCTTCCTGCAAGAGACCATTGGGGATAAAATACATACATATGTACAAATGGTCCAGTTGTTGTGTTCAGCTGACTTTTGTAGCATTTCCAGCAGTTTGAGCTGACATGCTTCATTTCAACACTTCACTACTGTTAACAGGATAAGACGACGTGAGTGTTTTTACACTGTGTTCTTACCTCCCTGCCTCCGGTGTCTGATGCAGGGAGAGCTGGGAGGGACAGGGTCAGATCAGAGTAGTCAAGGGAGCTGAGTGAAGAATTCTGGGAGGTGAATGCCCCGTTTCTTCTGTTGGCAGGCTCCTCCATCAAAGCCAGTGGCTAATGTCGGCACACAGAGCAAAATATGTTCACATCTGGTATGAAGGGCTTTGGTGTAAATCCACATGCATACCAGTAAGGTCCAGTGGTGAGGTGATTTGCAGTGCATCTTAATGCGGTTTTGGGGTCTTTTACGACCTCATCAAAACACATTTCTAGGGGGTGAATTAAAACGTGTCATTTTGGTAGAAGCTACAACAGGTATTGTATAGGTGGTATTGTATAGTCATTGGCTTAGTCACCTAGTCAGACCCTCATTAATCTAACACATACCTAACATACAGTAAACAAAGACTTTAGTGGGCTTATAAGATGGCCACTTGTAGAGCAGGTGGACTAAGTAGTTGTGTTTCACCTGATGAAGGGGCGCTTCCGTCAGAGTGAGCGTAGGTCAGTCTAACACTGCCCTCGTGTGGTCGATGGTGTTTCTATTTTATTTTAATGCAATTGCTACACTATGTTTACAATATTCACGTTATCCTTCATATACATTAGGTGCAAGACATCAAGCTTTCAGTTTTCTTTGTATATTTCTCAAATATTAACATATCTAATTCACTGCTCTAACATTGTTGTGCTTAAAACGAAGGGATGGAAATTTGGCATTATGCCAAGTGTCTTATTTTTGATTTTCTAGAGTGTCTTTAGTCTTCCAATGTAACTGCACTGAAAAACAACCTCTGCTTTATAAATAGCTTCAGGTATGAATGACAACAGGGCCTCTTCAGAGCATATTTATTTACAACATAGTGTTATGTTCAGAACATACAACAGAATCCACTCACCATATCATTCAAAGCAAAATCTGTCCCATAAGCAAAACTAACCAGTTAGTGTTAGTGTGTGAATTTATATAATGCTAAAATTAAAACCAGCAGTTACATCTGCAGTTATTTTACACTAACATTTTCCCCAAATATCCTTGGTATAGTTAGTAAAACATGCAAGGCAAATTCATAACATATCAAAACTTGATGAAAACAAAATAAAAGGATTTACAGAGGAAAACACGATACATAACAGAAAACACTTGCTGTGGAAAAATAACTCTAAGCAAAATAAAGCTTCAAGCTGTTTTTCAGTTTGCAAAGGAAATCTGTGGCAAACTGTCAACTGAAATGAGTTAATTTCATATAATACATACATTCATGCAATGTGCTGCTGTATCAAATATGTCAATTCTCCAGATGTATCTTATTAGCACTTTGGTTGGATTGAATTTACAGAGAGAGATCATACAAAAATATACTCAGTGGACTTAAGCACTGCTAAATGAGAGCGTGCTGTTTTACCACTACAGTTAATTCAAATGTAGATGAAAAAATACACACGCACATGCGTGTATGCTTCGGGAGTGTTCTCTAGAAAAAATCCGGACATGACAACATGAATATCAGTATGAGCATTCAAGTAATAAATACATGAAAAAAGGTAATGAATGAAGAGTGTTCCTAGAAAGGTATCCCAAGATGGTGTCAGGTTGACTCTGCCTCAGCTTTCTTCAAATGTGATGTGCAATGGAAGAAGGGACATACTCAATGGCAAATCTAGAAACAAAAGAAAATAACTATGAATTGAAATGAAAATAAATCAAACCATGCAGCAAGAAAGAATACAAATTAAATCAAAATTGCAAAACAAATCTTGATGAAACGTCATCTTTTGCAAATGAAATGGAAATGATATAATGTTTATTCAAAAACATTTATATACTGCACCTGTGTAACTGTGTGAGGATGACATAGACTCACAAATCCATCCAAGTTGAGGGGATCGTATGCGCTGGCCAACTGAGTATCTGTGCTCATATGCTGGATTCTGAGGAACTGAGGCAGCTGTCAAAACAAGAGGATAAATAAAAGCAATAATGAGAATTTTGAAAAGAAATAATTGACTGGTGATATCACCATGACAGTTTATGAGATGACATAAATAAATGGCGTAATCTAAGCTCTGAGACCAAAATCAAATGAAGAAGACAGACAACAAAAAGGAGAACAAAAATAAAAATAACAAATACTCATTTCAACTTACAAGAACCAAAATAACAGGAGGCAGGATGGTGAATGGGAGAGCAGGATCAAGTCTGACATCATCTTGGGATTTACCAGGAACACTTGAATGATGGTGAACATAAGAATCCAACACTTGGAGTGTGTAAAACAATGGTGTGATGAAATCAAAGGATGTTAAAGTCCACTGAATATGAATGGGTATATGCACAAGGTAATGACCGGTTTCAGAACAGTCTGCATAATTTTAATCCTGGCACTTCTTTTCAGTGTTGTACTCCTATTGTGTCTCATTTTGTAGTGTTTCACAGGTGTATTCTTACTGTGTATATCACTTAGTTAGGCAACATTTAACATGAAAAGAAATCTGTCCATACTCTATGCAAACATTCAGAGATTTGAAGGCATCTATGTATTTTAGAATCTGTTAAAAACATTAGATCTAAGTTGACATACAGTATCTCTTTAAGTTGTACTGTCGAAAAAGATAAAAAATAGACAAATATTCTTAAATTTCAAAAGGAACGAGGAATACTGGAAAAATATTTCTGTTTGACATACCATACATACAGTATATATTAGTTTCAGAAAGCACAAGTATACACTTTTTTAACAGGTGTAAAATGAAAACTATAAAGTCACTTAAAAAAACAGCAGAAATGTCATGCTTTGCTTTGAAAAATATAAAGTGACTTAGGAAAGAAAATTAATTTCTTATATATCTAGCAATGCTGAGTTATGTCTCCATATATGAGGCACATATTTAGACATCTGCTATATATGAAGAAAAAAGAATAGCCTAGGCAATTCTTGATGTGACCATATGGAAGAAAGAATAAATAAATTATATTTTCTTTGTTACTGTAACTTTTTTTCCTGTGTGAAATGCAACTGTAAAGTGCATTAGTACTGTTTAGGAACAGAACTAGCTGATCAGAATCTGCGGCTATAGCCAGTTGAAGAGGATGTGAAGGAGGAGGATGAGAAGTTCATGGTGAAGCCAGAGCCAGCATCAAAGCTGCCTCTCCTGGAGCCTGTTCTGGATCCGGTCCTTGAGCCAGTTCGGGAGCCATAGGCAGATCCAGGGCCACTGGCATTGTAGGGACTGTAGAGACCTTTGCTGGACTGTGAAGAGGCTTCCAGAAGCCTTAGGCCAGATCCTTCCTCAACCATGCTTTTGTCCATGGCATCTCTGAAGGAGATTTTCAGCTTGGTTTTTGGACATGTTAGATATTTAGAATAAGCACTGACATCTCTCAGTTTCTGGGCAGTGCGGGCATCGATTGTACCCTTCCTGATGGATTCATCTAGTGACACTCTGCTTTCAACATCAGGCTCAATAAGACCACCAGTCAGATATTGGACCTCAAGGAAACGCTGCCCAGCCTCATAATATAACCAGCCTTTCTTTAGAGCCTGAGAGGCAGACATCTTTACTTTAGTTCTGGGGTCTTCAAATCCATTGAATGCTTTTTGAGCCAGGTTGAGGCGATCAACCATGACCTTATCCACAAGGCCCTTTTCTGTAGCATCAGTGACTGAGAATCTCTCCCCAGTTGTGGGGTCAATTATTCCTCCTGTGCAGGCTTGGGCCTCCAACAATCTTTGACCAGTAATGTTGTCTACCAGGTTTCTGTGTATGGCCTCAGTGATAGACACCTTCTCCAGTGTGTCTATGTCTAAGATTCCAGCTATGGGGCAAGTCTCCTCTGTGGGGTCATTCCATATGACCGCAGGTGGTTTAATGGAGGGTATGGGGCTCATAGGAGAAGAGTAAGTGGAACCAGTGGTGGAACCAAAGGAGGATGAGCGAGAGCGGAAGCCTCCCATGTTTCCAGAGAGCATGTCAGCAAATTCTGTGATGGACAGGTTTCCACCTCTGTATGTATCCAGAGCATTCTGGTCAATTAGGCCACGTGAAAGAGCATCATCAACATCATACTGTCTCCCTGACCTCCTGTCAATAATAATGGATTTGACAGTACCATCAGAGGAGGTCATTGTGATCTCTTCCCATTCGCACTCCTGCTCAGCAAGCTCCAGGTAGGTTTGGTGGTCAATGAGCCCCTTCCTGTAGGCCTCGTACACTGTCATTTCTTTGCCTGTCTCTGGGTCTACAATCACAACTCTGCGTTTACGAACTGAGGATTTGGAGGAGGTCTTCCTTTCTCGTTTCTTTTCTTTCAGTAGCAGGAGCACCAGGCCAGTGTCGGGATCAGTGATGCACCTCTCCATGAGCTGGAGGTAGGTTAGGTTTTCCTCAGTGTTGGGATCAAAAAAGCCCTTGGTGTCATCAGATGGATCTGTCAGGATTTCATTCATTTCCTCATCAAAGAAGCCACGTTTGTAGGCCACCTCAACTGGCAGACGGTGGCTTTCCTCTGGGTCAATGATTCCACCAGTGGCAATCTGGGCTTCCAGGAGACGGATACCATGATCTTTCAGGATAAGGCCCTTTTTCATGGCTTGGAAAAGGGAGATCGTTTTGCCTGAATAAGGATCTCTATATCCTGTCACTGCCCGCTCAGCTGAAAGCAGCTTATCTTTGAATTCAGGTCCTACAATTCCCATTCTAACTGCTTCATTGACAGTCAGTTTGAGGTTTTTGATTGGATCAATGACATACCCTGTGGATGCCTGGGCCTCAAGGAGTTCAAACGCAGTGCCTGGCCTAATCATGTTCTTCTTCATGGCCTGGTAAATTGATAGGCGTTCCTTTGTGGACTCTAAATATACACCAGCAATACAGCTTGTGCCCTCAAGGTACCTTGATAGTCTACTGCTAACCTCTTCCACTGAAACACGACCTTCATTCAGTTCAGTGACAGTCTGCTGGTCAATAATTTGCGAGCGGAGCAGCTCCTCCATTGTGATCTGTTTCCGCAGACCCTTGAACATCAGCCTCTTGTCTCCCAATGACAGTAGGCGCAACCCACCATCTAACTTGCATCTCTTAAGCAGCTGTGCATATGACAGGTTCTCTTCAGTGACAGGGTCAACAAATCCTTTAACGCTTTCAGTCAGCCTTTCATTGGTTTCCTTGTTGATATAACCTCTTTGCATGGCAATGTCTGCTGGCAGATGGAATTGGAATTCAGGATCAATAATACCACCAGTGGCAGTTTGTGCCTCTAACATTTTGAGAGCATAGTCCTCTGGAACAAGGTCTTTTTTCATGGCCTGGAAAAGAGATATGATTTTTCCACTGTATGGATCTTTGTATCCTGTGACTGCTCTCTCAGCTGAAAGAAGTTTGTCATGGATCTCAGGGCCGACAACACCCTTACGAACAGCTTCGTCAACCGTGAGCGTTTCATTTTTAACTGGATCAACAATGAATCCTGTAGCAGCTTGTGCCTCTAGGAGGCTGAGGGCTACTTCTGGTTTAATAAAACCTCTCTTCATAGCTTGGTATATGCTTATCTTGGAGCTTGAGTCAGTTGTGACCCCAGCAACACAGCCTGTGCCATAGAGATACTGTTTCACACTGGTCAGCTCCATTATGTCACGGATGTCCCTCTTGCCCTCTTTAAGGAGGTTGTATGTCTCCAAGTCAATGATGCGGGCATTGTAGAGCTCCTCAATAGTTATCCTTCTCCTTATAGTCTTATATGACAGCGGACTGTCATTTCTGATGATTTCCCTCTGCTCCATGATCTCAATAATTATGATGATCATACGCTCTTTACTGATTTTACCAGAGCGATATTCATCCATGAGCTTCTGCCTCTCCTGCTCTGGAAGCAAGTTTGAGTTCATGACATCCCAGAGGTTCATTGGTTTATCAGCAAGGCCCTCGATTGGTATGTCAATTTGGGTGTTGGTCAGATCACTCTGTGTTTGTTCCTCTGTGTAGAGGTATGTCTTCTCCACAACAGTTGGAGACTGAGGCTTAGACAGCGGGAGGATGTGCAGGCCTGTCTCTGGATCTCTTTGGCACTTGTCTTTAAGCTGCCTGTAGGTAACATTTTCATCAGTTTCTGGATCTGAGAAAGCCTTGTTATCATCAGATGGTTCAGATAGGGTCTTGGCAGTTTCTTTGCTGAAAATGTTCTTTTGATATGCTACATCTGTTGGGACACGGTGGCTGTTTACAGGATCAATGATTCCTCCACTAACCATTTGTGTTTCTAACAGTGGCATAGCATGCTCTTTCAAGATGAGATCTTTTTGCATTGCTTCAAAGAGGGATATTTTGTTGCCTGTGAATGGATCTTTATAGCCAGTGACAGCTTTTTCTGCAGAGAGGAGTTTTTCATGTAGCTCTGGACCGACAAGGCCTGACTTGACTGCATCATCTACTGACACACACTGGTTCCTCACTGGATCTACAATGAACCCTGTAGCAGCCTGGGCCTCAAGAAGTGAAAGACCTGTGTTGTGTCTGAGGAGCTTTTTCTTCATAGCCTGATATATGCTTATTTTCTCTTTTGTTGGTCCCAGGTAGATGCCAGCAATGCACTCAGAGCCCTGGAGGTATTTATTGACATTGGGATTCTCACTGACTTGTTTAGGTGTTGTTTTTCCTTGTTGAAGGAGGTCAAAGGTTGGTTTATCAATAATTTTGGAATCATACAGAGAGCTTGCTGGCACAGGAGCTCTGAGTCCCTTGAAGCAGGTCTGTTCTTGTTTCTTGGCTTCTTTTTCATCTACAATTGTGATAAGAATCTTGATTATCTTTTCAATTGTAACCTTTCCTGACCTAAACTGTCTGAGCAGGTCATGCCTTTGTTCCTCTGTGAGATACTCAGAGTTGATGATTTCCCAGATGGTCATTTTCCTGCCCTTAAATGGTCCAGAGTCAAGCTCCACAGTTGCTTGAGTCATAGCCTCTTTTGTCTGGACTTCAGTGTACGTTAACTCCTCCTTTGCATTGACTGCTTCATCCGAAAGAGGCAGAAGCTGGAGACCAGTTTTCTTGTCAGTGACACATCTCTTGAAGAGCTCTGCGTATGTGACATTTTCTTTTGTGTTGGGGTCAAAGAAGCATTTAGTTTCCTCAGTGGGGTTGCTAAGAATCTGTTTCATTTCATCATCAAAATAATTTCTTTTGCAGGCCACATCATGAGGAATGTGATGGCTCTTTACCGGATCAATAATGCCACCGGTGATCAGTTGAGCATCGAGCAGTCGGATTCCTTGTTCTTTAGGTATGAGATCTTTTTTCATTGCCTGGAACAGAGATACAGTCTTTCCGGTGTAAGGATCTTTGTAACCTGTTACAGCTCGCTCTGCAGAAAGGAGTTTTTCATGCAGTTCAGGACCAACAACACCTGCTTTGACAGCTTCATCAACAGTGTACTTCTGATTATGAATCGGGTCTACCAAGTAGCCTGTTCCTGCTTGGGCTTCAAGCATATTCAAGGCAGGCGCTGCTCTCATCATGTCTTTCTTCATAGCTTGGTAAAAGGACATTGTCTCCTTGGATGAGTCAATAATTACACCTGCAATGCAGTTTGTACCCTTCAATGCTTTGTGGACAGGCTCCATTTCAGACACTTCTTTGACCGTCTTATTGCCTTTGTGCAATTTGTTGAACAGGTCTTTATCAATAATTTTGGATTCCAGGAGCTCAGTGGCAGTGACAGGTGTTCTCAGGCCATCAAAGGTAATTTCATTCTTTTTCTCTTTCTCTTCTGCCACAGTAATCACAATCTTAATGATTTTTTCAATTGTGATTTTGCCTGTCTTGTATTGACGGAGAAGGTCCTTCTTCTGGTCCTCAGTGAAGTACTCAGAATTGATTATTTCCCAAATGGTGACAGTCTTTCCCTTGAATCTTCCAAATGGCACAGACACAGTTGTCTTGCTGAACACATCCTTGGTCTCCTCCTCTGTGTATATACTTGAGCACTGCGCAGCTTTGTCTGTGATTGGCAGGAGTAGCAGACTGGTGTCAGGGTCAGTGGTGCATCTCTTCATTAGCTCAGAATACGTTAAAGATTCCTGAGTGCTGGGGTCAAAGTATCCCTTTGTGTCATCTGAAGGGTTCTCCATAATCTTGTTCATTTCAACGTCATATTGTCCCTGTTTATAGGCTATTTCATTGGGTACACGGTGACTATTGATAGGGTCAATGATGCCACCAGTTGCACGCTGAGCCTCAAGTATTCTGATGGCATGATCATGTTCAATCAGACCCTTCTTCATAGCTTCAAAGACAGAGATCTTCCCACCAGTGTATGGATCTTTGTAGCCAGTAACTGCTCTTTCAGCTGAAAGCATTTTGTTGTGCAGTTCAGGTCCAATTAAGCCTTCCTTGACAGCCTCATTAACAGAAAGTTTCTGGTTCTTAATAGGGTCTAAAATGTAACCTGTGGCTGCCTGGGCTTCAAGAAGGATCATGGCTGTGCCTGGAGTAATCTTCTTCTCTTTCAATGCTTGATACATTGACATTTTTTGATTAGATGGTGTCAAAACTCCAGCAATGCAGTTCTTTCCTTTAAGAATTCTTCTTAGATTTTCAGTCTCACCAAGCTCATGCACCGTGGTTTTGCCATTTTTCAGCTTGTCAAACTCCTTCTTGGGTAAAAGACCGAGGTCATGAAGTCTGCTTGCAGGTACCTTATCACGGATGCCATCAAAAGCCAAGGGGTCTGGTCTCTTCTCGACACTGTCTACAATATCACTGGCATTTTGGCCATTGTAAACTTTCTTTGTTGTCTCAACCATTGTTACATGGATGAGCTCTTTGTCTGTGTGTTGGTCTTTCTGTGCTTCCTCAAGCTGTTGCAGCTTCTCACGCAATTTTTGGTTCTCTTCTGCAAGGATCCTTTCTTGCTCTAGTCTCTTCATCTCCAGTTCATTCATTTCTTTTTGCTTGTTATGCATTTCTTTCTCAGCCTCCTTTTGTTTGTTGAGGGCTGCATCCATGGTAGCCTGGAGTTTCTTCTTCTCATCCTCCATCTGCTGTCTCTGGCGTTCCTGTTCATCTTTGAGAGCTTTGGCTTTTTTGACTTCCTCTTCAAACTGGCTTTCCAGTCTCTTTTTCTCATCTTCAATTAGCTTCTCTTTCTTCAACAGCATCTCTTTTTCTGTCTGGAATGTCTGCTGGAGGACTGTCTTCTCATGTTCAATTTGTTTCTGCTGTGCATCAGCCATCTGATAGAAAAAAATAGAAAACATAAGTTACAATATAGATGAGGCACATATTCTTACATATTTTGCTTTTATAACAATGTTATGTTTTATATATAAATTGTTTATTATATTTGCTTGTAATAAATACAATTTGTACAATGCACTCTGCTTATGCATACTGTGTGGAAATAAAAAAAAGTCCCCTAGTGAAGTTATAAATGTGCTTTTCTGCAATTTTTGTTTTTAGAGGATGATTGTTATATTTATCAAATAAATATGCACCATGTAAAAAAAATAATTGTTTTGTGTAAATTATTTTAGTATTTCTGTCTATATTATAAGGTTTCGAACAGCCATGAGCATGACTTTCCTTAACTAACAAAAATGGGAAAAATTTAATTGACTATAATTACATTAGTCTCATTCTATTTTAAGATACATAATGTCATGTACATGTTCAGTCCAAATTACAAAATTATAATCAAGAATACTCCAGGTAATGTACTACCATTACTTGGACCGGACAGCCAAACCTCATATAATGTATCTGCAAAACTTAGTGAGTCCAAAATAATAAACTCCTATTTGTAAGAACTTATTCGTGGTGAACATTTGTAAAAATTAGGGGACTATGTACTATGCATGCCAAGTGTCGTGACAGAATAAACTCTGCAAGATTGTGCAATAATAAATGAATCATACTGTACTGCTCACTATGACAAATGCTTTTCCGTAATGTTACTTTGCTGGCTCTCACTTCTTTAGGATAGCACACTTCTGTGTCATTTCAAGTGTTGCTACTTTGTTGCATAAGAATTCAGTGTTCACTATTGGATACCAGTAACTGTATTTCACGTGTTAGTTCAAATTTAAAATGTTCCAACAGATAGGTCTACACCTGATATTTTCTTATTTGAAATGTCAAGGAACAGAGAAGACACACTGTTTAATACCATCAGAGCTGTATGATAAACAGTTTGAATGGACTCTTGGAAGGCACCCTTTCAAATGGGTAAACATTAAAGGAATACTCCACTGTTTTTCAACTGTGTATTGTAATAGTAAGCAGAACTAGACAATTCTGGCGCCGAAACTTTGACAGTGGCACGAGGGGGCTGCTGGTGTTATCTATACCACTGTTTCCTCAAATTTCAGCCTTTTTCAAGTGTCCGCTGCCTCGCCATACTTTCTCCTAGAGACTTCATTCAAACTTTAAAACGTAGATAATTAAGTCGGCTCAAAATGAACCTTGGCTCACTTTTTGATATCTCTTACGGTTTTCGATCCCTGACCATCTGAAGACCATAAAGTTTCTCAAAAAATGCTCAGACTTTCTGCCCCTAGAGTGGGTGATGTCATCAGCTAGAGTGTTAGAGGCAATGAGAAATCGCCTGATTTTTTTTTTTAAAATTGCCATAAACTCCAAAAGGTGAATAAGAGACACATAATTTTTGGATCCTTTTGTAGACAAACGTCTCTTCTCACCTCTGATTTCAAGTTTAAAGGGTTAGCCCCCACCAAATTTAAATAAAGAGGGATTTTACAACAGCTGCCCTGCTCTGCTGCTCCATGTAAGCCAATACACTCTCCATTTTTGTGTCTCGCAGCCTGCCGCAGTCTGTCTTTTTAAATCGACCATTTACTAATTTTTCTAAAAAATATCTCAACACCAAACACACGTACATCTGGCCCAGACTTCTACGCTTCTCACAGTCTAATCGTTTTTTTGATAGCAGCTACCATTTTCTCACAATCACAAGTTGTTTGGGAGATTTAGTATAGATCAGTGTTTCTCAAGCCTGGTCCTGGAGTGCCACTGCCCTGCATGTTTTAGATGTATCCCTGCTCCAGCACACCTGATTCAAATGAATGGCTCGCTATCAGGCCTCAGCAGAGCCCAGTAACGAGTTGAGCAAAAAAGTTTCAGGCGATTTCTCACTGCCTCTCGCACTCTAGCTGATGACATCTCCCACTCTAGGGGCAGAAATTCTGCATTTTTTGAGAAACTTTATCAGATTTCAGATGGTCAGGGATCGAAAACCGTAAGAGATATCAAAAAGTGAGCCAAGGTTCATTTTGAGCCAACAAAATTATCTACGTTTTAAAGTTTGAATGAAGTCTCTAGGAGAAAGTATGGCAAGGCAGCGGAAACTTGAAAAAGGCTGAAATTTGAGGAAATTTCCCATTCATTTCTTATGGGAATTTCTTCGCAGTTTTTGCGAATAACTTTGCAAATTATTAACGAATCCTGTCATAAGTACATAGCACACCATTCCCGATCGAGCCGCACGTTTTGATATATAGTTTGCAAGGGTTTTCTCAAAGCTGCGGGACAAGTAACGCGCCGAAATTCTGGCGGAATATGAAAAATAAGAAGAAAGAAAACGTGAGAGATTGCAATAGTGTCTAGCTATAGAGGCGAGTGCCTCATGCCACGAATGATCATACCAACAATGGTCCCAATTCAGTGCATGGTATATACTACGGCAAACCTAGGAATGGGGGTTATGGATGAAGGCCATATACGTTTGTCAACAAGGAAGTGTGAATGTGTTTTATGTCAGTTGATGTTCACCTGTTCATGTCATGATCATGTCAGATGTTGGATGAACAGGCTTAATTGGTATAATGACCTATCTGGCAAATGTTTTAGCATGTTAACTCTGGTGGCTGGGTTGTGCTTGTCTGACAAAAACATGTTCATCTGATGGGGCATTCACAATGAATACTGAACATTGTAACAAATGGGAGCTTGACTACAGGTGACAAATATATTTTTCTTGGCCTCTAATGAGTATGGTTAAATGTTATGTTTATCCTGCAAATACAGTTCAAATTCAAGATGTGGCTACCATCCATGACAAATGAAGTGGAATATTCCTTTAAAACTCACTGAGCATTGGAATACATTTTCCTATTGATTAGGGGTTCTGCTAAATCTGTGGGTGCATGTACTGTAATACTAGTAATAGTATGATCTCTTTAATTGCTGACTCACACTTAAATTGAACTTTTTGACTAAATTGACAATGGAATCTCATATTTTAATAATTTCAGTCTGACTTTAAATGATACAGTTTTAATTTATTTGGAGCAGAGTTTCAAAACTGAAAGAAATGTCAAGCGTGTTTTAAAAATGAAGCAACATTCCAGAATATGATGGGACATTCAGGACGTGACCTGCATGAGCACAGTGCACTGTAAAAGAAGTAGAATTAAAATCATATTTCAAATTAAAGATATGGTTTCATGATTAGTATAATCAAAGAAAGGAATAGAGGAAATCTAAGAGAGAAGTGTGTTAGTTTTCAGATAGTTAACAATGACATAAGCTGCTTTGTTATGCCATTTTTGACACAATACCTCTTTTGACTTATTTTGAAGGTCTTCAGCCTCCATTTTCAGTCTAGCCTTCTCCTTCTCTAGGTCTGCGATAGCTTTGCGTAAATCGTCAGCCTCTTTGCTGGAATTTAGTCTGGCGACTTCCAGTTTTTCCACTACAGTCATTTTTTCTTTGGTGGCTATTTCAGTCTCATGAAGACGTGATGCAATCGTATCAGCTTGTTTCTTGAATTTTTTAGCCTCCTCTTCAGCTTTGGTCTGGGCTTCACTGAGCCGAGAAACCTGAAGTTTCAGTTTCTCAGCCTCAGCCATAATCTCCAATTGCCTTTTCCTCTCTGCTTCAAGTGATTTCTGGTATTCCTCTGTTTCCTCCTCCAGACGCTGTTGCATCAATTGTTTATCCTCCAGCAGCTTTTGTGCCTGTTCCTGAGCCAAGTCCTTCTGCCTCTGGAGCATCTCTGCCTCAGCTCTAAGTCTAGATGCCTCTTGTATGGCCTGCATTTTCTCTTTGAGCATTTTATCTGCAAGAGCTCGTTGTTGATTGAGGTCTTCTTCTGCAATCTGCCTCAAACGTGCAGCCTCTTGGGCTTCTACACTAAGTCTAGCAGCATCCTCTGCAAGCTTTTTCATATTGTCAGCCTCCTTGGCGAGGAATTTTTGCGTGTTATCTTTGTCTTTCTTGATGAGGCGCTGATTTTCCTCCTCAATTCTGATTTTCAGTTTGAGTAGTTCCTCCATCTGAACCTTGACTTTGAGCAGCTCCTCCTCCACCTGGGCCCTTTGTCTGACAGCATCGTCAACCTCATCCTTCAAGCGGTGCAGCTCATCATCAAGTACAGATTTCTGCTTATCAGTTTCATCAAGCTTAAGTTTGACCTTTGTGAGTTCTTGCTCGACTTGGAACTTCTGCTTTAATGTTTGCTCTGCCAGTTTTTTGTGCTTAACCATTTCAGCATCAGCTTGTTGCTTCTGCTTGAGTGCTGCAGCTTCTGCTTGTGCTCGTTTAGCAGCTTCGAATTCAGCATCCTTCCTCAGTCTCTCTGCATCCTCTTGAGCTTTGGCTTGGTTTGCAGCCTCTTGCTCAGCAGCTGCCCTTTGTCGTTCAGCCTCCTCTGCTTGTTGACGAAGGAGAGCTGCCTCCCTTTCTGCCTTCTCTTTAGCAGCCTCCGCCTCTTTGGCAAGCTTCTTGGCTTTTTCGTACTCACCCTTAAGTTTCTTCTGCGTGATGGTGTCTTCCTTCTGTTGAGCAAGAACACTTTGGACTTGCTCTTCAGCTGCACTGCATTTCAGGGCAGCTTGTTGGGCTGCAACAATCTGTTTTTCTGCTTCTTTGTCAGCCTCGTCTTTCTGCTTTCTGGCTTCCTCTGCTTTCTTTTTCAGACGATCAAGCTCCTCTTGGGCTGCCTTGCGTTGTCTGGCTGCCTCTTCCTCTGCAGCAGCGATCTTCTTAACCTTTTCTTCTGCCTCCCTCCTCCTCTTCTCCTCCTCAAGGGCGAGCTTCCTCAGTTTCTCCGCCTCCTCCTCTGCTCTGAGTTTGCTTTGTTGAGTTTCCTCTGCAACATTTTTCAATTTGTTCAGTTCTAACTCCAGATCGAGTTTTCCAGATGAAGCCTTCTCAAAGTTAAGCTTCAGAATTCGTATTTCTTCTTCAACGACTCGCCTCTGTTTGAGCGTATCATCCACTATGGCCTTTTGTCTTTCCATTTCAGCCTCAGATGATTTTTTGAGTTGGACTATCTTTTCCTCAATCTCTTGCTTGTGCTGGTTGGCCTGGTCTTCAAGAGCTTTCCTCTGGTAAGACTCATCCTCAGCTTGCCGCCGGAGTCTTTCATTTTCTGCCTCCTTCTCTTTCAGGGCAATTTCAGCCTCTGTTTTTAAACGAGTTGCGTCACTGATTGCAGCCAGCTTCTCTTTGAGAATCCTTTCAGCCTCTGCTCTCTGACGAGCTGCCTCTTCCTCTGCAATTTGCCTCTGATGCTTGGCCTCCTCTGCAATGGCTCTAAGCTTGCTTGCCTCCTCAGCTAGGTCTCTCATCTTGGCAGCTTCAGCTTCAAGAAGTTGTTTACTCTTCTCTGTGTTGGACATTGTCTCCTTTTCTGCCTTAGACTTGAGCTGAATGAGTACATCCATTTCACTCCTCACTTTGGCAAGTTCATCCTCCAGCTGCTTCCTTTGCTGTTGAGCTGCAACAACTTCATTCTTCAGGCGGTAAAGTTCGTCTTCAAGGAGGGATCTCTGCTGCTCTGCATTGTCAAAGTCTGCCCTAAGTCGAATCAGCTCCTGTTCCGCAACAAGTTTCTGCTGAGCTGTGCTTTCAGCCACCTTCCTCTGCCTCTCAAGTTCTTTCTCAGCCATATCTTTCTGCTTCAGGGCCGAGTCTTCTGCTTTGCCCCTCTTTTTGGCCTCACGCTCAGCCTCCTCCTTTTGTTTCTCAGCTTCTTCTTGAGCGAGACTCTTTTTGTGAGCTTCTTCCTCAGCCTGGAGTCTTAGACGAAGGGCCTCATTAGCTTTTTGCCTCCATTTCTCAAGCTCTTTTTCTGCCTCTTCTCTGGCATTTTCAGCATCCTCCTGTTGTTTCTTGAGATATGCTGCTTCTTGTTGCAGCTGAAGGACAGCACCATGCTCTTGTTTCAGCGATTCTTCCAACTTAGACGTCTTTTCAACAAAGGACATGTGTTTGCTCTGGAGCTCAGCTGCAGCACTCTTCTGGGCTGCTGATTGAGCAACTTTGATTTGTCTCTCCTTTTCAATCTCTGCTTGCTTTACTTGCCTTTCAGCCTCCTCGGCCTGCATCTTGAGGTTTTCAAGGTCTTCCAGAGCTTTTTGCTTTTGCCTGGAAGCTTCCTTCTCCGCCTCGGCTTTACGTTTGAGTTCCTCTTCTGCCAAGCGCTTTTTCTGGGTCTCTTCATTGACTTGTTTGCGGAGCTTCTCAGCTTCTTCCTGGGCGGCCTTTCGGAGTTTCTCAGCATCAGCTGCTCTGTCACGAAGTTGCTTTAGCTCAGATTCAGCAGTAGACTTTTGTTTTACTGTTGTCTCAAGTTGGAGCCTGATGAGGCGGATTTCCTCCTCAATCTTGACCCTGCTTTGAAGAGCCTCATCCACCTGTTGACTTTTGTCCTTGATCTGCTGCTCCGAGAGTTTTTTCAGCTCATGCAGTTCCTGCTGGACGTTGTGCTTTTGCTTTTCTGCATCTACAGCAACAATTTCTCTCCTGCTTACTTCTTCCTGCATTCTGAGCTTCAGCTCTTGAGCCTCTTTCTCAGCTTTGGCAATGGCCTTTGCGTGAGCTTCAGCTAACTGCTTCTGTTTGTCTAACTCAGCCTGCATCTTGGCCATTTTTTTCTGCTCTTCCGCTTTGAGTTTCTCTGCAGCTTTCTGCATTAGTGGAAGCAAATGGTAAAGAAAGGATTATAATCAAGCATGACATGTTAAAAGGTAACACTTTACATTAACCAGCTCAAAACAGTGTGGTTTAAAATTGTAACTACTGCAGTATTCACAGGCTAGTCACACTGGAATAAGAGCAACTTAATGTACTGTATTACCCAGCAATGTTAATGTTAAAGTTAGCTCAAAGGTCAAGTCAAAGATCAATCACTAGATGCAAATTAGATGCACATTCATCAAGTTATGTTAAATTCACGATGCAATTAAAACAACTCATGTCAAGACAATTCAGAGAAAAAAAGTTGATGGTGATGTAGTAATTAATGTATGGAAACAAAATATCACTTCACAACACAGCAAGAAAATCATATGGCATGCAACTGTAGCTGTAACACTAACTTTCAAAGCATTATAACTGTGTTTGCAAAATACTATAGTGCACTAGACTAAGTCTAATTAAGCTTTATTTATTGTCAAATTGTTGAACATACTTTGCTGCAATATTTATTTCAAAGTTTATGGCATAAGTGGCAAGAATATTCTTATTTTCATGTATGTAATAGAGTATATCCCCAATATATATACAAAAAAAACACTATTCAAATATTCATATGTTTAATGTAAATGTGTTCAATACACAGTTTTTAAAGTGGGTTTCTGTTGAACGAATTTTTATGCGTATTGTCTGTGTGCAAAGTGTGGGAACACATGACATTTTTTTTTTTAAATAAATACTAAATGCTACATGTTAGAGTATTATTCACACCATTCATTTAGACTGGTTTTAATCTCATCCCATGCACTGGGGGTTCTTTAAGTCACTATTTGCCACAAAATGGAATGGAGAAGTCAAGGATAACTGGTTCAGGTGATGTTACAACTAGTTTGTGACTCCAGGAAGTATAAGAAGCACTGTTAAATGGGTTAAAAAGAATACTGAGCACATTGTGTAAGTAGGGATAATTGTAAATCTAAGGCAGTGTGAATAGATGAAAATCTATAAAAGGCAGCAGTGAAAGCAAGAAAAAAATGCCATGGAAAGCCAAAATACAGTTTCAGAGAGACACAGATGTTAGGATGATGGGGAATAGAAGTTATACAGCACAGTAGGTACTTAAAACACTGTGAATAATTTACCTCTTTAATGCTCAAACAAGTTAAGCATTCATCATGGCAAAGCACTGGCAAGCAGTTAAGAGAAGCAAAGAAACATTAGGGTTAGAAAATAATGTAAAACTTTAAACTTGTGTTAATCTGAAAAAAAGGAGATCTGAAGACCCCGATAACCAGGCTGAACCATAGAGTATTTAATCTTAACCTTGGGGGGGGGGGGGGGGGGGGAGTGGCCAGGGGGATAAGAAAGGAAAGGAAAATCATAGTGAAAGAAAGAACCCCTCACTCTCAATCTACTATGGCACAATACACACAATGAATGGGGATGGAACAGCTAATGCAAACACACAGTATGATGTGTTTATTCAGTCTAGTTTTCAACTGACATTGGGAATTATGATCTCAATGTGGCTTCCAACTATATATCAATTTAAATACAGTATTGACTTGAATGTAAACACACTCAAACCTCATGCATCTTATTTGCTTAGAATTATTGTTTTGGCTATTATTTTGTGACTCTTACTAATCCGTTGTCACTACTGAAAGTGTATAATATGCTCTAACAAACCTGTGCTTCTCTAGCTAATACTGTAGATCAGCTACAGCATGCCAATGTTTCATGCGTAACCAGTGCAAAGGAACTATTTGTCACCCGTACATTAATGGAAGGTATGTGTGTGTGTGTCTGTGTGTGTGTCTGTGTGACACACAGAGAAAAGTGGGTGAATGCATGCGTTTTGGTGCTCGGCGGGTCATCTCGTTTGTTGGTGGGTTAATTATTTGGTTGGTTAGGTTAATGTTAGAATTTAGTTTGTTTGGGATCCACAGCCAGTTGTCACGCACCTCCTCGTCCTCCAAGCGGCGTTGCGAGTCAGTGATGAACTTGATGTACTGACTAGTCAGAGTCATCAGTTCACTGTATCGCGTCCTCAGTGTTACATACTAATACAAGGAGAAACAAACAACACTTAGAAATGTGTAATTTTCAGCTTCATGCATTTCTTTCACGGTGAAATAAGGCAACGGTTAAGTTGTCCTGTATCCTACATGGCTTCTAAGAACCCCACCTCCTGAATGATGTTGTCAGAAGCCGAATCCAGTTTGCTTTTCTTCAAGGGAGAAGCAAGAGGCTCCACCTGAGCTTTGTAGGCAACCAACTGGAGTTCATAGTCCTATTTGAAAAAAAGGACATTCTCCACACATCAGCTATGCCACAGGCACTTTCTCTAAATACAACAATTATTGCAAATAATCAGAATATTGACAATATTGAAAGTGGTGGTGTTTAATGCTCACCTTGATAGTATCAATGTATGCTTTAGCATATTTTTGACACTCATCAACTTTGTCTTTGTTCTGTTCAATCTCCTCCAGCAGTTTCTGTTTTGGAAAAGCGAAAAAGAGCTGATCTCACTCGCTTCACGTGAAGACCATTAAAAGAATACTGGTAAAATCAGGCAGTACACAACATACCTTCTCCTGGGACAGTTGTTCTTTCAGAGTTTTGCTGTCAGTGATTGGCACCCCCTGGATCTTTTCCTGCCTTTGCTTGGCGTCGGCAATCCAGCGGATCAGCCAGTCGTAACTCTCACGATAGTAGCCTAGCTGGCGGCCAAGCTGCTCTAGCTCTCTCTGGCGGAGGTCAATCTGTGTGAACACGGCCTTCCAGCGATCCTGCAGACTAGACAGGAGCTGCCGATAGTGGTCCAGCTCGGCATCACGCTCGTTGTGCACACGCGACATCTTGTCGCTCACTGCGGTGGCCTTCTTCAGCTCTTCTTCCAGAGAATCAAACACTGGCTGTTCACCCTCAGCCTCAGCTCGCATTTTCTGCAAATTTCACCCAAAAAGAAAGGCCAGTCAGCAATGACCAAACAAGGTCAAAATCATCAGCTGAGACTAAGCTGAACAACTTAATGGAATCCGTTCTCAATTGGTTGAGAGGATTATTTATTTTGTGTATGAAAATGTACAATCAATTGGCGAGGTTCTCTAACAGATGTTATACTGTATATCTGAACCCAGGCACCTAGTAAATGAATATGCTGTTTACCTTAAGCTTTGTTCTGTAAGTCTCTACTTCCTTTACATCACTTGGCACGGTGTGAACCTCACGCAGACAGTCCTCATACTGCTTGAGAACTCCCTCAGCACCTTGTGTGTTACGGATGACCATTTCCACAGTCTTCAGCCTGGTGTAAGAAACAATAAGTGAACAAAGTAGCAAGGCACAGGGACATTAGGAAACAGTGCAGTTTCTCTTAACTCTCAAGAGTTAGTGGGGACAAGTGGGGACTCACTTGTCGAGATAAACGGAGGAGAGCATGTGGGCATGGTCCATCTTTTGCACAGTGAGGTCAAGCTCTGAACGCAGGACAGGAGCTGAGGCAGACTGCTGAGGGGAGGCCAAGACCTCTTGTGTCTTGGCAGACACCTTGTTAAGGTCCTTCTTCAGACCCTCAAGCTCCACCTGGACTTTCTGTACAACAGCAGAAGACAACATGTAAAGAGTCAAAACATGACTGAAGTTAAACATGGTAAAAAAAAAAACACCATCAACTGACATAGAAATCCCAACTAGCCTGTTATGAGGAACAGATTCCGAAAATGCGCTATCAGGCATCTTTAAAATTTAACCTGTGCTGGGTTTGTCCATGCAAAGATTGTCGAGAGGCACTGCACACATTCTGAGATCAGAAAGGACCTGAACAGCTGTAGTATGAGGGTAGCCACGAGGCCTGCGATCTCTGTAGCTCCCTCAGAACTGGATATGAACTCAAAATCTCAAAGCAAAAGCAATTCTTTGCTGTGTTTTCACACTTCAAAGCAGCAGCTATTGCGGCCCTCATTCCATTTTTACACTGCGCCCAGTGATTTAAGAGAGGGAGCAGAGAGACCATGAAATTTAATTTCCCATTCTCCTTTCCACCAATTTAGAAGTCCACCAATCACTGTCCTTACTTTCACCATACTCACCATACTGCATGGATTCTGGTGCAATACGATTAAACAGCATTAAGCATTTTCAGTCAATTACAGAACTGTCTAATTATCTAATTTTAAATTCACCATATTTTGCCTCTAAGTCAAGTTGGCTGCTAAGAACCATGCTTCGAATGTTGGGTCTTTAGGCTTAAACGAAAGCTAGTCCCATTAGGGTCATTAAATGCAAATGCTGCAGACACAGAGAAAATGACCATATTACATAATGCGATAGACAGAGCATTCTGTAGCTCTCTAAATTAAGACACGTTTCCTCTTTGCAACAAATATATTCTATTCATTTCTGTTTCATCCTCACAAGTAAGCTGATAGGAATACATAAAGAGCTAATGTAAATTAGCCCTTGAGATAATCCTCCAGGCAATTCAGCACATTCAAGCCGAGTGGCACACGACATAGAGGTTGGTAGTAGCAGTCTCCAAAATTAATATGCACCTTTTGCTGCGTTGTCTTCTGGACACATTCTTTCAGAGGTTCCTTCTCCAAAGGTTTGCGTATGCGAGCCACAGTCCCAGCTTCACAGTCCTCTATACGCAGGCGCAGGTCCTTGAGCTCAGAGATGTAGTTCTTACACAGAGACTCATCCTGTTGACCTGTGTGGCACCATTTGCATTGGTTTAGTACGGCAGCATCGAACAAACCATTTATTTAAAAAGGTGAGGTTGTGGGAAAAACAAACTTCTTGATATATAAAGAATATTGAAATACTGAATAGATTATGCCATGTTTATGATTTGATATTGCTGATGTGAATGTACTGGAGGTCCTGTCCACAGCTTTCTAAACATTTTCTCTTCAAATGACCTCATATTCGACCACATATTTGCAGTGCCTTTAGCACAATCATTCATGCAGTTCTCCACGTGCTGTGTTACATATAAACTCCAGTCACAGCATATAGTATAAACTATAGCAGCTATTTTCTACCTAGTAGTAGTAATCACACTATTAGGTTATATGGCTGCATTACAAAAAGCTTAACATTCTGTAGGTTAACCTACAAAACATGGATTCTACTTTGTACAGAGCTTCAAAAAAAGAAAACAAAAGCAACTTAGGAAACAAAACAACATGCAGTCATTCAGAACTCTATTCTGACAGCACTGGTTATTTCTCAACACCTCATCCAAGCCTTATAAGCGTGTACACACACTAGCTTGGTGAGCTGCAGCTTTGACTGGCTCGACATGACTCACCTCTGAGCCTAACCCTTGGTCCTGCTGAAAAGTGAATGACAATTATATACTGTGAAGTTTGCTTCACACTTAATACTTCCTGCATATTCCCTTTACACATCCATGAAGAATCAAAAGCTAATTTGTTGTTTATGGATAGAAATGCTACCTTTCTCCATGGAGCGAAGAAGGCTCTCAAAATGCTGGGTTGACTTGGTGTAGTCCTCCTCGATCTGCATGCGGTCATCAGGGCCAAAGAGCTGCGAGTCCTGGCTGTCCCGCATGTAGTCCTGGTAGTGGATCTCCAGGTTCCTCATCAGCAGCCTATATTCCTCTGGTTTCATGGTCTTTAACTGCACAGGATTGAGAGGAATTGGGGTGTCAGGCTTATTTCATGGACCGAAATACAGAATCATTAAAGCACAAACAAAGCCTAAACAGTGTCCTTGTTAATTTTTATCAAGGTTAATGCACTCTTTCCAGAGCCTGGAGTAACTTAAATTGAACTATTCATTTATTTATTTCCAGAACAGTACAGTTGACTCAAGTAAAGACTGTATATTGTTTAATACTAATACATTTTGTTGTGATGTGTTAAAGTTTCAGATGAAAGTTTACAACTATCCCAAATACGACACCTGTTAATGTTTCTGGGGGGGCTTGTTGCATAAATGTGTCCATACTAACCATGGTGATGTTCCAGGAGCGAATCTGTGTGAAGTCTCTCATCAGGTACTGCCATGACAGCAAGCTCTTCATGTCTATATGGAACCTCTGCCACATAGACACCATCTCCTGATGACCTCCATCCAGACTGGAGTAGGACAGGAACAAGTATAGTTCAATTATTAAGAAACAGACAGTACTTCAGAGATTATACCTTGACAGTTCCAGGGTATTAAACCCACTAAGGATTTGGTGTAATGTGTCAGAGACCGGATTAGTTTACAGAAACAGTTCATCAGCTATGAGTTAAAAATTATCTGTAGCATTACGTAACAACCCCCCAAGCAGAGTGAGGCTGACTAGCTATATCACTCACTTTATACAGACAGCTGTCATATGCAGGTGACTCGTTTAGGTTAGTTTTACTGTGTTCTCACCTGGACACACTGTCCATAGCCTCCTTGTTGACTGGGGGTACCATGAAGCAGACGGAGGGCACCACCGCCTCGTGTCCAGAGCGGTTCAGGACCTTCCACTTGAAGGGCTGAGAGTTGTTGAGGAGCGCACACTCATCTCCCTTATGGACAGTGATCTGAAACACAATCCATGATTGATGAGCATACATTAAAGAGGGCATGCTGAGGTTCTGCGACCACTCTGAGCTGTGAAGGATTACACATCACTATGAGCTGGTAAGCAGGTAGTCCTAACCTCCTGTTGCTTGAAGTCACAGACAGCCTGGATAGGCAGTTTGCCTTTGATGGCGGTGGTGGGGTTGCGTGGTTTCAGCTGGATGATGGACTTGGCTCTCTTGTTCAGGCCAGTCACAAGGGTCTTGAATTCATTCAGCTGTTCTCTCTCCTCCTGGTGGTTAAAACATGAGATTAGAGTGAAATGTTTAATGGACACTTTTGAGTCAAAATTGTCATCATCATGACATACTTTCTTATTCCTTCTACGTGTTCATAAGAGGCTCATCTGGCAAGACCATGTGCATGTACATATAGACACGATATATCAGTGTAAGCAGTCATCACTCACCACAGCATCCTGAAGCAGGTCCTCCAGCCGCGTGGCTGTGGTGGAGCGATCACAGCTGTATTTCTTTTTCATGTTCTCTTGTATTTTCTTCATCTTGTCCTGAGCCTCTTTCACATCGGCAAAGAACTGGGAAAGGACATCATGGGGGAGAGAAAGTTTGACCCTTTGCTCTCTAAATATTGATAGCTTCTTATGGTAGGGTTACTGGAACTGGAAAGTAACTGTTCCATACCTGGTAGTAGGCTGTGTTTTCTTTGAGATGAGCCTCAATACAGCAGCACAGCTGGAGGATCCAGCTCCACTGAGTCTGCAGGGCAGCTGTGAAGGCCTGCAGGAGACAGAGAAGACATGATGACAGTGGATTAGTTGAGGCCTCACTAGCTTCAATATTATATGTGGATTTTGACTGTTCAGATGGGTTTACTAGGATAAGTACCTCAACTGTCTTCTTGCCAGGATGTCCATCGTTGACAAATTTGTCTCCCATGGCCTGTATATCATTGACCTTCTTCTCCCTCAGCTCCAGCTCTCGCATGAGACCCTAAACAACCCAAATACGACAGTTAATGACAATCTTGGGTGAAAAAACATGTCTTTTCATTTAATGAATCCATTAAATGTGGTGAGGACAGACTTTGAGGGGTTATTCTACTTCCTATACGCACCGAGTAGTTGTCTTTCTTAGCCGTCATGTTGGTGTTCCTGTCACTCCAGTCAAAGTTGACCTCCTCCTCTTCTTTGTCATTTAACCACATCAGTTCCTTAGTGGCAGCGCTGACGAAGGCGTGGAGTGAATCCAAGTTCTTTAGGCGGGACTTGGAAGAGTTCTGAAAGAAAAAAAAACAAATAAAAATACAAAGTGTTGATTAAAAAAATCAGCAATGAAATACCTACAACATAAAGCCTTTACATTCTGTGCAAAAAAGTATTATCCCCGGAAAAATGTTTAAATATGAAAAGAATTACCAGTAGTTTGCCATACTGAAGGTCCAGTTTACCCAGGTATTCTCTGTACGTGCCCTTGCTGACAGGAGAGAGCTGGGTCTGAAGAGCAAGACAGATGCAACAGAGGTTACTTTTAAAATCAACAGCACAACGTTGGACGGTATCAAATCATTTCCAGTGGTTCTGATAAGGGTACTACCTCGTCAGACCTGGCCCGTTCAATCTTGGATCGGAAGTCCTCCACAGTCTGGTGCAGGCCTCTGTGGCTGCCCAGCTGGGACTCCACAGAGGGAAGATCAGAGCCCCACTGGGCTTCATCTATGCGATGCTGGTTCTCCTCCACCCAGGCCAGGAGGTCTTGGACATAGCGAAGGGTCACATCATCCAACTCGGGTCGCACCCTCACAGTGGTCTGCGTCATGGGAGCCTGGACGGTGGTCACAGCAGACTTCAGGCGAAGGTTGTAATCGCTGCGCAAGTTCACCAGACGCTCATGGAGGCGGTAAACCCTGTAGAGGTGAGAAACACAGTCAGCTATTGGTTGAAAGACTCCTTTACATTCTATTTGAACAGTCTATCGAGGTTGTGTACTTGAACAGGCACGCACCTGCGATACATCTGTTCAGCCTGTGGGTGGCGCCCATCCTTCAGTATCTGCACATCATTGAAGAGCAGGCGAATCATGTTGTCTGCCTTGTCCAACTCCTTCTCCACTTCTGCTGTGTGCTGAGCTGGTTTCCCTGCATTCAGCAGACGGATGTCCTGAAGGGATGGAAGCCAATAAATATTAATATCAATGTTTAATCTTTTTTTCAAATGCCACCCAAATTAGAAAGGAAAACAAACACTTGTGACAGTGATTGACAGATCAGCCCTTACTCAGCTTGAAGGATACTAGAGATCTCTGTGATTTTAGCACTACGTATATGGCATGTAACCTTCACAGGGTTAAATGAAATAGGCTGTACTTTGGATTTAATATGACCATATGACTCATTATGCCAAAAACAAATCTCCTCCTGACAGCTGCAACTGTACAGCTGAATTTGTTTTAAAGATGAATTTAGCATTTAAAAAGTCACAATTAAATGAACAAGACGCATGGCTAAACAACCACTGTCTGATCATCGTCTTGATCCTTTGGACTCTTTCTTCTTTGTGAAATCATATCACAGTATAGCATTTCTCACATTAGACCTAAATAGGACTCACCGTCTGCAGCAGGGTCTCCAGGTGGCTGAGTTGGTCATCACACAACCCCGACTCCATCTGGACTTTACTGACAATTCTCTGGAACCTCTCGAGTCTGGATTAGAAAGAATCAATAAAATGAATATGGTTGTGATAAACTCTGCAATAATCCTCATCCCGCAGCTTCCACAGTATCAACTCCGATGTTGGCATTTCCTGAACTAAATACCTTTGTTAGACAATCACATTAGACCACCAGAGGCTAAAGCTCACAACTTACGGCCTCCTGTGTTGCAGCAAAAACTCCAGTTTATGAGGGTCACTCACGAATGCCATTCCTCAACTCTTTTAGAAAGACTAGAGTTCCAGATACAAGAAAAATGGTTCCTATCGCACTCCCATTGTGTCTTAGGAGGACACTCTGCCACGTAGCAGCACAGGGTAAGACACAATCATCTTCGTTTTCTGACAAAGGCATCCAGTCTGCTCATTCAGTCATTCCACGTCTCGCAACCATAAACAAGGCTATCAGACTGCGAGATGACTGCACAAGCTCATGACATGAAACCATCCCATTTTCGAAGCATGATGCAACACTAATCTAACTACACAGAGCATTTACAACGTCTCTCCCGTTTTCATCAACCTCAATTGTATCTTTTTATGTATCCAATTATGAGTAACTCACCTCTCTCATTCTGATACAAGCCAACACACAAAACATGAAAAAGAGCCTTTCACCAGAATGTCTGGCTTTCTTCTACCGCAGCAGTAAAAATTATGCAATAAGTCTGCAACTGAAAATGATGAAATAACAAGATGTTTCATAAAAGCAACTGTGGTCAAGGGTAAATAAATTGGCAATAAAATATTGTTGCCACAGCTTTGTGAGCATATCTTTGGTCCAAGGGTTAGTAACATAGGGAATTCAATAACATTGAGGCTAAAGCTATTCTTCTAGCTAGCTTACCAGGGAATTCAATAACATTGAAGCTAAAGCTAAGCTACTAGCTTGTTTACCAGGGAATTCAATAACATTGAAGCCAAAGCTATTCTTCTAGCTAGCCTACCAGGGAATTCAATAACATTGAAGCTAAGGCTAAGCTACTAGCTTGTTTACCAGGGAATTCAATGACATTGAAGCTAAAACTAGGCTACTAGCAGTTTTCATTTTTCAGCTGGCAAGAGCACTTGATAGTTTTTAATGTCTCTTCTTATCCAATTTGGCCTGATTTTTTTTTTTTTTTTTTTTTTTTGACTAAACTCAATTTAGTACCTTATCAGCGTATTCATACTCCCAAAGTAAATAGTGTTATGACAGGGATTTTCTTAGCTCCTACTAAAACAAGCTAGGTCAGCAATATCTAGTCCTCTCTTCTAGACTGTTCTGTCTTGTGTCCACTACACTCCTTGGTTAGAAAAAACTAGTACATTTGTATACGCCGCTGTTCTAACCTCTCAAACTCAATCCTGAGCAGTCGCTCTCTTTCAAGGATGGCCACGTGAAGCCGACCCCATTCCTTCTCCACGTCAATGGGATGGTAGCCTGGAGGGACCTTCACCTGACCAGCATGTACGGCACTCTGTTGGCAGGTGGGGGTAAAATAATAATGCTTAAGTCATTCCTCAGTCGAAAAGAATACAATAAAAATCCAAAAGAATAGAAAAGGAGAGTTAGCTTGCCTCAAAGGACTGGTAGATGTGTTTGGACCGGTTCTTGTCGGACTCTTTCACTGGCAGCTCTGTCTCTTTGAACTTCAAGAACTGACGCCAAAGAAGCTAAAGAAAAAGGACACGCAAAGACGTACATTTTTAACATTTATCTCTGTTCCAAAACATCTGAAAAAAAGAGCCTTTAAGGAACAAATGGTGAAACTTTGACTTTACGTGCAAGTTGAAGTCATACTGAGTCAAATAACTTGACTGCCTATACTGAAAAATGTCTAACCAGGCTTAGTGGTTGCAAAGACGCACATCCAAACCTCTACTTTTCACAATGCTGTGCTGCCGATAATTTGACTTCTAAGCAAATTAAGAAAAACACTAAAGTCACGCTATGCTTTTGTTCTGCAGTGCTGACGGGGAGTGTCCCTCTGCTGATTCTTCTGAGGATTAGGTCTAGCATGATCTGCCTGAGTTTTCTCAGCACTGGCACTGTCCCACCGACAGTACAACAATGTCTGGGAATACAGTTGCCTCTATCTGCCCACAGCCAGACATTATGTAAGCGTATCCTTTCATCTAACAATGGATGGCTGCCAAAAGCTCTTTTTCATAATACTGCGCTGTACAAAAAGTATTATGTACAGCATTTTAAGTGATCTTCTTTTAATTACATAAAAAGAACTTTTCATGGAGAGCATTAAGGTAAACTCCCTTTTTATATATGGTGCATTTCTGCTTATTCCAAATCAGTGTTGCTCAACTGCAAACATACCCATAACAAAGACAAATCTCTCGGATAGAAGCGTAGCATCAGCATATCATCTCACCTCTATCTCCTCATAGCTGGCGGGGAACTTCCTCTCCTCAAAGATCATGACATGGTGGCGGATCCACTGGAGCAGGACAGTCACCAGCTCGTAGTACTCCTGCCAGCGCAGCTCCAGCTCCTGCAGCCAGCACAGCAGAAAAGGTAGTTGGGAGGTTAACAACAACAGACAGGAGGGCTCTTCTTCCCCTGCGTCTCCACGTTCAACCACTCACACGCCACACTAAACTCAATTAGGCACCAACAATCCAGGTCTTGTGTGAGTGTACAGGGAGGCAGAGAGTGGAGAAGGGGTTGATGAGGGGGCGGTGGTGGAGGAGACAGTGGGAGATGGACAACAATGGTGGGAAGCAGACAGACAGAGGCATATTCCTACAATTCTCCCACATTCAGTGTGCAGCTGTACCCATGTTTATGACATTCATCAGAAAAGTTGTGAGCTCATTTTTCACCTTAACATTTGCCAAGTTTAAGATGAGGACATTAAATGCACCAGCATAGCAATAGTCTACTGAGTGAGCTTGTATACACTACTATTATGTGAACAGATGATGTAAGATAATACATACTTCTGCAGTGTAAACACCACAGGCTTCTAATTTCCAGCAACTTGGTTTCACAAGACTTCTATTTCTCTTGAACTTGCTGAAGCGTTGGAAATCACTGCTAACAAAAGCTCATTTGTCAGGATGGGTCACGAGCCTTGTTTGGTTTTGATTAAATCTGATCAGGCACTCACCCAGATCAAATTAAAGCAAATATTTGCATTTCCCTGAAGCACACTTATTTTTAGCACATCTCAAATATTTTGGAGGTGTGATTCAAACAACACTGATAGTATGAAAGGAGTTCTGCTCACGTTAGCTCTGATGCCATCGTGGACGTCGGCACGGGGCATGGCATCGTACAAAGATGATACGTAGGTGATGATGGACTTCTCATCAGGGTGTGGGACATCAACATCTGAAAGGATAAGGTCAAAATTATACTCCATCTCATTATTTCATGTTCATGCTAGTTACTGGTTAATTACTTGTACTGTATCATTACACAACAACAAATGCACAATAAAACTATTACCTGTACGAACAAACAACTCTGTTTCTGATTAAACTTACCCTCGGGGTCCAGCAGGCGTGTCACTCCCAGGTCTCTCTCTGCCACACCGAAGGCGTGTTCCAGGTTCTCCAAATTGGACTGCCTGTACACTTTGCCCATGTCGATGAGTCTGGGACTAGGGGAACACAAAAATGAACAATTAATCACCATCAGGGTCCAGGCGAGAGGTGTAAGTTAAAGTAAATATGTAAAGTAAAATGTAGTGGTGGTATGTATGACTATAATCAGCAGAGTGAGGAAGTAAATTTTGAGATTAATTAACAAACAATCCATTTTGAACACTACCATTACACATTTCATGTGGTATAAGTGTTCAGATTGACAGGGCGATTGTAGTGTGTAGAGAACAGTATACTTTCTGCATATGTTGTGAACTAATGTGAACAAGCTAACCTTATTATAGCCTACTAATAATAAATCAAGCTGTCTTAAAAGCAGGGCGAAGCCATTAGCTGCTGCTGGCAGCTGGCCTCTAAAACAGCGAGCGCCTTATCCTCACCGGGGAAAAAAAAAGGGGGGACGTGGACACATTTCTCCTACATTCAAAGACAGACTGAGTGTATGGTTATCATTCCTAATGAGGATGGAGCGCTGTGTGGATTTAAGATGGGTGTTAAATTTAATGGGTCCGAGTATATGCTACACAACTACAGCTTCTAAAAGATCATTTATGATTTATTACCGCTCATAAACAGACACCAACTCATTTGGCAAACATTTAACATACTTCTGTATTAATTTCAACTCCATGTAACGTGAATAAACGTCATATTTCCCAGATAATCGTAACTGCTGATTTATCAACTTGGGAAAACTGAGAAAATTATGACTGAATCATTACGAAAATTATTCCACTGACTAAATCTTGACTAAAACAGAACAACAACAACAAAAAATACTAAAATGTGACTTTATACCAACTACAATTTTCAATAACCGTCTAAGACTAAAAGTGTAATTCTTGTCAAAATGAGTGCTGGTCTGTACAGGTCTGCTCACTGATAAGGTATGACACTGAATATATTAGCAGTGGCTGCACTTTTACCTTCTGCCAATGGCTATATGCTGCGAAAAGCCTGCCTGTTCGCTTTTGACAAACCTGTACGAGCATCTGCCTTTTTCTCCTCTGGGTGTTTGACTCTCTCTGGCAGATGTCAGAGCGTCCATGAGTGGAATGTAATTTATAGAGCAGCTAATGTAATCAAAGGTGATACATTTTAAATTGGCAGCCAACGACCGCTTGACTCCCAGAACAGAGGTTCATGTTTTCAGAGTGCAAAACAGCATGATTGAATGCATCACTGAATTTCAGCTATCATGCATACATGCTATACTATACTATCATACTATTACTCAACTTTCACTCATAATATCATAAACTATAGCAGTTCTAAATGCATTACCACACATTTAAATGTGCAATGTATATCTCTGCAGTACTGATTATGATATGCAGTAAGAACAGTCAACAGTAGGAGCAGATTCATACATCTCTCTGATTTTCAGAATGGAACGGTCCGTATTCTGTCCACAGACTGGAGAAGTCTCCACAAGGCGGATTTCTCGAACAGAGTACTGCTTTGTTGGTTTAGCGGAGCTGCTCATGCCCTGTCCCTCTCTTCCATGAAAGCTACGGGACCTCCATTCGTTGCCCAGATCGTCACTGATCGAGCGGGCCCCTGAACAGTGGGAACCCCGGCCCGAGTCCAAGGAGGATCCCTCTGACGGGATGTCCTCACACAACATGACCACCCGGTCGTCCATGTCGCTGACAGATCCAGACGCGCCGCCAATGAAGCCTTGGCTTCGTTTCTTACGCTTAGGCTTCTTCCGTACACTGAGCATCTTAAAATGTGCCAGACGCTCCTTGTCCAGTGGTAAGGAAAACGTTTATGCTTTAGTGGCTGGCCTTACAGCTCCGTTCATCATGCTAACACATCTTTTGATGACTTGAAGGTTGCATGCAAATCCATCCTGTGCACTGTCTCACGTGTCCATCATCATGTGAAGATCCTCTTAATCCTTCTGCGGGGTTGTTGAGATTAAAAAGCCTCTTGGTGCAAAGACAACTCACGGCTCCTTCATCAGGCTTTTCAAGATGAAACCTAAATTCAACTGCGGCTTCGTAAGTTCACTCCATAAACCCTGGGCAATCTTGAATTTTCTGTATGATCGGTTATTCTGCACAAGGATAACCTGAATTATGCCTCGGCATGAAGTAACGCCACAGTTTTCATGTAGCAGACACAGAGTGCTACAGTCACGCCCTCACACCACATCCCTCCCCTTTATGAAAGGCAACACTAATCCAGCCTCAGGTGCCTCCAAAAAAAGAAGAAAAAAAAAAGGGAGAGAAAATGGTTGCAGGTACACGTTCGAGTCTGAGAAAACTTGCCCCTGCAGGCATCACTTTCTTCAATACATAATGGCTCTGAAGAACTACAACTTTCTCTCATCTAATACCACTTTTTCTTCTGTTTGCTCTCTGGACTCCGCCTGAGTCCCTTTGTTAAAACATTTAAAAGGAAAACAACCAATGGCAAAGTGTAATGACAAATCTTCCTGAGAAATAAATGAGCATTCATTTCCCAGGATGCCACTACACAAAGCGATCTTTAACCACTAATTCTGCTATAAAGACACATGACAACATTAGGAGAATTTGCATATTTAGTGTTCAACAACAAGGAGCTCAGATTTTACTTTTGAATACTAGGTTCCCAACTATTTAATAAGCTAATCATATTTAATAGAGGAATTATCATCTTAAGGTAACAGAGCATTACTCATGGCCGACGCCTGCCAGTGGAATTCCTAGCCGCAAGGCCTGATATGCTTATGGAGAGGCAGATTTTACAGATTTTAGCGTGACAACAGTACTGGCAGGTGTAAAAACTATAAAACAGGTCAAAAGACGACATTTTAATGGGCAGAGCAAATAATAATATAGGTTTCAAACCTGATTAAACAGAAAAGGGTGCATGAATTAATCTGAGCACTGTGAGTGCAGCTACATGAAGCTCTGCACTATGAAATCTGCATCACAGTGCACATCATAGCTCTCATGTCTTAAATTGTTTCAGGAATGGATACTTGTCAATGCTGAGAGTGGGATCTAATTGCAGAGCAGGTTTAATCTGGCACGATGAAGTGTAATTTGACATTTGAAGGTGTGCCAAGGTCCCACTCTTGCTCCAGTGAACTCGATATTCAATAAAAGTCATGGATGATGATGTGTGAGGACAAGATCTAGCATCTCCGCTCATATTGCATATTGCTGATCAAAATTGTTTACATCTGGCATTATTTATGAGCTGATATATTAGTCCTCTTCATATTTTGAAGGCTCTTAATGCACTGTAATATCTGTCTTTAAGCTCTCTGCTATATGATTCTCTATATGTAAAGAGGGTGGGCACAGTGGTACAATAAGCAGCAGCTCGTAGTGCTGTTATCGTTTTACAATCACACAGTTAATCAGCAATGAATCCAGCACTCACTAGTGTTTGTGTATGACAGCGTTGAAGAGCTTGCCGTCCCTCCAGCTGGTGGTGAAGTTGTCACAGCGGATGCCCTGGTAGCCGTCCGTCATCCTCTGCGACCAAAGCAGCAGCTTCTCCTTGGCCGTCATGTCCTCCGACTGGCCGTTGACCTGAATATCTGAGATCTGAGACAGCATGTACAAAAAAAATGTTAGGAAGGTGACTGATGTGCAGATTATGTTAATGATAAATACTGAAGAGATGTGAAGGCAATTAGTTATTAGTGGAAACCAAAAGATGCAATTTGAACAGAATCAGTGGATACCCCTGACCTGTTTTCAAGGAAACGTCATATCGTTATGTTGAAGATAAATGAACACCTGTATCATTCCTTTACTTAACATCATCCCTGGTTGTGCGGTTTATAGCATATTAAATATTTAGCATATCAGCGGAGTGAAGTGTTGATGCCTCTGATTTGGCTCACAGGATGCAGCAGGGTTTCTGTCTGGTCTAGTCTGGGAAACGCCGTTGTGGCTGTGGCATCCAGATAACTTTTCATTTGGGGAATTTGGGGATGGGAAAGATGAGTCATAGCCACTGGGTTTTCCATTTTGTGTGTTTGTGTATAAATGCCTCCTCTCATAGCTCTACCCTGCAAGCCTGTAAAAAAGGTTGCAAAGAAAAATCTTTAATTGAAAAAACTTCACTCCTCTTGAATATTCTGTTCTCAGTTAATTAAGGATAGTTAGATTTGACGCTACATTATATGATAAAGGCGGTTTAACTCTCCTCTTTCATCTCTATGACTCACCAGCAACCACAACCCAGCTTTTTCACCCCTTCTATAAAAGCATAAAGGAACATTGTATGTATCTACAGGGCACAATGGTGCCTTCACTGGATCACATCACCAAAAATGACTTTCAATACCTGTGTCTCCTTTATTTCCCAAGCTGAGCTTCAGCTTATTGCAACCTGAACCTGAATCATGTGATATTAAAGGGTGGGGCCCTGCCTGCTGGGCCGACACCCAGGGATTTCTGCCTGGCAGCTCTTGGCATACACCAGGAAAGCAGGAAAAGGCCTGGCTACATGGGATGTGGTTTGGAGTGTAGCATGACAAGAAGTCGTACACTTGGCCCGACGCACCCTCCCCCTGGGAGTCAGGGAGAGAGTGACTCACACTCACACACCCCGATGGTGTTTGATTTCTTTATACTGTTCATAAATTAGCGATTGCACACTAAATACTTAATGGCAGAGTTAGTATGTTATAAGAGTTGTCAGCGCTCCAAGAACCATGGAACGATTTGATTAAGAAATGCCTTTTATGAGAGGAATTTTGAAGATCTGAATCCATTGTGATTCTGGCTCCAGGGAGATGGGAAACAGCAGCTGACAGATCCCAGAGACAGGAGGTATAGAGCGATAATATAATGGAACACAACACTGACAGAGGAGGAGACCTGGAAGTGGAGGATGATGGTCCATATTAACCCCAGGGTCAGCTTGGGGTTCCCGTCCGCTATGTCATCGTTTCTGATGTTCACCAGCTTGACCTGAGAACAAAAAACATCAGTATTATCAGTCAGTGCAAACAAAGACACAATGAGGTGTCTTGTGACAAGACAGTGCCAAGTTTTCAAGGTTTTCAAGGTTCAAGTTATGTGTCTTACCTGCCGGTGTTTGAGGAAGTCCAGTGCTATCTGTACATTCTGCAGTTTGTGGAATCGCATGCGGCCTTTCTCTCTGGGCTGGGAAGGAGAGAAAAGAAAAAAAATAAAGGTGTTTAGGCACACTATAGACACTAAGTCTATACTCGAGGTACAGCAGAGTGGAAATCATACAGTCAAAATGGAGAAATTAAAGGGAAGGAAAACAGGAAATCAGATGAAAAGACAACAGAAAGAATAAATGCGGGAATAACTGGCGAATCGTGTATGTTTTTTAACAATTCTAGTGCGTAAATACTGTCATTTACAGCATGTCTGTAGAGATGCTGTGCTGGATTCTTGTCCTCTTGTTGATGGAAACCCTTTACAATGCATAAGTGCATGTTCTTTGGCTGAGCCAGTAACAAGGTTTTGTATTATTTAAGTCATCTGACAGCATGAGATTAGGTCATGTTGCACTGTGATTAGTTTCTCTTTTGAATTCCAAATAAAGAAAAAAAAATGAAGCTGAAAAAAAGCACATAGTTCCTAAAAGTTCATACTGCTGTGCAAAACAAAGTAATACGTCCACCAAAAACTGCCGAGTTAATCAATGAGTCCTGAAAATATCAGAAACAACTATTGATAACTGGATGTTTTTGTTTATTCCCTGCAGCTATGTGCTTACAGCAGGCCTGTCAACGAGGAAAAAAGGAAAAAGGTAAAAGCAACAAAAGCACTTGATTCGCCATGGAGGTCTGGATACCATGCACAGCCAAACTGCACATAAAGCGGATGAATAATAAAAAAAATGGATGTCCACTGTAAGTTATCGACCCACTCACCAACCGAACGCTCCTGACCACGTCTCTCTCCCTCGGCTAGCCCCAGCAAGAGCAGTGCAAAGAGAGGAGGCCAAGGCCAAACAGCAAAGATCAGCACACCCAGAGGAAGGTTAGAGGACGGCAAACAAGAAGAGGCGACGGAGAGGAGGAAGAGGAGGAGAACCGTAGATCAGATAGGAGAATAGTTCACACGCGCACGCACAGGCCAAAGTTAATGTGTTCAGGCTATGGAGGCATTCAAATGAGCAGAGCTGGAGCTGGTGGAGGGAGCGATGAAGTACAGCAGCAGAGAAGCCTCTGTACAGATCTGAACTGCAGGGCAAACACACAGAGCCCCGGCGCTAGCTTTGAAATGAGCGTGGTGTGTAAGCCTGAAGATTGTAGCTACAGAGATAGAAAGAGTGCGTGAGAAGTCCCATCTGAATAAAGTTAAAAGCTAAAAAAAAAAAAGAAAAAAGAAAAGAAAAGATGCTTTTGTTTAGCGCAGTTCAGCTCAGGTTAAGCCTTTGACTGACAACTTGGCTGCGAGCGGTTACAGTTTCTTGCCACAGGGACGATATTCCTGGTTGATTTAAGATACGTACATCTCATGCAATTAGTCCTGATTAGGGTTTGGTTTGAAGGATGGCTGAGGTAAAAGATGCAGAGCGTAGGCACATTTGTCAACATCAAAAACCCAACATCATGCCAATGCTCACCAGTGTTTCCCCAGAGAGGACCTCCAACAGCGAAATCAGGTTATGTCCATCTCGAAGGTCTTCATACAGGTCTGTCACATGACGCTGCGTCTGCCAGGACAAAGAGAAAGGACGTGTTACATGGATTGAAGATACAAGCTCCAGGAACGACGGCCCATTTGAATTGTTTTCCATCCAATCACCATGCTGGTTCCCTCAATGTGCATAAGTTGTTGCTGACAGCTGCAATGTGACATAAGGTCTCAGAGGTATCTGACTAAAATTAATGGCAACAGCATACAGCGCTTCTTTTCTGACTTTGTTATAATATTGCAAACGCTGATGACTCTCCAGTCCTAATGATGTGTCAAATATGAGGGAAAATATTCAGAGTTAAAACATTTTTCAGTTTTCTGCGGCGCTCACAGCGTCCTCTCCTCCTGTACAGTTCTACACAGGTCTGGAATGCATAGCCGTGAGCAGCCAAGCCTGACTCCTACTCCAAATGCCAAATGGCAGCTGTCATTCCTGACAAGTGATAGATGAGAATAAAAACCAGATCAGTCAGGTAAAAAAAAAAAAAGGTGTGCTGGTGACCATAAAACTCAATAAAACTGCATTCACTGTACAAATGAAGTGTGGTGTAACTGCGCCCAAGTGGGAGAGGTGAGGAAATATGTGACGGTGCCAGAAAACAGAAGATTGGGTGGAGGGAGCAACTTTAGAAAAACAAGTAAGGAAGGAGTCAGTCTCCATGACCAGACACACATTTCCCAAATTCCCCAAAAGTTGGGACACTGTTTAAAACACAAATAAAACAGAATGGTTTTTTTTTATGTTTTGACATATATATGCAATTGAAAACAGTGGAAAGACTAAAGAATATATTTGACATTTTATCTCATCAACTTTATTGATTTCTGCTTCAAAAACACCTGTTTGGAACATTCCACAGGTAAACAGGTTGATTGGTAACAGGTGATAGTATCATGATTTGGTATGAAAGGAGCATCCTGGAAAGACTCAGTCGTTCACAAGCGAGGATGCAGTGAGGTTCACCACTTTGTGAACACATGATTGTATCAAGGATGTAACTACATGGACTCTAGAACACTCTGTAAAACAGTTCCTGTGCTAATGATTACATTCTGCTTTGAATTACGTTGACACGCCATCCCAACTTTTTTGGAATGAGATTTTTACTACAGTCCTCCTCCAGTGTGCCAGTACCTACCTCTGCCTTCCAATGCTGGGCGAAGAGGGATGAAAGATGGAGGAATGAGAGCAGATGGATGAGTAATGGAGAAATGGAAAGAATGGAAACAAGGGAGAGAGAGGATGAGAGCAGAAATCAATGGACATGAAATGAAGAGCAATGATCGGGAGTGGAAATTTGGACGATTTGATTGTGGACGTGACGGTACACGAGACAGAAAGACGAAACACAGGATAATGAAAACAATTAATTTCTTTAGCCCTAGTATGTGCATCTTTCATCTGAGTGTGTCTGCCGGGCGAAGGAGGCCTCGGCCCTAAAATGGAATGAAGGCACATTTTCCTTGCAAGTTACAACAGCGGCTGATTTATCTTGGCAAGAATTTCAACACATGTATCCAACCTTAGATACGCTCCTCCCTGCCTGCACAGTGGAGATGATGGCACGGTGTGGATCTGAGTAGAGAGATGGGAACCTACACGGCGACCACTAGGGTTCACTGTCCACACATGTTAAAACCTCTTCAGGCAGTGTGTTGCGTTGTGTGATAAACTTGCATTGTTTTACTTTAACAGCCTATAACAGCCCTTCTATCTGAAGAATATCTGTATTCTTGAGTTGCACAAAATATATAAAAAGCTGACCATCCTAATCAAAGATATAACGATGATCATTTTTGAAAAACAATGAATTTTGTGATGATATAGCAGTCGATCTCCTTAGAGTCAACTCTAGAGGCATCTGTCAACACCCCTCAATTACTTTGTACTGAGCAGGCTGCTGTCTCGCAGCCTCTGCTCAGCCACCTTGTGTCTGATGTGAGGTAGGCGTTACGCTACAAATTGCCCCCTCAGAGTCTAAGAGTTGCTCTGTAAACTTTTCAAGGATGAAAATCATTAGCACACATGGCTGACAAGCCCCTCTTCCTGGTCCCTCTGCATGACTGCCATAAGCTGTCTGGAAGCAAAACACTTAACATGCCTCAGGTTTGACATCATGTTCACATCACCTTGGGCGATTCCTTCCAGCTCTTTGTGATCCTCTCACTAACAGCCGGGCGCAGTCTGGACTCAATCTGCAACAATTGCGGCTTTTAATCTAATCACATGCAGTTTGCAGGAGTCAGCTAGAAGAGAGACTTTCATTCTGCAGCTGGTGCGATGTCTCGCACAACATAAAAAGATTTACGGAGCGCAGGAAACCGCTCAGTGGCCCTTTACAGCTTCTTGTGGCTGCATGCAACCTATAGTCTGCCCTCGTCAAGCCAACCATTAAGCCCTTAAATCAGTTTAACCTTAAAGGAGCACGTTCAGCCACAGAGTTAACACTTTCCCCACCAAATGAGCCCTTCTCGTCAATGAGATTTTCACTTGCCGACTGTAGGTGGAGATGATGCTCCAAGTAAAAAATTGCACTTATTTCAAATGAAAATAGGACAACTTCTTTTAAAATCAGTGAGTAACTGCATCACATTATGCGATTTGGAAAATTTCAAACTTTTTGAGAGAAAATAGAGCACTTTTCATTTAGAACTTCATGAAACCAACAATATCAGTGTGGGTGAACTTATGCAGCATGAACGCAGGTAGCCTCCCAGACCGAGAAGCCTGTGTGGCGCATGTGCTACCGTTGGGCCTAAACCACCGCGGGCTCCGGGCCGAGACCAGAATTTGCCTTTTCAGAAGGAGCTAAGTGAGTCCAGATGTCTGTGACTCACCCTCTGAAATTCACAGCGAACACTTAAGAGAAACTAGAGGGAGTTACTCCACTGCGTTCTCATCATGTGGTAGCAGAATAAGTTAGCACTGCACATTCATGGAAAGGAAAACACTCTCTTAGTGCTTATTTTTTCCCCCTCTTGTTCCATTTCTAAAAAAAATGAATGGCCCTGTGTCTGTTGAGTGGATATACAAATAATGTGGAAGCACTTAATGTCATGAGGCTGTAAATGTATTGGTCCTAACGGCAGTTTCCTGGAAGAAAAGTGGCGCAAGCAGGAATATTTTTACTGCTCTGTGGGAGGGGTATTGTGTTACGGGGGGGTAATTTTTCACTCCTAATGAGAAACTCCAGAGTGAGGAGCATGGCCTGTTTGACTTTACCCCCATTCGGGCCTGTTTGCCTCTCTGAATATGTGATGCATTGGAGGGCTTTCAGGCTGCAGTTTGAGAATAGAGAGTGAGGTAGGTGAGAGCGGACGAGTGCTGGTGGATGGTTTACACAGCCTCCCAGCTGATGACAGGCTGGACCTCCGGTGAGCGATCTCAGAGCCTGAGGGTGAGACAATAACTGACGAGCCAACGTGCACTTCAGTGAGCGGCGGGGGTGGCGTGTCAGAATAATTTCCAAAGAGTCATATAGAGTGCACAGGTGAGGGGTGGATTGCATTTTAGATAACGATGGTGAATGACGATGAACTGATTTTAACATGTTTATTGTTTTCACTGAGCATTGCTTTAACTTTTTTTTTTTTGTTTAACTTTTTAACTTTGTAGCACTTTGAGATCCTGCCGATGAAAAGTGCACTAGAAATTAAATGTATTATTATTATTATTACTGCATCTGAGTCCAATGAGACTTTTCTGCTGTCATAAAGCTTTGCCGCCGCAGCTTTCTCACATAGACTCAATACACTGACATTATCTCATAAAACCTCCTGCAAACCAACATATTATCTTCCTCATATAGACATTATCCCTCATGCTTATTGTTTTAATCACCTCTCATTATGCACAGTGTCAAACATTAAAGCTACATCAAGGTTCTTGCCAACACAAACCTAAACAAGCTATTTGCGCCTGTAATTATAGCACACGGGTTTAAATCAAAATCTAATCTTAATTCTAGCTGGAGGTCGATAATTATGGAAGCCAAGAGCAGTCGTGCTCGCTGTTGCTGATGCGTTGATCAGTAATGGATATAGATTGATCTGAAAATTTTATCCTAAATCAGTTGCTACAGCTGTCAAGACGGCATCTACATATACATGACACTCCTGGTCTCTGAACATTAAAAGTAGTAAGAAAAAGCAACCTTCTGTTTTCTCATGATAACGGGTTGATTATCTTGTCATCTCCAGATAACAAAGCTCATCCTCTTGAAAATGCAGCCTTCTCTGCGTCTGTAGATAATCTCTTGATTCATGTTGACTCACTGAGAGAACGCTTGTATGTATTATTTAAGCTGGACCACACACAGGAGGTTTTACCCTTTGATATCTACTGTGGTTGTTATGTAAGCAGTCAACCACATGTTCATGAGGCTCAGAGAAAGTGAAATTCGTGTACGCTTTTTGGTGAAGTTCCATTTATACTGCACAAGTGTACTTTGTTCGTGCGAAAATGGATATGGAACATGACATCGCAGGCATGTGCGAGCAGGAATATGAGCGCTAGTGTGCCTTTAAAGTGCATCAAGAAAGAGTGGAAGTCAAGGGCACGCCCTTACCTTCATCAAGTGTTTGTTGACCCATTTTGTGAAGGTCTTTTTCTGTACTCGATCTCGTTCATCTGCAAAATAGAGAAACCCCAGTTAGATATCAGGCACGTATGAAGAGGAAAATTTTAAAACAATTCCTGCAAATGCAAACATTTAAAAATAACTGATGTGTATATAGTAGTTCTTTTACTCATTCATTCATTTTACATCAAAGCGGTAAACAAAAGAGGAAATCACCAAGATACCAGACTTGTTTGATTTCTGTAGAACAAACAGACTTATCACTAGGTGGAAAAAGGCCTCTTGACTGTGCCTGCCTGCATCTGAGTCAGACTGCATCAGAGCGCATTCATAGTCGGCAGATGTGCTCCTATTGTCTAAGAAATGCTGCGTGTTGCCCAATGACACCGCTGCCAGCTGTGCTCTTGGACAGAAGCATTCAGAAAAAGGATTCCATCACAAAGGCCAAAGGCTCTTGAAGTGTGAGGGCACTCCGCATGATTCCAACAAGACACGGCATAACTGGAGATTAGAGAGCGCAATCTTCCAACAAGAAACAGCAAGATCTTAACAAGGAACACACCCACTAAGACAACAGACCTGCATGCACCCACCCATGTTCCTGTTGAGTTGTGGCAAAAACCACAAGGTGTGTCACTGCAGCATTTGTTCTGGACACAGCGGATCGATCGGTCTGTTTTAGGGATGGGTCATGAGTTTGGACTTCTTGAAGAGTCATTAATTTCTAAGGTTTTTAACCTGTGTGGGAGTGACGTAGTTAATCGGGTGTTGTGGGTAGTAGATCTTTCGTATGTGTAGCCATGGTAAAGGACATGCTACAGGGAGTTCCTGTCAACAAATGCCACCACGATGTCTCGCCACCATCCCTCACCAGTCAGCTCCAGCTAGTTACTCGCTTCAAGCCAGGTAAAATTAGTCTAAAGAAACCAGTGCCCTCGCATCCATGGTCAGACAGATAAAGCTACCTCACTCCCAGCGTGCATCTAGTGAGAGCCCACTTGATCTATCGGGCAGGTTTAGGAATTTCTTTACTGCCACTTCATGTTTTTATGCCGTGACTCACGCAGCAATTAGTTCCATTCACATTGTGCCAGAATGAACGCCGGACAACCCAAAGTCCTCTGTGTTATCAGTTTTAAGGGAGTGATCCGACTGTCTACTGCGTAGTGACACACCCAGCAATGAAAAGCAAAAGGGCTGTGATTCAAAATAGCTGCCCGCAGGCTACATTTGTTTTCTCTGGAGGGCGTCAGCGACGGCATCTACAAGTGTGTTGTGGAGCTACGTTTCCATGGAAACCTCATATAGACACTATAAACCTTTAACCTCCTCATTTATCATTCGAACCAATGGGGGACTAAGCTTTAGCATGCGACCTCCGTGGTTTTGCTCACTGCCAAGAGGGCAAAATGTCACCTGGAGTGGAAGCGGGTGATGATGGGTGACTCACACACACACACACACACACACACACACACACACACACACACACACACACACACACAAACAGAGGCTGCTGGAGACAAAGCAGTTTCCCAGAGGAGACGCACCTTGACCTGTTGGGTCTGTTCACACTGTGTTACCTAATCCTGTTTCAGCAACCACGACTCTATTGCTCTTTATAAGTGAAGGGTAAGAGAGTGGATATGGGCTGCGTCAGCTTCCAGGTTTCAAATGTCACCAGACACAAACAAAATTCAGTGAAGTGTGCGGTTTATAGCCCAAAACAAAGTCGACAGCAGTAGTACAAGTACTGTAACTAAGTACTCAAGTAGTTTTAAGGTGTTTGTACTTCATTTGAGTATTCCCATTTCAATCTACTTTATACTTTATTCCACTGCATTTAACTGACAGGTATGGTTGCTGATTACTTTGAGGATTAAGATTGTACACGTAAAACATATGATTCCCTTATAAAATATGATCCAGAGTTACAGATGAAAGGGTCAAACAGTCTAATTCAAATAAGCTCCACCTTAATCAGGCACTTGCACAAGCAATACTAGTCTAATAATGTCATGAATAACATAACAGGCTGATCGTTTTTCCTGCACGATGAGTGCTTTGACTTTTAATATTTCAAAGAAAATTTAATACTTATGAGTGAAATTTTGAATGCAGAATTTTTACTTGTAGTAATTTTACATTGTTTAACTGCTACCTTCACTTAAGAAAGATTAAGATTAATTAGAATAAAAGAAGACTTTGTCCACCGCTATTCTTTAGTTTTTCAGGCTGGTGCCACTGGTATGTGACATGAGAGAAAAACAAACGCACAAACGGCAGAGTCAAAGTGTTGATGTTGAAGTCCACTCGTGTATATCACCGCATGATGACACCAAAATCAATTCATGTAATGCGCATGTTAGACCTGTGGCAATGCCCTGAGTTCACAGACTTTTAAGGGAAGAATGAACTAACTGAAAAAAGGGAGACAATATAACACCATTCATCGAAGGTAAACAGACTGCAGCTACAGTGACTCATTCACCCAGACACATGCATGCCGCACAACAAACTGTGAATGGGCTTTGCTGACCAATACGAAGTGAGGAAGCTGCTGATGCATTAGAAAAGGGGAGTATCCTCCTTTAAGTCCTAGTGTGGACAACCACTGGACGGTACAGTCCAATCAGAAAAACTGCATGTCTGTCATTTTAAAAGAACGTTGCTGCAGATCAGATGCATCCATCCTCCTTCGAGTGCGGCAGAAGAGCTTACTGATGAACAGAATTGCGCGTTATACAACACTCTAACCAATCAAGCCTCAGCCCATTAACCTCTTGAAGCTCTCACAGGCTGAAAAGCCCCCAATTTGAATGCCGTCCAAATCTGTAATTCCATTAAATACTCTTGTGTCACCTCTAACTGCAAAAACACTTAACTCTTGCCCAGTGGCGTCTCACACATATGGAACACATACTGGATCAAGATCAAGACTCGCAATTAAGCTATTTTCCATTAACTGCCACCATACTGGTACCTTTCCTGCCGTCCGTAGCCTTCAGCATCCGCTGGTAATAGCCTTCGTCTGAGGGCATCCTCTCTCTGCCCATGCTGTCAGAGGAGACATTCCTGTACCTCTGCTGCTGAGAGGTCATTGTCACCGATTGTCAGCGCGCAGAATAATAATCCTAATGATGAAGTATCCTTGACAGGTTTCCCCTTGATGGCAACTTCTGCTTTTCTTGCTTCTATCTGTCCCTCTGGCCCCCGGATCGTCCCAGAGTGTGCAGTCTGGTGGCGACAATCCACCCAGCACTTCACAAACCTATAATGTCTCTCCCCTTCTTGCCTCTCAACCCTCTCACTCCCTCACTGAGTTCGGCTCTGCCCTTCTTCCCTGTTTTTTTTTTTTTCTCTCTCTTTTCCTTTTTCTCCGGCTCACTTTATTCCTCGCATAGGAAAACGGTGCCTGTGGGCTATGAAGTCTGGGCCTGTCCTTGTGTGATGTGTGAGTGCGCATTTAGTGGCACTAGTGTGTGCAGGACGTGGTGGGTGGGGCTCTAAACACACCCCTTCCTCTTGCAGGGCGCCGTGTTTCGCTGAGGCGAGGAAGAAGAAGGCGAGGCGGGGAAGGACGAGGTGTGGCAACCTGCATGTGCTATAATATAATGGCTTCGTTTGCGCAAGACAATACACACACAAACTGAGTTACTAGGAATAATAAAAGGTTGTAAAAGGCTGCGCTGATAATTTTTTACACTTTATATTGCACTGAATAGACCTCTAATGACCCATATACAACCGTAACACAGATATCCACCAAGAGCCTGAAAAGGTAAAAAGTTTCAGTCTTCCCAGTCACTCACACACACATGCACACAAACACAGACCTCTTGGTCAATCATTACTTGCTCACAGCATTCCTCCGACATTTCACATCAGCAGTTACTCACTGTGACGACAAAGGAGAAGAGATGGGGGGATGAGATAGTTTGGGAAGGGCTGCTGTGGATTCCAGGCAGTGATGAATGACCACACCCTGAACATCTCTGATTTACTGAGATACACGGCAGCTTATAACTCGGAGTTTGAGCATGAATGTGAGTTTAAAGAGTGTCAAAGCATCAAGACTCAGCTGGAAAATACACTCACATGTTTCGAGTGTCTGAATGGTCAGCGCTGCAATGCCTCTCTCACTTCTTAATGAAAGCGCATGTCCAGTTCTGTAAGATCTCCTGCCTTTCACTTGATGAAGTTTATCTTAGCGTAGCCAGAACAATGCATTTTGGGCTCATTTGTATCTAGTCCAAACAAATCACAGAACATCAAATGCACCATTTCCTGTTAACCAGAGGATTTTGGCAAGGAGGTGCAGGCAGACGGTGTTTTTAACAGCAAATGTAATAAAATGGGCATTACTTAAACACTGTTTTCTTTATGGAAACTCTATAATATTTCTAGGATCGCACCCTGGATATTAAGGCATTTTCCGTCACAGGTTTATCCACGGAAACAAAAAACCAAAAATGAACTTTGCACTGTTCAGTCAGTCATTAAATCCAATACGACGAGTAGGAATTTCTGGCAGTTTCATCAGCCAGATTTCTGCTAAATCAATCCCATATACCTTCTGCTTAACAGTGGCACCTGCAGCAACAAGTTACAAGGACTGGAAAATGATTAATGCTTTAATGCAGCATGAAAGCAACACAAGTAAAAAGGAGCCATACAGTCAGATAAGTGACACAGTATTGTCAGGTAAGCAGCAATATCTATGTCATGTTTTGCTAATATTAGCTCAAATTAATCACTGTAAGCTACTGGTCATACCAGACCAAGAGAAGCTGTAGCATCGACATGACTGAGTGTATTGAGTTGAGCAATGGTGCATGTCATCGCTTATGAATTTAACTTTTCTTTTGCAAAAGGAAAATTGTGTTAGTTCTCAATTTAAAAGTTGTATAGTCTTGCTTTCAAGTTTCTTCTCAAGTTCTGGAGTTCTAAAAAGTATTTACTCAGAGTTTGTCAAAAGAGTTTGGGGCTTATTTACACACAGTCTAATAATGGTCCCCTATATGGCTCATATGTGCTGACAGCTGAACTGGAGGGCAGGGTGTGTCCTACCTCTGCTAAATCCTGCCTCACTAGCCTTAAGGTGGGTATATATCCCACCCTGGCTGACATCACTTCATCAGGTGTCTAAAACCACTTATTCTTTAACAGCGTTGTGTTCTCAGCGTGACCTGTATGAACATGAAGGTACTTAATGTGTCAGTGTAAGTGTGTCTGTGTGTGTTTGTAAGAGAGTGTGTGTGCGTGTGTGTGTGTGTCCGCGCCTTGACTCATTTCGAGCCACGTTAGCAAATCTGAAGACACACCTTTGTAGTTCCATACAATGTCTAGGCAAGCTGAGGAATTAAGGAGTGGCATGTGGGCAGGTGATTAAATGAGAAAAAGGAAAGGAACCATACCAAATACAGAATTTACTTTGAAGGACTGACAGGATTTCACTGTAAAGTGCTTTAATCCACACTGCCTGAAACAATGCATGCAGTAATTTGATTCAAATAGTTGGAACATGTTGAGCTTTAAAGAATGAGAACAGCAACATGTCTATAAAGAGTCTTCATTAAAGATGTAAAGTGTAGAACAGAGTGGGATGCTCCAGGTTATCTGGGATGCAGAAGCTACAGTAGACAGTAACTGAGAGCTTGGTGGCGATCTGGCAGCGGAGCATGCACCGACACCTACCGGGTTTCTAAACCTCATGGGAAACACAAGCAGGGGACCCAGATGCGAGGAGGCGAGGATGCAGAAAGTGTGGAACATCTTAGTCATGAGATCTTCTCACCAAAAAGGAGACATATCATTAAGGTCTCAACATGCTCATTACACTGCTCGCTCATCTGGCTTCATCAAAACCAGATGGACCACTTGGGCTTTTTATATGAGCGGAGAGCGCTTAGTGAAAATAAGAGGAGAAAGCGGTTTCTTTCTAAATGACAAGTCTGAGGCTTGATCACTTTTTTGTGATGGGGGTGACAGAGAAATCCGTCGTCCTCTTCCCACACTAAAATTCTGAGTTTTCTTTCACAATGGACTGCATTAACTGATGCAATGTGCATCACTGTATATGTACATGCTGAATGCTTGCTGGGTACATTCAGGGAAAGTTGGGTTTGGGTGATTTTCATTAAAACTAAAGACATTCCAGCCACAAATCAGCCGCAGCTGCACACCGTAACATGGTAAACATGATACCTGCTAAACATCTGCAGATTAGCATATTAGCATAGCCTTTGTGAGTATGGAAGCGTAAACACAGCCTTACGGAGCTGCTAGCGTGGCTGCAGACTCTTGCTATCAAAGAACACAGTGTATCATTGTGAAAATTGTTTGCTATAATTACCATAAACAGATCTGACCACCGACGTCATGGGTTGGTTCTATCCCACACCAATGCTTGTGGTTCTGAAAACCGCATTTCCCATAAACCATTTTGCTGTCCTCACTTTTTTTTTGTTTGTTTCATGCCAAAAAGAAATCAAGAATAAATCTCTCGAGCTAAAAAGTGGCACTATCCATGAAAACTGCATTTCTAATCACTCATTCCTGCCTGTGACATGATTTCCAGCGACTATGTAACATTACAGAACACATGAAGCTGTTCTTTCATTGGAAGAGAATATGGACCTGGCAGTAATATAAGCTATAGCTTTAACATCAATCTGTTTAAATAAAACTGCATCTGCATAAAGCTGAGCAGGTGTCGTACATCTGCTCATAAACTAGATGAGCTATGCTTCTAATGGAAACTGACAAACACATGGTGGAGCTTGCAACCATTCTGGGCTAGAACAACCTGTATTTAAGCACTTGGGGCTCTATTCCCAAACAAAGCAAACACATTAGAGGAGAAAAGAATTCTCACAATGTGCCATTATGGTTTTTGAAAGAGCTGAAGTGCAGACAAATTCAGAGGTTTAGACAGAGGGAGGCTGGATAACACCTTTCAATGGAGAGCCTGAAAAAGCTGCAGAAAGGATTTGCCCTCCCTCCCTTTAAACCCTCGTCTCTGATGGTCAATTCAGGTGAAAGCGTAAGCTTCTACTGCAATATCTGGCTGCCACACCCCTCAAGGGAATGCTGATAAAACTAGGAGCAGCCTAAACACACCCTGGATCCTCACCTCTGTTATTCTGTAAAGAGGAGGAGGGGATGAAGGAGCAGGGGGAGTAAGGAGGGGAAGAGGAGGCAGGGCAGCAGCAACCTGAATCACGGCGCACGCTGGATCATATTTCTACTGTGCTTAGCGTACAAATCCAGTTGAGCAATAAAACAACCCCACGCCATGTAGAGAGAGATGCTTGGTAATGCAACTGTCCGTCTGAAGGTAAGGATCTGCTGTGATGAGCAGTACATGACGCACACTATCTGGCACGGAGCACGCCAAATGAAAAACATTTAAGCCTTTTTTTAATGCGACCTGGATGAATGATTCGTCTGAAAATCCACTTAGAAACTAAAACAAAACACAGACTGCCTGGAAATACACTGCCAAAGGCAGCCCGTCTTTCAGTCAAGCAAAGCTAATGAGAGCAATGAGGCTACAGTATTAAATACAATTGTTTTAAATTAGCCATTAACTGTGTTTAATACATCAGGTGAGATGTGCTGGATGCTAATCCTGTCCTGTGAAGGGAAACGTAATGCAAATTAATCCAAATTCCATTTTCTAATAACATCATGTTGTTGATAATGTTGTTAATTAAAGTACCCGGCAAGTCTCAACAATGTCGATAATGAGCGCACGTTTTATTGACAGTGTATTTAATTTGTTACTGTTATTTTTTTATGGCTGTGTTTAGGCACTGGCAGGACAGATTATGGTCTGTTTTAATGGAGAAAAAGTCAGCAGAGACTTGGAACATAAGGTTTTTTTTATTAACATTTAACTGAAATCAGGATTTTTCCATAACTCTAACCAAAGTGCTTCTGCTGCCTAAACCCAACCACAGCCTGGATGCGAGCCCTGGAATCCGGTGTCACAGTGCTGCACTTTGTACACCCACCATCCACCCCGACCACCTTCCTGCAACTCCAGCGCGGTACACAAACGCATGTCTCATTCACCCAAAGAAACGGCCAGGCAGCAATTATGTTTGCCAGCACAACTCCATTATCAATGCAAATTAGTTTTCTATAGACGACTTTTCCAAGGAGACGGGGCTGAGCTGATAGAAGAGTCCAACTTCATAACTGTGCCACCATGCATTGTCCGGTTAGGATCTCCGACCTGTCAGCAGACTTTAGATAATGTTGTCAGGGTCTGATCTAATGATGAAGCCGTGGCCTCAGTTTAACTCAGACTGAACGAGACTCGGGATTAGCTGTGGCAGCTGAGTTTTAAAATAGCCCGGCGCTGAGTTTAAGAAGCCTGTGTGGAAAGCCCCCACATCTTGGACTGTGTCAGTCGCTAATGTTTCAAAACTGGCGAACTGAAATGCAACAGGGCAGCTGGTGAAATAGCTGAGGTATTGACAGAAGATTTAAAATAGCATGTGCCTCCCTCTGCAGGTGAGAGCAACGAAATGTGTTACCTCACCACCTAACAGTGGAGACTTAAAATGACATCTTTGCCAAATGTAAGTCCCTAAATATAGTCTCAGTAAGCACATATTTAGAGCTATATTAGTGGTGTCTTGTGACCAGATCACTGTGTCTTTAATTATCATACTCAAAATGACGTTTTCAGAGCTGTAAATCTGAAAAGGCTGTGACTGAGGTTTGGGATGTGATTATAACCACCAGCGTTTGCCTGCCTAGTTTTCTCCACTCCATCGTGAAACCCTGCATCGCGCCTCAATAAAGACAGAAAACATTCATGCTGACTTTGTGATTCTTCTCTGCTCATTGCTGTGCAGTTTCCATACCGCTGTTCAGCCATTCAGACCATCAGTTTGTGTTTGTCTGACCAACAGTTCAGAACCAAAAGATATTCAATTCACCTCACTCATTCAGCAAAATAGCTGCAATTTTTTTGTAAACTGACTTATCAATGAATCAGCTAAGAGTTTTGGCTACAATCTGAATAGAGTGAATCAATTAATCAGTGACAAAGTGCATCAAAATGTTCTTTTCTCCATGAAAATATTGTGGATTAAAATTTAAACACTGATTTAAAAAGGAGAAAAAAAGACTTGAAGTACTTCTGTCACAGGAGTGAGTCATTGGTTGCTTTTAACCTTGTTAACAGACAAACTGCCTAATTTCTAAACTGAAAGCAGATATTGTAGGTTCCCCTTTTCTCTTGTGTTCTATTAATCCATTCTCATGACATGTGGTATTTCCATACGCTGTCGTACCTTTGGTGGTTTCCAACCGCCAAAGTATGTGGAAAAAAGGGGAACTGGAGTGGCGTTTCCATGACAACGGCTGTAAACACACAGCACCATGTGCAGTGGCGAGGGTGACTGACTCTTACACACGGCTGTATTTTTATACACAGAGACAGAGGAGTGTCCCGTAACCGATCTGATGAGGAAAGGAAAACACCATCCTCCACCCAGTAGGCCGGGCTCTGCCTCCCGGCAAGAAGGCAATAAATTGTTATCGCCACTAGATGGCACCAGAGCACAACCACACCCAACTTCCTCCTATGAAACTGTGAAACTATTCAAACTACTATCATAGTTTAAAAAAAAGAGGAAGCCATTATTAACACATTCATGTCTTATCACTCTCTATAGTAATAGCATAGAATTAGGAAATAGATTGTAAAAAAGATCAATAATGCATAGGTTATCATGATCAGATTGTAGGTTATGTAGTAGATGAATTGATGCAAGTCATTGTTCTAATGTATATCTTACCCTATCTTTTCTGAGATAAGACCTGGCGTTATCAGGGAGGACATGCTGCCTTTGAACCAGTTAGTAAAGATAATGGTGGCCAGAGTGGACCATAACAACCCCTTCATATCTACTGTAGTGAGTCATGGCTGTATTTTTATACAGCCATGACTGGCTTTAACCTACAAAGACTGCAACCTCAGCCAATCTAAAGCACTGTTTTGCTTTTATTTGAAGTTACACCTGCTTTTTTTATGATCTTCAAACACATGTGACCACACCTCAAAGCTTGACTTCCCAGAGGTACGCCACCTCCCCCCGATCATAACGCAGGGGTGCCAAAGTGCTTGTTGATGGTTGTAAGAGGTGCAATGTATGATTTCATTGTGGGATTTGTTGCAGCAGCAGCAGCCAGAGGCAAATCTCTGTGCATCTCTTTATACTACAAAATGCAAAGCACAAAACAAGTGGCATCTCTCTCCATGTGAGTTTACGTGTGCGTGTGTTTGTGTGCAAAAGTCTGTTAAATGTCTCTTCACCTTCAAGGTAACAATTTGCTCCTCAGGAAAACAGTCCTCTGGCAACTTTCTCAGGTTTTCCTCCAGATGCTTTGTGAATGCAATGGAGAGCTGAGGTCCAGCCCCTCATCCAGGCTACCTGGAGCAGGAAGTTACCTGGATGTGAGGCGGGAATGGAGTTCTCAGGGCCACCCTTTAGCCAGCACTAGAGTGCCATGGGCTGGGTGTTCAGTTTCAGTTCAGGTTTAATACAATTGTTTAAATTTCTGTGTTTTGCGTTTCTCATGATTCACTGCATGTTTACTCAAAGTGAAATTATGCTGATTTTACTCAGGTAGCTAATTAATTCACCAAGTTGAGGATATCATAAATTTATCAATTGTGAAGTATACCAGATTACACATTCATATAATTAGCTTTAATATTTCAGATATTTGTCTATTTAACTTGCTCACAGCAGTGTGCTTGTTGAGCAGCAGTGACTGTACTGTGGACTTTCTTTACCCTGGATTTCACGTCTCAGGCTACTTACAGCCTGCTCTAACCTTTGAGGTGTCTAAAACAGAGTACACTCCAATTTGTGGCATATTCTGAGCTTGTGCTCACAGTAGGAAAGTGACAAAAAATATACTCAGAGTAGTCTTTGTGCAGTCTAAAAACACTCAAATTTTGACTTGGTGTTGATGTAAGGTATTGTCAAAAACTCAAATTAAAGTAAATGAACAAGTTATGTTTACATTCACAGATTCTTACCAAAGCGTGATTAGAGCTTTTCCTTCCTCATAAAACAAGCCAAGTTCAAATGTTTCAAATTATTATTATTAAACTATAATTATTACTATTGCTGTTGTTATTGAAATAATGCTTATTACTATAACAAATATCACCCTTATCATCATCATCATATATAAAATGTGTATATGGGACATTCTGAAATACCAGAAAATATTAGAAATAGCAAAAATACTAGAATATAATAAAGTCTGAAACTTCTGTCCAGTCTCTCTGTGAATGGCTCTGGCAGTGACAAACATGTGGTTTCACCATGCTGAAAACACTACAGGCCAATGAACTACCTCCTCCTCGCCCATCCACAGGTTTCTGCACTCACCTGCGCAACACATCTTACTGTACAAATATCTGCTTCTTTCTCCGTATGAACTCATCTCATTCAGATAACTCCCTCCTTTAAGGTTCCAGGGTGCAGCCATTACGAGCCTGAAGTGAGATCCCCCTGTGGCCCTCTGTGTCCCAGACACACTGTGCCAGCTGGTGTGAGGAACCGCTTTCTAACAGATGAAAGGCGGACAGTTGGCCCTGCCCCCCTCACCGATGGGCAAAATGGAAGATAACAGTTAATTCAACATTATAATGATATTTAAAAGGTGCTTCCCTAATTAATCTCTTCATCAGTCTACTGTACCTGTATCTGACTGTTGCCCCATCAGTGTTTGTGTTTCAGCTTTTGTGAACACAAGTGGTATGAAGGGTATGTGTTTGAGAGCCTCGGGCTTTGCAGGGGCATGTGACTGCGTTTCAACAGAGGTATGTTTCCTATAATATTATAATTACCAGTTTTTCAATGTCCTCTGGGCTTTCAAGAGCCAAGCTGAACATCTACAACTTGCATGAGGAATGGTATGTTTGAATGCAATAAAGCCACAAACTCTAGAGCCTGACTGCGTTAAGATCACTGAGTCGTGATTTCATGTCTGGTCAAAGGAGCGGTCTACTCTGGCTGACACGCACCTACTGTCGCCAGTCAACTTTAGGATGTGACAATTTATGACGGGGCACAGCTGAACTGTTCCTATGTCCCATTTAAAAGGGAGAGTGATCTAAATATGCCGTGCTCTCTTCTTATAGGACACTGACCTCTAACCCAGGACTGTAGGGGGTGTGCTCTGATTTCCTCATATGTTGCACTGAGTACGATCACTCACAGAGCAACGTTTCTGGGTGACCTGCTTTCAGTCACCCCAAGTTAACGTACATTTATATACTGATACCACTCCTGTATTTGCCCATTCAATATGAAGCTTAGATTAGTGTAAAGACAGGAGAAAACAGCAGGCCTCACTAATTAAACCTTTACATCTAGTTTGTTTAATCCTTAGAAAAAAGTCCACAATTGGCAATTGGTGGTTTTACAGGGGGTCATGTGCCAGACTATTTCTTGGCTGTGCTGTGACTCCCTCAGCAGAGTCTCTGCTGGTTGCAGCCTCATGGTGACGGTAAATCACCGTGCCTGGTGTCCTTTAGACAGCCACACTAGCTGTTTCACCCTGTTTCCAGTCCTTATGCTAAGATAAGCTAACTGGCCGTAGCTTCATCATGAATGGGCAGATACGAGAGTGACAATCAGTCTTCTACTAATCTCTAACTCTGACCAACGATACTGCTTAAAATGCAGATGCATGTGTTAAAGTTTTTATATATATATATATATATATATATATATATATATATTTTTTTTTATAAAGCTATAATGAAGTCAGAGTTTTGGTTTTATGGCAGCACTAACTGGACAGAACTGACAGATTAGTGCTCTAGAGAAAGGAAAACCTGACTGAAGAACAGCCTGTCATGAATAATGAGAAACTTTAAACAAGTCACTGAAATCACATTAGGTTTGTTTGACTTAGAACTGATGTTTTCTGCAGTATGACTAAATGCATACAAAGACCACAGTCTTGCATAACATACGTTTCTTTAGGGAAACTGCTGATGTCACTGTACACTATAGGTAGTGCAGAGAAAGCCTGAATAGAGGTCACAAGGGGTATAAATAAACTCTCAGTACAGGACCGGATGTGGTTCCATGGTCCCAGTGGTGCTCATAAATAAACTCAGCTCTAAATGAATGAATGTATGTGCTCCAAGTGTCTTTCTGTCTCATCAGGGTTCCTTTGCTATTCCCACAGGACATGAAAACTGTATCCAAAGCCCCTTTTGGGTTTCTTTGAGCCCCTGAGACATAAGTTCACTGTTTATGTTATGACTCATGCCCACTGGTTCACCAGCAGCAGTCACAGTGGTATGAGCCATCTAGGCATGAGCCCCTGGAAAAAGTGCACACACTGGTATACAGTAAGTGGTAGCTGGATTGCTCCAGAGTAGGAGTTGCGGCTGCTTCCAGGAAGAATGCTGGCTTTTCCACAAACCAGGCCAAAGCCAGAGCCAGGGCTCAGCCACAGCGGCCCACACAGCTTCGTGTGCGCCTGACATTCATCTCTAAAAGAGCGTTTGTTTGGCAGCGCGTGCGACTGAATGCCACTTGGGCTCTTAGCATGTCAAACAGGATGTTATACTTTACTGGCATTGTAAAAAAATGACTTGACACATTCTCAACTCCTGTGTAAGAGGGAGTGTGAGGTTAAAGAGCCACCTGTTCGACCTGTTATGGATGAAAACATCCTTTACCAAAGTATTATGCAAAGCAACGTAATGTCCCATTAACAGCCTGTGTTCTAAAAAATCCCTCACTCAATACTGTATGAATCTTAAGTCAGATGTGATGTCGCTGTAAAATCTGAAGTCAAAGCGTGAGTTTAAGCTGTGGCATATCCTCCTGGGCCCCCGGGGTTGACTGGCCAGTTTTAGCAGTCTGAGAAAGGGAAAACAAACACAGATGAGAGGTGAAAGTTCGGCGAGAGAATGCCGAGTGATGCACCTTGTGTTTGACGCAAAGTATTTAGAGTCCAGCTCGGCCACGCCCCCCTCCCTCCCGACCTTTCAGCTGACCTCATTCCAACATGGTCGCTGGAGCATGTTAATATCCGTGTTCCCACCTCTGCACGCACAGCACGGTGTCGCGCATCTGACTGGAAGCCGAGGCAGCTCGCTGCTGTAGTAAGTGATAGCTCGGGCTGAGGGGCTAGTGAGTGGATCGAGTGCAGAGCTGTCATCGTGCAGAGTGGACGCCAGTGAAAAGGGGACAGCTAAGACCAGAAAGCCCCATGACAGGCTTGGACTGAGGAGCACAGATCAGCAGGGACAGCAGCTGCATTTAACCTCAGTATCTCACATTCACAGATGCAGAATTCGAACGTCAGGGTTAGGTAAACAACAGTAAATTAATTGCAGATATTAACAGTTGATCTTATTATGACGTATATTCTTGATTGAAAAGTGGCCTTTCGTATTTTCCGCTGGATCAAAATGCACCTACAGTAATATCTTTCTTTCCTCAGTCAATACTAGTCATATTATCGTCTTCACTGTAACACACAGACGGCTAAATGTCTGTTTACTCATCACACATAGTTTTGCTTCTGTTGCTGTCACATTCCAACACACGATGGAAGCTGAATTACTCATTAACTGCACAGTTTCTCCACACTTAGTCCAATACTACAGTCACCTCCCTCTCAACAATGAGTGGCCAGTGGCGTGACAGTATCATGCCACTGGCATGGCTAAAAAACTCACAGCGAGCAACTGTGAACCTTGAGAATAATACACCAAAGCCTGTGACAAACAAAGACTCATGTGCAGTCATAGGATCAAACAGCTTATTGTTGATCTTCAGGATCAGAGAGCATGGTCTGGAGGGAGCTCTGTGCATACAAATTGTATTTTTCCATGATAAAGTCATCAAAGCGTTGCGACAGGTAACACTATTTGTAATACTGTTTGCCGGTTAAAAGGCGGGCAGTCGGGTGGGGACTGGGGACCAAACCAGTGCTAAGAAAAAGCCATTCTAAGTAAAGAGACCCCAGAACATCCATGCGCTCACACACAGGCCTTTGATCCATAACCAAACTTGACTAGACAGGTTTGGGTGAGACCTAGTAAGGCGTTCCTGGTTCACAGCACTCATCAGTCGTCCTGCAGCACAACAAAAGAAAATCAGATAAGTTCGGCTCGGTGGAACCTGGACTCGTTTGCATCTATGCAACTGTGTCATCTCGGACCGGCCGCTGCAACACGAGCCAAATAGAAGGCCTCCCACGCCGTCTGAGCGTAATGAGGGCTAATCCCTTTGCAGCTGCAACTAAGACCAGACACTTTATGAAACTGGCACAGAGAGGCCTGGTGGCACCTTTGACTGATGGCAGCGGACAACGGCTGACAGGTTTCAAGGTTACACATGAACGTGACTAATGCACAGGGTAAACATACCGCACGTGAAGCAGCGCGCAGGGTTTGTAATACGAGCTGTGTGAATCAAAGTGTCAAGAATAATAAACACAGGCGCAAACAGAATAAATAAGACCTACGAAAGTGAAAAATATGCAAAAATACCCTCCATAACTAGAAGTGCTTACACAGTCCTAGCACCAAAACCAGCATTTAGGCAGTTAGGAAGAGATAAAGCTAACACTCCTCTAGCATCCAGCTACGTTGAGACTTTGATGTTACTCTCATTGCTTTTTTTAACCTGCAGCAAACCACTGTGTCAATATCCTGCAACATGCAGCTGCCTTACCTTGCCTCTTGTGTTTTCTCAAGCGCCAGAATACAATCAGGGTGACTAAGTGCCCCAAAACCACCAGGGCGGGGAGAGTGGGTCCTGGGGGGCATGGAGGCATTTGTGGGGCCGGATAGAGAGACGACGGAGGGGATGAGGGGGACAGGCCTGGGCTGTGGTGACAGGTGGGTCCTCGCTAAGAGGGGGAGCAGGGCGATGTGGGTGTGGCAGGGACATTTTAAAAAATAGGACATCCCGAGCAGGAATCCCTGCTGTTTTCCCCACCCCGAGGCTATAGCTGAAAGTCTTCTTCTGGTCTGCCTCTCCTGATTGTTCAGCTGTTTTCAGACACCGGTCGAACAGATGCATTCCACACAGCAAGTTCTACCCATTGAAGAGGAGCATTTTAAAATACGTGGCCTCTTTTTCAGTGCTAAAAGTGCAGTGTCAGTATTTATTTCTTTAGTACTTTACCCAAGCACAGATGTTAAACTGTGTTATACATATCTCTATTCCATTTGGCATCTTTCTGTATCAGCTGCTACAGGAGGAAAAAATAACTGTATTGTGTTTTTATTCCTTATCTGATGCACCTCTGCTAGTCGCTCCATCTTATTGGAACAACTCCTCCATGTTATCACGCAGGATGGCCTCGCTATCTGCATGCTTAGCTGATTCAGGAGAACAGGGTCAAATCAAAGGAAGCAATGGCAAGCTTTAATATCCTCAAGCCAGCCCAGCTTGTTTTTCTTTGATACAGTCTATCTAAAGTGAATTATTACTGTGTTCAGATGGTCTGTATTAAAACACAAAAACTAATAAACTGTATAGGTGACATAGCGATAAGGTTATAAAATCTACAAATTTCGAAAAGTCCTATATTTATATTTATTTTTGACACAACAATAACAAAGTGCTTCGGCAGAAGCGCTGGGATACGATAACAGGTGGTTGTGGCCCGACAGACACACACGGCCGTCTCTCTCACACACGCAAAACTAAAAAAGTTTTGAATAAAATACAGTCTGTATAAGTGCCCCCCCTGCTTGTTGACGTCCCTCAGATGTCGCACTGACAGGAAAAACACATCCTAAAGGGAGGGGGGTCGGGGGGTGGGGGTCATTGCCTGCCTCAACCCCTGCCCTCACCCACTTCTATCCACATACCATGAAATAAAGGAAAAAACGGAAGGCAGCCAACCTCAGTCATAATTCAGCTGTGGACAGGTTTAAATATGGAACACAATCTGCGCAGCGGTCGCTGAAGGCAGCTCTTTGTTAGATGTGAACGTTTGCGTCCGTGTCGTGAGAATCAGGAACACAACAAGACTTTACACTGCGCGCTTGCCAAAAACTCACCGACGGTCAGCAGCCAGACAGACAGACGCAGTTAGACACAGACAGACACGCCAAAGCAACCCCACTCTGCGGACCTACCAGGTATGATCTTCATCTACAGTACAGAGAGGAAGAGGAGGACGAGGGCGAAGAAAAGCGGAGCTGGACAGAGGGGGAGTGAAGAGGACAGGAGAGGCTCCTGTTTGTTTGCTCTGAACTGGCTTGTTTCTCCCTTGTGTTGAATTTTGACAGGCTGTGCCTGCTGCTGGGATCTGTCAGCCTGCTCTCCCGTGGCCAAGAGAGGAGGGACGACACGCCAAGCTCAGGGAAGGGGGCAGGGGCGAGGGGCTTAGAGGGCTGAGGGGGGGTGGGGGGGTAGGTGGCCAGGGAGAGAGGGCTGGAGCTGACTGAGTGTTATAAATATCCACCAGAGCTGGGTGATCACACAGTGTCACAGTTAGAAACTGATGGAAGAGCTCTGGCGGGACACTTGGCTACGCTCACCCCCTAGAGACACCCCCCGCAAACATAAGCATACCCCCCCCGACCCAACCGCCCTTCCCATTGCTCTCTTTGATGACGATGGTGGCAGATTTATTCTGTGATATTAAGTCGGCCAGAAAAAAGATCTCATGTGTGGGCCCCCCGGGGTAAAACATAATTAACATATGCTAGAGTCATCATTTGAACATAATATTGTCAGCACATAGAAAAGTAGACCCATCACGATTATACCACAAAAAGTGTTGATTCCATACAGTCCATTCAAGGATAATATCATACTTATAATTTTTGGTGATCTAGAAATTTCAACTTTACTGTTCCTCTTATGATGCATCACTCACAATAAGAGTGTTTACTCAAAGTCTGAAGCTGTGATTGAGGGGGCTAAACTGCTCAAAATGCTCTAAAATGCTCAGTGTCATTGTGGGAAAAAGCCCTGTCAGTTACATTAAACAGACAAAAAAGGCAACAAAGTCAGTAAATATGAAAACTGAGAGCTAAGACTGATGATATATTTACCAAACAGGATCACGTAGAGTTTAGTGATGGGCAGATTTTCAGAGAGTTTAGCATAACCAGAGCTCTCAGTGTTCATCCCCTATTTGCTTTTGGGATCACAGCAATGCACAACATTCTCTAAATATAGCAGCTTCTAATATATGCATATGGCTTTGTCAGTTCTAGCGCTGACAACTGGCCTCATTTCGCCATAATGCTAAAAGCCATCCCACCCAGTGTCTGGGGAGTGGAGCCGGGATTGTCTCCTCTCATGACACACGGACACTGTAGATGGAGGTCCTGTGTAAAATGAAGGCAGCTATACTGAGAAACCAAGTAGGGGCTTCACCGAGGACCACAGGGAATTCCTCCATGAACATCCTCACGAGCTTTCGTGAACTCCTGAACTTCACAGGCGCCCGAGCCCCAAGAACATATTATTCATGTCAGGACACATAGCTGACAGGTATTCTAAGCTCGTGTCCAGAGGGAAATGCCTCTTGTCTCAATCTACACTTATATAGTGCAGACGCTCCATTTTGTAAACACTGTTCTCCCCTGATGGACAATTAATGTTGACTAAGCAGGTGGTGAGAAAATACTGCTTAGTGTAAGATTTAAAACATAAAGGTCAAAGCCTTGGGTGAAATTTAACTGTAAAGGCTGTAAAAACCCTACAGAATACTGAACATGTACAAACTTTAACTATTCCTCCAACTCAGTCACAAAAGTGAAGCTGAGTCAGTCAGCTCCTGCAATAAAGCTGAACATGTACCCTGGGAAATGACTAACGGCATAACCATCCAGGCCAAACCCTCGATGTATCCCACATGTCATCGATCTCTCTGTTTCCAGGAGCTGGCCTACGGTGAGTTAACTGTTGCATTGCTACAGCAGATTAATGGCTCTGCATCGCTGTCCAGCATCTAGTCGTTATGTTGCAGCAGACTGCTATTAAATTCGATATCAAACACTTTGTGCTCGCCAACGCGGTACTTCAAACCGGCAACTTAAACTCCTGTGCTGGACATTCGCACACAACTGGGACGTGGGAGAGGATTATGTTTTGGTTGCTGATTACACTGTGCAATCATTTTCACACACTTTGCATTATTTGCTTCTTCCTGCCTATAATATTTCACAGTTTTAAGCATGGTTACTGACTCTTGGTTGATATCTAAATCATAATCGTTCAGATATAACAGCAGCTTTATTCGTCTTCTCAAGTTTCATTCTGACTCAGTATTTACAGCACTGGCACAGACTGTTGTATCAACATCTCTTCCTCGTCAAAATGTTTGCTGCTGCGCTTGTGTCTCAATTTATGAAAGGCCGGCCGATATGTTCTGACACGCGTGACCGGTCCAGTAAAATATAAGATGTGTTTTCACAGGTGGAGACAGCTGTAAACGATAGGGCGCTGCAGCTAAGGTCATTTACTTTGTTTTGAGCAAAACATTACTGGCGGCCAACAGCAGAAACAGAAGCAGCGGCTTCTACTTAAGCTGCCAACTCACAACACTGGATACTGATAGACGGCAGGAGATTGAACATTCATCACATCCCCCGACTTTTTTTTTCTTCTTTTTCTCCTCAAAAAGGTCAGGCTCATAATTCGAGCGCTCAGATTTGAGAATGGGCTGGGTGAGTCATAACATCAAAATGATGTGCCACCATAATGAAAGGCGCAGAGCCGCAGCACACTGCAGCGATTCACTTAACCAATCACACAAGTATGCACTGGGCATGATTTCAGAGATGAAAACATGGAGGACCTCAGTGACATGTCTGGGATATGACTTAGCCTAATTGCCCCTGGTGCCATGTGTGGGCAGACTTTAAACAGCCTCTCCGGCATGGTCTTTTCATACAAAAGCGCTCACTGCACAGCTTTTGTTTCAGCACACACACCACCCTCCATTCAACAGAAATCAAAAGTGCCTCACGCAATGTGTTCCTAAGAATTCTAAACCAGCGCAAGGAGACCTTGTTTTGAGAGCGACATTTTTGTGGCAGCACTCAGTTTCTCCAATACCTTCCTTCTTCCTGGTTTCCACATCACTGATGCAATGAAAGAGAAATAGAAACAGTGGCAGGACAAATGTCATAATACCTCACTGCAGCTATCTCCTGGGGTGTAACTGAGTCTGCTGACAGCTATTGCATTAGCTGACATACCAAGGATACCGCACTCGGTAGGATCCCAACACTAAAGCCTGCATGTCCCTAAAGCACTGCCCAATCTAGCACTACTCATCAAATCCACAATCTGGGGAACGCTAAGCTTGATAAGCAAAAACAAAACAAGGTTTGTCCATTATTTAGTGAGAAATACGGGTTATTTATGTGTGTTTTAGCAATGCACCTCTGACTACAGTTGAAGCATTTGGTCTGTGAAACGGATGACAATGGTTATTAATGGACAGCAGATGTCAGCAGTGGGTCAGCAAACACTGTGGTCAGCTGATAGGCTGGAACTGCTGGGACCATATCAGATCATGGTGCACATCAGACAGAAGCCCACAATTAAGAATGAAAATCAAATCTTAAAAAGTTCACAATTACAATGATCAGTGCTAAGCAGAGTTCAAGGATGTTTAAGATGATGAAGTGCACTGCAATTAATCAAGTTTATGATGAGTTCCATATGCTGTTTACTGTATATGTGAGTCATAAATATAGTTTTATCCAACTGCAAAAGGGACTTATTTTCCTGATTAGTACCACAGATTGACTAAAGGAACTAGGCTGCTAATTGAATCCAGATCGGCTGTCACGTGTGGAACCAAACAAACACACCCTTAGAGCCGTGAGCAAGCTGTTCCAACTTCCTGGCTCTTTGTCCGTTGATCACACCCACAACAGACAACGCCCATGTGAAGTCTGTGCTCCTCTTAGGGCCACCAAAATGCACACATTAGTGAAAATAACATATTTTCATTTTGAAAGTTGTGAAATATCAGACATTCTGGGCACATTCTGTAGTCACGTGAATATGCTTGGCATCATGAGTTAAGACGAGCTTTTCAAGTTTCACTTCAGCAGCACCAACCACAGCATCAACTGGCACCTTTTTCTGGACTTTCTACAACTGCTATTTTCCAAATCCAGCAAAGGAGGCCAGGATATGCCACAGTTATCACACTGCCTACATAACTCCCATATCCTACGCATAGCATTGCATAATGGAATGCAAGGGGCATGCTTATCTCCTACACAACACAGGCTGAAAAGAGAACCAAGAAAACAACCACAGAACATAAAACAGTGCCAAGAACATAGTCTCACTGGAGCAAGGAGGAGAAATGCACCCAAAAGCACCACACCTCCTTCTCTCAGTCAGTCTGGCTTTAACTCACGCGCAACTATCTCTGCAGGGAACAGGCGAGGCTGAATCTTTGCAAACAGCCCCACCTTGTTGGAATGAGAGCAGGTCTGCATAATCTCATTTGGCAAACACTCAGAGATGGCTCCAGAGATTACTGTATCCACTGAAACATGTGCAGAGCTCAGTTTATGACCAAAGAAAATTGGAATTCCCCACCTAAAAAAGTGTTATTTTTTGGAATTGATAGACTGATAATTGCCACTGCCACATGCTCTGCATGTGAACAGAGTGGTAAATTACAGGTAAGATTTAACTGACACTGCATGCTAAAGTTTTATATATAGTTTTCATGTGTAACCTTCGCCTGTGATTATATGTGGAGGAGGAACCCATGCCCTAGTGTCTGTGTGAAATCTGACAGTGTCTCAGATATAACAGTGTTACTGATACTTGATCTATTTTAACACACACATAATTAACTCACAGCAACATCTCACTGGACTATTCTCACCAGCTCACTGAAACTATTCCTAAAGAGAGACTGCCTCCTAGTCCACATCACAAAGCAAAGGCTGGGCTCTGTAATATGTAACTTTAAGCCATAAACTGTAATCAAATCACCCCAAGTAATACTTTGGAAGAGAAGTTAGAGACAGACAATTACAGTATGGGGATGTTCTACGGCGATGAATGAAATACTTCAAGTACATGACAATGTGCAAGACCAACAATAGAGCCATCATCAAATATCCTACCTAAGACCTCCCACACTTCAAAGCAAGGTGGAAGTCTACGAGCAAGAGCAGCTACATCACATGCACAGAGAGAGCAGGGCAAGGCAGGACGCAGGCACACACTGAAACAAACCTTCAATGAAGTTGGGCCACGTCTTCTCCTCCGGCTCCCCCAGCGAGTGGTCCCACTCTTCCTCAGGTGAGGCCCCTTGCACCCTGGCCCCCGCCGCCCCTGACAAAAGTGCCCGCTCTATGGCAATTGCTTCCAGAACATCCAGGTCCAGTTCTTCTCCTTCCACCTCAGTTTGCACAGGTGGAGGAGGTGACTGCTCGCCAGTCGCCTGAGGACTGACAATCTGCTTCACCTCAACTATCTCTTCGACCACTACAATTTTCCTCTTCATGGCGGCCTCGTCTGTGTCAGGGCTAGCGGATTCACAGGTGTCCCCCAGGTGAGGCTTGTCGGGCCGGGCAGCTGCGGGTGTGGCAGTGGCAGAGGGTGTGTCCTCCAAGTCCCTCTTCTTCTCTCCCTCCTTTCTCGAGGCCTCGGAGACAGGGAGCCTTTTCTCTGTGCTGCGCTCTGCTGCCTGACTGGCTGAACGTTGTGCAACTTTGGGAGGCTCCTCTTGCTCGGCGAGGGGGCTGGCCTGTGCCTGAGCTGCAGCTGCCTCTGCTGTTACCGCTGGTGCTGCTGACGCTAATTCTCCGGCTGCGTGTGCTTCCCTCGCAGTGGAGGATGTTTTTGGTTTCGGAACCTCCCGCTTGATTTTTTCTGCAAAGGGCAGTGCTGGCTCCACCTCCCCTTTGTCTGCCGGGGCCTCAGAGAGCACAGCTGCTGCCTGCCTTGTTTCCTCACTGCACATTCTTTCAGGAGTCATCTTTGGAGGAGCACTCACTTCTGTCAGTTCAGAGGCCGTGACAGGGCTGTCTTTAACAGCGGCCTTGGGCAATGATGTAATGTTAGTGGACAGCAATGCTTCGGCTTCAGGCGAACAGACAGGCTTTGTGTTTATGGTGTCTGATACTGGTGCCTGAACCTGCTTTTTCCCTTTTCCTTTCTTCCTGCCCTTTGAAGATTCCTCTGCACCTCTCTCTGTGCTTATTAGGGATTTACTCTCAACCGTGGCTTTCTGAGATTCTGGCGGCGGTGCAGGGCTTTTCTCTTCAGGTTTAGGGCTTCCTTCTATAAGCTCCACTTCAGTTGTTTTCTGCACAGTCACTGTTTCCACTTTAGTGATTTCCTCAGGTTTCACCGGTTCCATGTGGGGCAATTTAGAGTTTAACTTGTCTTTGGAGCATAGCGCTCCCTGTGCTATTTCGCTGGCACTGCTTCCCTCAACCTTCTCTTTTACTTGTGCATCACCTGGAAGCTCCACCGGGGGCAGTGGAGGGGTCTGATCTAATGGTAGTGATGCTACTTTTGAAATACTCTGGTCCACAGTTTGTTTAGGGACTTCCATTTTTGGCTTCCCATCAGTTTGTTGAAGGACTTTCTGTATTTTCCCTCCATGAATACCTATTTCAACCTGAGTCTTATTTTCCTCCACAGTCTTTATGCCGGTATACACAGACAGTGGCTCTGAGGTAATCACTGGTGTGGGTTGGAGGGTATTTTCACCCACCTCCTCAGGGGGCTTGTCAGTAGAGGTTTTTTCCTTCTCGTCAGGCAGCTCCTCAGCTTTGATACTCTTGGATATCTCACCTGGAGATTTCTTTTTCTTCCTTTTTGATTTAGAGCTTCCCTCGACCACTTGTCTGGTTTCCACAAGCTCCTCTGTGTTGGCAGCATTTTGACTGCGCTCAGGTGAAGAGGATTCTTTTAGTGCTGATGCAGGGCCTTGAACTGAGACTTTAAAGGCCTCGTCTGGCACTGTTTTTTCATCTTTCTTGACATGGGGCATCACCTTTATGTCAGTTTTCTCCTGTTTTGTAATCATCTCTGTCACTGTAGCATCCCCCTTGGCCGGTTTTGCGTCTGCAGCACTGGCCACAGGTGCTGAGCGAGTCGTTGTAGTTTTAACTTCAAGTATTGAGGACTCAGCCACCACAGTAGTTTTCTGCGGCACTTTACTTACTGAGAGATTTACTGAGGTCACTTTAGCATCAATTGGCTCCTGAGTCACTGTAACTTTAGAGATCTCCTTTACTGCAGCAGTGGGCAATACTGGCTTGCTGGTGGTACAATCAGGTGTGGGTTTGGTGGTCTCCTGAGTGGTAGGGACTTTGGCAGTTTTCTTGGCCCTCTCATGTTGTATTTTTGATTCAACTGGGGTCTTCACTTCTGCAGGTTTAACTAATTCCTCATTAACCTTTGCTCTCTCAGGCTTCTCTTCCTTGACATCTTTATTGACAGGTTTTGAGATGACTGGTGTGGCAGTGTTATTAAGGCGTTTGGAGGTCTCCTGAGCCTTCGCTTTAGTTGCCATTTCAGGTGTAGCCTTGACCTCTGCAGATTTAACTGGATCCACAGTTACCTTTTTCATCCTCTCCTCTTGCACCTCTGTATAAGGAGGTGTTGTGATAGTTGAATTGCTTGTTACCATTTTCTGAGACTTTGTGGATGCTGTTTCATCAGTAAGCTTAAGCTTCTCTTTATTTGTTTTAGCAGTAGAGGGTTCAGCTGGAATCTTTGATGTTGCAGCACCTGCAGCCTCAGCGACAGCAGCCACAGTTAATGGTAGGGCTGTTTTGGAGGACACTGATGTCAGAGTCTGTGACACATCCTGTTTCAGAGCTGCGCTCTGAACCTGGACAGAAACTGGAGCGCTCTCCTTTTGGACTTCAGGCACTTTTCTCTCCTGTGACGTTGTTACTGGCTTCTCGCTGCTAACATCACGCTGCTGATGAGAAGCTCTTTTTCCCCTGTTCTCCTCCATCACAGCTGCTTCACTTCTGAAGCTCTTCCCCTGCCTAAACAGAGACTGAGACTGGTCCTCCACTTCCCATGATGCTTTTGGCCTGACTGGTTCTGTAGCCAGCGGACGACCCCTAAACCTGGGGGTCCTATCAGAGAAGCTCTCTCTTTCTCCGGGACCCATCATCTTATGGCGGTAGCCTTGACGCTCGGCCAAAGCCTCTTGGCTCTCTGCTTCACCCCTGCGTCCTGGCTTAGGAACATAAGATGTAGGACCTTCCACAGATTGGACCCGTGCAGCCCGGTGGGCAACGGCCAAGGTGGCAGCAGGTTTCCTAACCCTCTGCAGGGAGGCAGGGACAATTTCAGGTGGCAGGCGGAGGTAGTCACGCAGGTAAACAATGCCTTCGTTGGTCAGGTACCAGTAGAAATGTCTCCAGGCAAATGTCTCCTTCACAAAGCCCCGAGACTTAAGAGACCCCATGGCACGGATTACTTGTAGGTTACTCACACCTTCTATCTCAGGGTGCTTCGTCTGTGGCCTCTTGTCCTTCTTGGCCACCATGACACCATCTCGAAACAGGACCTCATAGATGGCCCTCAGGTCCCGCAGGGGCATCAGCATTCCAGCAACCATTGTGCTTTGTGTCACTAAACTCTCTTACAGTAAAACTGAAAATAGCAACATAAAAGAAAGACAAAAAAGACAATCTCACGTCTTGTTGTGTGAAAGAATCCAGTGGCAAAACCAGCTGTCACGTGCTTCTCAATTCAATTAGAAAAAACGAACGAGGAAATCCATGTGATCTTTTTTCTTACTTTGTTTCCCTCTTGGTCTTGCTGATCCTTTGGATATTGTGAAGAAAAAAGATAATTCCTCTGTGAAATCAGACTTAAACAAAGTCAAAAGTGTGCTGTTCCCCTACTTTCAGCGTGGCTGGGAATGAACAGTCTCCGTTCTGCCGAGATGGCAATGACAGAATGGAAGAGAGGCAGCGTGTGTGTGAGAGAGAGAGAGTGAGGCACACTTCTCAGTCCGGCTCCTCCCACCTTCTCTATTCCTTAGGAAAAAACTGGCATGGAAAAAAATTCTCACTAAAGTAAATAGTGCAGCTGGAAGTACAGAAGCAAAGAAAAAAGAAAGTCTGCAATGAGTCGATTCGAAATAAAGGAAGAGCAAAGTCAAATGAATGGAGCAACACACCTATGAAGTGTGTCTGAGCACATGTTCTGTAGCTCTGTGACTTTTACAGAGACACCCACCCAGACACGAAAGCACACGCCTCCTATTTAATGTACACGCTCTCTCAGACACACACCTCTAAAAACACACCCTTTGGCGCGACACACACACACACATCGGGCCAATGAATGGGCTGTTCTCAACAGGGATTAGTTTAGACGAAAGAGAGTCAACCTGTTGGTATACATCTGTCCTGCCCTGGAGAGAGCTGCTGGGCGCCCATGTAGGTTATCAAGTACAGGGTGTCTAGTTTTACACGTTTCCTGATCGAGTGTCACTGAGAAGCTTTTACTCCACACACACAAGGTGTGGTTTTCTCACGTCACAGTCTTTGGATGTGTAAAGTAAAGGCTGCTGACATTTTGCAAATATTTTACAGACCGATTGATAAGAGACCTAACTAACTCACATTAAGTTCAATTCTATTCATATCTGCGTTTGTTTGGAGGGTTACCAAGTCACAAAGTGCAGGAAACCACATAGACCAATCAGTATTTCCCATTGCAGTTCATTAAAGTGATGCAACAGGCAGCAAAGCACCCTAAAGTTGTGTTGGTGCATCAGGCAGCTAACATTAGGGCTTCATGCCTCCATTTAGCAGGGAACCAAGGATCTGCCTTTCACAGCTATATAAAGAACTGCGCATTATAGCTAACCTTTTCAGCACTCCCAGGAACATGATATCAGATTTCTTTCCCTAGATCACTGCTCTCTTCTGTACATCTGTCTCCCGTTCGTCTCTCTGTGTCAGTGTGAGTGTCCTGTCATGGCCAGCGTCCAGTGAAAACCAGACTGGAAGGAAAGCTGACCATTGTTGGATAGAGCGTGTCCGCTCGCCCCATTGAAAAGAAAACGGATACACTAAAGAGTAGAGTAAGGAGACGGCTCTGCGCTGGAACACAGCGATCCAGTCGCCAAATTACAGCGGCTATGAAATGATGCATTTACCCTGCAGTTTGAAACCACACACACTATTACGCATCCAAACACTGGCGGAGAACTGTTTTCATTTCATTTGCCATGGCAACAGTCAAATGAAGTGAGCCAGTTCTGAGTAAGCCGTATATCCGCTTTCAGGGCTGCAGTGGAGCAGAAGGCCATAAATCTGCTGTCCTGGACAGCTGGACTACATGGTCATTTATCAGACCGCTATTTGCAAAGACACTGATGTGATCTGAGACAAACCATTAGCACATTGTCAAGTTTTCATCAGCAATCAAGAAATTAATCTGAGGGCAAAATCATAGTCTTACATACAGCATGTGCGTAAAACCACAGACAAACATTAAATACGAACACATTAAAAAATAAAGCAGTAATATTAAAGAAAATAAGTCTCCCAGTGATAGCAGGGAGAGTTTTTGGAGAGAATAAAGCCGTCATAAAAGCAATTTCTGCCCCTCAACAGTTCATTGACATCTATCTAGTCAGACCAGGTGATGGTGCCTCGGGCCATGTTTGTACTCCACCTCTACTAGATAAGCTCTGAGTCATCTCTTGTGATGTTACATCTTCCTTTGTGGTGCAAGTAAAGTTAATGATTCAGACTGAAGGCTGGGAGGGGCTTTCAGTGGAGTGGCAAAGGATCCTCAAGTTCGTTGTACAAGAAAGGCATTCCTCTGTATTACGAAAGAAATGTGTGTATCAGTGACATGCTGCGGTTTGCCTGGCATTGAAGCAGAAGCGTTGATGATGGTAAAAGCTGGATATGGAAGTGTGTGTGTGAATCTGCGAGCTTGGGCTTAAGTCCGGCTGTTTAAGTCGCACGAAGCTGGTTCTGAAGCATTTTATTGCTCAACCCGTTTGGTATTTTGTGGTCCACTGCTGAAACTCTAGTTGGCAGTTAAGATGTCATGTAAGACAACATATAAGGAACTTATCCAAAGAGAAAAAAAAAAAAAAACACGCACATTGCAAAACAACACACATCAGCTCCAACAACAGGGCAGCACACTCTATGTTAAAATTGGAGCCTACAGCTATCTCATTTGGGGTGATCTGCATCACCATGCATGGCGCCCTGCTCTCCAGGCCGCATATCAGTGTGATTTCATGCACTGTTTATGCACAAAGTGCTCAGTGAACTTCAAACTTCCCACAGTGACCCTTGTTCTGGCTTGAGGCCCGGTCCCTTCAGCCATCCAAATATCAAATATGCCCGCTTCAACAGAAAAACTGTATCGCCACGCCTGACAGACGCTGGCAGTGAACATGCTTCACAGTGCTTTGGTGCCCGCAATAGCTGTGCGCAGGTTTGAGGTGGTATTAGCAACTTAATAAATGGTTAGAAATAGCCTCTTAAAAAGGGATTAGGACTTAGGTTGACTATAGAACTGGCCTCTAATTTTATTCAATCCTACAAACAGCAGCAGCAGACAGCAGCAAGTAGAGGCATGATGTGATTGATTGAAGCAGATAAAGGAGTAATAAGACTTCTATGAAGGGTGTCTGAATAGTTTCCTGGTTAGGAGTCCACTTCAGCTTCGATGTTTCAGACCTCCACAAGTCCCAGAATAGACTTGTCATCGCCAATTCGTGGTGGCTGGCGATTGGCCCGCTGTAAAGACCGCCTGCTCTGGTTTGTTGGTCCTGCACACGTGCTCTCCATTCTGATATCAGATCCAAGCCACTCCAGCCACTTCCAGGGAAAGCAAAGGTCAGCAGAGCCTTTCTTACCCACTATCGCATGTGCTTGCATTACAAGGAGTCAAGTGTGATGCTGAGATTAAAGAACAAATGGCGGAATGATGGGCTCTCCTAATGACATGCGTAATTCTAATGTACCGGCTAGCTTGACACCTGATTATCAAGCTACAAAGATTTACAGAGAAGTTGAATTTAGCAGCAGGTTTTAAAGAAGGGATAAATAAAATTATTCTGCAATCTGTCAGCTACTGACCAGCGAGTACTGTAGCTGTCTAGCTCAGCAGTAGTAACTGGAACTAATATTCTTAGTTTGCAACAATGCTGCCTTGAAAAAGTAAGGCAGCTATTGTGAAAGCACGTGCAGTGGATAAAACAGACACAGAGAGGGATTTTAATGGAGAGGCTCTGAGTCATGACATGCAGTTTTGCAGCTATGACGAATCATACTGCAATGCATGAAGGCTCCTTTTTTTATCTGGACTACAAGCCCACTTTCATTCTAGGACCTTGGCTGGGTATAGTTAGGTGAGTGACCCCTCAGTCGGGGACAGCTGTGCCCCCTGACAGAGCTGCCGCATGTTTAGAGCACAAACACCTCTGACCCAGGAACCTGCTAAAGTTAGAGATTGTTGTAAGCAGCTTTAAATGGAGGCAAGGGTTGTCACAGGCTTTCCAAGTTGGCAATTTTATTTGATTCATGAGATGATGCTTTAACAAATTATAAAGTAATAAAAAACATAAATCAAGTTTTACTGACACAGATTTGTAGGTTCTGGTCTGGAGGAGTAAAGACAACAGGTAAAACACGGACTGTGGCCTGTGAGACTGTGTGTAAGACCGGACAGCAGTGAGTTGATTTTGTACGTTTTTCAAATCCAGACTTGTTTGTGAGCTTGCAGTCTTTTTCTTGTCTGCCTTTGTTGGCCATTGCAGCATATCTTGACATGTGCCACCTGTTGATCAATAGGATAGTGTGAAATTGTAGCCTCTTATAGGGGTTTTCCATTGGCACTCTTGCTCAACTTTTGCTCCAAGTCAAACCATGCTGCTTTGATTTTGCAATTCTATCACCAGTTTAAACATGACAAGAGGTACCACCTCTGGAGTCGGGTCAAAGAGTGACCCAGAATCATGGGCTTCATCATCATAATGGGTCGTTTCAGCAATATGTTTAAACAGCCTCCGCTGCTATTGCCTACATAGCAAAATACTTTATCACTCTCAATTGCCCAAAATCCATGAGCTGGCTACCAACAACTATCGCATGGCGCAATACAAACAATAAACAGCGCTAAAGAGGACGCTTCTTTTAAATGTCAAGTCAAAAAAAGCACATCATAAGCTTGTCAGCTTGGTGTCATCACTTTCGAGCAGGTAGCCCTGCTGTAATAAACGCCATGTTGGGCTGATGTGCCAAGTCAAACTCAGTCAAGCCTAGCCAGCACATGTGTGTAGAAAGGTGCTAACACATGTGAGTGCACAAGATTTGTCATATTATTTCATGTTTTAACATTATCTTCCTGTAGTAGTTTCAAACTTATAGTTGTCCACGTCCTAAAGATATAGTATGGTATATTGTACAGTTTGTAAAGCCCCTTAAAGTTTGCAATTTTGGACTAAATATAAACTTGAGTTGTTGACTTCACAATTGTAACATGTTGACTGACTGTCAACAGTCAACATGTGCAGCCTTAATCCTAACCTCATACGGGGTGTATGAGGTAAGACAACCTTGACTGATATTTGTATGCGGCAGCGTGAACAACGTGTCAATTAGTGCTTGCACAGGCAGAGAAAGTGGCCTTTGAAATGCAAGAAGGGCGAAGCTGCAAGGATTAACCCCCGGCACTGACTGGTCCACTCTGGGTGTAAGTGGGATGATACAGAGGGGTTAAAGACAGACATGACTTGAAGGGAACTGTGTGTCACCTGCATAGCCAAAGAGACTGCAGATTTGAGGGGTTGCCAGCAGAAAAATGCTGTAGGCCTATATACATTCCCACCAAACACAAACCCACAGAAGTGTGTTAAACCACAGATTGGAGGCAGACAAAGGGGCAGTGTGTGTGCATGGAAGGAGACTGAGAGGTGTCTTTGGCATTCCTCACCCTGCTGCAAAAATAAATAATTAACTGTTCTTGGACAACAGAGGTTAAAACAAATGGCAAATTACAGTATACGGAAAGAAATGCTTTACTCTGCTCAGAGCTGAAGGGGAGGAACAATAGACAAATGTTCTGAAATCAGTCGAGTAACTATAGGAACTGTTCTTGTTGCTTTGCCAACCTCAACTTTTCTTGCCCCATAAATATCTCTGGAGTTGCATAAGGCTTGTTAAAAGCAACTGTGGAGTAAGACGTCTTTGTTTTCCAAAATAAAGTGTGTGTAAAAGTGAAAGGAGATTTCAGCAAAGGCTAATTTTTGTGGGACAGCTTATGCTAAGTAATATAAAACTGCACTGGCGTCACTAGTAGAAGAACCTACTGTGTGAGCGGAGGAAAAGAGCCAACTCTTGGCTTTTGTCTCACCAATATACACATAAATGCACATGGAAAGTCCATAAACTGATGTGTGCATGAGGTAAAAATGGCCTTGCTTATGTTCTTAACTCCACCAGTCACGGATCACTCTGACTTCTCCTTTTCCAGAGTGGAAAGAAATGAAGTCACAGATTATGGCTCCCTTCACCCTCCTTGCTGTCCAAAAATAAGCAGGAGCACCCAAAAAGACTGACGAGTCCTTTTCATTCTTACTCGCTCTCTCCAACAGGCTGTCTGTCATGGGTTGGCGGTGGGGTCCCTGTGTGTCCAACCTTAGAACGTCCCCTACAGCCTCTCAGACTTGGACGGGGGCCCACCCATTCTGGGGTAAAGGAGAGCGCACTGAAAGCAGGAGCAGACAGGTTTGCCATGTGTATGACAGCTTTGGCCAAGAATAATAGTGGATAATATTCCCTATGATTGATGCAGAGGATGCCAAAGTATGCTTCACTCCAACATTTTACATCTACGGTGTTGTGTAGCACTGTGGGAAAGGGGTATATATATTCCTCCTGCAGTCCAAAAACCAGAATATGTCTCCTGCCATTCTGACTAGAGTAATAAAAATCAGCTCTTGGTGGTAAATTCTGCAAACATCCAGAGACTACAAAAAACGCTTTGTGCTGCAAACAAGTTCCAGCAGTGAGATCGGGACAGAAAATTTGAACCAGTCCTCGACTCTCTTGTTCTTTCTCCTGCGAGAGCTGTCTGCCAGCTCAACTGAGCAGCAGCCAGGGATCAGAATCAGCATGCGGGAGATGTATTACAGCACTTAGGAGCGGGAAAAGGCTTAAGTAATGTTGCATAAGACGAACCCACGATGTGCTCGGCTCCCTATTCAACTGTCCAGATTCCATAATGTGAAAAACGAGCTGCCGTCTGCGTGTGGCCACACCTCTTCATGACAAAAACTTTCATCGGACCAATGCTGACAACCATTCACTCGCTGCTCCCTGCCTCCTCTTCCAGTATAGTTTTATAATCATTCCAGGCTCGCCACTTACCTTTCTTTGGGCTGAGCCAGAACCGATCCCCAAGGGGATCTCCTCTGTCCATGCTGCTTTGATCTGACATATCATACAAAGGCCTCAGTGGCTCCAACAACGCGCAACACCTTCTTGCTGCTCTAACCGCCCGGTCACAACCACTCTGCTACTCCTTCTTTTCACCCCTGTGAGACCCGATGCCCGTCCCGCGGAACAACATGGCAAGCAAGATGGGTCTAAATGAGAGATGGAACGGGAGCGGAGGGGAACATTCAGGGTGGGGAGGGTGTTTGTGTGAAAAGAACAAGGGAATCTTTTCATCTCTGGCACATAAATGCAGAGGAACATCTACACCATAAATCTGAGGGCCTGGCCAGGCTGGACACGTCCTCTCCGCTGCCCCGGATACGCTGCCCCATGCCCCATACATCTGAGGGCGTCCACGCTTTGTTCCAGCAGCAGCAGCTAACTGGGAGATACACACTGGGCGCCTTGTTCTAGAAACCTCGCAAATTACTGCCCAAGAGATTAAGAAGGGTGGACACAGGGAAAAAGGGAGGACAGGAGAACTAGACACTGTAGAGAAAACAAGGAACCAAGAGCCAGTCTGTAAAAGGCACCACCAAGGCATCCAAACCAAACCCCACAACAACTCTGGCTTTTTCTCTTGCGTACTCATTCCTTGGTTTATGGGGAGCAATTAAGCTTTTTGTAAGTTGCAAGTTAATCTTAGAACTGGAGACAAGCATTAGCGAACCAAGAGACAGCGGGCCCACCATGCAGAGCTCCAATGCAAATGTCCTTTCAATGTGAAACTAATGGAACCATATTTCAAGAGCTGTGAACAACAGGCAGCAGCTATTACTACTGAGTCCCTATCAGTCCTGGCTCGTTTCCAATGAGTGCGGTTGGCCCTGAAGGGTGAAACACAGAGATAAGGTTCAGACTGCAGCACATTGTTCAGGCCAATCTGCGAACCAATCAAAACACAATCCTCCTTTCAATACTTTTTGAGTGTCAAAATTACTCTGTGGCTCCTTCCTCGATCCTTGACTAAAGGAGTCCTGTCACGCATGATAAGAGGATCAGGGTTTTCACCGTTGGGGCATGAGTTCACACCCGCTTGTGTCTAACACGACAGGTCCACATTTTTCCAAGTCTAATTCCTAATGCGATACCTGCGTGACCAGATAGCTCCCAAAATGATCTTGCTTCGTTGTCTTTGTCTCTCCAGGAGACTCAGCAATGAAACACTGTCCAGAAAACTGAAAGAGAAATTTTGTACAAAAAGGCTGAAACTTTGGATATCTACTAAAGTTGGCTAACTCGGACTCAGATTTAAAACTGTCTCTTTGTGCAGAATGAGGACTGTGGATTTTGTAGCACACGTCTTACATTGAAATTGCGCTTTGAAGGATTTTTTTTTTCATGCTAGGAATTATGCAGAGACGAAAAGAAAAAAATATTTGAATGTACATACAGACATGTGAGTGTCTGAAATGAAAACTAGTGAAGCTTCCCTTTCAGTACGAGTGATTTGGAATCATGTTTAAATGGAAGTTGACCCTCACAAAATGGAGCTGGTCTGTTTGGTGAGGAGGGCATAAAATGGCTGTGTGGAGCACCAGGTCAGGCAGTGCCAGCAGGGAACAGCCTGTTCGGGCCACACGTAGACATGGACTAATGCGATGAATGAGCAACAGAGGAAATATCTGAATGAATATGGAAACAGTCGCATTTTAAGGAATAAAAAGAAGAAAAAAAAAGAAATCTGAATATTTGCAGGATGAGTCAGCGTCTGCAAACCGCACATGGGTGTGGTCGTGCTGAGTTTTGTCGCCATAGCAACACAGCCCACAGGTTAGGCAAATACCATGTGTCGTCCACGGCTGAGGTCCTGAGGAACGTGGGTCTGCTGCCGCTGCCACGAGCGACCGGCTACCAAACAGCAAAGCCTGACACAGGAGCCGGACTCTGGCCTTCCTGACTGGCTGCCACAATGTGCACATTTGCATTGTAACCTGAAGAGGCCGAGCTTTATTTATAGACAGGCACCCTGACGATCAGCCTCTAATAAAATATAGACAAACACAATGCAGGTGCCTCCTCATGCATGCACACACACACGCAGCTACAAATGCACACAGAAAGGTGATTTATTGTCCTCGCTGCCATAAAACCCTCCATCTGGAGAGAATGAATCAGTTGCATTCTTCCTCTCCTCAGAGCACAGAGAGAAAAAAAATGACTGCAGGAGCTGCTGCTTTCACAAAAGAAAGACTCGCAGTAAATGTGCTCAGTGTGTTTGTGGCTGGGGAAAGAAAAGGCCTATTCTCCCACAGCTTCACAGCCAGACAGTTTCAGACAGCAGTGACTCACCATCATTATAATCTCTGTAACTTTCATAAACTGGCCTTCACTGAGCCGAACGACCCACAAGAGGGCTCCTGTAGCTGCATCCTGTAGGAACAATGTGACATTTTCCAAACTCAGGCTGCTGCTCTTTCGAGCGTAAGTTCTGAAAGATGTCCTATTTGCAGAAAGAGTTTCAAGACTTGGCCTCAAAGCGCCCTTGTCGAGTCTGAAAGGTGTTTTGTCTGATCACCTCGCTGCCTGAAATCCTGTCATTCCAGCGCTGGGAGGCGAGGGCAGAGCGCCGCCCCAGCAGCATAACAGACAGGTATGACGTCAACCTGACCCAGAGTTATTACAGTGCTGTACTTTTTATGAGCTTTTATTTTTAGTTTTGGTTCCAGAGCGAGTTTACTCACATTCATTCTTATTGTTAAAAAATGTTGAGTTTTTGTTTCATTTTCATCTGCTTCAGTTTTAGTTTGTTTTGATTATTATAAGATGGGAGATATTTGCACACACACACACACACACACTGCATGCATCAATGCCTCCTCGTGCTTGTTGTGCTGAAAAAGTTGACCCAAATTAACAAAGACTACAAGTAAAGAGATTTCCTGCATATTTCTATTGTATGTTAATTAGCTTTGTAAGCGCATGACATCATTTCAGTGTATTTATGTTTTTTTTTCTCTTAAATCTCAGAGACAGAAATGAACAAACTATCTGCAGAAATAACACTTCATGAAGCGCTCAATACATTCCCTTTACAGGTTCTGTTTTTCACTCTCTCTCTTACTGCTACGTACTCCATGAACTCCAGGAATGCTCTGATTGTAGGAATCACGGCCCCTCTGCGGTAGAGTATAATTACTGGAGAATAAAAAAACACTACAAAATGTACCCAACGTGTCCTTTCATGCTACGCAGTGACGAAAATATGCAATTGACAGCCAAGCAACCATGTCACAGAAATAAGTTCTGCGTGTACGTCTGTGCTTGGGACTAAACCACAATAACAAGAGATCATGTATTATCCAGGTAAAGAACCTCATCCAATGGGTGGAGTAAGAAATGATCACCTAGAATTACTCCCTTATATTAAGTTCTAATTATGCCCATAGGGTTGCTGTTTTTTTTTCCACACAGTCCTGGACATGCTGGGGAAATAATACACCACACCCAGAGCTACACTGCTGCTAGATTAATAAAATATCAGGTTTTAACTGTTGAGGTACACATTCAAAGTACAATACACTGCAAGCAATTATACACACCTTTGTACTTAGCTCTTCATAAATTTATCCTATGCAGCTAATCTTATGTAACAGGCTGTTTTTGGGCCAGGTCACAACCCCACCCATAATTAAACCGTCCTCACTGCTGCAGGAGATGGCATTTTACTTTCCTCTCTGCTCGTTCTTATCAACATGGCTGGATTGGCTCCACATCCTGTTTTCCACCGTGACACCTACAACTACAAACTCCTACCTTAAAGAAAGAATAACAGCCCGAACAATGGGCAGCTTCCCCTTCCAAACTGCAATAAACTGCAGCGAGCGGGCGCTACCCCAACACTGAACAATACAGTGGAGTCATTTACCACCACTGGCACGAAAACAGCCGAGAAGAGCTCTCGAATGAAAGCCCAAAACGGTCAGAGTATATTAACAGTTTGTCCAACAGGGCGTGTGGCCCCTGTGGGGACAAAACAGCAGAGTATCTGCAGCCAGCAACCTATCAGGTTACTTGCCTGACAACTTTGAGAACTGTATTCCTCCTCTCATGGTGCAATATTAGAGACAGAACCACACTATGAGCTTTTAAAGAGTTTACAGTAATGAATCCATGAGTGAATGTACTGATAAAAGGTGTGGGGCCAGTCGCACAGCAGAAAATTGCATGAACAGTACACTCTTGTGGCAAACCTGAACCTTGCCAGTGAATGCTGCTTCCCTAGAAACACACGTACTGCAGGGGGATTAGACACAAAGGAGCATCAAAAGAATTTGTCGGCGGCATGTCCTTTGAAGGGAAAAGCAACCCGGTTGGATCGCTTTTACGGATCCATCTCGCTTTATGAAGCTGCCAGATTGCCCATGTGAGGTGTGACCAGGTCTAAGCAAGAGTAATTACTCACCCCGAGGTGATGAAATGTGAAGCAGTGTGCACCAGAGCTCACGCAAAGGCTAGGCAGAGAGATGTGTACTATCACATGGTCGCCCCTTGTTCAAACACCTTCACTAAGAAGTTGTGATGTGTGGAAACACCAGATTGCTACGGTGTTGATGCACACACACACACACACACACACGTTCTTGGCATTTTTGCTTTATGAGTAAAGTTCAAAGTAACTGAACTAGCATTGTTTGTCCCAACCGCAGCACTCGTTCACACACCCACACACTTATTTCAGCAACATTCGATGGTATCTCTCATCAACCGCTTTCACTCTGCATTTACTGTCCGGCAGATATTATCATTAGCAGCCCACCAACAGAGCGTCAGTGAGTCGCTGTAAGAGGACAGAATAGAATGGGACAGCTGCTGGTCCTCCTTTCCAAGACACACCTTGAAGCAAAGCAGTGAAGTGACCTGCTCTCTTAACAGGGGCCAGGCCACACCCAGGTGTTACACCCCCTCCACTGGTTTATCATGCTGGAAGAAAAACATTCCAGATGTACTTCAGAGGAACCTGATGGCCTGTAAGGGCAGGTCTTGACCCAACCCTTCTGAATCATGAGAACTAGGACTGTTTCAAGACGGCGTAAGACTGGCCCCGAAGTGAGCACAATATCTGCAATATCTTTGCACCTTAATGCACCGTGTCATTGAGACAAAAGTGGGTTTGCCTTCAAGCTCAAACACTGAGTGCATCATGAACTAAATCTGCACAGTTGTGAAATCAAAGTCCATCTAACCCCATGAGACACAAAGGCTTTCATTCATGCATCCGTAGAAAACTGCCTCACTAAGTCAGCCAAGGACCAAACATCACACGTTTTTCTGTGGCTCGCGATGAAGAAATCAGAGTACTTATTGGTTCAGATGTTCGGGGTCATCCTCCAGCAACAGTGAAAGCACAGAAGAAGGAGCACTCACCTGAAAAAGAGACAGGAAGACAAAGTATAAGCATAATTAGAGCTGTACGTACATACAAATAAGAAGCATTATATTAGACATCACTTAACAGTGATAACATTAACGTATATTCTCTGTTATATCTCTTATAAACACATCGGTTAAACTGTAATCAGCAGGATAAACTGGTCTTTCCAAGTGTGCTGCATGAAAAGGGCACAGCTCTGAAGAATGAAGAGGGCCTCTGACACTTGCTTTATTAGACTTTATTAAATACTTTCATTATTGTGCTCAAACCCTCAGGTTAGGTTTATAGCCACTCGAGTGAGTTTCGCACTGAAGAAAGAAGAGATCTTGATCTTGTAAATCCCGTTGCACAGAGGATTAAGCAAGACAAATAACTGCATATGAATAACACGTCCAGGAGGCAAACTCATGTGAACTGGCTAATATCACCATCTACTGGACAGAAGGAGTAAAAGCAGGTTTGGTGTTTCTAAGCAAAACAGCAAACTGCTAAGGACCAGAAGCAGTATCAGTCACCATGTTCTACACTATTTATAGTGTAGAACTTGCCACCACATCTTCCACACTAATTTATGGTATATGCAATAATTTATATGGACAAAATGAGGCAATGGCCTAATAAATTAGAAGTTCATATCTTTAACATTAACAACACTCAATAAGGAAATAACTAGAAGTTCCTCACAGTAAACAAGACAGAAAAATGGGCTGCTGCTCCAAAACCTCCTCACTGAGGCGACTATTTCAGTTGAAAGGCTCAAATTTTACAACCAGGGTCAGTCCACGCTGCCCCCAACACTTGCCACCCACATCGCTCTGCTACTGTGTAGGACATACCCCACGTACTGTACGTTTCCTGTGCATGTCAGTTACAAATGTCTACCAGCCACCAACCATCAGCCCTGCTAGTGTTCCTCATGTGTAACCTACACTGTGTTAAATCATCGCCTTATGACATCTGCGATCCGGGAAATATCCCGCTCTAAAAAAGGACCTGTCTAACTTTTGGTATGGTTTTCAACAGCTGACTGTCCCTGCCTAAGTGTTTATGGTGAATATTTACGGTAAATACTCTTCACCTTGTGAATTATTAGGTTATGGCCAGTTTAATAACCTTCAGCGGGCAGGTTTTAAGCTTTTATGGATTGACATTATTTTTGTCCCACACTGACATGCTTCACAATCTGCAGCTCGAGTTTAATGGTTACATCTTCTTTTCCGGACTTTACACCCCAAAAAACACGAATCCAACTAACATCCAACTTATTGCAGACATAATATATGAATATCAATTAAGTAGAGGATTAGTTTATCGATTCATTGATTCATTGGTCTAGATGTCAAAAGATGGGGAAATTGTCCATCGCAGAGCCTGAGGTGACGTCTTCAGATTACCTGTTAACTTACTTGATAACAGATCGCTTGAATGCTCACCTGCCACTTGGTGAGGCAAAGGACAAAGCTGGCGTGTGTCGCTCTGCAGAAAACTGACATGTGACAACGACTGCTGACAGAATCGCATGTCATGTTTTCAGCGTGTGAACTCATCAAACATGTATCCAACACAGGACAACAGGATGCGAGAGGAAGCATCCTGAAGAGCAGTCAGACTCTCCTCTGGAACATCCCATAGTCACATTTCCTGGATGGACAGCCTGATGCCGGATAGTGACACATTAAAAATTGCAGAGGAGGCAATATTTTATGAAGAGACTGTTTCCCAGCCGTATTTGTCATGGAATGTCATCCAGCCAGTATCAAAAGGAAGATGAAATCAAGATATTTTATTTATTTTAAGGCAACTTTTCACTTTTCAGAGGGTCTGTCAGATGAGAGTGAATCATTGTGGTGTATTAAAATATGATTGGCGAGGGATTAAGCAGTGATGTGGATCCTAATGGGTCCACAGCAGCAGTTTTGGTACTGTTGCAAGATTCGCTGGTAGCCCATTAGGGGGTGGAGACTGCAGGCTACCCCTGTCCAATAAAAACAACAACCTCACACACATTTCCACCAGTGAATACGGCCTCAGAAATGTGGCCCCGTCTTTTCCTCTCTGTTCTGCTGCCGTGACGGGAACGCTGGTCACTGCCAGACAGACAAACCTCCACCAGCCAAACGCTCAGAGCAAAACACACAGAGCACCACTTCTTCTCGCTCCGTGGGAGGTCTTTGAATCATGCTGCAGCCTGATGGGAGCTCAGTGGGAACTTTTTCCTCGGTAATCCCAGGGAGTGTGACAGCAAAAGGCCCTTGAGCGAGAGAAAAATCCCCCCTCTGTGGGCTCTGGAGAGTCAGCAGCACGGACACATTGCACTCAGCATTCAGGGGGTAACAAACGGCTCGGGCTGCTGAAACAGGGGCAAAAACTGGCAAATTAGGGAGCCGCAAGTGAAGACAAGACAGTAAATTTCTGTAGGGCTAGATGGCCATAGTCAGCATCCGTTCCCAGTCACACCTCAAGAGGTTTAATCCATCTTTGATGCAGCATTATGAGATCAGAGGTTAATGCTGAACCGTTCCTGCCAGTAAAGTGGTAGTGTGTCATTTACAAGTGGTTATGTCTGTGCTGTTTGAGCGCTGCACTTACAGAAGATAGCTTATCAGCCAAGCAGCCAGTGCAGTAATATGACTATTCATTTGCTCTACTGAGACTGTTGCAATTTATTCATAGCCGTGCATCCCAGAATTGCACACTCACATTGGATTTGATTATTGTTTTTATCAAAGCTGTGCGGTCTATCTATCTTAATATGTGATAGCATAATAAACCATTTGAAACAAAACATAAAGTTATAGCTGTATGTTCTGTCCATTAAAGTTTGTGGTGAATGTCACCTCTACTCCAGAGGAATAAAACAAACCCTGGACAATGTTAGGAAAATAAGGTGTTTTGAGGTTCGCTGTGAGGAAAATAAACTACAGTTTCCTATACTATGGTACACACAATCATTACCAGCTTTAAAGCATGTCGTCCTGTGTTCCCTACAAGCACAGACAGGAAAAGCAAATAGGCCACAATGGGCTACACGCTTTGATGTTTCAGTTCAGTTTAGCAGAAGTGCATTAGCTGCTTTTGATTGGCTGGGACCTCACTACTCATGCAAACATGGTGCAACAATCTTGGTGAATTCCCATATATTTAGAGCCACAGCGATATATTTTACATTATCAGTTAATCTGTAGATTATTATTTTGTTGACTAATATTTGCTGATTAATTTGTCGTAAAAGTTTTGGAAAATGACCATAACTTGCTCTCAGAGTGCAAGATAACATTGTCAAAGTACTTGTTTGTCATTTCTAATAATATATGAATACATATGATGATATATGATATTTAAACGGTACATGAATGATATATAAAATCCTCGCATTTAAGGAGCTCGAACTAGGAAATACGTTGGCTTTTTGCCTTGATAAATTATTGATAATATTTTTTTTTAACTCTAATTATTCTATTTATTCTAATTATTCTAAAATCTATAGGTTGAGGATGAATCAGGATGTTTCAGTCATGAGTTTTTTTGATAAAAATGTAATAGTACTTAAGGGATAGGGTTTAATAAGTTAACACTTCTTCGTGCTCCCTTACATCTGAGATCACTTTTTGTCTGTTTGCTTTGTTTTTCTTTGTTTTTTTTTCATTACATGTTCGAAATAAAGGAATCAATCAATCAAGATCTGACAGAACAGCAGCACACTCACAACATGCAGCCCCTCTGGCTATACACATGGCCAGCAGCATCATAATGATTTCATTGTTGCATAATTGCATGTCAAAGCTGCTGGATGATCTACTGGAATGATCAAATTCCACATATTCTCAATGATCGATTATCTAATGTATGCCAACTTATTAATGCGCTGACCAAGTTACATTTGCAACCATATGAATCCCCATTGGACAGAACAAGTGGCTTCTCAGAAATTCTCAATTGCATGCACTGTATGCATTGTATTCTTATGTTTGTGTCTTTATAAAAAGGAAGTATGTAAAATTTTATGTCACGATATCCATTAAGTGTAAGTGTGAGTCAGTAATATAAACACCTGACAAATTCAGTTAGTGCGGCACACTGATGCAAAAATCCTTTTCATCAAGTGCTCACTGATTCACGACACTACCTGGTTCAACACAACCAGACTCATGAGGGACAGCTACCCTTCAACAGTATGGTGAAATCTGACAACCGATAAATGTCCGTCATCTCAGGGTGTCCTGCATGTCAGTGTTATATTACCCAAGTCTACTCATAAATTCAAACAGACACCTGTTGTGCGTTTGCCGCTGCTTTATAGTCTGACCCATGTGCAGTCCCACCCACAGCCCAGAAATTCTCTCTCCATTTGCTCCCCACCTGTATCACTTTACCTCCTGGCTTCATTACCTGTCTCCTTTCTCTCCTTTCAGCCGCTCACTCACACTGCACACAACAGCGTGACTCACCTTTAGTCGAGGAGAAGGACTCCATGCTGAACATTTAGGACTTTGGAACTTCAAGAGTCGCTGCAGCGGCTTTTCCCCGACAGCTCTCCCTCTTAGCTCCCTCTTAGCTCCCTCTCTCCTGTTTGATCTCAGTGTATCACGCCGGATCTTTGACTTTCCTCTTTCTATCTACGTTCTTTCTCCGCTCTCTCTTTCAAACACGTCACACTGTGTAGATCAACAGAATGGGAGTCCCCCCCCACCCCCCGCCTCCTTCACAGGTCAGAGCCGCCCTCCATAATAATACCTCTGTTCGTGTGTATGTGTTAGCACGAGTGTGTGTGTGTGTGTGTGTGTGTGTGTGTGTGTGTATAGCGCCAAAGTGTTTGAGAAAGAGCTAAAATTTCAGAGCAGCAACAAAGGCAAACAAGGGCGTAAAGTTGAAAGGCAACAAAGAGCGTGAGTGAAAGGATCAAATTAAATCTGGTATAAGCACTCTGTGTTCCTGCTAGACAGATGAGATGCTTGATTCAATAATTGCAGTCACATTAGGTTATTCATGGTGCTAAATGTGAGGTTTCCATGCAGCGCTGTGAGGGACAAAAGACGTTTTCACCATAATGCATCGTGATAGCGTGTCAGAGGGCTCTTGCTCTGCAGACATGCAGAAAAAAAGACAGTCAGAGACAGAAGACTTCTCTGATTAAGGAGACAGACTACGCAGAAGCAGGGGGCTGCAGCATTTAAATGCACTGGACCAGTGCCACATACTATAGTCTCAGTGACACGGCTCTGAGCCAGCACTTCTGAAGCCAAAGAGGAGCGAGCGTACATGCATTGTGTGATACACTGGAAAAAGAGGGCGTGTATGTCAGCGAGTTAAAAGAGTGTCAAAGTTATACAGAGTGAATGCATCCATGTAACTCGGTCTATTAAAATGCATCAGGCTTGCAATGTTAAAGTTGAGGCAGGTGGGTGCAATAAATTCTAAACCCTGCATGCAGTGTAAATAACTGTAGCTACAGTATATGGTGGGGTGGTGTAAAGGCGCTCCAGTCAAGCAAGTGTTTACCTGACTGTGTTCTGTGGAAACGGTCAATGATTAACACTTATTCTTAAATTACAGCATAGCACCACACACATTAACCCAACCTCGAGATATCAAGTGGACCCAGGGGAGAGAAGTGTGACTAACATAATAACCACTTTATCAAAGATGGTCAATGGCAGGTAGCTATTTAAGGAGTAGTGCTATGTCAACTGGACATGGGAGTTTAGTTTTAAGATGATGAAGCCTTTCTTTGTAGTGTAAGTCCTCTGTGAACAGCCCACTAATCCTCCTCTCTAAGCCAGAGGTTCATTTGTTGTTCTTGTTCTTTGAGTAGAGTCAAACAGTGCAGCAACCTACTGCATAAAAGAAAATGCCATTATCTCTAATGTATTTCCTTTAACAGCCAGTTGTGTTTACATAGTATTTTATATATCAAGTGTTAGTATATAGTGTTAAGTAGATGTTTCTTGTTACTACTTCATTGTATCTGTATCTTATATGTGTTGATATTGCTGGACTTGTTCAACTAATACTAATAATAATCCCAGTAATCACATATTTTCAGAAGTCCTTCTTAGCAGCCCTGATGGTGCTCAAAAGACACTGGAGCTAAAAATCCAAGTGCCAGAATCGACTGTGTGAATGTTCCTTCAGATGTTAAGAAACTTCAGGGATGTTCTATTTTTTCATAAAATATGGCGCTATGTGGTGAAGTCATTGAGTACATTTCCTAACTGTTGTATCCATTCACGAAATTGGAGTCCCAAAGGTCAAATAACCTGTGTCTGCTGGACGGCCCAAGACACCCGCTTTAAATGAGGGGAGGCTGAGTATTGTGGGTCGGGGCACAATAGCGTGAGATGATGAGAGAAAGTGGACCGCTGCCGTTCACTTCTGCTCAGAAGAACCATGGCCGACCAGTTTGACAAAGCTCAACATGGTCCACATCATGGAGGAGAACCACATGCATAGCCAAATCTATGACACTTTGTCACGTCTTTACTGTTTATCATCAGTGAAAAAGTATTGAAAATGTACATGGGTTAGGGTTAGGGTTAGGGTTAGGGTCATGGAAATTAGCTCTATGTCGCCCCCATGTGGACTGATGGTTCATTAACTCTAATGGTTGTGCCTGCTGAGCTGCTTGGTGCAGATGTAGACGCCTAACAAACATCAAAAACTACTAATATTACTTCAGGCCTTAAAAAATTAGGTAGTAATACACACTGATGTGCAAAGAAAAGGAGAAAGAAAATTGGAATTACATGCCAGGTGGCCAGAAATGAAACTATTGGTGTGTCTGCTGGATGCAGAAATAGGCAAGTGTTTGCTAATAATATTTAAATGTTGTTGTTTACAGCTTGTTGTGCTGTCCCCAAGTGGCCAAACAAATCAATTAACGATTACAGGTTGAAAAAAAAACAATAATAAAAAAATAACGATTTTTGACACCAATAAAACGACACAGCTTTGCGCTTCCTTAGCTAGGACTTCATGAACTGATTCTGTGCTTGAAACCATAAATCATAAAAATAATTATGCACACCACCCACTCTAACGGCATCACCCACTCAGGACCCAAAGCTACAACCTCCCACACTGACACAGACACACACACACACACACACACACACACACACAGCTTTCAACTCCTGAGTAAAAGCCATAAATGTGAGGAAGTGACCGGTGCTGACGATGATGAGGGAGATTGCAGCAGCGGAGATGAGTATTAGCCCAGCTACGCTGTAAGGTCTTTTCCCCAGGTCACCAAAAATAGCTCAAGAACAGAGAGGGGAAACTACCCATGATGCATTTCCTAGAGGGGATGCAGGGATAACTATGTCAGAGGAATGTCCTGAATTGTGTACAAATTGCTTGAGGGACAAGGGTGTGAAACCAGATGCGTAGAGTGCCTTGTTTATGTGCCAGGTTACATAAGTGACAATAACAATGTGTAAATTCTGTGGTTCAAATATGTGAGAATGTGCTGTGTGCCGCTTGGTAGGAGAGATCCAGGACACAGCGCTGTTGCACCACAGCTGCAACATGCTAGAGAAAGTCAGACACACAACAAACAACCGAGGAATTTGATGTGATTCCCATGTGGCTGATTACAAGGAAAAATAGGAGGAAAGGATGGAAGAGCTATTCCAAAAGTCAACAGTAACAAGAGTCACACAATCCATTGTCCTGTGCTATCTTCTAAAATAGACCACACAGAGCAGACCACACAGAAGCCAAGTGACCTACACTGTTTGATAACGATCGGACTTTCCTCCCCTGCCTGATCTGAACTCGCACTCTCACTAAAGACTTGTAAATGTCTGGAAGGTCAGACCTTCTGTGAAGCTCTGAGAGGACAGTGGAATGAAGATGAATTCCTTATCTGTCAACTTAAATCCGCCGTCCCTCTGCTCATCTGCATCACTGCAGCTTGTTTTTAGTGTTTGCTGGGGTTTCCATCTTTATAACGCCCCCAACTTCAGATGATCACTTTTTGTGTAAGAGGATTTCTTACAAGTTATACCCAATTCAGGAGTCTCATTTTGGGTAAATATGATGCCACTACTACAAGGAAGGAAACTCGACTTTGTGAAGTCGATGTGTGTTTCTGTTTTGTTTTGTTAAAGTGACTACAGTGACTATGTCTATAATAAAATGTATCATGTGAGGACTTCAATGAGAGAGGTGGCCAGCAAGCAGCTTTCACAAGACCACGTTCTGACAGAGACAGTGTTCTGCAGGCAGGTTTTTGTGCTGAGCGAGCTAACAGCTGAGAAGCTGAAACCTCATTCAGAAGGAGACTTTGTGAAGGAGAGCCTTGTTGCTGCTGAGGAGCTGCCAGCAGCAGACGGAGTAAAATCGTTCCAAAGTGTCAGTTTGTTTCAAGGAATTCACGGAGATGAAGGGAAACCCTGCTGTGGAATCTCCCGGAGCTCCAAGGTCCCAGGTCTATTTTCAAATGTGAAGTCATTTGAAGTGAAATGAAAGCTGTGGAGCCGTGTGCAACTGGAAAGAGGAAACACTGAGCATTTTCCTACTCTGCAAGAACAAAAGCCTCCTGCGACATCTGAATATGCTGCCGAGTCTGTAAACTCCTTCAGGCACCCGGTGAGAGGTTTCGGGAAATGAAAAGTCAACAAAGGGAAGCGAACATATTTGTTGCACCGTTTAAAGCAGCTGATGTTCCAACAGCGTTCAACACGAAACCACTGAGCTGCGAAGCTCCCGTCCTGTACGCTGCAGGTCATTCCTGAGGACTCTCCGATGAGACAGGCGCTGACGTTTGCATCTCTGTTTGAGACGACCTGCTACTGAGAGCAGCTCTCCTCAAAACTGACTCAGCAAAGACTCAAAGTTCTGCTCAAGATGGACTGACCCAAATCAACATCATCATCATCATCATCACCACCATCAGACGCCTCGCCAAAGAGGAGCAAGTTCCAGCCAAATTTGTTTTAATAAACTGCGAATTAAATTGAAGCTGCCAATCAATGTGCAGTCTTCAGTGACTTGCTTGTGGACAGAAATGTGGGTTACCATACTTTGAATCACTCGCTGATCAGGCGTGTTTCTTGGTAAATAAATTCAAATGAATAAACACAGTCAGGCAGTAACTATTGGAGGTCGGTCAGTGAGTCATTTCCTGTCTGGACTAATATCTAGTTTCAGAAGCTGCCGTTTCGTCCTCCGTCTCTGCTATCAGTCAGCCGTGGGAAAATCAAACACTGGATTGGATGCAGATTGGGGAGAAGCACACAACCGAGCTGTGTAACGACTTACCTTCACACTTTAGGGTCTAGGTGTGTACTGGCGATCAAAACTGGAGCGAATCCTAAACTGTCCTCCAAAAACTCTTATCTCGTCATCTAACCAAGGCTTTAATTAACCTCAGTCTCATTCTATTCCTCTGACACACACAGCTTTTGTCCAGCAGCTTGTTTCTGGCATTTTTGGCAGTTGGCTGTCGTGCTGTTTATGACCAGCGGTAATATCATGTTGAACTTTAGAACTGCAGCCAACCAGGATCACATTGACTTTTATATGGCTACTATGTCTACGTCTTTGAACTACCCGGCAGTATATGAAGTACCTCAAGTTAGGCCCACTTGTAGCAGCTAAAACAATAATGAATGCAGGACTTTGACTTCTGACAGAGTATTTCTACACTGTACTATTGCTACTTTTATGTACTCTCACTGAGTACTTCTGCAAAGCAGCACGGCTGTACAGCAGCACGTCAGTGACAGGGTGTGGAGCACGTTTTCTTATCATATTAACACAGCTACAACTTCCAGAGTCTTCAAAAGCCTCTTGCTACTTTTCCTTCCTCTCTTTGTGCTTTCTGTTTCTTTAGTCCTACCAGCAAGATCCAATACATGAGACATGGATCCAAAATAGCAACAGATCAACAAATCTAACAAGCTTTGTAATTTGCAGCACCATCATTTAATTACTGCTGCATTCATTCAGAAACATACAAACACTGTAAACTGGCAGCATTTCCAGTGCTCCAGATTCATTCTGGTAGCTTGCTGTCCAGCACAAAACAGGAAGAGGGAACTGTCCTGCCAACACGCATTAAGCTAAATGACAGTTAATGATATGGGATGTTGTGTTACTCCGGAAAAACACCGAAGTGATGCATGCATAAACTGATTAGCATCAGCTGCCTCATTCATGCTCCACCAGCTGCTTGGCCACCGGCTGATTAGTGATGTCCAAGTCATATTCGTGCAGGTGTACGGAGAGGCCACTTAGTGTTGTTCCACCAGCAGGATCCTTGATGCTGCTCAGAACCAGGACCATGCCTTTGTGATGAGTCGACGGAAAATACCACTGCAAGGATGGAAAATGGTATATTCTCACCGTTCGCATGACTAACATGCACATGTTCACATCAGACTTTGGCAGAAACGTTGTTCACGTCTCTCTCACACACCGGTCACGCCATCACGAAGTGCCAAAAGTGCGAGGTAAACACACACAGTCGACTGATGCATCTCACCCTGTTGTCAGATGAGTATGCGCTCATCACTATCCGCGGCTGTGGCGCCTCCTCACGTCTGGCAGCAAACACGGGCCTGAAACTAGCCTGAATACAAACAGTGTTGTCTGTAATCAGCAAACTGGCGATAATGTGACCGGCCAGTTTGTTAGTGGCGCTGCTCACCCTTCACATGAACGCACCGTGGCGGCAGCACGGAGACACGCTTCAAAAGAGTGCTCACGCAGACCTGTAAACGCTGACACGACAACATGTGATTATGGGAAAATCACATCCCAAAAGACCAATGATAACACCTTGTGTTCCCTCACACATCTTCTTTTGAGAAACACCGGCAGCAATTTCAGGGTGATGTGACAAATCCAAAAGTTATCTTTCAGAGGTTTGCAGTAAACAACCAGAGGAAAGCTGGAAAACGGGACGTCCAGTAGCTGCACCCACCCCCTGTTCGCCTTACCTCACATCAGACATGACAAACAGCACAGAATGCCACCTTTGCCACAGATTGTTCTAGTGAGGAAACAGAGGTGCAGTGAAGTATGACAGAAGGAAACAAAGTCTACGTGAGTGTGCGCTACAGGTCTGAAAAGGGGATTCTGTCTGTCGGGCGGGTCAGCAGCTGGAATTCTTTGGCCGTGGCACAGAAACAGGGAAAAGGAGACGGGAAGTCAGGGTTCTGTACGAGAAGTGACTCCATGAATACCTACAAACAGGTCAGGGAATTCCCTCTGACTCTGATTAGTGTGTGTACAGTTTAAGCCATGCTGAATGACTAAATACACAGATTTTCTGCAAGCTTTTACTTTTTTACTGTGTGGTTAATGGGTAAATCTTATTAATATTATCATTATTACTCCTTTTTTAATCATGTTTTCTTATCAGGAGCACAATAAAATAAATATTTCATCTCAGAGCAAATGTAGTGAATTTATTGCACATACAGTGTTTTGGCAGGCTGGTGTGCAAATGATCAAATAAAAGTCTCACTGTCATTTTTTTTCCCCAGAGACTGCAACACAGATGCCTTCACAACGCTAACAACATTTCCTGCATAATAAAAGTGATTTCTTTCAGACAATAGTAGAGACACAGGGTGGCGTCAGTGCCTCATCCTCTTCCTCATGTCACAATGCTGCACATTTGAAAAGGCCAATTCTCAAAGGCCGTTTATAAACTGAATTTAGATTCTAAACAGTGACTTAGCTTCAGGTCGCTCATGATGCCTATCATGCACCACTGAAGTGTATGTTGCGGTTTGTCACACTGATTATTATTTTTGTCACATTTTTCTGTCTTCCGCTAAAATAAAATGGTGATACAGCCTATTTCTTGCATCTTTCTTTTGAGAAGCACACTGTATTGCATCGTTATGTATGAATCATACTGTACAAATAAACTTTTGGCATTCATATCTATTATCATTATCATTATACACACTTTTTTATATGTTTTTACATTTGCTAACTTAGTACCTGGTGTCTGGTACTCTGAAAAAGAGAGGGTGTTCTTGCAGCAGCATTAATGACTGGTGAAGGTGGATGTATACTTGAAGCAGGTAAGCATTTGTGATGTAGCAGAACAGACAGGTAGGCACATACCTAGTTACAGTACATCCAAAAGAAAATTAATTTTTGTTTATCAATGAATTTAATCCTGAAAGACAGTTTACCTCAAATTGTAGAGGTTACATCCACATGCTTGCAAGAGCTGACCCTTTCGGAAAGAAATAATACATCAACTCCATGCCCATGACAGAACAGAAAGAGCAGAAATGAATACAGAAAGACTATTTCCTCCCTTCTACATATGCAAGTCAGGCTCTATCTGCCATAGATCAGGTGCAGCAGGGTGACAGCAGGGTGCTATAGCTCTCATCCTAATGCGTACAGTAGCTGTCTGTGAACATGTGTCGTAAGGTAGAACAGAGAAAGGCCACGGGGATTTTATATGGCTGCATGTCTCCACTCAGGAAGTGCAACTGAGGCTGAAATCGATCCAAGGATGAGGCACAGACAGAGAGAGAGACTGCGGGAGAGGTCACATTAATTACACACACTGTGCATGTGACAGCTTCCTGGAATCATACCCTCTTTTTGCACTGCATTAACTACCGACGCTCCACATGAACAGGCCTGTTTTCTGGAGCGATATCACGCCATACTCGCACTGTCGTGACGCTGCAGATGAAAAGATCTGATGAATGAGCATCAGACGCTGACGTGCTTTGCTACATAAGTCACACACATCAGGCCCTGGTTTAACTTTTGCACCATGGTGAGATCCAATAAATAGTTTCCTATTAGTGTGACTGTGTGAAGACTCACACACACCGTCTATAGAAAGAACCCAAGTGTCAGACAGTGACACACTGTAGCTATAGAAGATTTATTCTGGGCCACTGATGAACCTGAAGCTTGCTCAATGCAGTCTGGGGGATTTCATCAGAGATCCTGTCTGGGTCCTCCTGGTGTCAGGTAACGAATTGATTCCGCGACTCAATATCAAAATCGGGGCTTGAACACACATCCTTGGAAAAACAAGATGGTGGGTGATGTCTGGGGACTGTGTGTCAGCATGACATTCATTTATCAACAGGAAATCAATACGACCACCTCCATCCTCCACCATTATTTCACCCTGACGGCTACCACCTCCACCACCACAGCCCTTAGAGCTGGGGAGTGGCATCATGGCATCATCAGATCACATTTCTTCTTGCTTTGGACCTACTGAGCTTTTCTGTTTTTCTTTTACATTACACGCTTTTGAAAAACGTGTTCATGTCTTCATAGGGGGGTTTAACTGTTCTGCACAAATACACATGACTTGACTTGCTCTACCCATTTGTCTGCCGCTCGTCTGTATAATCCACACATGTATGCACATATGACTGCTCGTTTAAAGGCTGCAATGCACCAGTTCACGCAGGTTACACCCATGACACTCAACTACTGGCTTTATTATCAACTCCATCTTATCATTTTGGTCATCATCTTCCTCTACATCTTTAGTATCAGTGTAACAACGCAAAAGGCCATTCGCAGTTTCTAGCAGCAATCTAGCATTCTCCAGGTAGAGGAGAAACTGGAGCAACACGTGCGCATAACTTGTCCTGAGAGGTAAAACCTGACAGGTGACATGTTGACAAGACAAAACGTGCAGAGTGATGGGAACAGAAAACAAAACAAATGGGGACAACTGATGCAAAAACAAAAAGTTCAAGCATCTTTCAGTCAGTAATTCCTCCCATTGCCTGTTCTATGTGATAACTTAAAATCTTGTGCACTGCCGTTAACACACACACTGACACAGAGAAACAGATGAGCGGCTGTAGAGCTGCCTAATCACTGAACACATTTTCTCTGCTAATTCTAGGCGAGACGAGATGATGCTCAGCTTTGCATGGCGGTTTGCATGGCAAATGCAAGGTCGGAGCGTATGTCACTCAAATGCCAGCACGCTTTATTCTTTCAGTGTGTGTCTGTTTACACAGGCTGAGATACAGTGACACTCTGTGTCAACGGTACAAAGCTAACAGCCAGAAATCAAGCGCACAGGGCAAGAGCAGCTCACTCTCAATTTTATCCTCGGCCGCTGTCCACCTGAATTCAGTTTTTGAGTTTCAAATATTGTAATTGCGAAAGTTAAAAGTGTCTGAGCGAGGGGATACTCGGCACTTCCGCTGCTTCTCAAACAATGCTTGTGTCGGACACCCCTCCCTGCCTGCCTTCCTATAAAGACACAGTAACACAATAAAAAGTCTGCCTCATTCTTAATCCCACATTACGCAGTCACATACCCAAATCTTTGATTCTGAGAATCAAAATCAGAATATGGAAATACCTTTGAGAGAAGTGATCTCATTTTGGATAGACCTGGGGTTGTCCATGGTCACTTTCTGGCCTCCTTGTGAAGAATGAATGTAAATGTTGATGCTGAAGCTTCAACAGTGTTGCCTCCTTCCTGCCTAGCTGGAGTGACTCCTGTGTCCGAAGTCTTAGTCTTTTCTGTCTCTCTTTGGGTCACTTTCCTCTCTCTGCCACTGCAGGTCTGCTGACCGGGACGCTGCTCTGTTTTGGTTCACCATGTGCACACACACACACTCACTTACAGTCTCTCTCTCACACACACACACACACACACACAAACAATTGTGTGTCTCACACACAAACAATTGTGTGTGTACAGGAATCTGCACAATGCAAAGCTCCTCCCTTGTCCCCTCCTCTTCCTTCTCTTTCACTTAAAACAGGCTTTTTCAGTCAGTCGGTGCATCACAAACCCAGCCAGTCACGAAGTCCAACAGCTACCTGCCTTTCCACAAACCAGCCAATCAGGTTATAGGGTAGATGACCTATTAATCCCTCTACACTATGATGATTACATTAGGAGGGAGTCTGTAGAGGAAGTGGATAAATATGAGGCAGAGGGTCAAAGCAAGGTCTGTTAATGTGTTGAACAAAAGACACAAAAAGATAATGTAGTATGTCTGTGTGTGTGTGTGTGTGTGTGTGTTCATGCAGAGAAACAGAATCCCAGCGCCACACCCAGATCCCTGCAGTAATTCCCAGGATGAGCCTGCTGCTTACACAGACCGACCACAAACATACGGGGGGATATAACAACTCTCCCTCTAATCCCTGACCAAACTATCTTAGCGCTAATTACACATTTAGCAGTTGTTAGCATCTCACCACATTACACCAAGCAACAAGGGTTTTTCTGAAACAGTAACCGATCCGAGGACAAATCAATTCAGCGATAGCACTGTGAAACTGATATTAAACAGTGAATGAGTGAAAGCTCACAGTCTTGGGTGAAATCATGTATTAAAATGCTCATTAAAGTGCAATACAATGCAAATCAAGGATTGTTATGGCATGAAGGTAAATGTTTAATAGCACCTATAATGCAAAAAAGTATGCGTTTACTTGAAAATAAGTCTCTGAGTGGAACCACGCATGACTGGGAGAAGGCATTTCAGATATGCTGCTTTAATAACGAGCTAGTGCATATCTTAAAGTATCATACCCATATAAGAAGGTGGGTGATACCTGGCTTCACAGTCTCATATCTGCAGGCATGCTAACAATGTATCAAAGAATGCAGTGCGTCATCAACTTCATGTACACCTTGAAAGAAAGGCGACATCCTTGATACCTGCTGTCATTTCTCGCCAATTAAATGCACTCAGTGAGAAAATGTAGAACTGCACCAGATGACTAAAAATCCTGGATCAGAATCATCTTCATATGTGGCTTGTTGGCCAAATCACAAATCTACTGAGGTTACTACGTCCCTGATGTGATGTACTGAAAGCAATAATTATTCCCTCAAATCTGCTGAAAAGCTTTTGATGCGAGCATGATACTCCAATGAGAGACTTGGCTCTGTCAACAAACAATCTGGGCCCGGTGCGAGCCAATCCAAAGCGCCTTCCTTTGTACTGACAGGCCGGCTGGCTTACATGTGAGGCATTAACGGCCACCGCTCATCAGGCCTCATCATCACCAAGTAAGCCCCGCTTGTACCCAGCGGCAGAGGCTGTGGTCAAAGCCACAGGAAGTGGACTAGAACGCACCAAATGAAACAAAATAAATGATCCAGATCTATCCATCCTCTAATAATTGGTTAGCCTCCGCCTCGGCTCAGACAACAGGCGGTCTTGTCGCAGAGCCATTATTTGATTCAGCTCCTGCACGGCCTCTTGTACATAAAAAAAAAAAAGGCCGTCTGGAGGAAATGACTGACACATTTTTGGCAGCGGGGGGAAATGGAAGTCTAGCTGTTCTGCACAGTCGAGGAGAATTTAATCGTGTGTGTGCGTGTGTGTGTGTGTGTTTGTGTGTGTGTGTGTGTGTGTGCGCAGGCGTGCATGTGTTTTGAAGTGTACGGCCTGTGGAAGCGGTTGTGGCAGCCGAGTGCTTCTTTGAGAAATTGTTTTTATACCAGACTTATACAACAGAATGACACACGCGCACACACACACACACACACACACACACACACACACACAAGCATGCAAACTTACAGATGGACCCAGCTGTGTGCTTTGTGTGTGTTTAAGTGTTTGACTGCTTGCTTTGGCTGACATCAGCCCTCTGGACCTGTGCCCGTCTCTCTCTTTCCATGCCCAGCTCTTGTCTCTGTGACATGTTCCATTAAAGATGACAAGACAACGCAACCAAGGAAGTTTATACATAATTAGTTACCAAGAGACAGTACAAGTGCCTTTATTTAGACTGATGATTGTAAATTAGGGAGTCGTGTTTCTCAGGTAAGCAGTAATGACTAAATCATGCATTGTTACATGTAGAAACAATGTTTATTTCAACAATGAATACAACACTTAAGGAAAACTATGAAAACTACATCTGACATGACATATTCTTACAATTCTGATCAATAAATAAAAACTAAATGATAATGTCAAAGACAAACAGAAATATGAACAATTACAGTTTTAATCAGTCAACAACCTGCACATGTCTGCAGAATCACAGAGTTTCTGCTCCTGACTAATAAAAATACTCACTAAAAATGAAATAAGACAGGCGACAAAACAGCTGGGGCAAATGACAAAAACAGGCGGGGCAGCACACTGATATTCAGCGATTGTTAGCCCGTGTTACTGGACATTAAGCAGCTATAGCTCAGGGGTCGTCCACCAATCACCACCAATCGGTGGTTCGATCCTCTGCTCCTCCAGTCCGCAAGTCAAAGTGTCCTTGGGTGAGATCCAAATGTTCGCTAATGGAAAGTTCTGCATTAATGTCATCTGACATTAAACAACATTCAGACAGCGAACGGTTATCTTAATGAACATGTGAGTAAATGCAGCTTCTGCTCATTACAGCAAGTTAGGCTGAACAGCCAGTTTGGGAATGATAATGTCAGAGACGAGGGGAGCAAGAGAGACATGGCTGCCATTAACCTGGTCTGAGACAAGAACAACTCTCATAACAATAAAATGACGAAGGCCTAAATGACATAACAATTGAAAGTGCATGAATTTACTCTGATGAAAACACAATGGAACTTCGTTTTTGTTGACTATCATCAAACAAGAGCAAACGCAAATGAAATGACTGAAATATAAAGTACAAGTGTGAGACAATCATCACCACCTTCTGTGTGCTTCAGCCCAAATATACTGAAAATCTCAGCAAACATTAAATCATCTGACAGGAGAAACCTGCTCTCCGATCGCGCCAGGAAATGAGCGATGTGTGTTTGCGGGCTTCACTTGCAGACATGACTCACGTTTATTTGTTTGGCAATTAAACTGATTTTGTTGTGCAGATTTGTTAACACCGAAGGCCTACGCATTAATACATTGCCCGCAGCTGGATAACCAATCACACATAACGCCTCTAATGTGGGAGTAAATTGCTCGGTCAGAGGGAGGAATGGAAATCTAATAGCGGGAGTTAATTGCTGGATGCAATAAAAAGCCGTCAGTGAGCTGTGTGTGATGTAGAACCAGAAGGAGCTCTGGTAGGAGATTTGAACACATTTTTCCAGATTGTCTGCATTTTTTGAAGTTTTATTACATAATGTGTGAAAAGTATGAAGAAGATGTTGAGAAATAATGTCATTGTCTAAAAGAATACTTGATTTTGGCTAACACTAATCTAAACCCAACATGGCAGCACATGGCTCAGTGTATAACAACAGTATATACTTGTCTTTCACTCTGACCCTGCCCTTGACATTTGGATTGTGTCCTCTGCTTTCCTTTTCAAATGTTTTACAGCAAAGTAAAACAAACCATAGGCCTGCAGATGCTCATGCGGTTACGTGCTGCAACAAACACAGCTTACAGTGTCAAACACCGACTCGTCAGCTGCTCGAGGTTACGGGCGCCGATCTCTCAGCCACTAGCGGCGTTTCGTAACTGGGTCTTGGGGGGAATGCGAGTTATGAGGAGCAGGGCTTTTGTCATGTTAGCCTGGGCTAAACTGGAGCTATTTGCTTCTGTGCAGTTTGCAAGTACAGTGCAGACTTATAGCTGGATCCTGCCAATCTACACAAGGGCTTTATTAGCAGCCAGACAGCCTGTAAATTGCTGAGGTTTATTTGTGAAGGCTTGCTACGGGAATCTTTCCTCAACCTCTTACTGACAGCCAAAAACCGCTAGATTACGTCTTCTGCCAGAGTCCTGTCCCTCACTTCATTAACTTTTTGAGCAGTTATTTGAAATTAGGTGCTATATTTATCAAGAAAAGCTACATACTTAAGTATCTCCACCCGTCCCTCCACCACCGGCCTACAGCTTCGACTCTGCTCATCAAACACACAAACTTCAGCAGCTTAGCTATCTGACAAACAGCTTTGGTTGGAAACAGTGAATGCAGATGCCAGCAAAAACTCCAACGGCTGATGAAGACCATGACACTTTGCACAGTTGCGAACAGAAAAAGGTATCAGATTCACATATAAAATATATAAAACTTTCATACCGCTGTTAAAAGCTGCCTATAAAGCATTGAAAAACTACAGCCAGCGGGACACGACTCATGTTGTGTTTTTTAGCGGGAAAATTCGTACTTCTCCGTCTCACTCAAATCTTTGCCTCACGCCTCCCTTTCACTCTTAGAAATTAAGCCGGCTGTTAAGTGTGTTAAAAACTTAGACATGGAGGGAAACACTTTTTATAAAGCACGTTGGTACGTGCCTAAAACATAAAATATAAGCAGTCATCACAGTATTTGGCCTTGTTTGCGATTGCTGTTGAAAATTCACAGCTGATCAGTGTAAACAAATGATTGCATGCCTTGTGTTTCTTGGCAACAGAGGTGGGAGGGACCCTGTGTGAAAGGATGTAAACTGGCAAAAACAAGGGTGATGAAGGGTTTGGAACCAGAAATGCAACATTTCCAATTATGTCCGTTTTCTTTCAGCGTTGTTCCGCACAAAACTCCCATATTAACTCTTCTGTTTGATACTTTTCACTGAGGGGTGTTTCATAGTCCCGTTGGCTCACGGCCCCTCTGCTCTGTCCACATCAGGCTGGTAGCCCTGCTGTGGACATCCAGACAAAACATTCCTTCTGTCTGAGGTCACCCAGCCACTCAAATCTCCGGCCCAATGTACCGGCTTAGAGCCCTGGGCAGCAGTCAGCGGGAGACCAGCCTCCCCGACGAGAGACACAGCCTCTGTGTTAGCCTACGATAAAATAGTTGAGCCGAAGGACTGAATGCAGCAGATCAGAGCCTGTCAGTCAGGTGTGTGGTGCACTGTGAGGGGAAGTCATAATAGTGCGATTTTGGAAGGTTTTCTACACGAGTCAGGGAATTCACAGCTTGAGCAATATCTCATTGTCTCTCATAGTTTATCAAATGATCCATGTCTCGCTTGGATTTCCATATGTATACAAAGCTGAAAGAGAATGCGTCCGTGTTGGCAGGCAAACATCGTGCAGCTGTTAAAACCTCAAGAGGGAGCTGATTTCCGACCACACTGATATACGCACGACTGGTGAGGAATTCTGGGAATCAGGACAGAGGGGAAAGAAGGCATGGAGCAAATGACCCCTGCAGGTTTCCTCCCATGCTCCACCCTTTAAGACCTGGTCCCGTGGGGGCCTTCAAGCCGTGTGAGGTCGCTCTCTATAAAGAGCCCCCTGTTCTGAGATTTGGATAAATTACAGCAGAGGGGTGGGCACGGGAAGGTTCTGCTCTAAGTCACATCCTATTTGAAGAAGAAGAGCAGTTCAAGTTCTCTTTAGTTGACAAGGAGTGGTCTGGGGCCCCCAAGGTCCCCCAACCCACGCTCTGACTCACCGGCTTTGACTCAGATTCAGATGGACCATCACTGGAGAGATGCTGTCATTTAAGCTTTATTTAGACTTGACCATCAGCTACTGAAAGCGGGCAGGCTGATCCCCGCTCTGACTTAAAGATGATCTTAGCATCCCCAAACTGCCCTAAAACAGACCTGCTATGGAATGCGCTGTAAGAGTCGTTTCTCTCTGCTACCATTCTTGATGCCCTGGAAATCAGTTCAAAGCTTTTTATCCCCTAAGATTTTCCTTTTAAGTCCATTCCTCCGCTTTTTTTGACTGGAAGGTCTGTTGTTATGAGGACAATGATCCACTAGGGGCTGTGCTTACCCTGTGAGGCCAAAATAAGCCCAACCAGCATGAGGAGAAGACAGAGGAGTTGACAGCAAACTAAACATTATGATCCGTGCTGTGCTGCAACATACAGTGAAAAAAGATCATTAACAATATATGAAAACTGAATGCTTAATAATGCCTTATTCAAATCGCTGCACTCTCAAAGCACCGATAAGTGTGGCTGAACACCGACGGAGGAAAATTCATCAATTATGGATAGTACACTTAGTAATATGCATACTTAATAAATGGAGCGCATTTCCGTTCATACTCACTAAGCATCACTGTGCTTCTGCAGGGAGACGCAGAAACCTCCAGGGGACTGCGAGCTGGATGCTCACATAACGCTGGAAACACTGTCTTTGCCAAGCAAAGCCTCCCGTGGGCCTTAAGGGAACGTACGTGGAGCTGGCAGTGAGTGTGAGTGTGTGTGTGTGTGTGTGTAAAGCTAACCCAACAGCCGAATGGAAAAGCGTGGCACTGCTGTGGGCTCTCATCACCACTCAAACCAGTCAGATTTTACTGGCGGGGCGCGCCTTTGTAGGGACAACAGGGAAGATGTCACAATTAGCTGAGGAGAAGACACTGAAACGTGTCATACTGTTTCTGGGAGGAGAACCAAACGAGAAGTGCGTCATGAGCATAAATAAAACAGAGTGTGACTGTGTTCCATCCTTCATTTAATCTTCCATCTGAATGACAACTTTGGCCAAAGTAAAGGTCAGTCAAATGACACACATGAGGAACTTAGATACTTATCGCATACTCTTACATCAAAATCTTCAGTTATTATATTGACAAAGTAATAATATGTGAGTTTAACCAACAAATATTTCAGCTGCAACTACTGATTATTATCATTATCAATAAATCTACTTTCTTAAACAGCTGATCTATTGTTTGGTCTACAGAATGCTAGTTCAGTGGCCATGACGAGTCCGACCACTACTTCAAAACTCAAAGAAATTCAGCTCAATCAGCTGATTAATGGAATAGTTGAATAAAGGACAAGCAGAAGAAGACTTTGGGTTTTGGACTGTTGGTCAGACAACAAGCAATTCGAAGGAGTCACTGGACTCGTGATGAGCATCTTTCAGTACTTTTTGGCATTTCATTCTAATCGAGAAAATGGCAGATAATGACAAAGTGTTATTTGTAGCTTTGACTCACTTTACTAGCAAAGAGGGCTAAGAAAAAAAGAAAATTTTTCCATTTCAGAAGCTGTTTGGGAAGTTTCTGAATCAGAAAATTACTTAAATGACTGATTAATGGTAAGTATAGTTAATATTAATTTTCTGACTCTTAATTGACTAATTGTTTCAGCTCTAATATGTACGTTTTATAACCTCTATGTGTTTGTAATAGTATGAGCATGATTCACTCTGCACTGCGTCCTTCAGGATTCATGTCACTGAATTGGCGTGGACAGTTTTTCACCCATCGCAACCCATCGAACTCAACCACATATCCGATCAACGCTAAATGAAACACTGAACCCCGCCTTTCTCCTCCATGCTCTGCCTTTTCTTCCTCTTTCATTCCTGCTTGTAATCTCTTACTTGTTTCATTTCAGCCCTCTATCTTTCCCCTTCCTGTCTTCTCTCCCTCACCCTCTGAGTGCCTCATCATCTTTTTCTGTCTCTACTATGCAGGACAGGGAGTTTCCGCTCCATGACGCCACACCGGCTACTGGCCGTTAGGCTCCGCTCCCAGGATGGGTGCTGGGACTTGTCCTACATGACAGACAGATTTACATCGATCGAGAGCTTTCAGATTTCCCAAAATTGATTGGTCACGCTCGGTGCTGCAACTTCTGTCGCATGACGAGCAATTTCCCATTACAGTTGTTGGAAAAGCAGTGTCTGTATGATGGTGAGTCATTATTTTCAACAATCACAAACAACCCAAAATGTCAGAATTTGATCCATTCAGTCCAATGACCTTTACAAGTCAGCTAGCTGGAGAGGAAATCTCAGACATGCACGCTCTCAACTAGCTCTGCTGGAGTAAAGCTCCAGTGCGTGTGCTCTATGAGCCCCAAATTACGACAACATGAGCAAATCTGCGGAAGCTTTTTTTTGGGCAGATGCTCTGATTGAGCAACTTTGGCAAGGATGATAGGACGCCATCTTTGAACGCAGTCAGCAGCCAGTTCTCTTTAACACATGCATGCTCTCTCTTATTGCATGTGCTGTTTCCTAACCCTGCTAATCTCTTGGCTAAAGCAATTTAGGAAAAAGAATCAAGCCATCCATGCTGAACAGATAATCGTGACATCAAACCATCTGAGAAGCGATTTGTGGAAGTGGTTCGGATTCGACACCATAGATGGAAAGAAAACATGGATAAAGGTGGAGCTGTCAGCGAGGAGAGAGATGAAAATGAAAGGGCGCTATTTCTACACCCAACACGTCCTCGTAGCTAAATGGATCAATTGCAAATCACTCCCAAAAGAACATATATTACAGTTGGAGTGTACTAGCAATAAGCAGAAAGTGGAATGGCTGCAGCTTGATTGGGTGTTGGCATGAAAACGACTTGGTCAAGTTTAGGAAAAAGGCCATGGTTCAATATAAAACTGTTGACTGTCTTTAGGTGTCACACAGGACATGTAGCGCAATCTCCTGGGGAAAAGTCCTGCGTTTGTTTGACCCATCCATCCACCCCATTTTCCTCCATGTGCGGACTTTCTTGCTCTTTAAACTACGTCACCTCACTTTGCTCCTGTCAAAATTACGGCCACTCGGGGCACTAGAGGCTGTTTTCCTGATGAGGACGGGCTTCTACAACATAATCGAAGATTACGTATGTGCTCGAAGAAATTTGAACAAACTCTGAGGCAGTTTGAATTTGTTTGACCTTGAAGGAGTTGTGTAAAACAGTAAACTCTAGATTATAAGAAGCTCTAATCTGCCTAAATGTGATATACGGTACAGCTGTTGTAGCAGTTCTGCAGTGCAGCATTGTCCTTGGCTCAAAGAACACACATCAACTGAGTTAATAAATGCACATATCATATTCATGATCATCACTCCTGCCCTTCAGCTGTGAATTCATGGCATGAAAGTAAAGGCCAAAGATGAGGGATGTATACCGGAGGTCGTGACTTTCCAACCCCCCACGTAAGCCTCCGCGGTTCTGCTCCACATCAAGTGCATGTGTGTCCAGCCTCAACCGTGATAACAGCTGTAATAACTTCGTGAGAGACAGGTAAAATATTACGAGCTGGTTCATTCCACACAAATGCACCACTCAAACATTTCAAACAGCAGAGCAGATGAAAGGTTGCTGGAGAGCGACTGGAGCCCGGCCACGCTGTATTTCCCGACACAACGGAGTTCAACTGTGTCAAAGTGCAGCGACAGTAGCACAGGAAGGCCAGAATTAGCAGTGATTTGAACTTTGCGATAAGAAAACAAACAACAGGCAGTTTTTTCCAGGGTTGTTGCCGGGGGGGGAGCGGGCGCACCCCTCAGAGATGGACACACGGTCGCACGAGAGTGCCTGTTTAGTTTTACAGCAGCCTATCATCTCAGAAGCCGGTTTATCTGCAAACCAAATCATGCCTTTTATGTAACGCCGGCTTGTGTAACCCTTTTTGGTGAAACGGTGGAGCCAGCCACACCATTTAGGGCAGTTTTTAACTAACTGCATCTTCTGTCAAAGCTGAAGAGAATGTGTCTGTGGAAGGTATGTGGAGCAGCTAACGAGATTTACTCCTCCATCTTTGGTACCTCAGACCAAAAGAGATTAAGTGATCTGCTAACGGAGGAGAATGTAACAAGTTATTCCTTGTGGCATGTTTGTAGTCCCCAAGGGTGTGTGTGTGTGTGTGGAAAGAGTAGTGAGAAACTTCATGTAGAATGTCAGTCTGTGTGTGTGTGTGTGTGTGTGTGTGTGTGTGTGTGTGTGTGTGTGTGTGCACATCCCCCCATGTTGTCAGCTGTGTGGGGTGACCTGCTGTGACATTCTTGGCCCGCGTGGTGACTGTCACACCGGCCGGCACCAGTTGCCCTAAATACCAGTGACCAGCAATAAACTCATTGCTTTTCAGTGTCAGGAAATGACACGGCTGACTAAGAAATAGGCTGACACTCTCATCAGTACCTGGTAATACACATTACCGCGCCTCAGATCGTGTGCGAAGAGGTATTTCCATTATTAGCCCACAATGTAGCAAGCCCAAAGTCTAATTAAATCCCGTTGGCGATGAAGCGGAAATGTTTCCACTTGCTCTGGCTTCCAGAATCTGAAAAGTACTCAACGTGAATAAAATTACCCCCGCTATCAAAAAGTTGTTGTCTTCCCTCAACAGAGTGGTCCTTCACAGTGCACACAGAGATTTCTATTAATTCAAGCCACAGTGGAACAGATGGTACTTCAATTACTGACAAAGCATGTCAAACAGCTCGTACGCTGTCAGCTTTCACAGAATTCTGTCCTCAGTTGTCTGCTTTCTTTCACGCTGCCTATGGAAATCGATCTGTGTTTACAGTGGGAAGACGGATTCACCGTCTCCCACCATGCCCTACACTGTGTCACCATTTCCAAAATAAGGATACTGGACGGAACCAAATTCAAGGTCAGTGTGAACGCTTTTGAATGAAGAAAAAAGCTAAACAGCTTTTGTTTAAGGTCAAACATGCCTTTTCAGTCCCGAACACCAAGTCTCAGGAAAATGCTGATCACCTGTCACTGTGCAGTGAATATCACACCTGCAGTGAGGAGGTTTAAGACATTCCGATGCTTAAATTTAGAAAAAAAATGATGCTTTAGAGAGAAGAAAGACGTGTTTAAACTCATCAGCTAAATGTAAATGATGTAAAGATTAACTCTGTGTGCATCATAGCAAGGACTGCATGGACTTTCTCTTAAAGGAAAAGTTGCACATTTTTTGACAAACAAATGCATTTGTTTGCCCTTTTTGGTTGACACATAATATACATGTGGCCTCATCCCCTCATCTACCTCCGTTTCTCTCACACGCACACACAGTTTCATTTCATTCATTCGACACACTCAGGCAGCTCACTCCAGTTTTAAGGATCAATTGAGAGGGGAGGGTTGGGAAATGAGGGGGAGGGAATGTTCTCCGAGCTTCGGAGGTGGTGCTTTTTAAAAAGCCTTTCCATCTACAGTAGTATGATGCAGCAGTGGTGTGCATGTGAGTGTGTGTGTGTGTATGTTTTTGTTTTCCTTGTTAACTTTTTCATAGCTCATCAGAGCCTGGAAGCTACAATGCCAGACTAACATTCATCTTAATAGAGCATCAAAGCCCTGCCCTGCAGTACAAAGCAGTGGAGACACAGAAAGCCTTTGTGTCAGGCACAACCCAGGTGTTAGAAGCTCAGTATTTTCCACACAAATGTGTTTTCCACACTCTTTTTTTCCTCTTAAACCACAAAGCCATGTGTTTCAGCCCTTGTAAAAATTCAGGGAGAAACTCTAAACGCTTTAATACGACGGGGCTCCCGGCTCGTGTGAAGAGAGCAGCGGTGAGGCTCGAGGCACAAGTCCAACCCCGGCAAGCTGCAATCCGAAAGGTCTGGTGTTCCAGCGTGATGCATGGAGGTACAACGAACCGACAGCTGCCACTCAATCTGCTGGTTAAGCAGTTCTTTTGCAGTTTGAATGCAAACAAGATGTCAGATTAAATAGGATCATCAGTAGAGTCGGGGGCAGACATCATCGTCTACAGGGCCGCTGTGCAGCACTACACAGTGAGACAGCAGATACCCATCTGTCTGACTCAGCAATGTCATACATTCAGGCGGGAGCTTGACTTTGACGAGTGGATTCGGAGTTTAAATGGGTTTAACTGTATGTTTGTGACGTCTGTATATATTAGCATCATATTATCTTGTGAAGGTTAACTTTTAGAGTTGTAACACCCTAAAGAGGTGAAGAAGCATACATTTAGCAGACCTCATACTGTTCATCAGATCATGTCCTCGAGGCTGTGTGAGACACGACAGTGTTTCTAGTTAGGAGGGAAAGATTCTGGTCTGAAACCAGTCTGCAAACAGTTTCAACGTCAATGCCAAGAAATCCTGTAACATATTGTAATCAGGGAAATGCTGATTCAAAATGTCATCTTATAACAAAGTTGGGCTTTTATTTTCTAGCTTCATTATTTCCTGCTGTTATAAATACCTTGTATGGAGCAGGAAACAAAGGGAAAGATAGTGGCTAGTTTGCACATTTAACCTCAGCTGGATACAGGTGCAGGACAAAAGACAGCACACACAGGAAAAAGAAAGGAGGTCAGTGAACTAAAATTTCCAAGCTCCCAAAATGCAGAATTGATGCAACGGTTTAACCTTCAAGCTATTTCTCAGGCTTCAACTAGTCCTTCTTTTCCCTTTTAGAAGAAAAGTGGTCAGATGATCAGACAGGTTGAAAACAAACCAATAGTTCAGCCAAATTACATAAACCAAAAATGAACAGACCCAAAATGTTGCACAGGAAAAGCACAGGAAGTCCCAGTTGACCCAGGCCATACTGTAGGTGTGTAAGCTACAGAGGAGACAGTTTAGGGAATACGTCTTTCTTTTCTCCTCAGAGGAGAAATTTGGGCTAACCAAGCAGTTTGTTTAAAGCCTGAATGGTCGTCTTACTGCTCATGTTTCTGCCCCATCTGATTTCTTTTTGGAGCGATTTGCCTGCATTCCCAGACTTCAGCAATTAACTTGGAGTGTGGAATGTGAATATTACCCACAGGGGGGACTACAAAAACACTGCCGAAGCTGTTTGAAAGAGGGATTACTCTTTAATTGATTATTCACTTCCAATCACTGGAAACACAGTCACCAATTCGCGAAGAACCAAATATCCCATTGAGAGGCATTAACATGAACTCAAATGGAATAAAAACCAGGTTGAGTGATGTGGCGCCTCTGGTTGTACTGTTTTATGCATCTCAGTACACCTCAGCATCCAGCCTGACTTCCTGTCTCTTGTAAAAATTCTTTATGCCTTCCTTTTGTTCACCTCCTCTCTCTCCCTCACATTCCCTCACTAACACACTAACAGCCATAAAACACCAGAGATTCAGGCATAAGAGAACAGCGAGCTTCTGTTCTCCGAAACTGCCGAGTGCTTGACAGGAAGGCCGACAGAATCGTGAGCATCCCTCCGGAGCTTTTCTCTCTCCCATATAAGGCTCGATAGGAATCCCAGCATAGTCGCGCTTATCAAGCTCTGCCCCAGGGTAACCTTTGACTCGAGCTGTGTGTCGCGCTGATCTGTCCCAGGCAGCAGGATGCTGACACACGTGAAAGAAACAAAATGACAAGGAAAAAAAAAAGGAACAACCCACCGTCTTTTTGGCTGCAGAAAACTGACTTTCAGCAAAGCAGCATGGCTGAAGGGCACACAGCTAAGCACTTTCTGATCCTCACACACACACACACACACACACACAGGGACACACCCTGCATGAGTTTAATGTAGCGCCTCATTTCAGTTTTAACAGAAACAAAGCAGAAAAGTTCCATTACTGGGATTTTCCTGTTTGGTTTGCATAGTGAGCAACTGGCAGATTTAGCTTTAAAAAGGGCAGCGATTGGCTGCAGGGGAAATGTCCTAAAATGTCACGCGACAGTACATAGACGTGCACACCAAATCCACAGAGTTTCTACCAACGGCCTACTTTCCATGAGCGTTTCACCTGGCAATGACGTCTGTGCGTGGCTGACCTCAATGTGAATTCAGCACTGTGTTTGGAGTAGCGGTGGCCAAAGCGGGATCCAGCAAAAGAGCAGCTTTACTGCGGTGGAGGAAGGAAAATAAACTGCACACATTTATTGATTTTACTGGCACATGAGACCATGTCTAACCGTCATCATATTTACTCAAGTTTCTTAAGGTTGTGTCATGTGCATTAGATGGCACATTACCTTTTAGCTAAGCTGGCAGCAAGTCGGTCAGTCGGACCAAATCATCTCAGTAACTTTACGGAGTTGGATTGAAACAACTCTGGTGATCCCTTAACTTTTCATGAAGCGTATATGACCAAATACCTTCAGAACCGATTGCATTCCCATTAGCCTGTGCTGCTCAAACAGAAGTAATTCTAGCATGGACATTACCTGACAGTTAGTGGAGATGCAAATCCACCATAGAAGAGGCAGAGATAACCCCACTCTGCAGGTGGAGGCAACACAGCCACACGAGCCACATAGGTGCTTTTCTCAAAGCCACTCAGCAGTTGTTCTTGCTGACCTCTTTTTTAACTCTCGTCAACCTGTGGCCAACATAAGACTCGCATGAGAAAAGACGAAAACATGTCATCCCCAATTCTAAGACATCTGTCACTGCTTAGGAAGCGAACGTAAGGTCTCTAATTGATGTCACTTTTTCACGGCATGACGGGACAGGAAAAGTCTGTGTGATGGGGAAACCCAGCCTGCGCTCAGCAGCTTTAAAGAGACACACCACCACCAGTGGGTTTTAAAATATACGTTACTTAAGCATGCCAGCACACATACATGCTCACTTGCCTCCCGCCTTCCTAAAGGGTTCATTCATTCACAAATCTGTTTGACAAATCACTCCACACACCACTTCTTACCTCACACAAGGACACATACTGTAAACACAATCCACTGCAGTCATTCATAAAGATAGCTGCGCTGTATGTCTATATTAGGCTAAAAGGTATGGTCATGATAGACGCTCTCAAAATCATTAAAACGCTTATTACTATAGAGGGAAAACAAAGCTTGATCATTATAGTTCTATTCTTGTCAGGCACTGCAGTTTCTTTCATGAACATCAAAGCCGGGCTTAGCTTAATAATTCACAAATGTTGAATTTTTTTTCCAGCCAAGAAGAAACTGGAATTCAAATTACCCTTAGCAGACAATCAAGCTCGCCAAAAATAACCGTTTAATTGGCCAGCTGAACATGGCCGCGGCTAAATTTAGGGGTTATTTTAAGCCCTGCGGGGCATAGGACGGGGCTTTGCAGGACACACACTGGGGCAAAATATGGATTCCAGCCGTGTCTGTGCACCCTCAGCAGTCCACCCGACATGAACAGGGCAATCCCCCGCTCAGGCCGCCCAGTAACATCGGCATCAGCTGCTAGCACAAATTGCATTAGAGGACAGTGGGAAGACAGCCAGGCATTTACCGCCCAGCCGGCTACAATTTAGAGGAGGCAGTGAGACAGCAGTGAGTAACATTAGAAACGGCAGACAGACTGATTGATTTTAATTGTATTTTGTTCCACTTGGAAAATATTCTTGATAGCAAATCCAACTCGACATATATGTTCTAGTTTCGGCTGTTTTTAAGTCTTAAAATTGCTTTGGCACATGACACTTTGAGCTAAATGGTAATGTCAGCATGCTAACACGACCACAGTGACAATCTATACTATCACCTGTTACCAATCAACCTGTTTACCTGTGGAATGATCCAAACAGGTGTTTTTGGAGCGTTCCACAACTTTCCCAGTCTGTTTTTGCTCCTGTCCCAACTTGTTTGAAACATGTTGCTGCCATCAAATTTAGAATAAGCAGATATTTACAAAAATCAATGTAGCTGTTGAGGTCAAACATTAAATATATTGTCTTTGTACTGTTTCCAATTCAGTATACGTCAAAAAGGGTTAGAAAATTATCCGGTTATTCATATCAATTTAAAATTGTTCGTTTCAGTGCACAAAAAGAGACAAGCACACATACAGTGACACCACCGAGTGTGAGGATGAACAAATACGAACATCCTCTTTGCTGCTGTTCAACAATAGCATTTAAAGGAAGCATGGAAACACCAATTATGCCAATGAGGTGACAGTACCTCTCCCTGCAAGTTAGAATAGGCTGACAGCTCCCTGATAGGCAAACACCCACACCTGGAAGCCACATTCTAGAAGATCTAGATCTAGAAGGCATCAGTGATTACACAGGCAAATTATTTCCTTACATGGCAGCATGTTGAAGATAGCATGAAGCAGCTTTCTGTCGTCCAGTAAAGGTTTTACATAATATCAACTTGTGGTTGTAGCCGTCTAGAGGTGTAGCCAACCTAACATTTAACAATAGTGTTCATTATAAAGTGGACTACTTCAGTCTTTGCACTATTACAAATATCCGCCCTAACATATCGTGATGCAGTATGTAGGTCTTGGATGACATATATCTTGGGGCAGGGCAGTATATGGAGAATATGAAGAAGGTCAGGTATGGAGGACGGTGTGCTTATACTGTGCAGATGACACATTCGTACTGCTGGGTACCTTGAGAATGTTTACGAACCAAATACTTTCCATTGCCAAGCATCAGTAGGTTTATGTACACACAAATCTATACAACCACCCTGCATGTAGCCTATTATGATGTATACTGAGACCTTCAGAGTACCAGCAGTAAGAACAAGGTTCAAAGGTTTACAAGTCTTCCTGTAGGGTTTTGACCCTGCTACTACTATACGCATCATACTTTGGTGGGCTTCTGCAGTATGAAGCAAAAACATCCAGAAACATATTTTTAAGGAAGAGAGAGGGAATGTAACAAACTCCCTGATTGGCTGTGTCATCAGTGTGCCTTAATAAGGAGAGCAGGTCCTCGGTGGAGCACAGGCGCTGTCGAAGAGGGAAAACAGAGGAACGCCTGGAACATAAACACCTGCCACAGAGCTCCTGCTTCCCTTTAGCTCCAGTTAGAGAGACAGCACAGACAGACAACAGCAAGATCTGACACACACACACACACACTGGCAAACAGTACAGTGCATAATTCTGAATGCATTCTGACGTTGTTTCTAATAAATTAAATTTGATAACATTGTTGATAAGACCAGTTGTTGCCCTTTCCCAATGTTCTATACTTCTTCATACACATTAAAAGTTCCCTGTTCTATCAGTCCACTCCACTCTTTTCACAGTGCTGTTGCTAAAAACCTTTAAAACTCTGGCTCTATTTGCACTTGATATCGGCGCCGTCTCTCTTGTGTCACAATCTACCCTTTGTCCTTTAATTTCTAACCAAATCCAACCCAACAGCACACAATGGAGGAGCCAGAGGAGGCCAGCTATTTGGCAATGGTGCTGTTTGTTTACAGTAATTAAACAGACGTCTAAAATCGAGGCACTCACGGTTCACAGATGCTAAAAATTTAACGCAGCGCAGCATTTTTTAAAGAAAGGTATGAGACGTCCACACAAATAGACCCACTGACAAAAAAAAAATGTGCAAACACGCTGATGCACAAAAACTAAGCGACAGTGATTCAGCACAAGCCCAGTCCCCAGCTTCTCACAACCAGAGAGAGATTACCAAAAAAAAAAAAAAAAAAAAACTGGGACAATATTTATAGAGGAGCTCTCCCACTTCCTGGTGATCTGTTGGAACGGAACAGATGATACATGCAAGGGGAAAAACATCCAGCAGGAGGAAAAGTGAAGGAATATTAGGGCATGAGACATGAGCAGGAATGAAGCCCAAACAAAACTTTGAAATGAAAGCACCTGGAGGATGCTGCTGACCATCCCTGACAGGGGGAAAGTGAAAAGCGGGTACGGAGACGCATCACGACAGAGCGGCTCTGCTGTGGATGTGGTTTTGCTTTCACCTGTCGAGACTAGCTCGACGTCATCCCTCACACCGCCATCCTTCTCTGATGCATTCCTGCAGCGCATGAAGATTTCCAAAAAAAGGAAACTATGTAAGACAATCCGGCGAAGGCACGCTTGAGGAGATAAAGGGATAAAATGAGATGAAGACTTTGAGAGGAAAAGCATTAGCTCCCTGCTGTGGATTAATTAATTTCACTTTTGGCTCAGCAGCACCTGTTAATGTCCTCTGTTGTGACAGGACACAGGAGAACAATCAGCAGAGCGCTCCGACTTCAACCGAACCCCTCTCTCAGTCTCATCGAGGTCAGGGGTCAGCGGAGTGGGCTTGCTGCCGCGGTCACATATCAAAGTGAGGCACTGCTGTAAATCCAAAGGACTCTCGCGGCACACAGTAAGAGAGGCAGCGTGGAGGAGTGACAGCCAACATGTGCGCCAATCAATAAAACACTCAGCAGTCAAGAGATGCAGAGTGCATTGCCTGCCGCTCTGCTCCACATACACACACATACACACACACACACACATACGCAAACACACAGCAGCAGCAGCCGGCATGATCAAAGGCCCACCAAGGTGCGTATGCAAACAGTCACGTGTTTGCACCTGTGCAGAGTCAGAAATACCAGCAACAGACAAATGAATACGACCCTCCTCTCTACAAACACACATGCAGACATCTCTTCCATCATCATGGAGTCATGTAGCTGTCACCGCTGTAATGTGAGTGCAGGCACCAACCTTTATACTTCTCCCTGACGTTTTCATAAGCCTGGATGAAGTCCTGCTCCTCGGCGTTCGGAGGCAGGTAGGCGGGCTCGTACATGGCCATGCCGGCGCTCTCACCCTCTTCTTCTTCTCCTCCTCCTCCTCCTCTCTTCTCTTCTTCCTCTCCCCTTTTAGGTCAGCTTCTTCCTCTCTGTCTCTGTGCGTTCGGGATGTGTGTCAGGCAGCCTGTGCTGTCCTCTGTCTGCTCTCTCAGCTGTGTGTGAACCCTCCACAGCTCCCAACTTCATTCCACAGCCCAAACCCCCCCCCCCCCCCCCAAATCCCACCCCTCCTCCTCATCTCTTCCATACCCTCCCATAGCCTGGCTCAGAGACACTAATATAAATGTCAGGCCCCTCCTCTTAAAGAAACACAGACTGGATGAGCAGGCACACACACACACTCGCAGCCAAGCACGAGCACAGCAGCAAGGAGAGCCGAGCGGCAGCGTAACGCTCTCCTGCAACACTTCAACTGAATTAGACGGTGATGGATGGCAAACAGATTGCTGGAGACCACCGAAGCGCAGATACACTTCTCTCACTGTCAGACAAATGGTAACAAATTCAATTCTTGTGTGTAACCCCATTAAATACTCCAGACTGAAATCTTTTGCTCACTGTGTTTGTTATTTCAACCTCTGATCACAGATCTGCATAAAAACATGAGAGTCAGGTGAAATGACAGCAGCTCGGTATTCAGTTATTTCCAAACGTGTATCATCGTCATTGTTGCTGTTGCTCTTACATTTCCATCCAACCATTTAATAAGGGCATGAACAGTTTGGCACCAGGAGGAGGAAGAAGTGCCTCGATTAAGGAAAGTATATTGCAGACATGAATCAGGCTCTTTAATCGGTGCTTTGCTGATCAGTTTGACTACATCTGAACACGTGAGCAGAGTCCTGATCCTGTGTGGCTAATAAATGATACAATCGTGTATTGCAGCAATTTGGGGCAGTCATCTATTTTTATATTTAGCACTAAGGTAACAGCATAGAGTGGTATATCTGGTGTCTGACAGATTATGATGGCAAACAGCCGGAGTTTCACATGTGCCAACGTCGCCGTAGTTCTGCGCTTCTTAGGCTTGCCGCCCATCAAAGGTTTGGGACAGAGAAACAGTTAATGCCTCCCTTCCTGTCGTGAAGACTTTGTGAAGTCTGGGTTATCATCATCAATGCTAGCTTCCATTTCTCACTGGCACTCCATATGACCAGAGGGCCGCATACAAATACCTCTCAACAGGTTGCTTTGTTTCTAAAAAGTGAAGATATATATGCTACCGTGACATTGTATGAGATCTTTTTTTTACCATCCTTGTCCAATTGCTTGTCTGTTTCTTCATCAACATTCATTGAAAACTACCACATTGTTTCTGGTAAATAAATAAATATCACCAAACTAGCTGCACAACTTTCATAAGTCTCCTACGATGAGATCAGGGCGAGCACTCAGTCATTCCTTATTATTCCTTCGACATTATTTTGTAATTCCTTCATTTTATCACATCTGAGAAGGAAGCAGCCAGTCGCTACAGGACATAATCTCATAACAAAGGAGATGTCCGCCCTGTTTGTGCCGCAGTAACACACTTCAGCTATAAGCTCTTACGTTCCGGCTGGCCGCTGAGAAAGTCGGTGCCTGCAGCGCAATGAATACATTCAAAGGCAGCTGCAGCGCACATATGCCCTTGATCTCCAGCAGGAACATCAACTGTTGGGGCAGCCACTGAATATTCAACAGGTGACTGGACAGGCCGGGCTGATGACAGTCCAGACCAAAATAAACGATGGATTAAAAAACGGCTATGAGTCGGCTTCACGTGTTCAGCCGTCACCGGTCATTTCGATTAAATTTAGCTGCTTGATTGTTGTGCCAATACGTGATAAATTCACAAGGTGCTTTGACTAATATCAGTGCAAGCTGGAGCATTAAGAATGATTTATAACAATGATGCTGCCAAACAAAGATGTGTTCCTGTCAACTAACAGAGACAGGCTGTGTATAATGGATCCAGCCAGCTACTCCGTCCTGGAGTCTAAAAACTACGTTTTGATGAGGAGCTTTAGGACGGCCCAGCTCATAAAAACGATGAGCAGAGTAAAGACGATATCTCCCTGCACTGTCTCCCTGCCTTTTTGCATAGGAGTCCGCTGAAGCACAACAGTGGAGATCTGATACAGGAAAAGGAAAATCCCTGCAGCTCAGCCTGACTATCAGACATTTCTCTGGCCAAGGCCGAAATGACATCAGCCAGGACACTTTCCTGAGAGGAAACACGATAAGTCCGCTCCAAACTCCCTGTTGTTGCTGCTGCTGCAGAAGGGAGTGAGTGTGTGTGTGTGTATATATCTTTACACTCACTTCAACAGGAAGTTTAAGTAGCAGAGACACAGTTAGGTACACACTGAATCAGCATGTTTTCTTATCTTTTCTTGATCACAATCATATGGCAGCTATCCATTTTACTGCAGATTTTACAGACACATGGTACCTTAGGATGTATTATATTATATATGCAATTTAACAAGCAGTGGTGACACAATTTCCCAGAACACACGGACGGATTCATACGCAGTCAACACAACCTCCTCCTGAGGCAGCATTACCAGCTAAATGCTTACGTACGCCTAGAAATAGGGAGCGGCACGACAGAAGCATGACGTCAGCATGTTGACTCTGGCTTCTGACAGATAAAACTGCACAGAACTGTGAGGGGAAGCCAGTGACAGTCAGCATCAAACTGCTGCCTGACGTATGGGAACTAAGCGGAAGCTACAAGGAGGTGTCTAACACTACACGTTTAGCACCTCACCCACTATTAACGCTCGCTGACACTGGATCTTACGACGTCATTTTCTTACACACACATAGTGGTGACACTGAAGAGATGCTTCAGCCTCTGGCAGGGCACTGGGTGTCTACGCCCAGAGGGCTGGACGACCAAATCTGGCTTCAGGACATCTGTTTATTTAGTTAAGCTGCGACTTTAAAAGGCTCACGATCCCATGACCCGAATGAGTATGTGAGAGTGTGTGCGCGTGTGTGAGCGTGCGTGTGCGTGTGTGTGTGTGTGTTTGTGCGTGGGTGCGTGTGGAGCTGAGGGTTTGTTTCCCAGATCGCATTCAACAATACTCAACAGGTGCATGCAGGGGCTCCACACTCTTGCACATATTCTTCAGCTGACTCGCAAGCTTTCCACATTAGAGGATCTGAATGTGTGGGTGCATGTTCCTATGTGTGAGCCCATGTGTGTGTGCACACTTGTTTATGTACTGTATGTATACAGTAGTATGTGTGTGTACATTTGTACTGCATGTGATACTTTGCCTGTGACTGGTGCCAGGGGATGAATGAAACACAACAAAGAACGCTGTGAAATTAAAGACTTCCTCTGCTTCCTCTTTATACTTTAACAGGCAGTGGTGGAATGTAACTAAGTACATCTACTACAGTACTGTACTTAATTACAAATACAAAGGTATTTGTACTTTACTTGCAACTTCACTCTCAATTCTCGTACTCGGAGGCAAGAATTGTATTTTTAACTCTGCCACATTTGTCTGACAGCTTTAGTTACGAGTGATTTCACAGATTACAATTTTTCATTCCCTCCCTGTCCAAAGGAAACCATGTATCTCCAAATTTAGTCATTCAGAATTTTTCTGATAAACTGAAGGATTAAGTGTTCCTTCATAGGCTGATACAACTGTCCTACTTCTAAAGCTATATAAAACATTTAAAAACCCTGATGGATTAGCTGTAAAATGCATCGTCACACGGGTGAAAATAGGGTTGTTTGTCCGAGCTTCCCCTGCTGCTGGCAGGCTAACGTCGTAATAACGTTGTCATAAAGTCTTTCTTGTCGAGTTTACTTGTCTTTTCAAGGTTGTAAAATATGAAACACAATTTCTCTGGCTAATATGCACTATCAGAAGATATCATTACAATTTGCATCTATAAACAGGAACATTTTGAAACATTCACACCATTTATTGCATTCTCCAGTGGTGAAAGAAGCTACAGCATACAGCTGGCCTGCCTCTGTTTCTCCCTGGTAAGTTTCCTTCTGTTATATATTTTATATATTCCAGTGGGGCTGACTCACAGGACAAGTGAAGCTGCGCTGTTAATATTATTAATGCTTTTTTCACACCAGCCTGTCCTGAGAATCAGATGCCAGTCTTCAACAAATCACAGCACATCTTTTATACTCAAGCGTCAAGGGGATTAGTGAGGCACAGCTCACCGCTGATGGAAAAAGCCATTGGGGAAACAAACAAAACTGTGTGTAGACACACAGACACACACACACAGGCAGGAGTTTAATACTGGCCAACAGCTAGACTGATAGTCTGGCTTTGGAAGATGACAAACCTCTCAACAACAGTGTGACGGCTGTTTTTATGGGAGAATTTATGGCCGGCTCGAACTAAAATAGGACTTATCCTCTGCTGGATTTTGATTGAATGGAAATTCTTTTGGCAGTGGAGACGTTGTTTGAAAGTCAAAGTGATAGCTCTGTAATTCTTTCCTTCTTTGTTTTTTTCAGCTAACCCTCTCCTTTCTCTGAATTAGATGTATTTGGGCCAAAATGTAATCTATGTCATTATCGGAAACAGACAATAGACTATGATTAATAGCAGTTGTGCCGAAAGTCCGGAAACCTCTCCTCAAAAGCAAAAGCAAGACATATGAATGTTGCTTGTGACGTTCCAGCGAGTGTCTCAGCACTAAAAGGGCCTAATCTAAGGTATCTCCTCACCCTTCTCTCTTCTGTCTAACACTACCTTTGTCAGTGTATCAGCTGATCATCACCAATCCAGAGCTGGACACATTTCTCTGTCAATTAGCCAGGGCTGGGGGCAGACTGGATAGCATAGTGCAATGATGCTGCAATGCTGCTGTAATGACAGTAAACTAACAGAAAGGCGATTACAGAGACAGGCCTGGCTCCCTCTTCTGGATATCAGTGTCTAACTGAAACCCTCTAATGCACAGTAGTGAGAAGTTACTGTCTGTTTTTTTTCCCCTGTCTTGCCTGGAGCCGTCCATTTCGTCACGGCTCATTTAGGGAGTTTCAAACTGATGGCGAGGTCCAGCATTCCTTCCCTGATGCAGCATGAAATGGGAAAAGGCATAAAGGTCAAACCTGTAATAAAAAAGGGCAGGAATAAAGCTGTTCTGTCCGATAGGTTCCTGCAATGAGCATAAAACTTGTTGTCTGCTGAAATAAGGGGAAGCTCTGTAGCAGCAGGGCCACAAGGAATACACTATGTACTGTAGTCAATGCTATTTGAGACGGGTGTGGGAGATGAGACACATTTTCCAGAAGCAGCGATGACTCTCCAGGATGAACGCTTCCAGGCTACCAGCCCCTTTGATAGAAAGTGCCACCTAGTGGGCAAATAGCTTATTGCTGTGTGAAGGAGGACCAGTGGCTGTGTCACTTACCAACGCTGAGCTTGATAAGGTGGCATTTAAGAAGCTGTTGTCATGCCTCTTAAAGTGCAGAGGAAGAGGCAGAGCCCAGCATTCGTAGTCACAATCCCAAAAGTTAGTTTACACAAGACGTTGAGGAATATGATTAGAAATACAAAGCAGCTTTCATAGGTGAATCAGAACGACTGCATAATATGCATAAAATGCCCTTGTATTCAGCTCTAATGCTTCCATTGAATTTCTTTTATTGCTCTATTATAAAAGCTGTCTGAGGTAAGAGTCTATGTCTGTGCAGTGAATGCCGGTGTTAGCATCACTGGGTTTGTGTAGATTTACACGTCTGCAGGGGCGTCTTTTCTCTGGTCCTGTCTTGGTACAAACTGATACCATGAGGAGCAGACAGTGGATGACTCACAGAATTCCCCATACAGCTTGTAATATACAAGCTATGTAGATACTTAGGGCTCTGTTCATTTACACTGATCATTTCCACAGTAAATCTCTACCGCTAAGTGTGTGTGTGTGTGTGTGTGTGTGTGTGTTACAAAGAGAGAGAGAGAGAGAGAGAGAGAGAGAGTCTGTGTGGCATCATCTCAGTATCAGATCATAGCCTCCCCAATATAAATAATTGAGGAGCACTCTGCAGGGATGTTTGCTGTTTTAAGTACAGCTTGGACTCTCAAGGCCGACACTGGAACACACACACTATGACGGTGAGGGTAGTCTGCATTCAGCAAATAAAGTTCAATTAGTGTAAACACACTTGTTCTATTCAAATTATTGCAACAATTTACCCAAAAAGCACACAGTATGAGATTTTACACAACTGCCTCTATAACTGCTATGGCTAAAGCCTGACGATCACCATGATGATTACAGAACAACAACCTGTGACATGTTTCATATTATTTATTGTAGATTGTAAAGTGTGCATATATTCATTATGCAGAGTCCATTAGAACTCCAGGGACACCATCCAACAAATATAAGTTTTTCAAATCAAAAGTCTGTTTACTGCATATGTGAGAAAGGCTGAAGACTGCAAGTGTGAAAATGAAAAACAATCTGGGGGTGTTGAGTAACAAACAAGTGGACTTACAGGACCCCTCTGGCCCGCTGTCTGCTGGAGGCTAGCGGCTCCATGCTTGTAGCATAAAACACCAATTCTTTAGAGAGAGAGACGGGTATAGCTGCAGTCTTTAAGACTACACAAGACACCCCCTGAGATCTTTTCCTAAACCTAACCAGGTAGTCATGGCACCTAAACCTGACCATTCGAGCGTGTATCATGGAGTAAGTGTTTCCTGTAGCTACTATGTGTCTGCAGATAGACCTACTTGGAATGACGTGTCAGCCTTTGAGTTGCATTACAGGTTTTGACAAGGAAGAAGGGACAATTTCTGCTTCTGTTGCATCTATTATTCGGCTGTGTTAAACTGTCTGTTTTCAGTCCGACAGTGTTATGGGTGCTATATCCACAGAGTAGCCTTCTTAAAAAAAAATGTAATTAACCATAATGATGAGGCAACATTACACCTAAATCTCAGTATGTTACATTAATGGCATGAATGATTAATCTGGGGCTGCAGTTGCTTTATATTATTGTACGCTAACAATTCCACAATCCCTACTAACATCTAAAATCATTTGAGTCTATGACTGTAACCATAGCCACCACAGCTGCTTTGTTTGTCTTGCATTTCATGAGTGATGTCGTTTGTATTAATATCAATATAAGTCATAATTGAGATTGAGATTGATTGATATGCTGCTGTTTGATGCTTGTCGCACTTACAAACTGTGACTGATGATGGAACCTCCCATACATTCCCTACATACTACATAGCCTGGTTATCACTGGGAGCGTGATGTGAATGTTCTTTTTATTCTATTCCATATGCTTGGGGGGGGTTCTAAAATGGGTGAACAGCCCACCAATGACTTGTCCCATTCCTTGTAATGTGCCTCTCAAGTGAAGGTCAGACATCGACATTTCGACGGCTTTGAGCGCAGTTCTCATGCATGCATTGAGGATTCTACACATTCTCCTGCCAGCATTAGGGATGACCTCTGACCTCTCTCTCTCTGTCCTCCCAGAGCCACACTTTGGACAGTAAATCCTCCCTGTGACTGGTCTGACAGCTGACTGGCTGGAGAACTTTCAACTCAATCAATCAGTGATTTGTGAATGAGTGAGCACTGAGGGTCAACAAACAGTACAAGGATGCAGGATAAAAAAACACAATCTACAACAGTCATTAAAAATACAGGAGCCAGGTTGCTAAAACAAAATGCAACAGACCAGATTTACATCATCTACTCTCTAAAGAAAGAAGGCATGAATTTCTATGGAGCAGTGTTCATGAAACAGACTTCAATAATGGCTACATCTCTTGACAGGATGGTCACATCAGGTCCTCATGTCAACCCCAATGGAGTCTCCTAATTCCCATTACAACTTCCTAATGTCACGGCTTGGTAAGAAGATCTGATGGTATTTATTTCATTGAGGCCCTCACTTAACACCTACTCTCGATCTCAATTTTCAAGGCCCATTCCCACATGTGATATGTCTCATCACTTTTGACTTGCAGCAACCAATGACTTCCACTATTCTGAGTGGCGGGTGCATCTTGGGAAAGTATTTGCTACTATTATACTACTAATGCACACCTTGAGTTTTTCCAAACACAATCTGCCAAACAAAGCTTTGCTGCAGTGACTGGTTTGGTTACATAGAATAATGTTATTTGGTCTTAAAGGAACTGTTTGACGTTTTGGGAAAATGCTTATTCACTTTCTCGCCGAGAGCACAAAAACCAAGGTGTAAAACGACTATTTATGGTACTATTTCTTGGCTGTGTGGAATCTGTCTTGCCTAGCAAGCTCCAACAAGACTTCAGGAAGGAAGGAAACGGTCCAGCACATAGCCCCGACATAACCGTCCTTTTTATGTTTCTTTTTTGCACAGATTAAACAAAATAGATATAATCTGTTACTGAGGTGGTGCAGATGAGTTTTTGTTACCTCTGTTCAGATGGAGCCAGGCCAGTTGTTTATCCCTATTCCTAGACTTTATGCTAAGCTAAGATAACTGGCTGAAGGCTTTAAAATAATATTGAATATGTGGATATGAAAGTAGTATCAATCTTCTCTCTGTTGCTGTCAAATCTCCAGCCATTAGTCTAGGAATTGTTTCATGGTGTTAAAAGCATGATGACAAGAACTGCACATAGTCCACTTCTGATGCCCTTCTAGCATATGCTCATCTGTATACAGTCAGTGATTCCGCAGCAGCCAGTTAGTTAGCCAGTCAGTCAGCAGAGCCCACAACAAAGATTCAGCCTCACCCATGGGTGCTGACACAGCTTGACCTGGCCTTCTGATGCATAGGAGAAGAGCAGTACAGGACGCAGGCCTATTGTAGGCGCTGAAGTTATCCAAACTTCCCCTTCCCCAAACTTAGCTCGGCAGGAGCACAGCACTCCAAAACAAACACGATCAAAGCTTATTGTGCTAAAATTACAAGGCGGACGGGGAGTACTGACCATCTCGTGTCTGCACTGCAGCGGTGAAGAAGTCGAACAAATACACCTGCCATACTGTTTGTCTCAGCGACTGATAATGTCCATTATGGCCATCAGAATTTTCCAGTCATCTCTTCATCAGCTCAGTGCAGGTGTAGGGTTATCCTGCCTGTCTACAGTGAGGTAATTCGCAAATGGTGTTGCCATTACTGACTCAACAGTCTCACACATTTTCTCTTCGCATATCTGCCAACACTGATGCTATATATCTATGAAAACCCAAGTGTCTGATAGCATTATCGTGCTACATTGAGCTCTGCCTTAGGCACTGCATTGCAATGTGATGAGGTGTTTTAATTTACCAAGTCATAACAGTTTTATCACTCAGCGGTGAATTCGATATGAAATTACATCTGGATTGTTATATTATTAATATCAGTCATGTCATATTCTCGAGGTGTACTGTTAAATACATGTAATGAGGAATGACTACTACCTGTCTTTCTTATGAAACCACGTCTTTGATTAATTGCTGCAGCCAGTTTTACATGATGCCTTCACTGACCATGAGCTGTGAAAATGCATCTAACACTTGGCCTCAGGCAATCAGCACGGCACAGCAATGGCACTGCTAACCCGCAGCGTAAATAAATAATGTGTTTCCAACATCCTGACAGTTGAACTGGACAGGATCCCAGCCTATTATTTGAGCAAAAAAAGAGCCACACCTCACACTTGGAAAACTAGTGTCCCTCTCTGGCTTCCTCACCTCAAAAGTATAAAGTGATATCCTGTTCATCTTGCAAAACCCATCATCAGTCTGCAGGGGAAATACATACCAGACATACTGTGTGCATGTATAAAGTCCTGTGAGGTTTCCGCTTTGCTTACAGTGTCACATACTGTACAATGCTAACTGCTCCTTAGCGACCTGACATTTTAAGTTGCAGTGGGCAGGTCAAAGCAGCTTAAAATCCATTGTAGGGCTACAACAGAGGGAAGCATCCTGCCATACCACTAACAGAGAATGATCCTGTTCTCAGCTCCTGCCACTACCAGACAAAATGACAAATACGTTTAGGACTCAGTAAATTATCAACATCCCAAGTCCACAAAGTCCAGGTGCCTTGCTGCTATTTCAAAACACCTTTAAACACATTTACACCAAAAAATGAACACATGCCAGTATGAATTTGTGACCTCTAGAATTCAGCGGTCAGTATCTCATTATTAGCTCTCCACAAATTGATGTCATGTTGTCTGACAAGTTCAACCCAGAATGCAAACATGGACATTCCCACAGCCAACAATGGCCCTGACGTAATTAATATGTGAGCTTTCAATTGCTTTTCATAAGTAGAAGAGTCAACATTCTGAATAATGTCCTTTATTCTTTGTTCATCTTTGTTGATTTTCAAAGGGGTGAACAGTCCGGTTTCCACTACAGGTGGGCGACACAACACCCACTGCTGCATGTGTGAGACGAGTCTTAAAATACACAATACATTCTTGTAAAGTCACACATTTCCCTTTTTTCTTCAAAAGACACGTGCTCACATTTCCCACCTTTATGCTGCGATTCAAATCCTTGTTTCACTGACTTCTTTAGGTTTAATGTCTCAAGGCTGGTGCACGTGTTGCCACATTCAGTTGAACTTGTGCTCTTAGAGGCGTGGTGACACGGAAATACACACTATATACCATGCGGTAGCTGTGGTCATCGTACCTGCGATGCGGATCACAGCCCTCTCTGCTGGATCCAGGACCTCCCCGGAGGCCGACTTAGAGCGTTTGACCCTCTGGTGTTTGGACAGGTTCCAGGGCAGGGTGTCTCCAGGACAGGGGACACTGCTCTTCTCTCCATAGCTTTCCTCCAGGGGGACTCGATCTCTGCGTCTGTCTTTACGCGATGCCATCTCTTACCTTCTGGAGAGATTAAAAGAACTTTTAATAAAGTCTCCTGTGGGCTTCCATACCCTACAGGCACAAACTATATTGAGCATTTTCAGATTGCCAACACAAAAGCACCTCAGACTTGACTCTTGCAGTATATGATACAAATGTATATAAACAACGATTACTGATTTGACGGTTACTTGGACACGTCAGACTGGTTGGCTACATTTTTATGCTTTGTCTATTAAAAGTTAAAACATGCATGATACAAGGAAGATGCAGCAGGCTTATTTTACTGATTATCACCAGGTACAGTATTTTAAGCCCAGCAAACACTGACCATTAGGTGTCCAAGGCCTCTAAAAGTAAACACTCAACAACTTCTAGCCAAAATCTCTCACCATGTATCAGGCTAATCATTAAACCACTGACTCGTTAATGTAATAGCTGGAGCCAAGTGGTAAAACAGAGACACTCAAGCTTCAGTAAAGCAGTGACTGCTGTGTCAGGCTTTCTCCTGCATGCTGTGACCACACCCCCTCTAATGTTTAACTACCATTGAAATGCATTACAAGATAAAACTCAAAACACTTAATGTTAGAGTGCAATAAAATGCAAAATGCAGGGTGAGACACAGAATGTACTTTGTGAAATATGAGCAGAGGCATGTGGAGATGTCTAGAGGGTGAGGCTCCATGACCATGATAACAGCATATATGGACCTTCAACTTGTCCCATGCAAAACTGATGTCACATTGCAGCTCCGTGGCTTATTTTGCTCTTCTCATGTGGACTTTATTGAAGGATTTCTCCAGTGATTTAGCATCGTACTCCTTAGAAAATTGCTAAGGGTTAGATGAAAGAACTGTTTTTCCTTTTAAAATGATCAAATGGATGCAGCAGAAGCAGAGATATCAGACATTCGTGTCAAAGCATGGTACCTACAATACCCACAATGCAACTCAACCACCAACAGTTTAGAGATTCAGGAAAGCCTATAGGGGCTTATGTAGCCTTGAGCAGCTAGCCTCAAGCAGAGATGAAGAATGACATCACTTAAGGCAATTCATCAGACTTTGCGCAGCTCTCTCTGGAGCCACACAGGCTCTTTACAACATCTTCCACATACTGTATGCAGCACTACTCCTTAACGGCTGAAAACTTTCCCCTTTAAGTTCCCCTTTAAGTCGACACTGCATATTGCAGACTGTTCACTGACTCTAGAATTTAGAAACATAAGAAAAGGCAATATGTAATTTAACAAGCAATCTAATGAATTTGTGATTAGCCAAAAGTAAAATGGCAGGAAGTGAAGTATGCATCACTGGATGTCATTGTTAAACCACTCGACTTGACTGACAATCACTCACTCTGGGTTTTCTTTAGAGTATTTGCTCAGTCTCTGACCTTTGCCTTTAGGTTAACTATTTACCAGTAATGTGCAGCATCAGTCATAAATAGTGACAGAGCAGAGCGAATATCTGTGTCACTGTGAAATATCATAACTCCCTATGGCATGCATGACATCACACTCATCTTATTCCACATTAATGTTTTGCTCAGTACATCGTGTGTACTGCCAAGGGGAAATGAATCTCCCATAAAATTGTTCTTCTTTGCAGTGAAAACCCAACAGTGGCTGATATCAAGGCAAGTATACTGTACGTGCCAAAGACTGAAGCTGTGTTTCCTGAGAGGCTCTCTGATGTGACACCTCCTGCCACTTTCTGTCACATCACGACACGATCGTTTAACTTTCTGTCGGCATTAATATTCCAAGGGAGCTTTGGAGGTATGCTTTAATTTAAACTATAACAACACTGACTTGAAAATGATGATGACAGTGGCACACCCGCTGTGAGAGATAACCCAGTGTTCAAGGACCTGCACTGTTACAGTGGGTGATTGACTATTGTAACCTGCCTTAATGTTGTCACAGCTGAGGCTGAGTTCAGCGTCCACTCCTTTGTGAAGTTATCACACTGTTCATGTAAATGTCCTGGCAGTCCAGCCAGCACTGGGCCAGGCAACACGAAACAGGCTCGTATAAAATAAATATAATGAAAATAATAATTGTGAAATGCCATAAGGGAGTGCACAATATGCTCCTTACTGGAAAAGATGCACAATATTTCTAGAGAGACTTGTCAGTGATAAGTAACAGTCAGCTTACAGTGATGTCACTGCACATGTTTGTGATATCATCCCAGGAATGTGTGTTTTTGGCCTACTTCAAAGCTCACCTGTGATGTGTGTGTCCTTACTTTTGGGCTGTGGTGAGGTGCCAATCACTGGAAGCAAACGTGAGAAAATGAAGGAAGTGATCAAGATCCTGCCTCATCAGAATAAAAGAGAAATACATGTGGAGGCAGAGTGTGCAACACTTTCCCTACTCTCCTCACTGCATCATAGACCACACAGTCAAGACATACAGAAATTAATGGCCAGTTTGGCCGGATTACAGTAAAAGCCAGTCTACTAACTAGCTCATAAATTTTCGAATTGTAGAGTCTGAGATCTCATTATTAACAGCCCTGTAGGCCCAAACCAAGCCCTCCATTGATAAGATTCAGTCCCAAATACATGTCTTGTGATGCGCCTGTCAGCTATGGTATTATCTAATGAGGGGAATTTATTTAGGGCTGTGGTGCAATTAAACTATGCAGGATTTTGCCGGGCACCTCCATGAACCTGAAATTCCTAAATACCGGCCTGATGCACCTGCAACCAACTGATCCCAGCGCAGCCCAATGTGAAGACCGGGATGACTCAGTAAGGCAAGTTAACAGCCGACTACTCTCCTGTCACAACTACAGCTTAACAGTTTTACCTGAGCTGTTTACCCACGCACAGCTGCACACACACATCAGCAGCGGGACAATGTGTTGTCTTACCTTGCTGCTGTGCCGGATCAGTGCGTAAAAACCTGTCAAACTGCCATGAATGCATGCGCCGCCGCCTCAGTCTGCGTCCTGCAGGTTATCGCCTCCCAAAACAAGTGAAGTCCCTGACAGCCCGTGTGTGCGCGGCAGCGCGGTGGCATGTGTGTCCCGGTAATGTTCAGATAGCCACTCCTTTCACAGGAGGCAGGGCTGGGGGAGGCTGGAGAGACGAGCCGCGCTGCGGAATCCGCAGTCATCTGTGATGTCTTCTCTCGCCTCGGCTCGCTTTTGTCTCTCACCCAACGTCCCTCCCCGGCGACACCTCGGAATTTAAAGGTCGGACATCAGTCATGCGTTCGTTTGCTGACACCCGAAAGCTGCCAAACGCTGCTTCTGACCTTCATAATTGCGGAGAGAGGAGGAAGCAGGCGTCCTTGCTGGGACGGACCTGCCGTGGTGCCACTCCAGCGATCCACAGCAATTAGCGGCGTTTCTCCAGCAGCGCGGTGCTGCGCTGCGGCGAAAGGCTGATTGACTCACTGTTCGATTAGTTAGCCTGGTCGTCCCGGGATGAGCATTGTTGTGTCTGCGGGTTATTGCAGACAACAGAGCTCCGAGTGAGAGGAGTTAAAGAAAATTAAGCGTTTTGGCTGTGGCGATCTTTGCATGAGGCTATCCTAATTAAACATTCACGTGTGAACAGATATCACGTGACACATATGCTGTAAACACAGACTCAAGCACTGTGATCTCATGCCGGGGTCTACTACGAGGTAACATGTCACCCAGCTGATATATCATAGGCCCTGCAGCAGGAAAGGTGCCCTGTCACAAAATAAGTGCAATTTAGCCAGCCATGAATGTTTATTGGTCAAGAAATGTGATGATGTATACCATGTATATAGATTTGTCCACTGTCAGAGATTTGCCCAACAGGGCATCGAACTTGAAGGCAAAGCACTTCACAAGTTAATCATGTATTGTGTAATGAATTTAACAGTGATAACAGGTGACTTGTTAAGTGAGATGAGTATGTTCTTTTCCCCCTCCCCCAACAGAGACTCCTACCCCTCAGAGTAAAAGAAGAGATTATAGAGGTAATCACAACTACCTTGTGTTATCTTTCACATTGATATTTTATTGATTGTTTGAATTTACTTGTGTTTGCTTAATTTAAGCCCCTGTCAATTAAGAGCATGTGTGAAATACCTATATTGTATTTGCAATCTCCAGTAGTGATGTTGCATTTATGACATGTAATTGCCTTGCCTTTCAGTCTCAGGAAACTGGGGGGAAGTCAAAAGCCAAAAAACCCAAGTATTCCAGGTACATTTTCATCATTTTGAGGACGACTTGTAGAACATGTAATTTCATTTATATACAGAACTATTTTAAACTTTACAAAAGCAATGTTATTTATTGATATGTACAACAACAAAATTAAAGTATAACATATCCCAAAGCACAGGCAGAGTGCCACATACTTTTTCAAACAAGACAAAGTTGATTGTAATTGGAAAATAGTTCATTTAAAACTTTCAGCTAACATTTATTGGTTCATTCTTTAATTTAACAGCTAAGAAGTGGGTATACAACTATCCCATTAAGGAGAAAAGTAAGGAAGGAAGTATTATTAGACGTATAATTTAATAGAAATGGTCATATCTGTAGTAATTAAAGAAAGTGATGTTGTTTTTATTTCTGTTTTTCTCAGAGTTTTAGAAGGTAGCTGTGGAGACCCTAATGGCCATCCTGGAAGAGCCTCAACTCTAGGGGAGAAATCGAAGCTGAGAGTGGACAGTTGCCCATAAAAACTCTGGAGACTTTTGACATGATATCCAGGGAAACTGAAGAGAAACAGGACATACGACAGTCAATGGTAAATCAGAATGATGAAGCTTTAAGTCAGTGTTTCTCAAAATTTTGGATGTTAGGGTTTCCTCATTACTCTGACAGCTTACAAATGGAACCACATGGAACCGGTAGGGCCTATTTGGTTTCATTTATATATTATCAGAGTTACAGACTTGTAAGGGTCACTTTCGCCGTACCTAAAGGAACAACTTTTTTTCAACTTTGAAAAGCGCTTCCTTAAGTAATTCCACGCTTTTGACACTGTTGATAATTTGTAATATCATACAGATTGCAAAGCTCTCTCATGTCGGGGGGAAGGATGTGAAGACGTGCACCAAGACCATGGACAGGTATGATTACACATAGAAGTTTAATATGTATACTGTAGAAGAGACGGCATAACAGTGGGTGGTTACACTGTGCTAGTGTAATACAAGTTATATAAGTTTACAGTTGACAATTGTCTTCATTTTTCATCTGTTGCAGACTCTTCACACATTACGTAATGCGAAAATTCAATATGCAAGGTGGTGGGCCACATGGAAAGAGGGCCTTCAGGAAGACTCCCTTCTCTGTTATCACTGGTATAGAAAAACTGTCTGCTAGTTCTTTGGCGATTTCTTCTTCATGTTAGAAATGTGTGACTGACATGACATACATGAACAAACAACAATTTGTCTGGACTGTACAAGGTAATCTCTGTAATATTGACAACTATGAAACTTAATTGGTGTAGTTTCATGGTGTAGTGTCAGCTCAGCAAGAGTACTACAGTTATAGTCATACTTTATTTATTCATTATTCTTTACAGAGGAACCCCAAAGATTCAAATAGGTGGTGCCCAATGTCCATTGAGTCAAGTCCTTTGAAACCATGTACCTTTTCTTATTGGATAATATCTCGGTGACATCACCTATAACAATAGGCAACCACACTTACAATTTTCTTCATTTATTCTATTGCTTTGTTTGCTGTTCAAAGAGGCTATGGATGACATGATCAGCTCAGCTATGGCCGTACTTTTTAAACAGGCCCCAGCTCCAAGTGGTGGAGGGGGCTATAAGAGGCCCAGGACACTATTGGTGTTTTTATTTATTTATTTATTTATTTATTTATTGGCGTTTTGGTTGATGCATCCCAGGCAGGTAGAGTTTCTGGTTTTTTTTTTTTTGTTTGTTTTTCTCTTTTACATCAAGAGATGTACTTGTATCCAGTGGTAAAATAAGCATGACATTAGTGTTACTGAAACCTATTCAAAGGATCCAAAAAAACATGTAATGTAAATAAATTATTACAACATCCTGGAAATACATCAAGGTAAGGATCACAGGTTAAATTTGGTCCCTTTTTTTTTAGAAAACCTGATTTAATATTCAATTTTGACAACTTTAATTCCCTTAAATATGGGTTTGTTGTGAATAATTTAATAGATTCTAATGGCTGGATTTATTAGAATATTCATATAATTATATGTTTAATAGATGTCTATATGACAAGACTAGACAAGGTTGATACATTTGGTATAAAAAAAGTAAACGTCTGGCACCTCCTGAGCCAGAGCTGTAGCCATCTCTTAAACCAAAACTGCAGCCATCTCCGAAGCCAGAGCTGCAGCCATATCCAGAGCCAGAGCTGGCTGCAGCTCTGGCTGAGGAGTTGGCTGGAACCCTGGCTCAGGGGATCGCTGCAGCACAGGAACTAGAGACAGCTGCAGCTCTGGTACAGGAGAACACTGCAGCACAGGTGTGCGTCTTGTCTGGATTCCCCTTTTCTGAAGGACAAATGACAGATAAGGTGCAAAAACAGTTAACAATTTCATCAAAATGAGGTCAAAAGAAGAACTATTGATCCATATAGAAATTCTCATAATGATATCCCAAATATATGTATGTTCATGTTGTTTCATTTCCTCTCTCACAATGTATACTGTCTCCTGGTCACATTGGGACTCCTCTGCTTTTTCTTTGTTACCTTTGTTTTCGCCTTTGATGTTGCCTGGTTCCTGGATTGCATTACAGCTTATATGTCTTCATTGGGTTCATTCACTCTCACAAATTACCAATTCATGGCTTTATTGTTCCGTACTGTGGTATTTAGAAGGGGCTACTCCACCAGAAATACTTTTAGATTGGTTGTAAAGGATGACTTACCACTTTGTTCACTCTTGAAGATGTTTCCAAGCAGAGTCCACCTTCATTTAAATCTTTGAACAGCCAAGTCTTCTCCTCTCTGTCCACTGCTGGCTGGTGTGGTTAGCTGGGAGAGAAGTTCAGGAGGGGTTCAGGTCTTCACTGCCTTCTATCTTGCTGTTGTCTTCCTTATTCTACCAGCTTCGCCTTTCTTGTTGACCTGCCTGTCTTTTGTGGATCAGCAGGTTGTCGGGTCTGACACTGTTCCTGCAACTCCTCATTTCTGGCATACATTGACATCTGAAGTTTTTGATGCTTTTGGCTTTGGATCTCTCTGCTAAATACTCTCCAACTAATCAAGAATGCTGCGGCACATGTTCTGACAAAAACCAGGAAAAGAGACCATATTTCTCAGATATTAGCCGCGCTGCACTGGCTGCCTGTAAAATCTCGCATAGAATTTAAAATCCTTCTCCTTCCCAACAGAGCATTAAATGGTCAGGCACCATCTTATCTTAAAGAAGTATAGTACCCTATTACTCCAGTAGAGCATTGCGATGCCAGAATGCAGGCTTACTAGTGGTTCCTAAAGTCTCTAAAACCAGAATGGGAGCCAGAGCCTTTAGTTATCAAGCTCCTCTCCTATGGAGCCATCTTCCAGCTATTGTCCAGGAGGCAGACACCCTCTCTACACTAAGAGCAGGCTCAAAACTTTCCTTTTTGATAAAGCTTACATTTAGGGCTGGCTCAGGCTTGCCTTGGACATTCAGTTTTGACAACTTTAATTTCCTTTAATATAGGTTTGTTTTGAATAATTTAATAGATTCTATTGGCTGGATTTATTAAAATAACATTTAAGCGTCTAAGATTAGACAAGGCGTATACATTTGGTATAAAAATAAACATCTGGAAAAAGTCTAACTTTAGACGTCTAGAAATAGACATATATTAGCGGCTATTTAAATGTCTAAGATTAGACGAGGCATATAGACGTAGTTGTCTTTTAGACGTCTATTGGACGGCAAGTCTAAGCTAAGATGACTAAAAAAATTTCATTTTTAGACCACTGGCAGACCGATTTTAGCCCAGACATCTAAGGATCAGTAGACGTCTATTAGACGTCTTTTATTCCAAAAATGCTCGGTGGGATGTCACTGCCTCACTTCCCTATTTCAGAGGAAATATATTGTACTTTTAACTTTGCTTCATCCATTTGGCTGATGTGGTAGAAAATTACTCAAGTATGTAGAATTACTGAATCACTGATTTAATAGTGATTCAGTAATTCAGTATCTGTGACCTAGGGCATCAGAGAGTTTTAGCTGTTGTTAGTAGTTACTTTTCAAGTTACATTTTTACATAAAACACTTGTGACAAGCTGATAAATTCCATTGTTAAAGATTAAACCAGTGATACCAAACCTCTTTGGCTTGTGACCCTTTACAAAAAGCAGTGCAGTGTCTGGTTTGGGCCTCTTACCACATTTCAAGTGTTAGTAGTTCCACCAAAGAGACATTTCCTCTCTAAACCTCTCACATGGTTTCATTTAAATATATGTTTTAGGCCCAGAGAGGTAAAAAATTTCCAATATTTCACAAAAACGGTAAAGATTCAGGCCAAAGAACACAATTTTGAGAAGAAAAATGTGTGAGCCTTTGAGGCAGGCGAGTCGTAGTTGGGAACCACTGGACTACAACCAGCTCCAGCAGTAAATACTGCTTTCACATAAATGCATCAGTAAAAGATATCAGTATAATAATAATCAGCCACAGGGGCCATTCTTTTGCAGTATAGTACATTTACTTCTGATACTTTTAAGTATATTTGACGATAATAATTTTGTAGTAATGGAGTATTTTTACACTTTTAACTGGTACTGGATCCGAGTACTTCTTCTACCCCTGCTGCTCTCGAGACACATTGTTGGTGTGCATGTTCATCCCTGCTTGTCAAGGAGAACTCAGTTATCTCGTCAGTGATGAATGTCTCACTATTCCCTCACATCCACATGTGCACAGCATAGTGTGGCACATTCAGTGACCTGGAACGGGCGTAGGTCCCTTTGTGTGACACAGTGCAATGAATGGGATAAACTATATTAGTGTTAACTATCTAGATACTTGACACTAACATGCCTGTACTAAATTACGGGACATTTCAACAAGGTGTCTTCATTTGACATCTTCAATGTGACTAACAGTCCAGGTTCATTGAGGCCATGCACATTTACATTATAGGTATAAATGAGAGGTTTTAATTCTGGAGACAGAAGCGATACAGATCTGGAAAAAGAAAATAGATTATGACAATAATGAGAAGATAAGGGTAGACATTAAACACAAAGTGCACTTTAGTGATGGAAAGAAGTTTCCTGTCTTTCTCAAAAGATGACCTTGACTTGCTCACAGCAGACGTGCTCAATAAAAACCTGCTATAGTTTTCATCTCAAAGACGGCAGAGATAAACACACCTGAGACGTTTCCATTGTTAGACAGAGGCTGAGGCTTGCCTGACAAGCTGAACTTGGTGTGGTGCCAGTCTCACAGTGCTTATGAATGAAATGATGGCCTACTTTCCAATGCAGTATCTGCGCTTAACATTGTCTGCTGTCTGGCTGTGTTAGTATGAATGTAGCAAGCCAACATCCTGTGTAAACTCACAGCTGGCAGCATCAAGGCTGCATGTCTTGTTAACTCACACGTCACAGCTGACCACATTAAAAAGAAACTTTTTGGAACTTTTTTTTTAAATGAATGAATGAATTTTCATAGATAATGTAATGAGCTGCAATATATCTTAAGACTGAATACATTTTGGACATTTGTAACACCAGTTATTAAAAACTTTAGTGGAGCTGCAACGGTAATTAGTTGTTAGCTTTTAAATTAATCATCAATTGTTTGTAATCAATTCATCAGTTTGAGTCATTTTAAAAGAAAAAACGAGTCAAAATTTCCAGATTCCAGCTTCTTAAATAGGAATGTTCTTTTCTTTACTCTTCCATGACAGTAAACTGAATATCTTGTGGATTGTGGACAAAACCAGACATTTGAGGAGGTCATCTTGGGCTTTGGGAGACACTGATAGTCATGTTTCACATATAATGACGTTTTATACTCATCAATTAGTCAAGAAAATAAATGACAGATTAATTGACAATGAAAATAATCATTAGTTGCAGCTCTAACCTTCAGTAATGTCCTCTGTTAGGAATGTCTCTATGTCTCTGTGATCCATTAACATTTCTCCCTCCCCTGTTTCGGGGTCTCCTAGCTACCTTTTAGATCTCCTTGCTCCCTCTGTCCAGTCTTCATTTGGTCTGCAGCTTTCAGGTCTTGCCAAAGCAACAACAGAACCAAATGTTTTGCCTTCTACTAGTTTACTGTTTGTGTCTCTGCATTAATTAGTCCTGTATTTACTGTTCTGTGCCTGTGTGGACTGACGTTGGCCAACAAAAGCATTTAAAGGCCGACATCCACAGACTAAAGCTTCGGCTAACATATACACAACATTTTTTGTTTGTTTGGTCGGTTTTACAGTTTATTATCTTTCACTTTAAATATTATTTGAGGGCTGTGATGCATCAGCAGTTTTGTTACTTACTTTGTTTTGGTTCATTTTATTGCCACGTGTTTATTTATGGACTCAAAATATTTAATCCTCCAAAGATGCAAATTTTCCAGTCTAAAACTGGCCAGATGTGTTGATCTACAACACTAGTCTGGACATACGCACCTCACCCCGCAGCTGTGCTCCAGCTAACTAACCCCAAAACAGCTGATTGGTCCGGCCTGACCTCCCACCACCCCATTCAAACATGCTTGACCCCCCTATGAATGCACAGATCTACTTTTTGTTGCTCGCTGTGGCAGATTTGGAAGACTTACTTAAATATGGGTGCATACTGGGGGGAACAAAAGAGTCTGCATCAGTCGACTTCAGTTATGGTGATATTGTCTGTGCGTCCACTGACACGTACACACACCTAGAAACATGGTCAGCTGCAGCAGCCAGGAATGATTCCAAGTCCAACACTGCCCTCCAGTGTAGTTAGAAAAATATAGCTCCTGAAATGCTATTAAAAGTGGGATTGAGTTCAAGGCAGGTCATGGATTATTTGACCAATTCCTCATGAGAACAGTCTTATTAAACCAATTGGAAGAAACTTTGTTTTATCCACAAAGCCTCAGACATAACATTCACCACACACACCACATCAGTAAAGCTCATCCTACTCCTCAAGCACTTAACATTCTCCAGGCATCTACTGCCTTACCCAACGGAAATACCACCTTCGCCACCGTGAGCCTTTTTCTGTTTAAGGCATCATGAGGCCTAGTTTTTTATCTGTTCGTGTGATGGAAGGTGCGTATTTTCAGAGAGCGATCGTGCCAATAAAGCCATAAAGTAATGATGGAAACCTGGAATGCTAAACCAAACGTTATGTTCAGCATATATGATTTACATAAACAATAAATGGAAAGACTGAACGCTTCTCCGCAATGAGTCATTTTTGGAGCAGACTGTATCATGGGAGAGTTTGTGCAGGCAATAAGAGGGCAGCAGAGCGCTTTGAGATATGTTTGCTGTAACATGTGACCGTGTATCAACAATATTAAAGAGGAAATATAGTGTGATTATTACTAACCACCAAACACACTGGCACACACACAGTCACACCGCGCAGGCATGCAGGATGCTACGCCGGCCAGATGTACACACAAACATGCGTAATCCACAGACACGGCTGTACATCCATGAGTCCACACACACACACACACACACAGACACACACACACGCAGACATACACGGGTCGAGTGCGAAACCACATATACACACAGGAGCACTCACTGGCCATAAACCACATTCATACACACACGCACACTCCTGCAGTGCATACCTCCCCACTATTGGTCCAGACCCAGACACCGCATGCCAGTGCACCTCGCTCCCTGAGCCGCAGGCCGCAGGAGTAGAAGAAGAAACAGATGGGTACCAGCTGTTTGGAAGAGAGCCCCGGGTACACAGCTACTGTATTGCAACCCACACACACACACACACACACGTATGCATGAACACAAACTCATTTATTCAAGTTATTAAACTGCGCCCATGCCTATACTGCGTCTAGTATTTACTCACGCAGTATTTACAGGTAATATGTTATTAGTGATCTGTTTGATGACTGTAGACGTGAGATCATCTTTGAAATTCAAAAGCAGTTACCACAAATGACTCCAAATTTACTGATGTTAAATTGCTCCACAGAGCAACTTTAAATAGTAAATGCCGTGCAGTCTGTAAATGTTTGCACGGGGACATTGTTTTAGCTCTCTACCTACATAAGCCCACTTTAAGAACAGAACCGAAGAAATGAAAGAATAACTATGAGGTTAAAGTGCTGACTTTGAATGTGTTCACATCCATATTCAACACTGTAGGAACGATTCCAGGAAACCAAAGAGGCCAAAATGTGGAACGCTCTTGAATGGCCGAGCCAGTCACCCCACTGTCTGATGTGTTTCATTTGTTGATGGAAGCCCCCAGAAGAGGCAAAAAGTAAAGACTGCTGCACCACAGGCGTGGTAGACCCCCACCAGGGAAGTGTCTGCTAATGTCTGTGGTTCACAGGCCGAAGAACGAGTATTAAAGCTGCTCTTATCAATATTTTCATATTAACAATTGGCCAAACTGACTGTGTGTAATGTGAAAGGGGGAGTTATCACTCTGTACTTCCCCTCAGATCTGTGGAGAGTTTTAGCAACTTTCAGCTCATTTTGGTTCACTCTCATCGCTCTCATCGGCCTGGCATCCAGCAGCAGGCAGCAGTTTTCAGCCAAAATCTCTGAAACAAACCGCCCAAAAAAAGCCAAACAGCAGGCAAGGTCAGGGACTAGCTGGTGAACATGGAGCATTTAGCAGCTAAAAAGTCAGATAATTCCTCCAGGAGCTGGTTGAGCCTAAACCTAGTATTGCAGTTGTTATAAGTGGTGTTAGACAGCAGGTGTGTATGTTGAAATGCCACTTTTGAACGTAACATGTAGAGAATGACGGTACGCAAAACAAAAAGGGATGTGAAATGAACATCTTTAGACGTTTTGTTTTCTCACACAACTGTGACCACGGTTCCCTAAATAGACGTCAAGTTAACCGTCCACAATGAGGGCAGTGGATGCTGTTGATCGTTCCGGATTCTCTTTCTTTCTTTGTGTTTCCTCCCTGAACCCAGCAATTGCCGATCCAACCTCAACTATCAACTTTCTTCCTATGAGTCAGCTGAGGTGGCGACTCCTTCAGCTCATTACAACATGACTTATTGAAACCAAAGCTCTCCCTCTAATGCCTGAAATGCATGTTTCCTCTGTCTGAATGCCATTAGTTACAGCCAGTGGTTGTTCCCTCTTATTACGTTCACTTGGAGCACAATCTGTCTCATTAAATGAAAATTCAGCATTGTGTGAAGTACAGTCAAGTCAGGGTTTAATTTGTCAGAAGCCGAGGCCGCTGTGACAGTCCTGCCACTACAAAACGTGACATTAAACATCACAGGACGCCATCTGCGCAGCTTACCGGCATCCTGGAGCAACACTCCATACCGTACCAGCTATTGAACACTGCGCAGGAAAGAAATGACAAATGGAAATGGTATTGTGTGTATGGTTGACCACGGCCGTCCTGTGATTTCCAGCTTCAGCGCTGATGTGGTCTGGCCAGTGCGGGTTTAGAGGGCAGACCGGAGCAACAGTAGGCTGGTTCGGGATCTTTTTCCCTCTCGAAGCCAACAGGATGTCTTTAATGAACCACAGTGTGTTTGAACTGTCGCATCTCACCATACAGCCGACCAGCCCTCATTGCTGGCGTGCACTACATGAAAAGGAAGAGGCAGTGAAATAAGAAACATGTTCATGCTGAAGATGTATCAAATCCAGGAAATGCTGTCTCCGAGACAAAGACCACAAATCAAATTTTGGCCATAACGGAGGGAAACGTCGTTGGGTAGAGCATTGTGGAGGTTTCAAGTGACTGGGGCAGCCCTGTTCATGTTGTGCCCAGGCAAGTGTTTTTGAGTTCCCTGCCACAGTTGTCTTCATGTCAGGTTTGAAGCAACCTCAGAACTAGACTGCAGCCAACGTGTTAGTGCAGACTGTAGTTGCTCGTTGATTTATTTCTGAGGGTTTCAGGGAAACACTGTTGTTTGCCACAGGTTCCACAGCGCTGGGATTGACCCTGTTTGCTTTCTAGTTGCTGGCGGGTGAGTTTACCCGCCATGTCCACAAGATGGTGTCGCTGATGTGCCGTATAACTGACGGAGGTGCAGCGCCAGTTATTGTGGCAGCAACAAAGAGAAAACAAGCTCACATCATTTTCACGATATCTGCAAACTGTGGTGATGGTTCAGTTACTGCGAGTGTTGATATGCTGCATATTGTTTCAATTACTCCAAACTGTTGTTCCAGACCATGCCATAGGAAAATGCTCAAAATACTCCATGTTTGATCTTGTGGGCTCTTGTGAAACTGGAAATGAATGGTGATTAACTATAATGATGATCATCATGGTGAAAGGTTTTGTGCCACAGGTTATTTGACTGCGTGAGCTGGTCTGCGTCGAGTAGGCCTAAAAAGGGAAGCCCTTAAAAACTGTTACCGTTTGTGAAGACCATCGCGCGTGGAGCGACATTCTAGCAGCAAGAGGATTTACAGTCAGCAAATAAACTTGAGTCACATTTACCCAACAAATGGCCAGAACTCAAAGACGCAAAATCTGTAAAAGCGTAACAAAGCTGTTTTCTTGTCCACATCGCATGGCAGTTGGAAACAAATGAGCTGCTTAAGTTGAGCTCAGTTTTATTTGTGTGTGAACGTGTGCCTGTGTGTGGTGCTGTAGTGGGAGGCTTTGTAGTGTTGAGTGAGAGAAAAGGATATGGCTATGATTAAAGTAGGCACTAAAGCAAAGGTGGTAATTGGGATCATAAACACTCACTTTTCCATTTACCCCTCTAATGAAGCGTTCCTGTTTATTCTGAGCAGCCGGCTCATCAGAATGGCAGCATCCACTCCGAGCTCGTCTGACTGTTTAACCCACTTCAGATCTGCTTATATTATGGCGTCGCCTTGATGAAGGATGTCAACAAATACAGAGTGTACAGGATGCAGCGTAAACACACTTACAATAGGTGCACTGGCTTTCAAGGGTTGAGATTATACCAATATTATTGTGCTGCTGCTGCTGAAGCAGTAATACAAGCCAAATGCCCGTCCAAATTTAGCACAAACTGCAAATGCATTCCCAGAAAATCGGAAAAAGAAAATGAATTAATGCATTCACTACTACAACTTTGATCATATTGAGAAACTCAAGCGGTGGAGCTATTTCTCCTGTCGGGTGCCGTTAAACCAGTGCAGAAGAAGGGGTCAGCAGTCAAACCTCAAAAGAATGAAAACCAAGTAGAAAACATGTTGGTTTCACATATTTCTTTGAGGAAGGTCATGTCCCCATATCACTCTGCACAGATCTGATGTTGTCATCTGCTTTTCAGCCTCATAAATGTCTAAATATTGGAATCTCTACATAAAATGAATAAGATGTGTAACTGACCTCACTGTCCTCAGTGATAGCTGTGTGGTGCTCTTTTGGCCATCTGTTCAACCATGACGAGAATCACTGTTTACCCGAGTTCTTCCTCTGTTTATTCCAAATAAACTTGAAAGATATAACTATTTTCTCTCAGGAGAGCCCTATCAGCATAGAGCAATGCTCGGTACAACCGCAAAAAAAAAATAAAATAAAATAAAAAATTGGTAAATTGTTGAATCACTGTTGTAGGAACTGGCAATAGAAACGTACATTTAATCACAGGAAAGCATTAAGCATAATTCTTTTTGGCAGGATGAAGTTGGTTTTAATCGCAGGTTTTACGGCCACCTTTGAAACCCCTTGACAGAAAGAAAAAAAGAGTATATCTACACACACACAAAACACATTCACAGCAGTGCAGAAAGTGCAGCGTCCCTAAAACTAAAGCTAAAGGGGCCAGAAAGGCTCAGACCTCATTCTTAGCTTAACAGTAATTTTTCATCTATTTGTCTGCAATTAACCTTGCAAATGTAACTCTGTTTGGTCGCCCCTCGTCATGTCTTTATGAAGGTACATAACACTGGAGGACAGAGCTGTCACGCGGTCCAGACACAGGCTTGTTTTACTGCTGATCTGGGCTCTGCCTGCCAGGCTCTCTCTGGCAGTGACTGCTGTAATGCAGCGTGTCAGACAGAAGAGATATAAGGTCAAACTAACTGGCAGCTCATAACCGTAAATATAAGGGGGGGAAATTCTCATCAGGGTGAGGGTGTTTTTCATCAGCGAAGAAAAAGTCACAGGTTGTTCTATTAGGACGTTAACCTGGGAGATGTTTGGATCAAGTGTCAGGTGTCTGACATGGTTTAATGAGATGTGTCCTCCCTCCGCAATATCACAGCACCTAAAATGTCACAAAGCCCAGAAATTATAAGCAGTTCAGCAGCTCTGGATGTATTTTCTCTGGTTTGACAGATGCTTTATTATGACTGGAAGTCTTTAACTAAATATTACGCCTGCCCTCTGGCTGCTTAGATTAAGATCTGTTTAACATTCTTTTCTTTCCCTTTAAAAAGCAACATATATCTATTAGACCATCTGCGTTTCCAGTTCAGCTCCACTTTTAAACGTGATTCTTTTTGACTTTGCCGCTCACCCAGTACAAGAAACGTTAATTTATCGTAATCCTTTGAAAAGGGGACCTGGAGGAAGCTCGCCCAGTCAGTGTGTTCCCTTCGCCTTTCCAAGTCCAAATGCTGTGTGGCATGTTTGACGTAGCGAATGAAAGGAATAACGCAGGTTGTCAGGTAGGAAAGAGCCAGGCTGCGAGGCCACAGCAATCAGGAAAACTTTGTCCGGCACTAGGCATGACTTCAATAAAATACCTCCAGTCCTGCTTTTAAAAGCATTAGTCCTGGGCAAATTAAAAAGTAGAGTGCAATTAAAAGAAATCACTGTGTAAATGTTAGCATGTGGAAGTTTTTCTTTTCCTTTTCCCTTTTTTTCCCCTTCCTCCTAGCTGAACAAAGAATGCCCCAGAGGCAGAGCTGCGCAGCTGCTGAATATTACTACATCCATGTGTTTTAAATAAGACCCCATTATAATCAAAATCATAAAAAAGGTAATGTGGCCCTCTTAAACATTTAAATTTAAGCTAACCAATGTCGAGTTCAAGCCTTTGTGAGCGTTTTTGTAGTCCCTAATTGAATGAATCTTTGGAAGAAACAGATTAAGCGAGCATCAAAGAAGTCATTATTTGTAACAAATATATTGCTCTGTTGAAGGTATTCAAAGATAGAGTACATGCAGTCGCTGGTGCTATTTTTCCAAACATGTTCTGTGCGCCCTTTTGACCAGACGATCGAGGGAAAGGCCTGTCTTATGCAAGACTGTGAGAAAGAGTTTACAAAGCATATAGACTGATACAACCAGGTGCAGCCCGCTGAGAATGTGTGTGTGGTAGGTTGTCATGTCCAACAAACCCACTCTAAGCATACTTCCCGTCACTTTCCTCTTCCCACTTCTCAAAGGTGTTTACATTGCAGGCTGGTGGTCTTATTCAGAGCAACTTACATGTGAATCAGCAGGACTTTGACCTAGCAGAACCTCCTTGGAGAACGGTGAAAACAAACCCAATAGAGTCAGTAAGAACACGAGAAACACAAAATACACTCCACTGACAAAGCTGACATACTTAACCAACCTGTAGTAGTCAGAGGAGATCATACAAAGTGGATCTGAGGTGAATTCATTTGCACAGAAACCAGAGGGCCAAATTGCGGATACATTCTGTGGGGCCTGCTGGTCTGCAGAAATCTGCTATGCTCAACCCTTTAGTTAAAAGTCACTGAGGGTGTCGCCTCACACCAGGACGGATGAGTTTCCATGGGAGGAACGAAGATGTCTGGCCAAATCCACTTTTCCCCCTTATTAAAATGGATATTTCCGAGCTGTCAGAGGGTGAAGTCTGGGTTTTCAGAGACTCTCGCTGACTTCTCGCTGACAGTGGGCTTCCTTTCCCCATAGGTTCAATATCTCCTGTGGCTCCCCCTCCCACTGTGCGGTATAGCGGGTTCCCTATGATTCCCCAGCCAGCAGAGCTCTGGGCAAGCTGTTCACTTTTCACTTAACGGCACGCACTAATTTACTGAGACTCTACACTGTTTTGGGTCCGCGGTACAATTCCCACGTTCCAGCTGAGAAAATATATCATTAGTCCCTCATCGTGTAATGCTTGCCACGTTACGTTATAAAAGCTGGGTGTAAAGCGACATGGATAAAACAGGAGTGATTTCTAGTGTGCCTCATTTTGACCGCCTGCTCGGAATAAGTGGTGGGTGTTAAGAATTTGAAAAGGGGACGAGATGCGGTGTTGAAAAGGCCATTTTGCTTACTAAATACTCCTGGGTGGCTGGAAGACTAAGCATTTCCATTGCAAACGTCTCCAATAACGTACTACAGCCATATGAGTGTAAGTCTTTACGAGCCTGCCTTGAAAGTTATATGGATTAATTAACTTTCCAGGGAAATTAAGATTCCATGCTAATTGTAGTCTAGGTATGTTTAATGAGATCGAGACAGAGGATGGGTATTCCACAAATAAGTTCCTTCCCCAACATGTTTACTCTCTGCACTAATGCTTGATAAAAGAACAAAAAGAAGCTTGTTTACTGCTCAGAGGCAAAAACTGAGTGACTTCACGGTAGACCGTCACACACACACACACTGTCGCCGAATGCAGCCTATGTGTTGCTCTGTCATTACACGCCGAGAGTGAGCGAAGACCCTTTTTTGGCACGAGACCACAGCTTTCTGGGTTTTTCACTTCACAAACATTTTTACAGGCGTGACAGGCTGCGACCGAGCAGGCCGCAACAGACAGCTCTGTCACCTCAAAACAACCACCCCGCAGGGCCACACGAGACGGCTAAATATACCGCCTCCCAGGAAGCAAAACAAAAAAGAAACTGTCGAGTCTGACCGGCTATCTTGTGGCTTAATTAACTAACACAGGACACAGTCACAGCAAATTATAGGCCAGTGGAAGATCTTTGACTGGATGCTTTGTAGGCTTTACCACATGGCGACCACAGTGCAAATGGCCTCTCTTATCACTCATCAATGCCATACTGTACACCGAGTCACCCCGCTCCACATACCCATGTTTACTCTCTGTTTGCTATTTAACTTAACACTCCTACCTATCCGGATTACTTAGAAACCATCCTCTACACCTCTGTCGCTTTATTTCCTTAATCACAAGTCCATTCATCTGGCAGCAATTTGGGCCAGCCAACACCCAGTGGTGAATGTGCCTGACCCCCTTTCTGCCCCCTCAAGCCCCCCCCCCAAGACACCCACTGGAGAGCCACATCTATCACAGGAGCCTTCAGGGCCCTTACTGGCAGCCCCAGCCCATTAAAGCAGGCCTGTCGGGATTGTGTGTGTCTGCATCTTCTAATCGGAGATATGTCAAGTTACAAAATGCTGTTCTGGGCATGAATGTGACCCAGCTAGCCTGCTCTGTAATGAGCATGGCAGTTTACTCTACAGTATTTAACACATGTGAAAGTCTCAGAAGCTCAATAATCCTGTTTAAACAGCCTTACCGCGCATCAGTGCTATGTCTCTATTGGATAAAAAGTCATAAGCATCCATGTTATCTGTTCTACCTTTAATCAGCATTAGTGGAAAAGGATAAAAAAAAACTTAAATTAAAGCATTTATTACATCCTCATATTAGGAAATAGAGTAGCAGTTTAGCTTTTTTTTTTTGCATCCACACATTTTGATAGTGCAAGGGCTCCTGTTAAATTGTTTCATTGCCACAGAAAAGCAGTGGCCTTTGACTTTGTGCAGAAGACATCATCCGCTGACAAGCTCTCACAATAAAACCCATGCACGGCGTAATAAGCCCCGCTTTGTTTCGAATACATCCAAGTGAAAACATTTATTGGACTAATTACAACGGTCTCCCATTGGATTTTCTTCCTGTGTTACACATGCTTTGGCAAAGTTCCCAGTATTGTGTCAAAACGTCTCACTACTCATGACTGTGGCACTAACTGCCACGCATGGAGAGCCGAGGAGGGAGGGAAAAGCACCGTAGGAACAAACTATGAACAGTAGATTCTCTGAGTGTCTTTTCTGAGAGGGGAAAAGTTGCGGGTGTTAACAAAATTTTAAAAAGCAGCAAACCGATGACCTGAACGCCACATTAAAGTGACATCACATTCGGACAACGCTGCGGCTGTTGTGTACCATTTATGGTCAGAGGCCATAATCAAATTTTATCTTTGTTGTCACAGAAAAATGCAGATGAAGTACCAACACTGCCTCTCTTTCAGCCATGGCCTGGTTCTGAGGGACGATGTAAAGATGCAGAGCATCAATCTACCTGTGGTGTGTGGGGTGCGAGTATAGCAGACGGGAAATTTTATGTGGTGGGTTTGGTAGCAATTAGACCGTCGTATATGTTGAGCTGGTCTGTTAAATATACAGCAGGTAGGAACAGAAATGAGGTGGGAAGAGGGGGGTAACTGGACAGAGACAAAAACAGGATGAAGATGAAACAGGGGACAGACACAGTCAATGTCCTGAGAGCAGGGCAGGGAGGTACAGATAAGGTAAGCTTGGAAAAAACCCAGATTACACTGCCAACCACCTTTGTTTTTTCATAACATTGAACCGTAGTGGATATAACTCGGACTTTGAACATTGACCAGCAGGAAAAAAAACCTTTCCTGACAAATAAAAAAGCAAAACTCTGTAAGGTGCTCTAAACTGTGCACAAATTTAAAATGCAAATAAACGGTTGCACTGAAAGCTTGTGTCCTTTAAAGTGGCACACCCAAAACAGGCAGAGGTTGCAAAATTAGGTTAGTGGACATCATCTATATGTAATCAGGCAGTAGCAAGGTGGTTCATCATCATGAAGACAATGGAAGCACAGCACTGCTGTAATCTACATTTGTGCACAGAGGGCACAGAGGTGACAGAGAGCACCAAGGGGACTATGGCACCTTTGTAAGAGCTCCAAAGACACTTTACAAACAGAGCCGCTGCACATAATCACAGCAATCACACCAGTGGCAGTTTTATGGCTGTGGAAAAAAAAAATAAAAAAAATCATCTAGCATATTGTTCAACATGAAATTGCCTAATAAGACATGACTGAAGATGCCTCCAATCAATACTGACCTGCAGCCCCCCTTCATTTTTAATGATTTCCCCTTCAATTCCAACAGATTTGGAGCCATTTGCGGCTGTTGACACTGACAGTGAGGTCACCTGAAGCCAGCATGTGGGCCGGCGAGGTTATCAAATAAAGACACTGAGTAAAAAAGGGATTTTGGTTGTTGCAATGGATATCTGAAACAACTCCAGGTCTTTTAAATAGTTGTCTTAACCCTTTCATGCATGAATTATTAGTAGTAAGTATTTTTATTAGTCTTTAGGCATCAAAAAAAAAGTTGAACTTAATTTTTTTCAAACCATTTTTTGAGACATTTGTGCTGCACTTACACCAGCAGGCCAGTGGGTGGCAGTGTAACAGATGATGCACTAGCATCCACTGTGGTGGTTGATGTGCAACTATACCATTAAAAGCCCACTTTTAATAGCCCACTGTAATGACCAGTATGCATCAAATGGTTAATTATACCGTTTGCACCAGACAGGTCCTTGTTGTACAGCCTTACTATAAAATATAACATATGACAGATCTGCCATCCTAGTAATGTTAATTGTATGTCATGGTGGTAAACTTATATATGTCCCTTGGTCACCAAGTGGAAGTGTATGATGTTGAAAGATGTGAAGCACGTGATGATTTCAGGAACATCACTGAAGATGTCTTCAGAGGCATCAGCTGATGTGTTTGCACAGTAGAACAGATGATATGTCAGATGATAAGTGTTAAAGCAGAAAAAGTCCCATTCCCTGCATCAGTCAAGGAATGGTCAAGTTTTGCAATGATGAGGCAACAGTGGTCCAAGTGAGTATAAACACCAGCACATTACTAATACAGAACATGTGAACATGTTATTTTAACATTTTTTTGGGCTAATAATAATATGATGTCAATTTATGTCTCACATAAACCAGAATATCAAGGTATGAGACGAATGCACCCACAAGCAAAGACATTTGTGTGCTTGTTGTGCAAAAAGGCCGAGTTGTTTGTGCATGATTAAATAAAGTGGTTCATCGTGTGTGATGTTCCTCCACTCATACCTCATCAAATGAAAGGCTGCGCATAAACAACTTTGGAGCCTCTTTATAGACAGAGAGAGAAAACCTAAGAAGAATACAAAGTTAAAAAGAAGCAAATAATAGTGCAGTGCATCTGCACCGATCACCTCCAATGCACTCATATTCTCCTATTATACTGTCACCTGTTTCTTTTGCTCCATTTGTTGTGTGTGTCTCATCTTTTTCTCTCTGCTCTTCTGTTTTTGTTTATCTGCCCACAGTCTTTTCCTGGAAAAACAGCAGCAGTAAACATCAAGTGTAAACTGTGCATTAGGTTTTGTTTTCGTCGACACACACACACACGACTGATATTTTCACAAGAGTGGGGTGAGACTGGTGCTTTCATTCCCACTCCAGCAGCGCTTTTCCCAAACTGTTGGATTTGCAGGACAATGTTTCCATCATAGCTGTGATTTAGAACAAGAAACAGTCAGGTCTGCAAAAGAAAATGACATATTTCAATATGTCTTATGTATATTTAAAATAATCCTTTATTTTATCCCCAAGAGGGGAAACTCATGGCTGCATATGATGTGCAAATGTCAAATAGCAGGTTAAAGATTATGTAAACATGTAAATCTTTACTATAAAGGCTCGTGTGCACCTTCAGTTTCTTGTAGATGGTATAGGAGAAATCCATTGGCAAGAGAGGAGAGAACTCCTGCACTGTCCTTGTACTTCTACTTGATTAAATATACAACATTTTGGTCCTTAGACCTTCAACAGGTTGAGCTGAAAACAAAGAGCCTTCCAACACCTACTGAGATATAAATCAGACATAGCTAGTCGGCATAGCAAAACTCCACCTTCTGGCCACTACCTGACCCTGTACTTCACTCCACAAATCTCACCTCGATTGATCACAAGGTCTCTCTTTCTTATCTTGATCTATCTCTCCTCTGGGGTCTCAGTAGTTACTGCAGAGTCAATGTTTTTCACGGTCTTTCGGGTTTGAAAGATTGGGAGTGATGGAGTAGCTTGGTGTTGGACTACAATATAAGGAGGCTTTAACATCTTGTCCACGTTCTTAGCTAAAGCTGAAGCCTTCACCGTCAGTTCCACAATGGCACCACGGCTAGCTTTGACCTCTCCCTCAACTTTTCTCTGTGAGGGCTCACCAGTGGACTCACTCAACAGTCATGGGTTTAGGTCTGGCTGCAAAACCTAACCTGTTCTGTCTCTGGGCTTCAGTAGCTGCTTTGGTGATCTGCTCTAAAATGAAGTCGTCAGTCACTGGCAGGTCAAGACAAGTGAGGCTTCGATGATCCACTTTGTTACGATGCAAAAAAGTAGCTTCTTTTTTAACCCCAGGAGTCTGTAAACAAACCGCTGAGCAGTTTCCTTGTCCTGCTGCCAAGCATTACTGAGCTCCTGGAAAAGTTCAGCGCTTCTTCTGTCTCTCATGTGTGATTGAAGAAAATGTTTCAATTCAGCGACTGTGAGGTCGTCTTTGTTTGTTAACATGTCTTTAAAGGTTCCTGGTTTTAGCATTTTGTGACTGAGTGAATGATTGCTAACTATGAGAGTTTCTCCTTCAAACCTTCACGCATCTGCTGACAGATACTGTTGTAACTCATGTCTGAACCAGAATCTGAAATCTGCATATTGAACTCTCTGTGAGGCACGAATGCTGCAACATCAGTGAGTCTGACCAACCCAGGTGGCTGTTCTGCTACTGTTGGTCCTCCACTGAAGTGCTGCTCGTCGAGGACATTCAAAAGCTTCTGGATCTCCCACAGCAGCTCACACAGCTGAAGACATCTCCACTGGATGCCCAGAGACTCTCAATTTATGCGATGGATGATTCTCATGGCCGGGTTAGTCGCTCTTGCATCAGTCGTGTTTCAGGCATCAGGACAATGGATCCAGCAGGCGAAGCCAAGCCCAGATGACCCCCCAAATGTAATCGAATTGGACCTGAAGGCAGCTTTGAACAATGGCAAGAAGTCACACACATTAGCGTGCAATATGTTCTGGCAATGTCACGACGTGTCTCACTTCCCACACACAGTGAAAGTTCATGAAAACATTCGCTGCTTTAGTGACAAGTGGAACAAAATCAAGCTTTGCTTTGGGTTATATCAATTAACATAGCAAAGCACACACAAGCCTGTCTCTCTTTTGTCACAGTGCTTCAATATGAACATTCTGAGGAAGTCTTAAATGAACTCAAAAACTGCATCTTTCAGAAAAGAATGAAATCAGAAAATTATATCTTTATGTTTCTCATGACCACACCAACATTTGTACATGAGCTTCTTGGTTTGATGGCAAATTAATGGCACACAAAATGCTGAAGGCATGATTCAACAAAGATGTGGAGATTTACCAAAAACATCTCTTGCTTGCTAAACAGTATGACATGTGATCATCATGACTGTAAATGATGAGCTTCCTCAAAGTAGTTTGAAAACAACAAGAAAAATGAAAGACCAGCAAACATTTATGTGATCATCATATTTATTTTATTATTATGGTCAAATGAAGGAAGCAGGACTGAAAACACATGAGTAAAGTAAGGAATATTGATTATAGCACAGTACATATAGAAAGGCTGAACTTGCTGAATATTCAAATAAGCCCTGTTATTGTTTATTGTTATGGTTAATTAAGTCCTAATGATTGATGAGTGGAAAAATGACCAAAAAAACCCAAAACGTTAAAGACTGATTTGTGGAGCAGACAAACAAATATGGAGGATTTCCAGTCACCATTACTGAGGAATTTCCCATTCTTATTCCCAGCATCCGTCAGACAGTGATGCAAGCCCGAGCCTGAAAGCGGCCAATGGACTGAAGGTGCTGTCAGTGATGAGGCAACAGTGGTCCAAGTGAATATAAAGAGCAGCACATTTTGCAAAGTCAACCATCAGACAGGACAAGAAGTCAAAGGAGCTGACAAGAGTCACAGAAAGAGTGAAAGGATTTCACAAGTCATCCACTCAAAGCCTCCAAAGATGAAGACCTTCAGTGTTGCAGTTGCAGTTGCCGTCGTGCTCACCTTTGTTTGCCTTCAGGAGAGCTCTGCTGTCCCAGTCACTGAAGTGAGAACTTGACTTCAGTCATTTCATTTTCTTGTCAGCTGTGAGTGTTTTGTCAAAATGCTAAGATGTTGTTCCTAAACGCATCAAATTGATCAACAGGAGCAAGAGCTGGAGGAGCCAATGAGCCTTGAACATGTGGAGATGCCAGTGGAAACGTGGAAGGTAACGTCAGTGAACTGACTGAATGAAGCCAAATGCCATGAGCCAGTTGTGATGGAAGTGGATGCATTTTCACTGCAAAGTGCTGTGATGGTCTCTGCAGAAGAAATCATGAGAGCAGGAGCATCAGAGCAGCAGAGAGAATAAACAGAGTGAGAGATGATGCTGGAGATGAACGCCTCGCTCACGTCTCTTGTCTTTCACACAGATGCCGTATAACAACAGACTGAAGCGTCACAGCAGCCCCGCTGGCTGTCGCTTTTGCTGCGGTTGCTGTCCTAACATGCACGGATGTGGTGTCTGCTGCAGGTTCTGAGGATTCTGCACCAGCCTGGAACTTCCACAACAACCACTGAAGATTAATTTATGAAGCTTATTTTATCTTCAAGCACTCTGGCAACTTTCTCTTGTAGTTCATGTGTTTTGTGACTGCATCATCCACACTGGGTGCTAAATATCTGCAGAAACTACAGAGTATTATCACAATAAACTTCAATTTCACTAATATATAATGTGTCAACATGTTCTTTTCACATTGCTTTGTCTTGCAACAATCTGCTATCAGTTGTGACAGTTAACTTTTCTTTGAACTGTGTCAAATTCATCTCCTGGTTTAGCAGCTACATCACACATGAACAACAACAGCAAGTTATTCCATCAATGAATTTCCACAACTAGCATATTACTATTCTCAATATATTCTCTACCAGCATCATGTCAAGACCCTGAAATACATTATAGTGATTCAATAAAAGCCAGTTCATGAAAACACTGACATATACCTGTTGTTGTTTGTTTCAATCTTGAAAAATCCTCTGGTGCACATGAGCTGACTCATCAGTTTTCTTGCAGCAGTGATAGAAAACCTGCTTCACTTTTACTGATGATCAGGTCAACTTGATTATTATCTACAATGGCCTCCAGTCGTTGCATAAATGTACATTATCAACATGCTGAGCTTCAGAAACCAGTTTATTGTTGACTCTCTGAATTACCTCCTGTTCTGTTTTATCTGTCCGCTCTCACTCACTTGTCCTGGTGAAGCAGGGATAGTCAACACCAACTGCAAATGGTCTTTTAGATATTGTTGAAATAGAATCTTGAATCCTGTCTCACGTCCCACACACAGTGAACATTCATGAAAATATCTGCTGCTTTTACTGCAGATGCAACAGTTGATTGCCTTGTTTTCAGTTGCTGAGGTGAAAAGATCATTGCATAAATATGAAGGTTCCTTTAAATGAGCTGGAAAACTGCATGTTTCAGATCAGGAGGAAGACACAACAATAGGTGTTTCATCGTGTCTTTGTTCCATTCGTTGTACTCAGACTTTTTTGACGGAACATAAATGTCACACGTGATGCACAAAACATGACGTCCAGGAAAGCTGTGAGGATTTACTGAAACATTTGTTGCTGATACACAAACTGATTTGCCATCATCATGATTATAAATGATGTGTGTCTTCAATGTAGTTCATAGACAAGATCAATGTTTACAGATGAGGTTGCAACTGTGTTTTTTTCTTTTCTTCATTTGGTTACATGAAGAAATCAGGTGTGACAACAGGGTTATCAAATGAGTGAAGAAGGGAATATTGTTGATTGCATCATTTATCTGGGAAAACTGAAGTTGCAGAAAATTCAACTGGTCCCTGGAATAAAGGAGAGTTTTATATATATGTACTATAGTTTTGTGTACAATTGAAATAATTGCAATTTCTCCGTCTTTGCTATCCTTCATGTAACACTGAGTAAAATGTTTCAGTGTTTTTTGGGTATGTGGCAATGATTCATTAATAATTGGAACATCTGGAAGAACATCAGTAATGCTGCTAATTTAATGATGTTCATGAAAGTCAAAGCAGACACAAAATCTGACTTTATTTTTATATTGTTTGGTTTTTGTCTGTTTTGTGATAAGTATTAACTGATCCTCTCTGACAGAAGTGAAAGTCCACTAAAACAATGAGATTGGTTTGTGGAGCAGACAAACAAAAATGGAGGATTTCCAGTCACCATTACTGAGGAATTTCCCATTCTCATTCCCAGCATCCCTCAGACAGTGATGCAAGCCTGAGCCTGAAAGCAGCCAATGGACTGTAGGTGCTGTCAGTGATGAGGCAACAGTGGTCCAAGTGAGTATAAAGAGCAGCACATTTTGCAAAGTCAACCATCAGACAGGACAAGAAGTCAAAGGAGCTGACAAGAGTCACAGAAAGAGTGAAAGGATTTCACAAGTCATCCACACAAAGCCTCCAAAGATGAAGACCTTCAGTGTTGCAGTTGCAGTGGCCGTCGTGCTCACCTTTGTTTGCCTTCAGGAGAGCTCTGCTGTCCCAGTCACTGAAGTGAGAACTTGACTTCAGTCATTTCATTTTCTTGTCAGCTGTGAGTGTTTTGTCAAAATGCTAAGATGTTGTTCCTAAACGCATCAAATTGATCAACAGGAGCAAGAGCTGGAGGAGCCAATGAGCCTTGAACATGTGGAGATGCCAGTGGAAACGTGGAAGGTAACTTCAGTGAACTGACTGAATGAAGCCAAATGCCATGAGCCAGTTGTGATGGAAGTGGATGCATTTTCACTGCAAAGTGCTGTGATGGTCTCTGCAGAAGAAATCATGAGAGCAGGAGCATCAGAGCAGCAGAGAGAATAAACAGAGTGAGAGATGATGCTGGAGATGAACGCCTCGCTCACGTCTCTTGTCTTTCATACAGATGCCGTATAACAACAGACTGAAGCGTCACAGCAGCCCCGCTGGCTGTCGCTTTTGCTGCGGTTGCTGTCCTAACATGCACGGATGTGGTGTCTGCTGCAGGTTCTGAGGATTCTGCACCAGCCTGGAACTTCCACAACAACCACTGAAGATTAATTTATGAAGCTTATTTTATCTTCAAGCACTCTGGCAACTTTCTCTTGTAGTTCATGTGTTTTGTGACTGCATCATCCACACTGGGTGCTAAATATCTGCAGAAACTACAGAGTATTATCACAATAAACTTCAATTTCACTAATATATAATGTGTCAACATGTTCTTTTCACATTGTTTTGTCTTATAACAATCTGCTCAGTTGTGACAGTTAACTTTTCTTTGAACTGTGTCAAATTCATCTCCTGGTTTAGCAGCTACATCACACATGAACAACAACAGCAAGTTATCCCATCAATGAATTTCCACAACTAGCATATTACTATTCTCAATATATTCTCTACAAGCATCATGTCAAGACACTGAAATACATTATAGTGATTCAATAAAAGCCAGTTCATGAAAACACTGACATATACCTGTTGTTGTTTGTTTCAATCTTGAAAAATGCTCTGGTGCACATGAGCTGACTCATCAGTTTTCTTGCAGCAGTGATAGAAAACCTGCTTCACTTGTACTGATGATCAGGTCAACGTGATTATTGTCCACAATGGCCTCCAGTCCCTGCACAAAGTACATTATCACCATGCTGAGCTTCAGAAACTGGTTTATTGTTGACTCTTTTAATTACCTCCTGTTCTGTTTTATCTGGCTGCTCTCACTCACTTGTCCTGGTGAAGCAGGGATAGTCTACACCAACTGCAAATGGTCTTTTAGATATTGTTGTAATAGAATCTTGAATCCTGTCTCACTTCCCACACACAGTGAACATTCATGAAAATATCTGCTGCTTTTACTGCAGGTGCAACAAATGAAAGGTTTGCTTTAAGTTGCTGAGGTGAACATATCATTGAATAAATATGAAGGTTCCTTTAAATGAGCTGTAAAACTGCATGTTTCAGACAAGGAGGAAGACACAACAATAGGTGGTTCGTCGTGTCTTTGTTCCATTCGTTGTACTCAGACTTTTTTGACGGAACATAAACGTCACACGTGATGCACAAAACATGACGTCCAGGAAAGCTGTGAGGATTTACTGAAACATTTGTTGCTGATACACAAAGTGATTTGCCATCATCATGATTATAAATGATGTGTGTCTTCAATGTAGTTCATAGACAAGATCAATGTTTACAGATGATGTTGCAACTGTGTTTTTTTCTTTTCTTCATTTGGTTACATGAAGAATTCAGGTGTGACAACAGGGTTATCAAATGAGTGAAGAAGGGAATATTGTTGATTGCATCATTTATCTGGGAAGACTGAAGTTGCAGAAAATTCAACTGGTCCCTGGAATAAAGGAGAGTTTTATATATATGGACTATAGTTTTGTGTACAATTGAAATAATTGCAATTTCTCCGTCTTTGCTATCCTTCATGTAACACTGAGTAAAATGTTTCAGCGTTTTTTGGGTATGTGGCATTGATTCATTCATAATTGGAACATCTGGAAGAACATCAGTAATGCTGCTATTTTAATGATGTTTATGAAAGTCAAAGCAGATACAAAATCTGACTTTATTTTAATATTGTTTGGTTTTTGTCTGTTTTGTGATAAGTATTAACTGATCCTCTCTGACAGAAGTGAAAGTCCACTAAACCAATGAGATTGGTTTGTGGAGCAGACAAACAAAAATGGAGGATTTCCAGTCACCATTACTGATGAATTTCCCATTCTCATTCCCAGCATCCCTCAGACAGTGATGCAAGCCCGAGCCTGAAAGCAGCCAATGGACTGAAGGTGCTGTCAGTGATGAGGCAACAGTGGTCCAAGTGAGTATAAAGAGCAGCACATTTTGCAAAGTCAACCATCAGACAGGACAAGAAGTCAAAGGAGCTGACAAGAGTCACAGAAAGAGTGAAAGGATTTCACAAGTCATCCACTCAAAGCCTCCAAAGATGAAGACCTTCAGTGTTGCAGTTGCAGTGGCCGTCGTGCTCACCTTTGTTTGCCTTCAGGAGAGCTCTGCTGTCCCAGTCACTGAAGTGAGAACTTGACTTCAGTCATTTCATTTTCTTATCAGCTGTGAGTGTTTTGTCAAAATGCGAAGATTGTGTTCTTAAACGCATCAAATTGATCAACAGGAGCAAGAGCTGGAGGAGCCAATGAGCCTTGAACATGTGGAGATGCCAGTGGAAACGTGGAAGGTAACTTCAGTGAACTGACTGAATGAAGCCAAATGCCATGAGCCAGTTGTGATGGAAGTGGATGCATTTTCACTGCAAAGTGCTGTGATGGTCTCTGCAGAAGAAATCATGAGAGCAGGAGCATCAGAGCAGCAGTGAGAGATGATGCTGGAGATGAACGCCTCGCTCACGTCTCTTGTCTTTCACACAGATGCCGTATAACAACAGACTGAAGCGTCACAGCAGCCCCGCTGGCTGTCGCTTTTGCTGCGGTTGCTGTCCTAACATGCAGGGATGTGGTGTCTGCTGCAGGTTCTGAGGATTCTGCACCAGCCTGGAACTTCCACAACAACCACTGAAGATTAATTTATGAAGCTTATTTTAACTTTAAGCACTTTTACAACTTTCACTTGTACTTGTGGTTCCAAATATCTGAGGATGTTACTGGATGCTGTATTTCAAGTGTTTTGTGACTGCATCATCCACACTGGGTGCTAAATATCTGCAGAAACTACAGAGTATTATCACAATAAACTTCAATTTCACTAATATATAATGTGTCAACATGTTCTTTTCACATTGCTTTGTCTTGCAACAATCTGCTATCAGTTGTGACAGTTAACTTTTCTTTGAACTGTGTCAAATTCATCTCCTGGTTTAGCAGCTACATCACACATGAACAACAACAGCAAGTTATTCCATCAATGAATTTCCACAACTAGCATATTACTATTCTCAATATCTTCTCTACCAGCATCATGTCAAGAACCTGAAATACATTATAGTGATTCAATAAAAGCCAGTTCATGAAAACACTGACATATACCTGTTGTTGTTTGTTTCAATCTTGAAAAATGCTCTGGTGCACATGAGCTGACTCATCAGTTTTCTTGCAGCAGTGATAGAAAACCTGCTTCACTTTTACTGATGATCAGGTCAACTTGATTATTATCTACAATGGCCTCCAGTCCCTGCACAAAGGTACATTATCAACATGCTGAGCTTCAGAAACTGGTTTATTGTTGACACTGTTAATTACCTCCTGTTCTGTTTTATCTGTCCGCTCTCACTCACTTGTCCTGGTGAAGCAGGGATAGTCAACACCAACTGCAAATGGTCTTTTAGATATTGTTGTAATAGAAGCTTGAATCCTGTCTCACTTCCCACACACAGTGAACATTCATGAAAATATCTGCTGCTTTTACTGCAGGTTCAACAAATGAAAGGTTTGCTTTAAGTTGCTGAGGTGAACATATCATTGAATAAATATGAAGGTTCCTTTAAATGAGCTGGAAAACTGCATGTTTCAGACATGGAGGAAGACACAACAATAGGTGTTTCATCATTTCTCTGTTGCATTTGTTGGACTCAGACTTTTGGTTTTGACGTAACATAAAAGTCACACTTGATGCACAAAACATGACGTCCAGGAAAGCTGTGTGGATTTACTGAAACATTTGTTGCTGATACACAAACTGATTTGCCATCATCATGATTATAATTGATGTGCGTCTTCAATTTAGTTCATAGACAAAATGAATGTTTACAGATGAGGTTGCAACTTTGTTTTTTTTTTTTAATGTTTCTTCATTTGGTCACATGAAGAAATCAGGTGTGACAACAGGGTTATCAAATGAGTGAAGAAGGGAATATTGTTGATTGCATCATTTATCTGGGAAGACTGAAGTTGCAAAATAAAGGAGAGTTTATATATATATATATATATATATATATATATATATATATATATATATATACTATAGTTTTGTGTACAATTGAAATAATTGGTATTTCTCTGTCTTTACTATCCTTCATGTAAAACTGAGTAAAATGTTTCAGCGTTTTTTGTGCATGTGGCATTGATTCATTAATAGTTGGAACATCTGGAAGAACAACAGTAATGCCGCTAATTTGATGCTGTTAAAAACAAAGCAAAAGCAGCTGCAAAAATTGATTTTAATTTCATATTCTTTGGTTTTTGAATTTTTGTGATAAGCACCAACTTCTGTTCTCCTTCAGAACTGAAAGTCCACTAAACCAATGAGAGACAAAAATGTTAATGATTGATTTGTGGACAGACAAACGAAAATGGAGGATTTCCAGTCACCATTACTGAGGAATTTCACATTCTCATTCCCAGCATCCCTCAGACAGTGATGCAAGCCCGAGCCTGAAAGCAGCCAATGGACTGAAGGTGCTGTCAGTGATGAGGCAACGGTGGTCCAAGTGAGTATAAAGAGCAGCACATTTTGCAAAGTCAACCATCAGACAGGACAAAAAGTCAAAGGAGCTGACAAGAGTCACAGAAAGAGTGAAAGGATTTCACAAGTCATCCACTCAAAGCCTCCAAAGATGAAGACCTTCAGTGTTGCAGTTGCAGTTGCCGTCGTGCTCACCTTTGTTTGCCTTCAGGAGAGCTCTGCTGTCCCAGTCACTGAAGTGAGAACTTGAATTCAATCATTTCATTTTCTCGTCAGCTGTGAGTGTTTTGTCAAAATGCTAAGATGTTGTTCCTAAACGCATCAAATTGATCAACAGGAGCAAGAGCTGGAGGAGCCAATGAGCCTTGAACATGTGGAGATGCCAGTGGAAACGTGGAAGGTAACTTCAGTGAACTGACTGAATGAAACCAAATGCCATGAGCCAGTTGTGATGGAAGTGGATACATTTTCACTGCAAAGTGCTCTGATGGTCTCTGCAGAAGAAATCATGAGAGCAGGAGCATCAGAGCAGCAGAGAGAATAAACAGAGTGAGAGATGATGCTGGAGATGAACGCCTCGCTCACGTCTCTTGTCTTTCACACAGATGCCGTATAACAACAGACTGAAGCGTCACAGCAGCCCCGCTGGCTGTCGCTTTTGCTGCGGTTGCTGTCCTAACATGCACGGATGTGGTGTCTGCTGCAGGTTCTGAGGATTCTGCACCAGCCTGGAACTTCCACAACAACCACTGAAGATTAATTTATGAAGCTTATTTTATCTTCAAGCACTCTGGCAACTTTCTCTTGTAGTTCAAGTGTTTTGTGACTGCATCATCCACACTGGGTGCTAAATATCTGCAGAAACTACAGAGTATTATCACAATAAACTTCAATTTCACTCTTATATAATGTGTCAACATGTTCTTTTCACATTGTTTTTTCTTATAACAATCTTCTATCAGTTGTGACAGTTAACTTTTCTTTGAACTGTGTCAAATTCATCTCCTGGTTCAGCAGCTACATCACACATGAACAACAACAGCAAGTTATTCCATCAATGAATTTCCACAACTGGCATGTTACTATTCTCAATATATTCTCTACCAGCATCATGTCAAGACCCTGAAATACATTATAGTGATTCAATAAAAGACAATTAATGAAAACACTGACATATACCTGTTGTTGTTTGTTTCAATCTTGAAAAATGCTCTGGTGCATATGAGCTGACTCATCAGTTTTCTTGCAGCAGTGATAGAAAACCTGCTTCACTTGTACTGATGATCTACAATACATTCGGCCGGGGAGGCTTGGGGCTTGGCCCAGGCAAACCAGTGTGGAATAATGCCTAGCGGGAGAAGAGGTTGAAGTCTGAACAAGACACCTCTCCTCTGCTCTGCTTTCCCCGCCCCATCTTCTCGCTCTCCCAATAGGAAGAGATCCAACAAGAGGAAGTGTAGATAAGGTGGGGGTGTGGCCAGCTAGAGTCTCTCTTTGGGACCCGTGGCCTGTTCAGGTGAGTTTGCATTGTAAAATACAGAGTTGATAAATGTAAAATAATAATAAAAGCCAGTTCATGAAAACACTGACATATACCTGTTGTTGTTTGTTTCAAACAATGCTCTGGTGCACATGAGCTGACTCATCAGTTTTCTTGCAGCAGCGACATAAAACCTGCTTCACTTTTACTGATGATCAGGTCAACTTGATTATTATCTACAATGGCCTCCAGTCCCAGCACAAAGGTACATTATCACCATGCTGAGCTTCAGAAACTGGTTTATTGTTGAACTTTCTTAATTACCTCCTGTTCTGTTGTATCTGTCTGCTCTCACTCACTTGTCCTGGTGAAGCAGGGATAGTCAACACCCACTGCAAATGGTCTTTTAGAAATTGTTGTAATAGGAGCTTGAATCCTGTGTCACCTACCACATACATTGAACATTTATGAAAATGTAACACTTGTTTGTTAAATTTAAACTTGGTTCTAAGGAGTAATAGAGAATAAGTGAGGTAAACAACTGACAGTTTTATTTCAGTAGAAAGAACACAAAAATATCACAATTACAGTGACTCAAAATACCCCAAATAAAATAGAGCTCTTTTCTTTGAAAAAATAAAAATAAATAAAAATATGTCCACTTCCTTTTTGTTCAGTGGGTTTCAGTTCGTTTGTGTTGATAATGTTCTTTGTGTGATTGGTCTTGTGTTTAGAGTTACACTACCCGGGTAGGTATTAGTGTGTGTGCGTTTGTAGGTCTCCTTATCTGGGAAATCCTGTTTGTTGCACGACGATCCGGCTGAGGACCCTGTAGTATCTGGCCAGGCTACTAACAGGATGCCTCAGAGTTCTTCTGGTGGGTCTGGCTTGCCATCAAATGTCTCTCAGATGATCCGGGGTCACCAAAAACCAGTCTGAGTTTTCCACGGTAACAAACACTCGTCGGACTTCGTCAAGGTAACGGTAAGTAGAACCACACATCAGCATCACACGTTCTGCACCATTTAACCTCTTTTCTTTTTCTTAATAACTTTCTTAGCACTCTCACTCTGACCATACATCCGTTTTCACTGACTTCCTGTTTTTTTCTGCTTTGTACGTTCCCGTCCTACTCTCGAAGGAGGATCGGACTTTCCAACCGGTGCCGAGGAAGTAAAAAACAATGAACAGCCGACTCGCGGGGAGTTAACCCTATAATTGCCAAACACTTTCTAGTGAGAGGGTTACACCCTCCCCCCTTTAAATAGCATGAGTCCCATCATGTGCTTAACATTCAGATTTAAACATCATAAATTGAATGACCAGAACTGTTACTAAATGAATCAAGTGCTTGATTAAAACTCTCAAGAAAGCTCTGAGCAAAAGAAATGAGAGGTTTACCTAGTTGCGGGTAATGAAAACAACCTGGTGCTCGTCTTAGTCTTACTGATTTCCTTACGTTTGTATTCTCACTGCTCGTCTCAACTGTCTCAGTCTCTTCCACAGGTAAGTCAATGTTTGAATTGTCATTGTCAATGTTTCTCTGATCAAACACACGCACATCGTCTGTATCAGTATTGCCTGGAACCTCCTCACCAGATGGTTCTACTATGTCAACCGACTCCTGTTCACCATCCATCCCGTCAGTGTCAGAATCAGTCTGTATTACCTCATCTGGCATGGTGTGAGGGTCACTTGCAGTGAGAGGTAATGGGATGTTAAAGGTTTCAGGCTCATCCCGTTCATCATACACAATGGGGGGTTCTAAGTATTTATTTTTGTCACACACCTTGATGAATGTCTCTGTGTGAACAGGTGGATCTCCACGAAAACCTAGATACTCATCCTCAGAGTCAGCACAGTCAGGCTCCTGTAATTGAGCCTGGTTCTCGGTCACTGTGGAGGTTTTGGCCTTTCTGATGTGCTTTCACTTTCAGACAAATGACCACATGGAAGCAAAAGATCCCGATGGAGGGTGCGGGCAGGGCCTTCGCCACCCTCTGTAAGGACTGTGTGTACAGGTAAGTTCTCCACCTGTTTCACAACATGATACACAGTGGACTCCCATTTGGGTAGCTTCTCTGACATGCTTATCAAACCGCTTTTTGTTTCGCTCAGCTAGTTTTGCTGAGTTCTCCTGAGCAAGTCGATAGCTCTCCTCCAGACGAGCTTTAAGATGGCGGACATACTGGGAGTGAGGCACCGGCTCCTTATCTGTCACTGCTAACCCAAAGGCTAAGTCGACTGGCAGCCGGGGTTGTCGCCCGAACATCAATTCATAAGGGCTGAATCCAGTTACCTCATTTTTAGTGCAGTTGTATGCGTGAGCAAGAGGTTTGACAAAGTCACGCCAATGGACCTTTTGCTCCTCCTTTAACGTACCCAACATGTTGAGGAGGGTGCGGTTGAACCGCTCAACTGGGTTGCCCCTCGGGTGATATGGGCTGGTCCGCACCTTCCGAATACCTGCCATAGCGCAGAGCTCTTTGATGACACGGGATTCAAAATCTCTGCCCTGATCGCTATGAAGGCACTCCAGATACCCATAGTGTACCAAAAAGTGATCCCAAAGACATTTAGCAACTGTTGTCGCTTTTTGATCTCGTGCAGGTAAGGCAACAGCATATTTTGTGAAATGATCTGTCATGACTAAAATGTCCTTGGTATTCTTGCTGTCCGGTTCCACAGACAAGAAATCCATACAGACCAATTCCATTGGTCGCGATGTTCTGATGCTGACCAAAGGTGCTGCCCTTTCAGGCTGGGGGACTCACAAACCGTCCACAGGTTTTTATCTTGGCCTCAATATCAGCAGCCATTCTCGGCCAGTAAAACCTTGACCTCATCAAATCATGGGTACGCTCCCACCCCATGTACCCCATGTCATCGTGGAGGAGCTTGAAAGCTGTTGGTCTCATGGCTGCTGGAAGAGCGGCGCCTAGTCCAGTTGAGCTGGCGTCTGTGTGGAGGACAAATGGGATCTTTGGGTTTGCAAATGCCAGTACAGGCGAAGAAGTCAGTTTTTCCTTAATACATTCAAAAGCTGCTTGGCAAGCGGGGGTCCACCTCTCGGCGAAAGGTGCTCTGGGATTGAAATACTTGCCAGCACAATGAACTCTTTTCTTTTGACCTTTCCTCAGTGGAGGGTAACCTCCTGTGAGGTCATTCAAGGGCTTGACAATCTTAGAGTAATCTTTTATGCAGCGGCGATAATAGCCGGTAACCCTAAAAATGATCGAAGCTGTTTCAAGGTCTGTGGCATGGGCCAGGTCTTTGTGGCAGCGATCTTTTCAGGATCGGTCTCAACTCCCTCTCTCGAGACAATGTGGCCCAGATAGATTAAGCCATTTTCTCTCAAGCGCAGGAGGACATGCTGCAGCCTCTTCTCGTGCTCCTCCAGGAAATGAGAAAACACAATTTAGTCATCAAGGAATACTAGGACCTCCTTGAGGTAAATGTCCCCCATGCACCTCTCCATTAACCTCTGAAAGGTGCTGGGCGCGTTGGTGATTCCTTGTGGCATTCGGTTAAACTCATAAAACCCTAGAGGACAAACAAAAGCGGTTTTGGGCTTGTCCTTCTCCTCCATCTCAATCTGGTAGTAACCGGACTTCAAGTCCATTACTGACAACCACTTTGAACCAGACAAGGCTGAGAAAGTCTCTTCAAGGTTTGGGAGCGCATAGGCATCCCTTATGATCTGTGTGTTCAGTTTGCGATAGTCAACGCACAAGCGAACATCACCGTTTTTCTTTTTGACTACGACAATGGGTGAAGAATACGGGGACTCTGACAGTCTTATCACCCCAGCTTCTAAAAGCATTTGGAGGTGCTTCTTCACTGCCTCATAGTCATTAGGATGTATGGGCCTCGATCGTTGTTTAAAGGGCACCTGATCTGTGAGTTTTATTTTGTGCTTGACTCTTGTAGCATGACCAAAATCAAGATCGTGACATGAGAACACATCAGAAAAAGTATGAAGACGTTGTGTCACTCTTTCCTTCCATTCCTCAGGCAGAGGCGAATTGCCGAAGTCAAATGTCAACTCAGTCTCTTTTGGCTGATTGGAGGATTGAATAGAGGCACTACAGCAGGCCGCAGTAACAGGGTCCGACCCAGGAGAGCTCTGGGGGGTGAGAACTTGATCAGCTACATGCAGCTCTGCAAGGACACAGTTGGTCGGAAGAGTTATATCATGATCTGTCTCATTTCTGACCCACACAGGAAATGTATGAGGGCCATGGTCAGGCAACGTGACAAGGCAGCAGACAACAAAGATTCCCCCAGGTAAGGCAGATGAACTTGGTTGCTCCAATATTGCCCATTTTTCACAAATGGGGTTTCTGGCTTTAATGGAGCCTTCAAGTCTGACCCTATCATGTGCTGGAACGACATGTTGTTTGTGATTCTTTAATGTCACCAGAGCAATATTCCCTGTGGTGGTTGCTGTGTGCCTAATTTTGAGAGTTTTCAGAATTTGCCTATAACTATAGACAGATGAGATGTCAGATATAGCTCTGTCCTGACAATGTTCACCATACAGCAGGTCAAGAACATTTGTGCCAATCAATACTGGCAAGTCTGTGTTGGAGCGCAGATCAGGAACAACTAGAGCTAATGTGGAGATCTCAGGTAGTGTGTCAATGAACTCTGTTGGAAACTCAAGACTGACTGCTGTATAACCCAGGTAAGGGACTGCTTGCCCATTTGCACCCTCAACTTCAAAATCACTGATGGGTTGTATAGGTCTGTCTGACAGATTCTCATTGTAAAAGGAAGCTGATATTGTGGTCACCTGTGACCCAGTGTCCAGCAAGGACTTGCACTGAACACCTGCTACAATAATGTTAGCTGTGCACTTCTCCCCAATTAACCCCTTTGGAATTTTGGCCTGGTGCTTTAAGTTGGGCTTATATGAGGAGGGTTTCAGAAAAGCTTTGTGCGTGGGACATCCAGTGTTATTTGTTCCGGTCTGTCCCTCAACCGGAACAGTGTTCAGTTTAAATCAGTCTTGTTGTGTTCTTCCCAGGCCCTTTGCTTTGATTCTTCTTAGTTCTTTTCGTTTGGATTCAACAAGACTAGGGTTGGGCTCTTCGGTACATGTGGTGGCAATATGGCCATCCTCACCACAGTTAAAACAGTACCAGGGACGGGGCCTCCTGCTACTCTTGCTTTCACTCTCATCCCCTGTGGTGTGTCTCTCTGTTTTTGTCTCTTTTAGCTTCCCTTTCTTTGGCTGTGCTGCTTTTGTCTGTGACTTTTTGGTAGTGGGCTCATCTATGGAAGCTTTAAGGGATGTGAGCTGATCTTGAAGTTGAGCTATTTGCTTTTGTAGTTTCTGTGTCCATGTATGTGTCTTGTCATCGGTGCTAGCTGTCATGTCAACATCTGAGTAAACACTTAAAGGATTGGACTGCACCTTTAATTTTGAGAGCCCAAGGTGCTGCTTCATGCGGCTAGATTTTGCAGCTTGTTTGTCTTCTTCTGTTCGTAGCAACAGTTCAGAGAATGTGGGAGGTTGGGATTTCTTTTGTTCCAACTGGAGGCGAATGAGTAAGCTATTGTCCCAGCATCCTCTGCAGAATTGTTTCAGACGTTGACGATCAAAGTCTGCAGCAGGAACACCACCACCCTTTACAACTTTGGCCGGTGTGGTCTGTGAGCGATGTAAATAACCAGAGGGTTTTTCGCCTGCATTTTGGTTGGTGCTGAGAAATTTTGCGAATAGCTCATCAACATCATCTACTGTCCCGTAGGCTGAGTCCAGAAGGGTCAAGAAATTGTCTGGCGTGGAAAGAGGACCCAGATGTTTGATGATGTTGGCAGCGGGAGGTAAGAGACTCTCTATGATCTTCCTGACCACCTGTCTGTCTGAAACAGAGGGATCAGCAAGATAAAACTCCACATTACTCCGCCAACTGTCATAGTCAACTTCCATGTTCGGGCAGGGGCTCTTTCCTGAGAACGGTCTGAACTTAGAGGAGCTTGGGTAAGTTTGAGACATGTCACTGCTTTTTACAATGTGCTCAACTACCACCCTTTGTACTTCAGGTATACTAATCTGCTCAGGTGGCAAGAGAGGGGTTGACGTCTCAGCGGCAGTAGCAGCATCAGCAGCCGCATCCGGTAAGGTTATGTGGACTGGGTTGGGTGTGGCCTGATTAATCTGGGGAGGCTGAGACAAAAATATCTGCTGCTTTTACTGCAGGTGCAACAATTGATTGCCTTGTTTTAAGTTGCTGAGATTAACAAAGATAAATATGAAGGTTGCTTTAAATGAGCTGGAAAACTCCATGTTTCAGACATGGAGGAAGACACAAAAATATGTGTTTCCATCATGTCTCTGTTGCATTCGTTGTACTCAGACTTTTGGTTTTGACGTAACATAAATGTCACACTTGATGCACAAAACATGACGTCCAGGAAAGCTGTGTGGATTTACTGAAACATTTGTTGCTGATACACAAACTGATTTGCCATCATCATGATTATAAATGATGTGCGTCTGCAATGTAGTTCATAGACAAAATGAATGTTTATAGATGAGGTTGCAACTTTGTTTTTTTTTATGTTTTTTCATTTGGTCACATGAAGAAATCAGGTGTGACAACAGGGTTATGAAATGAGTGAAGAAGGGAATATTGTTGATTGCATCATTTATCTGGGAAGACTGAAGTTGCAGAAAATTCAACTGGTCCCTGGAAAAAAGGAGTTTTTTTTATATTTACTATAGTTTAGTGTGGAATTGAAATAATTGCAATTTCTCTGTCTTTACTATCCTTCATGTAACACAGTGTGAAATGTTTCAGAGTTTTTTGTGCATGTGGCAAAGATTCATTAATAATTGGAACATCTGGAAGAACATCAGTAATGCTGCTAATTTAATGATGTTCATGAAAGTCAAAGCAGATACAAAATCTGACTTTATTTTAATATTGTTTGGTTTTTGTCTGTTTTGTGATAAGTATTAACTGATCCTCTCTGACAGAAGTGAAAGTCCACTAAACCAATGAGATTGATTTGTGGAGCAGACAAACAAAAATGGAGGATTTCCAGTCACCATTACTGAGGAATTTCCCATTCTCATTCCCAGCATCCCTCAGACAGTGATGCAAGTCCGAGCCTGAAAGCAGCCAATGGACTGTAGGTTCTGTCAGTGATGAGGCAACAGTGGTCCAAGTGAGTATAAAGAGCAGCACATTTTGCAAAGTCAACCATCAGACAGGACAAGAAGTCAAAGGGGCTGACAAGAGTCACAGAAAGAGTGAAAGGATTTCACAAGTCATCCACTCAAAGCCTCCAAAGATGAAGACCTTCAGTGTTGCAGTTGCAGTGGCCGTCGTGCTCACCTTTGTTTGCCTTCAGGAGAGCTCTGCTGTCCCAGTCACTGAAGTGAGAACTTGACTTCAGTCATTTCATTTTCTTATCAGCTGTGAGTGTTTTGTCAAAATGCGAAGATTGTGTTCTTAAACGCATCAAATTGATCAACAGGAGCAAGAGCTGGAGGAGCCAATGAGCCTTGAACATGTGGAGATGCCAGTGGAAACGTGGAAGGTAACTTCAGTGAACTGACTGAATGAAGCCAAATGCCATGAGCCAGTTGTGATGGAAGTGGATGCATTTTCACTGCAAAGTGCTCTGATGGTCTCTGCAGAAGAAATCATGAGAGCAGGAGCATCAGAGCAGCAGTGAGAGATGATGCTGGAGATGAACACCTCGCTCACGTCTCTTGTCTTTCACACAGATGCCGTATAACAACAGACTGAAGCGTCACAGCAGCCCCGCTGGCTGTCGCTTTTGCTGCGGTTGCTGTCCTAACATGCACGGATGTGGTGTCTGCTGCAGGTTCTGAGGATTCTGCACCAGCCTGGAATTTCCACAACAACCACTGAAGATTAATTTATGAAGCTTATTTTATCTAAAAACACTTTTACAACTTTCACTTGTACTTGTGGTTCCAGATATCTGAGGATGTTATTGGATGCTGTAGTTCATGTGTTTTGTGACTGCATCATCCACACTGGGTGCTAAATATCTGCAGAAACTACAGAGTATTATCACAATAAACTTCAATTTCACTAATATATAATGTGTCAACATGTTCTTTTCACATTGCTTTGTCTTGCAACAATCTGCTAACAGTTGTGACAGTTAACTTTTCTTTGAACTGTGTCAAATTCATCTCCTGGTTCAGCAGCTACATCACACATGAACAACAACAGCAAGTTATTCCATCAATGAATTTCCACAACTGGCATATTACTATTCTCAATATATTCTCTACCTGCATCATGTCAAGACCCTGAAATACATTATAGTGATTCAATAAAAGCCAGTTCATGAAAACACTGACATATACCTGTTGTTGTTTGTTTCAATCTTGAAAAATGCTCTGGTGCACATGAGCTGACTCATCAGTTTTCTTGCAGCAGTGATAGAAAACCTGCTTCACTTTTACTGATGGTCAGGGCAACTTGATTATTATCTACAATGGCCTCCAGTCCCTGCACAAAGGTACAATGTCAACATGCTGAGCTTACGAAACCGATTTATTATTGACTCTCTAATTTACCTCCAGTTCTGTTTTATCTGGCTGCTCTCACTCACTTGTCCTGGTGAAGCAGGGATAGTCAACACCAACTGCAAATGGTCTTTTAGATATTGTTGTAATAGAAACTTGAATCCTGTCTCACTTCCCACACACAGTGAACATTCATGAAAATATCTGCTGCTTTTACTGCAGGTGCAACAAATGAAAGGTTTGCTTTAAGTTGCTGAGGTGAACATATCATTGAATAAATATGAAGGTTCCTTTAAATGAGCTGGAAAACTGCATGTTTCAGACATGGAGGAAGACAGAAAAATATGTGTTTCATCATGTCTCTGTTGCATTTGTTGTACCAAGATTTTGTTTTTGACGTAAAATAAATGTCACACTTGATGCACAAAACATGACGTCCAGGAAAGCTGTGTGGATTTACTGAAACATTTGTTGCTGATACACCAACTGATTTGCCATCATCATGACTATAAATTACGAGTGTCTTCAATGTAGTTCATAGACAAGATGACTGTTTATAGATGAGGTTGCAACTTTGTTTTTTTTAATGTTTTTTCATTTGGTCACATGAAGAAATCAGGTGTGACAACAGGGTTATGAAATGAGTGAAGAAGGGAATATTGTTGATTGCATCATTTATCTGGGAAGACTGAAGTTGCTGGAAATTCAACTGGTCCCTGGAAAAAAGGAGAGGTTTTTTTATATTTACTATAGTTTTGTGTACGATTGAAATAATTGCAATTTCTCTGTCTTTTCTATCCTTCAGGTAAAACTGAGTAACATGTTTCAGCATTTTTTGTGCATGTGGCAATGATTCATTAATAATTGGAACATCTGGAAGAACATCAGTAATGCTGCTAATTTAATGATGTTCATGAAAGTCAAAGCAGACACAAAATCTGACTTTATTTTAATATTGTTTGGTTTTTGTCTGTTTTGTGATAAGTATTAACTGATCCTCTCTGACAGAAGTGAAAGTCCACTAAACCAATGAGAGACAAAAATGTTAATGATTGATTTGTGGAGTAGACAAACACAAATGGAGGATTTCCAGTCACCATTACTGAGGAATTTCCCATTCTCATTCCCAGCATCCCTCAGACAGTGATGCAAGCCCGAGCCTGAAAGCAGCCAATGGACTGTAGCTGCTGTCAGTGATGAGGCAACAGTGGTCCAAGTGAGTATAAAGAGCAGCACATTTTGCAAAGTCAACCATCAGACAGGACAAGAAGTCAAAGGAGCTGACAAGAGTCACAGAAAGAGTGAAAGGATTTCACAAGTCATCCACTCAAAGCCTCCAAAGATGAAGACCTTCAGTGTTGCAGTTGCAGTGGCCGTCGTGCTCACCTTTGTTTGCCTTCAGGAGAGCTCTGCTGTCCCAGTCACTGAAGTGAGAACTTGACTTCAATCATTTCATTTTCTCGTCAGCTGTGAGTGTTTTGTCAAAATGCGAAGATGTTGTTCCTAAACGCATCAAATTGATCAACAGGAGCAAGAGCTGGAGGAGCCAATGAGCCTTGAACATGTGGAGATGCCAGTGGAAACGTGGAAGGTAACTTCAGTGAACTGACTGAATGAAGCCAAATGCCATGAGCCAGTTGTGATGGAAGTGGATGCATTTTCACTGCAAAGTGCTGTGATGGTCTCTGCAGAAGAAATCATGAGAGCAGGAGCATCAGAGCAGCAGAGAGAATAAACAGAGTGAGAGATGATGCTGGAGATGAACGCCTCGCTCACGTCTCTTGTCTTTCACACAGATGCCGTATAACAACAGACTGAAGCGTCAAAGCGGCCCCGCTGACTGTCGCTTTTGCTGCGGTTGCTGTCCTGACATGCAGGGATGTGGTGTCTGCTGCAGGTTCTGAGGATTCTGCACCAGCCTGGAACTTCCACAACAACAACTGAAGATTAATTTATGAAGCTTTTTTGTCTGAAAGCACTTTTACAACTTTCACTTGTACTTGTGGTTCCAAATATCTGAGGATGTTACTGGATGCTGCAGTTCATGTGTTTTGTGACTGCATCATCCACACTATGTGCTAAATATCTGCAGAAACTACAGAGTATTATCACAATAAACTTCAATTTCACTAATATATAATGTGCCAACATGTTCTTTTCACATTGTTTTTTCTTATAACAGTCTGATGTCAATTTATGTCTCACATAAACCAGGATGTCAAGGTATGAGTCTAATGCACCCACAAGCAAAGACATTTTTGTGCTTATTGTGCAAAAAGGCCAAGTTGTTTGTGCATGATTAAATAAAGTGGTTCATCGTGTGTGATGTTCCTCCACACATGCCTCGTCAAATTAAAGGCTGCGCATAAACAATTTTGGAGCCTCTTTATAGACAGAAAGAGGAAACTAAGAAGAAGACTGCTCAGTGATACAATTGGCAGGTGTAGTTCAATAGAAATAAAATAGTTCCTTCATGAAACTACAACAAGGTCTGTGGATTATCGTAGTCATGATTACTGGTGGTCTGAGCATCACAAGCCGACTGCCTTCTGGTTGTATTATACTGGAAAGAAGGCAGACATCGCTCCAGCCGAAATTTCCAGAAGTCTGCAGCTGACACCAAAACAATCTGCAAAAGGCACTGCAGGTACGAGGGGGAGAAAATTCATGTTTTATTTGGTGAACAGTCCCTTTAAAAAAAATAAATATTAAAAAAAAAAGGGGGAGTCAGTTGTAAATTCAGATGTGGACCTATTCATTCCGCTATTTGTTGACACAGATGTGATATGAAGCCACGAGGCCAAGGGCAGTTTGGTTATTGCACAAGATTTGTGCGAAGAGTGAAAACTGAAATGGCTTGTTGACTGCAAACAGATATTACTTCATTTGTACTTTGAATATGGTTTTTACATTATCAGATAGTCTTATGACATTTAAGTGAAGTGAAGGTCAAAATATACAAATATAACCAACCGTTAGGCGGTTTTTGTTGACAATTCAGGTTATTGTAATATTACTGTAATGTATATCAGACTTTAAACTGGATTGTATATATCAAGAATGTATTAACAAGACACCAAGCTTACTATTTTTGCTGAAGATAGATTTGCTTATGTGTCTCATAGGACATTTATATGGGACACATTTTTTAATAAATTGCTTATAATTCTCATTAGTGCAGACTGGGCCTGTAATGAAACATAGAGAACATCCCATTCCTCAGGATTTTCCTATTCCCAGAATCACCCACAGAATGATGCAAGCCGATATCTGAAGGCAAGTAAGTGCAAGTATGAGGCAACAGGATTGTTGTACCAGCCTGGGAGCCACTAAAATTTATCCTAAATCTGGTCATGCTGTGGTTACTACGTGCTTATATCAAATACTGTACCTGCAGATTCTATTGCTATTCCTTAACATACAGTTTTGATATCAATAAAATGTCATATGACCAGGATGAGTGACAAGTGTTGCGGATGAACCGTTAATTTACAATAAATGGAACTGGTGTGGTATACAATTAGTATAGGGTTCTCCACTGGCGTCTAACAAGCAACAATGAGGCCGCTTCGTTTTCCAAGGGCGGTCTGCTGTCCAAGTGCTAAGCAGGCCCAGCTCAGCTCTGCTATGCCTCGCTTGTTATCGAGCACAGTGAGGGGAGGTATGGCATCTCGCCATGGTGGTATGCATGCTATTGTGTTATTTCAGCATTGCTGGATTGCACCTCGCAATTATAATGACCACAAAGGTCAAATAAATGGTCTGGTGTTAATTCAGTGCAGAAAAGGGGAACACACAGACTCAGATTCAGTGATCATGTTATGAATGTTGAAACAACATACAGAGAGGTCAGTATATTGCAAGTGACAAGCAGAACAATAGCAAACCTGTGATGGCTATATGATTACGATTTAATTACCCCCCCACACACAGACACAGAGGTAGATGTACACGGCAAAACACACACATTTGCCCACACTCACACATGCACAGACTAACAGTCTGGAGCCTGGCGGACTCCTGCTCTGATCCCACCCTCATGCAGCCTTGCAGGGGGCTGAGCGGCGTGCCAGGCCTGCCTCACGCCCAGACGGATGCCCGTTCTACGCCCCCATACCAACAGAGCAGCTGCCAAACCACACAAGGAGATAGTAAATGAGCAGAGGGTTCTGTTCAGCTTCCTCACACACACACAGACACGCACACGCACCATGTGGTTTATTTTATCTGACTCATACACACACAAAACACAATGCAGGCAGGCAGGCAGGCAGCAATTAGGGGCCTGTTCATCGGTGAACTACAGTATACTAGCTTTATAAATCTTCAAGCTAGTGTTTTTAAAGTGTACAAACTAAAGTGTGCGGGTGGTAAGCTGAGGAAGTCACAGGATGTTGCTGTTGTTGGTCATTTGATTCGTAAACACTCTCTCTTGATGGCATTCAGACGCCGATGGCATAGCCTCAGATCTTTGTTGAGACGCACAGACGTGGAAGCTGCAGTGAGCAACAGGTAGTCATGGTATCTTTTGTTTTCCTGAGAGATCAGACGCAAGACTGATGGGAAGATGGACACATGAATCCACATGATTTGCTGTTTCAACGATAAAAAGAGTAAAACTCAGGATCACTGCATCATGAATTGTAATACTCACATATGCAATACTTGATCTTACCACCCTGCTCTCTGCTATTGCAGCTGTAACAATTTTAGCTTTTGTCAACACGATTGAGAGAAATACAGTATTCATGTTACATGGTTATCTTCCAGGAATGTATGTGAGGGGTCAATGCAGCACTTTGCCGGATGGCATCATGTTGCACTGCAGCAAAAGTTGAACCAGGTTAAACCTAATTTGCCCTAGGGTTCTGCTTTATGTTGCGTCAGGCCCCCCACTTCAAAAACAGACTTGTTCCATTCAAGTGACTGAGAGAGCTATGTTTTCAGCGCACATTTTAAAATTCTGACCAGCTGGTGATGCTACAGGAAAAATTCATCACCAATGTCTGTAGGTGTCATCCCCTGGGGACCATGAATGACTGGACCAAGTCCGTTAGCTGTTGAGATATTAGCGATGGACTGACCAACGGACAGGCTGACATTGCCGTCCCTGGAGCCATGCTGCTAACATGGCTAAAGATGAATGACGGAATCGAACTTTCTGTTTAATGGGAAAATAACAACATATGATTGAATACACAAAATTATTTTACTATTTATGGTCTGTTGGACTATTTTATAGTATTTCATTTCAAAGCATGTTAGTTAACTTTACTCCATGGTTGGCAGAATAATTTTAAAGACTAATTTGTCCATTGGGACTGATGATTTGTGAGTAATACTTTTTAAAATGAATATATCTGACACTGTGGAGTAGAAGTTTGGAATTGCTTTCTATTAATGTTCCCCTTGATTGGATCCAGAGGGCCACATTGCATTCAGTGTTGCCTGTAATATCTCATCCGACTGCAATTGTTTCAGACTCTTAACCGACAGATTAGTCATCACTTTCTACAGTTAATCACTTAAACCAGCAACAGCGGAGAGCAGAGTGTGAACCAGAGGCTCCACCGCAGGTCACACTCCACAGCAAAGGCTGGGAGCCATTCACACACACACACACACACACACACACACATACAATCAAGGCTGGGAACCACTGACATGAGGTCAAGACCTCCCCTACAGCTGAGTTGATTAAACACGTTTCTACAACCCACACACTGCCCAATAAAATGTGCTGTGCTGAGGATGATGACTGTGTTGTACATGCTGGGAGCATCACTGGCTCCAGCCTTCTCAGAGAGCCCAGCCCTGCCAGTGAGACAGAGGTACAACACCCTGTTGCAGCGGCTCCACTTCCACCTACTTGCACCTTGAGGGAGCAATCAACCTGGCTTCTTATTAGGAAGATAATGTCTGTTTGTACATGTGTATATGTATGAATGAATATTCCCTCCACAGACCCTCCAAGTCGGGGCAAAGGTTGCTTCTGAACCATGGCGCTGCATAATCCGGCCCTGAATGAAGGCGGGTGGGGGTGGGATAAACATTCCTGGACAATGAGACCCTCCTTTACCCCCTGCTGTACTCATACCCACTTAAAATCTGCTTACCCACAATGCAACACTTGGCTCAAGTGAATGGCCCCCCTGGAACCAGTGCAGTGCCACTACAGAATAACACAGCCCCACTACCCGAAGCCACAAGTGTCAGCTATGGCTCGGATACAACCCTTCTGGGCCCTTACTGAGCACATTATATCCACTTCAACTGGTCTTAATATACTTTAATAAGACCTGTTTTCGATTAATTCTCCCTTGAAACCAGTAGTAACACGGCTACTAGGCACATATAAAAATTGAATGAATGGAGAAGGGCTGCCAGAGAGTCAGGAGGGGGAAAATAGGAATCCTTGTGGATTTGTCCTCACCAGCTGGCTCTTGAGCCCAATATAATGGTTGTGCCCATGGCTCTCAAAGCACCAGTAAGAGGAAATATTTGCCCGGCCTGTAATGTGTTTAAGGTGCACAGTATGAATCAGTTCAAGTCATAAAGCCCTTGCGTGTCATATCCTGAGAGGGAGGACAGAGCTGCTCTGCCTATATTCCCCTCAAGTGAACAGGGACAATGGCTTTGTGTTGTGTTTAGATCCCAATGTAAAAGGAAAAAGCCAGACATTTCAGAGGAACGCGGGGTTAAATAAGCCAAAAAATGCTTACAGCACCCATAGGAAACGCCACACCGGGTAGGTACAGAAAGGCCTGTCTGTTCCATGTAATGGATGGTGATAAAAAGTCCCATGTCCCCCACTGCACCTGCTGTTATGAAGCCTAGCTGCAGAAACACTACCACAGCAAGTGACTCATAAATATTCCACCATTTGTCGTCCAAGAATGAAAGAAAAACACAGCACGGTGATATTAATGCGCAAGGTGAGAATTAAGATCATGAATCTTTTCCACTTCCTGTGCATCAGGTGAGGCACATGTGGAGGGGCTCAGTGACTGTGATCGTCGTGCACTTCCAGCACTGCTCAGAGTCTTTTTACAATTTCCTGTTTCAAACGTTTCTGCAGCAAAGCAGAAAGCTGTCACAGACAATTAGCTTTTATTGTAGAACATATTTATTTTTGGGATTAACTTGTAACCTAGCAACTTCAGATGAAGCCAAAATCTGCATAGAGAGTTGACTTTGGATTGCATTTTTGCAATTAGGGGCGAGTTTAGTAATAAAAGTCACCCATTAATGCCACCATTCCGTGGGCTTGTACACACCATGATGGCTAACATATGGCAAACTTGTTCAAAATATTAAGCTCTGCTTGTCCTTTGACACCACTATGTTCCTACTCGTTGCTGTTCCGGCTTGTGCCAAACACCATGGCTAGACCATACCAAGATTAATGATTCCAGATTTCCCTCAGCTCGCAGGGCAAGCGATGGCTCATTATACAGTTATTAAAAAGAGCAAATTATTACAACATTTATTATCCCGGGCAATCTTATTTGCCCCACCAATGTCATAACTTCCATCTCTGCCATCTGCATTGGAACGAATGTGTCACATGTGCCACAACTGCCACAGCTGCAAACTCACAGTAGGCTACAGAATGTGAATGTAGAGCAGAGGTCCCTGAACCCCTCCCCTTATCCTCTCACTGTCTTGCAAGGTACTTAGAGTGTATACAACAGACGCATTTATGTGCCATGCCAACCTGCCTTAAACACAGAGATTGCTATCACTGATCTATACAGTGTAGCCCACTGGGTCATTTCCTGTTAGTGGTTTCACTTGTTGTGCCTTTGAAGCAGGCTTTAATAATAGGACCCAACAGAACTAATGAAAATGCTCTCTGTCAGATTAAAAGGGAGCTTCAGTCTCAGCGACCTAACCACATTCAGCACAAACATTAAAACACACGCACACAGAGGCATGCGTGCACGCATACACACAGCACAGAAGTGGTTTACACAGAGAGGGCCGCTCCTTCTGATGTGTGGATGACTGCTAACCCTCTTAACAACACTGAATACCATCAGTGAGCTGTTTCTTGCAGCAATAGAAAAAAAACAACCCAGTGGATTGATGTCAAAGGAGAAAGGTGAAGGGACATGAAGAGATCCATTTCTCCAAAATGTGAGATGGATTCTCTTTGTACCCTCTTTTTTTCCCCATTGTAGACGCTGCAACGTGTGCTGTAGTGGTGGTCTTGTGCTTAATGAATCCACTTCAGTGCAGTTCCTCTCCGTAAGCCTTTAGGTTTAATCCCCCAGTCTGGAGCAGTGATAGTCTGGCCCAGGGGATGACATCTGTGAATCGTTCATTAACTTGTAACCAGCAGCAGATGTCTTTAAAAACAACTCGCTACATGTACGCCTTCTTTCGTTCCCTGCAACAGTCACTTTTGCTTTGCTTCATGCACTGCTGGGCCCTGGCTACATGGAGTTGTTTATTGACTTCACTTTGGAGAGAATATGCAGTTTAATGACAGTGAAAACTCACATAGCGTTAAGGATTATTTGAAAATAATATGCAATTTTATGAGACATGTAGTGCAATATGGAGTGCTGAAGCTGACAAAATGTGGTAAAAGGTTATTAGATAAGTCAAAGATGTAACTGAATACGAGCTATCCTATTTCCTATTTTCTTTATGCATGTATGATAATGACGTGACCATGACCGTGTGTGTGTGCAGCGTAGTGTGTGAACCTGTCTGTGGGTTGTGGAGCAATAAAGAGGACTTCAGTGGTCGACTATCATAACTGAAAAAACTGCTAAAACTGCACCAGATAATGTTAATCATCCATACAGTGCACTGCATGCTGCTGCAGCATCACTGTGCAGGCCTGAATTCTTGTAACAGTAGCTACAGCATGAACGCTAAGAAGTTATCTAGCTAATGTTATTCACGTTCACAGCATGCTTCTGTCTTCATAACGTTATGTTCATCTTTTTGTCTTCATCAAGGACCATAATGGAAGTTTACAACTTCATTGGCTCATCCTTGAGATTTTGTAGACTTCAATGGCTTGAATGTTTTAGCTACAAGAGTTATGGCGATGCTACAGCAGCACGCAGTATGTGGATGATTAGCACTACATGCACTGGCTGGTGCAGTTTAATGATGAAAGTTAGCTTAAGAGCTTATTTTTATTTACTTCATGATGTGTTCAGTTATAATTTTTGCCTGATAACCTTTTGCATTCTGTCCGTTTCGGGCCTCCATACCACAACGTCAACAGGGTGGAAGTGTTAAGCTGTGAAAATGAATAACATCCCGGGTAAAATATGCAGTGCCACTTTGAACACCTGTGAAAGATGTTCAGCCACTTAAATCTGCTGTGCATTAGGCCTCAAGATGGACATGGAGCATATAAAGAGCAGGGTATTTTAACACTGACAGCCTCCCCATGGAAATATCATGTGTGATTTCAGAGGGGTTAACCAGAGCAGGAAGACTGTGGTCTGTGTCTTCCAGGGTGATATATATGTGACACAACGTGATTCATCTGCTACTGTGTATCCATAAGCTGTCTGGCAGATTTGGCTTTTTTTTTTTTTTCTTTTGGGACAGTGATTATACAGTGTGGATCTCGGCTAAATTAGCCATGACTTGGATCGAAACATTTCTCTTTGCCCATATACCAGGCAGATTTAGCCTTGAGAAGACTTTTATACGTGTTTATTTGATGTTTTGAGAACCATAAAAGTGAATAAGTGGGACGTGCATCGCATAAAGAGGTGATCGAATGTGTGCGCGTGATGAAAAACAAGTGCCACGGCCAAATACATGTTGTTAGGGCATTACAGTATGATGTTGGAAATGAACGAGCCACCAAAGACATGCACTGGATTTGTACCATTCACGAGGATACGTCATAGTGAATTACAAACCCTTGACAGTGCCGTCATGCTGTTAAGGCTCAATCGACCATATCCAATCCTTTGGCTGGAGGTAGCACTTGTGTCATGCAGTGCAACATGATGGATTTCACAAATGTTTTTGAAATCACATAATTGTACACTGAAGTGAAACAAGGAAGCGGGAGTTTCGGAGTTTAGCCACATATATTACAGCCATAGACATAAATGAAAGGCTTCATCATACAGTCACATGAAATGTATTTTAATAAAACACAATGTACACATATGCAGTCCTGTGACCATACATTTGCTGGATCCTAATTCTTAAACCTAGAATATGTCAAAGCATAGTTTATTTGTCTTTTTTTTCTTCTTCTTCTTTAAAACATTGAAATCAGTAGATGAGGTCAAATGAATGTAATACAACACTTTGCGTGACATCAGACAGAAACCTTTTCCACGTGTTAAAGATATGCACTGTTATAAGGAACTCAAAGAATATTTCAGCATATAAGAGTAACAGTATGAGGCAAAAATTCTCACTGAACAAAAAAAAAAAAGTACAAAATAGAATTAATAAATAAATCAAATATATACCATATAAATGAAATAGCTATGTGGCGGCTATGTTTATTATTTGTTTTTAATCATTTTAATCTGTAGCTTGGTATTACAACCTTTTTATCTCTAAAACATTTAGAACGGTGAACGAGTCAATACTGAAAATACAGTAATAAGCTTTCATAATTAGATAAACTATATACACATGAGTCTGTTGCCATGCTAGTCGAACAACTAAATTTCTTTTTTTTTATCCACACTATACAGTTAGAGCATAAAGCGGTCTGAACGTAAACAGTTTGTGCTGAGAATAAAATACTTTGCAACTATGCATGGTAGTTTCTTTAATATTACTCTCAAAAATGTACATAACATAAAGGCCACACATGGGAACGCTCCGTCTCCATTCAGAGGGGAAGGTGAGGGTAGTTGTGACATAAATACAGGAACAAAAAAACAGTCTCTTTCAGTTCAAGATGCCATTTTCTTGTCCATCAGCATCATTTGCTTCAGCCAAATCTCTTTTGTCTGTTCATCCATCTTTTTATTTTTTTTTAAATCCTCCCCGGTTCCCCACCCCCACCCCGCATTTTCCACGAACAGTTTAGCTTGCATAAACCCTCATCACCTCTTCTATCCATCCCCCTCCATTCAGCGCTCCCACCTCCACAGCACCCGGTTGCCCCTCCGTCTTCCATCAACGGTCAATGACATTGTTAATGACGAGAAATGAGTTCAGTAATGTCAACTGTAAATGTCCACAAGGCAAGGGGCGGGGCGGAGAGAACAGAGTCACCTGGCTGGTCACTGCAGCAGGGGGAGAAGCAGCGGGAGGCAGAGGCATGAAGCACGTGTTTGGTGTGTTGATACCGATGTCGCACGGTAGACGCGTATTTTTGTAGTGACGGACTTCTGGGTCGCGGTTGTTGTGTTCTGGAGGGCAGGGGAGGAGGTGGGGTTGGGCTAGAAGGCAGGTGGGGAGGTGGTGGGGTTCGGGATAGTCGTCGGTCAGAATATGGGTGCAGCAGCAGCTAGCAGCTTTGCGTTGGTTCTTTGTTCAATGGGAAGTCCGGAGGTTTAGTTCTCACTGGCTGGTGCGGGCAGAGGCCAAGTGGTCGCTGTGCTGGTTCTGGGCCCGAAACCGCAGCCTCTGCTTGTTCTTCTTCTTTGGTTCTTTGGATCGGTGCTTCCCTGAGCCACCTGGGAATAAAGAGAGAAAAAGAGAGGAACAGTTATCCCTTAAAGCAATATGACCCACATTTGTTAGATTCTCAATGTAATGATCAGCAGAGCTGATCTGGTAGCTTAAGTCATTGTAAAGTCGGAAACAGTGAAACAGTAAATGCCTTGTCTTATAGAGGGGCAGTGTATCAAAAATTCAGCCTTATTCCCTCTTTAGAAAATGCGTGCTACTGGTAGCTAAGTCCTTCAAGGGAGACTGACTGGAGTTGGATTTGAAAATTTGAAAAAGGTGTTGGAATAGACAGAAAACCGCTTCTTGAAAAGTATGCTGATGGCTCATAAGGATTCCAAAAAATCCCTTATAGTGATGTCTAACAAGTTATGAAACATTTGCCAGTGACCTTTATGAGGGAACATCACATATCAGGTCTTTGTTTGCTCCAACCCTGAAGACCGAACCCCAGTTTTAAACAAATGTCTGCTCAGCCCAACACTTTTCCCTGTCACTGCAATAGAGAGGGGGGATAAGTATGGGATGTTGCATAACTCTCTTTCCAAGTTGGAAAGGTCCCCCTGCCCAAGGTTAATACATCCCAGGTTTCACTGGGATGGGCAAGGCATGCTGGGAACTAACTTCCTGCTCTCATGGAAGCTTGTGCGGTGGAGGTTCTGCACCCACGGCTCTCTGTGACAGAGAAAACTCTGGCTACCGAACCACAAGGCAACAATCTGGCTGCCAAGGCCACAAATAAGATAACGAGGTGTGTGTGCGAGATGTATGTGTGCGAGGGGGAGTGAGTGTGAGGGAATTTAAGGGAAAAGAAAATCTAATGGGGGGAAAAGTGGAGTAAGGCTTGGATGATGAGACCCTATCTGGATCCTGATCTAGAAAACAAAGAAACAAGCCACGCTATGGTTCGCTGAGGGGGGAAGCACAGGAAAAGGCTACAGAAAAACAAGCCCCGCTGTTTCGTTGTTGATTCTGGGTCTTATTAGTACACTTGTTCGAGCCTTTGCTCTCACGAAAAACAGGTAACGGAGTGTAAAATGTTGCATTATCTCTAATTGCCTTCTCATATGTGCTGGCATTGCGGTGGCCTTTTAAGCACTACAAAAGACCTATTTCCCATTCTCTGGGCTACACACTATGAGGTACATTTGAAAATATTCACTTGTTTAAGCCGACACGCATGAGAGAGCGAGATATTGCTCTGCTAATAGGGTCTCCCAATGAAAAATACAGATGCATGCAAACATCAAACCATCTCAGAGCTATTTCCTGCAATTAATCTAATCTTGTTATTTTGAGTCACATTGCCAGCCTGAGCCATGGCTATAAAGACTCTCGCGCACGGCTCCCAGTTAAATTCACCGTTGGAAAACGACTTTCACATCTCCTCCATCAAAATCACATGCCCTCCAATTGAAAAATATTACCCTGGGACTTTGTACACTTGCTTAGCTGATGCCACTTTAGATTTTTTGCATGACTTACAGTATGATAATGTTTGTTAAAGTAAATCTGAAGCTGAAAGGCATTTGGCCTATAGGTTCATTTTCCTAACTGTGCTTTAAAGGGGTAATTTTCATTCAAAACAGTGTTGCTAGGTGCCTGATAAACACGGCTTTCAGTGCAATCAACTCAAGATGAATTACATTTGATGGCAATAAAGTGCACGGTGCAGCATTAAACTCCCTCTGTAACGGGCATAGCCTTCGTGGACCATTCCTTGGACGCAAGGCTGCATTTAAACTCAAAAAGCCTGCATTTACAGCAATTTCTTGAAACACAAATACTTATGTGAGAGTTAAGTTAAAAAGTAGTTTTCCTGGCTAGTTCAGGACTGGGCAGGAGATCTGTAATCCAAAGAGTTTTACGCTCTCTGCAACAGCGCTCAAAACACACACTTATATACACAAAAAACAGCAGGACAGAAACAAACTCAGCAGCTGCATATGCAGACTGAGCTACTGAGTTCAAGAGGTATAAAACGCATTAAATAGTAAAAAGTAATAATAAAAAGTAAAATAAAATACAAATTAACAAAAGCTAACGCCTGTTGAAGACAACTATCTCATTAGCTGCCACCTCAGCTTTTGAGTTTAGTGGAACTTTTGCGATTTAAATTATATATTCCAATGTCTTAACTGATAACTGATCTATATCAAATGCAATATAAATAAACCAGATTGATATACAGTATATTTAATCCTTAAGAGTTGTTCAAACTAGTTAAAATGGACAAGAAAGCTGAGAGAACACATGTTGTCGTTAAATCCGGTATTTTTCACACATCCTGTAAAGATTACAGTATTAAAGCATCTGTAGTACCTTTTAGTCCTCACGCAGGTTCCATACCAGTGATCATTCTGAGGTAAAATAACTAAAAGGCACAAACTTAAGCTGTATGTCTTTGTAGGACAGTTGTTTCCAAGGTTTTTGTCTTTGTTCGTCTGTTGCGGCTTTCGTTGCAGCAAGCTGATGACAGCCGTCAGACACTGTACATTCTTCTCACAAAAAAGGAAAAAGTTATGGAAGTCTCTACAGCAGGAACCGAATACACACTGATGCTTGAAGCTTTCCAGTCATCGCTGTTAAATTGCACCCTTGCAAATCACCACATTCTGGATATTGTAAGGACACTGTGCGTATTCTTATATGGGATGCAGAGACAGATCCATGCTCCTGCCAAACAGAAAACTTCAAACCATCACTGTAAGATTAAGTTCTGACCAGTTTCCCTGCAAAATCCAATCCGACAGCAGCATTATCACTGTGTTTCAAGCCTCAGCTCAAACTCCCCGAACTAACTGATGCCACTTCATGAGCTCACCTACACACCTATTCCAGACCATATTTCATAACCCAATCTCAATGCCGACAGCTAGAGGGCAACCAATCCCCACAAAAGCCCCTTCCCCCAGCATCTGATATGCTCCTTATGAGATGGTCTATCATATCTACCCAAGAACTCCCATTTAGCTTTTCCTCAGGGCACTGCGCACTCTGAACACTGAGCTTTCATCATCTCATATTTACGACCGTTGTAATCACTTAAGCTGATTACCAGGGTTCACAGAGGAAACAGTTTAATTTGCCTGGAAAGAAATGATTAAGTCATCTCAATTGCTTTCAAAACCAAGAACAAATTCATAAATCTTACAGCATGTAAAGATAATTTTGTCTTGGAAGGCGCAGAAGGTTTCAAATCATTCTCTGTCTTTGTTTTGCCGTGTAACTGGCACAGTACGGATCAGATCAAAGGAGCATGGCTTTATCACAAAATTAGAATCCGTCTTTATGCTTTTCTTTCCGTTCTGGCTGCATTTACTATCACTACAGCAAACCAAAATTGTTGCGTCTGTTTAGTTTTCCTTCGGAGATACAATCTTCCTCTGCCAGCTTGACGTTTGTGTTTGAGTTTCAAATGAAAAGCTGATCAAACAAACAAACAAAAATCTCAAGAGCTAATCAAAATGTTTTGTATTTGGGAATCAGAAGCAGAGCCTGCGGTAGGACGGTTGTGCGGCGCTGTCAGAAATGACCTTTGCGGAATTCTTTTATGCATCTGCGTCCGTGCATGCGCATTTGTGAGCGATGCACATGCTCTGTGTGCCTGCGCGTCAGTGATCGCGAGCTTCTATATCACCTATGTGAGCTTGAGAAATACTTAGTGTCATTTTCAATCTTTTCAGCTGCCAAACCAGTGAGCAAAAGAATATTAAACTCCTCTGCACGCACTGTGGTGAACGTTCTTCAATAACCTCCCAAAGCCGCCCGGGATCCAACGCTTTTTCTTTTCCTTCCCCATCTTTCTCTCTCTGTCTTTTCCCCCTCCATGTCCCTGTGATGCTATTTGAGGCTCTCAGCAATAATCGAGACGACGGCGTGGTGAAGATCCAACTAAGAGTTAAGCGCTATTAGACGTATCATATTATTAGGCTCGCACTCCAGAATAATATCTCCTTGCGGAACGGCAATATGACTACTTGTCCAACTGATGCACTGAAAGATAATCAGTCAAATCCATATCCAGAGGGAAGGAAGCCAAAGCCAAAGCTCCCTTCATCTGTGTCAAAACTAATATCTTTGTTTTGGAAAAGGGGACCAAACTCAAGAATATACATACGTTTACATGAGAGAAAGTCTGCATTATGCAACATGTCCCGCTGAAATCAGGCGTTCAGTTGCAGTTTTGTCACTGAGGATGCTTTGGAAAAACCTTTTTCTTTGCTCGCCCTGAGGCCACTGTGGGGGTATCTATATGTTACCCTGTAATCACAGAGGCCGTGACCTGCTAAAAAGAGCAATGCACCGACTGTCGGCACAGGCCAAGTGATTTCATCCACTCACGGCTCCGGCGGCAGCGCAGGAATCGAAGGCCTAATCTTATCTCCATTGCTTGAGGTTTGAGAAAAATCGATGGCTGACCTCGAGAAGGCATTAAGACATACGGTAAATGGGATCCTATACTGCTGAAAACTCTCCCCCGCTCTCCTGTTACCCCATCCCTCCACTCGATGCAGACGGTCAATTAATAACTTTCGTAGGACAAGGAGGCAGGGGGCGGGGGGGGGGGCAGAAAAAAAAATCCAAACAATTTTGAAGAAGATTCGGCTGGACTTAAGGAAGGTAAAGCCGGAATTTTTGGCGGCTCGTCTTTTTCATAAACAGGCCAAAGCGGAGGCCATTATTTGTGAGGGAAGGAGAGAACTACTGGCGCCAGTGAGATTTGATTTCAGTGGCAGAAATTGGATTAGCAGCCATTAAGGGCCTGCTCACACATACATTTATAATGCTGTGAAGGGGAAAGGATCTGTAGCCAGCCAGTGCTCTCTGTACTCACACACCGACAACTCCTCCGTCTGGGAAAAGGTTACCGATGCTGACACTGCCCTATACTGCTGCACAACTTAGCTTCCAGTTGATTTATAGGTGGGACACAGTGGTATGACCTCAAGTGACCCATAGTTCATTAAGGCGTGGGCCAAAACTTTTAATGACGCTTTGTGCCGTTGTCTGCTTGCAATGAAATGCTGCAGAAGGGTGATCTGACATTTGAGGCGGAGGGGAACACGGTGCAGATGAGAAGGGTAAAAAGGCAGAAATTTGTAACAAACGCAGGGCTGGACGATGTGAAAAAGCTACGATGTTTGGGAGGAACACTACTGGGAAATACTGCGGCAGAGACACAGACGTCACATGTAGGAAAAAAGAAATCAGGGCTTTGACAGAGAGGACAATCATTTACAAGAAGCTCATCTTGCCAACCAACTGACATGAGGCTCTCTGCACAGCGTCACTTCGCCCTAACAAGGTTACCCTGGATCGCACTCTTTCATTCACTCTTTCATTCTTTCGTTCCCTTTCCCCCCATGCTCTGCTTACTATCACCACGCTGCGAGGCGAGAATGATTTAAAACATACGCATTCCGATTTAAAAAGCTAATGTTGGGATTAGGTCGGTCATTATTTTCTCATCTGTGACCCGGTGGAGGATCTGCGCAGAGATTAAAAAAGCAGGTTAGCTCACCACTCAGCTCTTTGATGCTTCGTTTCACTGACAATAAGTTAAGGCGAAAACCCGACTCGGAGATTAACGTCTCTAAGCGGAGAAGTCCTGGCAAAACATGCATGACTGACACGGTGATTAATATGCCCGATGGTCAGTTCAGACAGCGTGTTTTTTCCCCTCTGGAGAAGGTCGATCACACCAGCTAGGAGTGGCCACAACCTGCCCAGAAAGGCTACACGACAGACGATGACCCCTCACATTAAAGCCTCTCTCCATCAGTCCCGCTCAGTTCAGAGTCATGCTCTGCTGCATTTCACAACACGGGAACTGTACCCTTGCACCGTTTGGGTTACCACCTCTGAGTGCTCAAAGGCAGGTTATCGAGTAGAAACCTTCCATGACAGATATTAAATTATGTCAACATCCAAAAAGTCCAAAAAGTAAGAACTGGCTCCTCTCCTACGCCTTCATTTACAACACTTACGCTGTGTTTGAGAAATGTTGGAAAGTTGGGAATTACTTCTTCCTACCATACTAGGAAAAATTAAATGGAATAATCCCTTAGGTCAGGTTTCCAAGCAGGAAATTTGGGGCACAATTTCTCAGGTTTCTGAGATGTACTTTGATGCTGGGATGTCAGCATGGCATTGAAATCCCTAGAAATATTCCTAAAGTCATTTATATAGTATTGCAAGCTACCATAGCTGGACTGGCCTTTAAGATAATTGATTTGGGCCAGGCTGACAACAAATCACCAAATGATCTTATATCAGAGGTGAGAGCAGTGCTGGACAGGCTATCTGGACCACCGGGTGGGCCGTTTGACAAGGCTGATGCCCCAGCCCTCGCTTCAATAAAAATAACCAAGTGCTGTGTGGCTGCCTGTTGTTGGGTGTTACATCTGTCAGCCTCTCTGTCCCTCTTTTGGTCTGGTCCCTTCTAACTTTACCTGGGCCTTTCCCATCTCTGTTAGGTGGCAGAAGCAGAGAGAACAGCCCACTGAGCCCAGTGAAACCAGTTCAACTGTTTGCCGAGGGTTTGCAGCCGAACAGGTAACACAGAACAACAACAAGGATAACACAAGCAAGGTTTCAGTTTGGCTGGCTGGTCACATCATGTGCCTTTTGTTGAAACGTGTAACACGATGATGTTTTTTTTCACACATAAATAAGTCAACTTAAATTACCAGGAGGTGCATTTCTTCTTTTTCCTTGTAGAACTAATCCCCTATACAATATTACAACAAAAAGTAATCACATATCAGCAAGCCAAGCATTGGGCAGTGGTTCAAAGAAATGTCTTTATGTTTACCATTGGAAAAAAATTACGTACACTTTAAAAGATAAGCAAGAAATGTTTCAGAAAGTGTGGGGGGGTTATATTTGGTATATCAAGAACAAAGATTTGTCTAACTTGCTGAGCGAAACTGGGACAACATAACTACTCCCAGTACAGGACCACAATCAAGAGCTGCACTTTATTTTTCTTTTCTATTTCTTCTTTCACCTCATGGACTCAAATGCTGATTTTGAATGGACCTAATGTCTGTTTATTTGTTTGTTTACTGTTAAATATGTGTGTGTAACCTTGATATATCTGCACAAAACTTCAATAAATATATTGTTTAAAAAAAAAAAGGTAATCACATTACTGTAATGCATGCTCATAAATGCTTTAATGACCAGCACTGCTGTGGCAACTTCCTGAAATTATTCAGTCAAATTGCACATTTTAAGTTGTACTTTTAGTTGCCGGCAGTTGAAACAACTCTCTGCTGTGCACAGAGCAGAAGCGTCCACGGTTTTTTGCTGGTTTTCCCAGGCTGCGTCACTGTACTCACACAGGCAGTCATTTTTATAACCTCCGCAACCTTTGCGGCTCTGAAACTTTAGAACGTCTGTGAAACAAATTTACAGCCTCTGACTTTGAATGGAACGAACAAAAGGGATTGTTGACTGTGTTAACAATTCTGACAGTTGCTTTACAACAGCTTTAAAAAAGTTGTGAAGTGCATTGATTTTGTTGGACTTTTGCTCGTACTGTTAGCAGTTTCAATATACACGACAACTTCAGCACTGAGTCTCCTGACCGAGGGGAGCTGAAGAGGGCCCCACACAGGACCAGATGGTTTCTTACCAATCCATGTTAACGTTTATTAGTTTAAAGCTGCACTAGTCAAGATTTATATGGAAAAACACACCTGGCTTTTCAGCCTAAATTGAATTGAATGGAATGGCATCCTATCGTTGTTATACCACTTTTTCCCCCAAATTAATTGATATTAACAGCTTCATATACACCATGCACAGAAAGTCTTTCATGTAAACTTCACATCAAAATGTACATGTTTCTGCTAAACTGCAATAAGCAGATGCCTCATCCTGAGACAACTGGACTCAGCAACAAAGGCTAGATTCCGTCATCCCAGCGGTAAAGTGGTTCAGCCATTATTTCTAGATGTCTGGTGGGGGGTACCAGACAGGGAGAAGAAGAAATTAGGTCTAATGAGTAAAATGAATATGGTTTCTGGGCTATGACATGCCGCCATCTGTTACAGTTTTCCCACTTCCACTTGAAACTGCCAGAATTTAAAGACGTTAAGAGAGTTTAGCTGCAAAGCATGAATCTGTGCGCACACTGTCGCCCCCTGCAGCATCGAGGGGTGATTTGAATGGAAACCTGGTTTTGAATTAAGGCGTATAACAGATCATTATCTACTGTTTGGAACCTTGCTCTATTGCAGTGGCTTTTACGCAGCCAGTGGTGTCATGAGGGTAACGTCAGCAGCAGCGAACAGGCATCACCAGCGGCCTGCTGAGCCCGATGCGCCTTGAAACCACAGGATTCAGAGAGAAGTGAGCAGCCCCCTCTGCGGTCTGCTATCTCCAGACTGACTCATCGACACATCTGGGCCTAAGTATATGGGGCTCTCCTGCCCCACGGGCACTTGGGTAAATGAAGGATAATTAGCTTTAGTTGACTTTAATGAATGGCTTAATGTTGTGTTTCATTTCTGATGAGAAAAATATAAAGCTCAGCACTTATCAAAGGGAGTTCCTGAAGGCTTGCCGCTGGTGTGGGTCTGTTTGTTTTTGTATTTGTTGTGTGCTCGGGGGCAAGGCAGGGTGAGCTGAAGATAGCTGCAGTGTATGAGGGAGTGGTTTAAAATGTGACCGCAGATCCAAAGATCAGGAAACCTGCTGGGATATACAGTAGCAAATTCATCATTCTAGCTGGGAAATTACTACAGATGTGAACTCTGTTTGTCTTTCCTCAAAGGCAGAAAAAAGGGGCCAAAGCACTCCACTTTGATTTCCATGACCTCTATATCAAGATGAGATCACTATGACGGCTTTGATCCATTTTATAATCCCCACAAGCTGTGATATAAAGCAGAAAGTGTCTCACAGAGTTATGATAGTCGTTCATCTTAGTTTCCGATAAGTGTATTGCACTGAGCTGATGAAATCAATCATTTTCAACAGACACGAGATCCAGCATGGATTTAATGTTCTATTCAATCTGTGATAACAACTGCTCCCAAGCCAGTCTGATATAACTGTCATCTACATTCCCATGTCTCTACTGTGATGCATCACTCGCTGCTGCAGCTCTACATGGTTCATTATCTTTGCTGGGCCATTAAGAAGTAAAAGCTAATAAAAGCTGGACTTGGCAGGTCAGTTTAGTGTACTTTTACACACTCTACCTTCTCGTTTTTACAGCAAATCAGGCTTGGCATCCCTTGACTAATGGAATGAAACATACTCACATCACAGGACCTCACAAGTCTTCTCTCTGTGTAAACCAGCACCCCACCATGATTAACTGTGCACTTTTAAAAGCATCCTCATATGAACATTGGATGAGGGCAGGAAAAGCACATCCTGCAACAGGGGTCACCTCTTCACACTGCTAAAATGCGTATTTGGAACACTTTTTATTTATCTCAGGAGGTGAATCTGCATTTCCACAAGCATAATGTCAGTCTGGGCCTCAGGTAATGGGGAGGGTCAACCCCCAACAGAGGGCCCTGGCTTGGGGATTTGGTTGGCTCATGAGCCTCTAGGTCTTCATGAACAATCCCTTTGCATTATAGTACACCACCCCACTTTATGGAGAGGAATAAAATGGTTGTTAACACAGCCATGGGGGGCACGCAATAAGATGCCCTAAGAGAAGGGGGCTTTCTGCACTCCTATAAGGTGGAGAAGGGAAGGATGGATGAGGGTTTCTACAAACAGTTTGTCAACACTAAACTACTGGCAAATACTCAGCCGGGTAGTACATGCCTACAGCCCATGGTAGGGTCTACTTTGGTACAGTATCTGAGTACACACACAGAAAAATAAAACTGGAATTTCTGGAATTCTCTAAACCCCTCTGATCAAATACAAAATCTCTGTTCATGACCAGCAAGTCCACTGTTTAGTATTCCTCAACCGTGTGCAGGACAGTCCAGGATGCTATCAGAGTTTAGGGTTAGGGTTAACGTTAGCAGCCTCATTGGATCAAACCCTGGCCACACTCATCACCTGAGACAGTGTTACATTTGCAAAACATCAGAGAGCCCTAATCTTAAAAGCCATTTCAATTGCAATGCAAAAATGAAAACACACTGTTAGAAAATATGGACCAGTATATAAGCTAAGCTGCCAAAAGGTCAGATGGTAGAATGCATAAAAGTCTGATCTGATCACTCTGATAATACTAGCACTAATTACCTCTACATGACAATAAAAGAACAATGCTGTGTTTTTATTTCCATGTCTTCCACGGAGATCGTCAACTGGTGAGGACTTCTAATACACTGCAAACTGCAAATGTGCTATGCAGGATTAGAAAGCTTGACAGTAACTAAGAGGGGCAGCATGTTCTGGCTATATTAAGAAAGAAAAAAAGTGACCATGTGTGATCCACACAGTCGCCATCTCCACCATGCATGCAACAACAACAGTGTGCTCACGAGTGTGGAACGTGCGTTCATGTGTGTGCACATGCTCTTCATTCTCTAATTCCACCTGGTCTGCATCCTCCCGGTCTCTGTGGGGCCGTAAGGGAGCTGGGGAGGATATAGGAGGAAATTGTCCAGCTTGATTCCCTCTTTATATCTCATTTCTGCACGAGTCCCTTTATCCCCCCTTCCCTCGACTGGGAAACCCCAGGAGGAAATCCCTCACATGTTTGGACACGGAACACAACTGTCCAAAAACAGGACCAGACCCTAACAAGTGGGGAGCCAAGCTAAGTCAGACGGGCTTAGACATTAAAACAGAGACAGGGGCCATCAGGATCATGCCGCAATCCCTGTGCAATGGCCAGTGATGAGGGAATCAAGCCTGACTGACGCTTTTTGTTTTCTTTGATTGTTCAACTAACTCTGGAAGGACGCTGTCGTTCATTCAATCTCCTCTGATGATCCAACAGACTGCACATATTTGTAGATAAAAATAGTTCATTAGTTCACAGGGGAAGGGGGGGGGGGGGGAAGAGGTAAAACCAACTCAGGAAGGGCTTGATCCTCTCTAAGGCCTGTGCTGCATCAAACACTTGTCAAACACCAGGCAGACAGACAGCTGAGTGGCTCTGACAGATCTGATCACAGACACGGGCAGTAAGAGTCGCCGCCGCTCAGCTCCTCTACCCATGCACCGCTCTCCCACTCTTGTCAATAATCCACCTTCAGCTCTCTAAAACACAAACAGAGGGCTTTGAGGCATATGGCAGACATTTTCTTGTTTTTAGCTGCGTAAGATTACAGTGCAATTTCAACGGTCATTTCAGGGTCTCACCTCGCCATGGAGAGGTTTGTGTACTCCAGAAGGCAGCAGCATCTGCCAGAGATGTTGCAGGGGAATCGAATCAAAGGGAGACTTAAGCTCCCACTAATCTGAAAGAAATGTCTCAAGGTCTGCCGGGATCAGGGTCCTGAACCTTGCCACCCAGCGGGAAGGAGCATTTATGTTTGAAGGGCTTCCGTATACCTGGGAAGGGTTGAGTTTCATTACACCGAGCACTCAATCATGCCTTGAGAATTTCCTTGGAGAGCCATCAAAATATCCTCTGACAAGGAAATAAAACGGGTATTCCTCACATTACAAGACTCAAAATCTTGCATTTTGCATGCATTACATGTTAATACCACTAAATGAGCAACTACAGACTTGAGTAAAATACTTGCCAAAGTGAACTTCCCATTAGAAAGAAAAATTAAAACCTGGAAGAAGATTGAGACTCATTGTAGTGATGTTATAGTGTGTGCCAAAACTGTATATTTATAATTAAATGTATTGCTGATCTAATTCAATTTTAGTATTGATTGTTGTGTCAACACATTGTTTAATATGTAAACTACCAAATGGCATATTCACAATTTACATTCAGTTCAATTTAAATGCTTTCAATACGTGCAACCGCCATAACTGAACAAACACCAAAGATAAGCTCAGGAATGCATCTTGCGCATACACCTGTCTGAATTTACGGAAGTATCACACTCATAGTGGCATATTTTACAGTGAATTCCCCTTTACATGTCTGGCATTTTGTCATCGAGCCCATTTTTCTCCACCTCTCCTACCCCTCTACAAAAGTAATAACAAGAGGCAATAATTTTTTTTTTTTTATGTCAAGTATTCAAGAATATTTTCTACAACTAAGGCAGTCAGGAGCATTTTTGGTTTATGTTTAAAGCTGCTGCTATGAATGTCTTTGTATTAGTACTGAGTCAAATGATGAAGTTTAAAGTGAAAAGCTTTGCTCTCAGTGACAACCTGCAGAAAATTATCATATGATTCTGCAGTTCCCCTCAGCTCCACAGAGCATTTCAGCTTCTTTGACCAAATTGTTTTTGTTTTACAATCTGCAGCTTTACTGTTTTGTTTCACTCTCACCGCTCATATAGATATAGGTTTCAACAGCATCAGGCAGTTATTTTAGGCAAAAAAGCTCTAATAAACCCATTTTATGCTGCCTGGCAGCACCAAACAACACAGAAAGTTAGTGACTAGCTGCTGAACACAGCATTTTAGCCGCTAAAGAGCCAGATATTTTCTTTAGGAGTTGGTGCCATATCAGTTTTATAAGGGGGATGCTATGTCAATGTTATTTTTACAGTTAGGTGCCTGTTTACTGGCTCCAGACCAGCGACCTTCTTTCAACTCGCGTATAAGCAGTTTTTAACCGCAGACAGGCTGGTCTTAGCAGTGGCATTGAGAAAATGCATTCAGGTTAGCGACTTGTGCATCGCTCCTTTAAACTGAAATCGCTAACCTGTGACATCACCTTTGTGTTTTTTGCGCTTTCATGTTGATGGGAGTGCAGTGCTTCTCAGCCCCGGTAAATTGGCCCTGGCCTCTACTTACCACTATAATAGCCGTGCTGTTAGTCTGTGTCCTCCCCTGTATTTGTCACTGTTAGCTCACACACACAGAAAAACACCCAGACCAGAGACGCACACGCAGCCAAAGGCCGGCAGGCCTATACTTGCTGCTTTGTTGTGTCTGCATGTCTGTGCGCTCGGTCCATGCTCATGGACATGAGTGGGTCAGAAGCCACAGCCTCCCTTTGAATCACCAGCTGTAATTAAAAGATTTGATGTCTCTATCAAGACGTCAGTCAATGATGGAGAAAGAGAGGAGAGGAGAGGAGAGGAGAGGAGAGGAGAGGAGAGGGGCTTCTGGCGGCTGAGCCAGTGCAACTGTGCACCAGATGTTTTAAGGCTCCCCCGTTCGGCTCCTCGCCTTCCTTCTTTTTCTCCTCCAGCCAGACCGCTGGAGAGTGCATGCGGGGCTGCCTCATACAATGTGCGCCACGCGAACACATCCTCCTCTGCGACATGCACGTTGTTCTTCAGACAGCGGCGCACTGTGATATGTGATACATGAGTGAGAGAGTGTCATTCGAGTGTGAGACAGGAAAAGAGAATGGAAACAGCGACGAGGAAAAGAGCAGATAATGTGGCGACTTGCTCTGCCTGTGAGGTCTGTTTTTATTGTTTGTCGGTGTCTATTACGTGCGGCTCACGCTCTGGCTACGTGAATGTGTGCGTCTGTAAGTGTATGTGCGTATGCATCCTCATCTGCCTGGTGTGGTGTAGATGTGGAGATGAAAGCGTTTCACGCAGGAGAGCTGGCAGCGGTGCCGGACTGGAGGTCTGGCAGACAGAGAGAGGAGGTGCGGGGATGCAGCACGATCAAACAGATCCCACCAGCTCGGGTTATCTAAATATGAGGTGAGAAAGCCCGAGACAGGGGCCCACCTCAACATAGGGTCAATCTGATATAGGCATTTGATGTTTTTTGACTGGACTGAAGAAGAAACAGATGATATTTTGTGCCTGTATTCAATAAATGTTCCCCATTCCAAATATTTCCAATAAAGTACAAAATTCAGTGTTTTGCTAGAAATATATTCCTGTCAGGGTTGAAGAGCCTCTGAAACTGCCTTTGGAACATCATGGCACACTCCAAATCCATACTAATGAAATGTTTTAAAGCAGGGTGAGCAGGTTTCATTACAGCTTTTACAGATTGCCACCCCTAAAGCTGTTCTGTAAAATCCTTTAACACCTTACTGTATCGATGTCTGCCATCGGCCTGCTGATAGAAAATAAGGACGTTTTTACCAGCTGTAGTTAGAAGCGAATGTCCGTCATGTCACAAGTGCAGTCATCAGGTATTTTATGGTATTTTAAGCCCAAAAAAAGCCCCATATATGAGCTGAACTCCACTTCAAAGATCTCAACACAAGCTGTTGCTATCCATCCCTGTAAAGACACAGACCATGTCTCGACTGCTGTAAAAAAAATCACAGCGTGTAACAGCATAAACTGCCCATCAAGGGAACATTCACTGAAGGTGCGCTTTACAGCCCCAACCATGTCATGGGCAATATCAGCCCATATACTGCTCAGCGGGGGGAAATAGCTCCCGTTTGTGGAGCATGAGAACTTGAAAACATTCCACTTCTGTACAGTACGCCCCCCCTCTCCTCCTCCTCCTCCTCCTTCTTCCCCCCTCCAGTTTGCTGCCACTTTGTTTGTTTGCGTACGTCTGTTTTTGATGGGGCTGTTGATGTCGGCCCATATGCCTCGTTTCCTCTGCCAGAAGACGACAACGGAAGCCTGGCAACCAGCGCAGTGTTCCTCCTCTTTGACAAAGTCACGCTGAACTATATGCGCAAGGATATCCAGGTTTTCAAGCTCCCAGAAGATCCCTATAGGTCATGATTTCCTAAAAATATGCAAGTTGTAGTCATGGCTGTGTATAAACATCAACCATTGACAGCCAAGACATCAGATGTTGATGTCATGGCTGTCAATCTATTCAGTGTATTCTACAAAGATATCTATATCCACTAGCTAGGACTCACTGGAAGAGCATTACTACCAATGCGAACTTCACAATAAAGCGAGTGAAACAAATAACAGGACTGCTGTATCTAATGTGTGTACACGAGTCTACAAAAGGCAGTTCAGCAAAACCACAACTCAACTAGGCCAAAGAGTGTGAAAAAAAAACTTCACTCACACCCCTCCTCTTTCTTCCTGCTTGGAAAAGACCAGATGACAATAATGTGGAGTATGGAGCCCCAGTGAGCGCTGCTGACCCCTCCTCTTCCACCTCCCTCCTTCAATCCCTCCACCCCCTGGTCTTTGAAAGGCCTCCACATGTTTATGGCTCATGCCTGTGGTATGACGATGGATTCTCCATATAAAAGCCAGCAGGATCATGGGGTGTTTCAAATATTGCTCTCTGAAGACAGTTGCTGACAAAATGACAGCAGCCATATTTATTTTGGTCAGAGAGCAGGGGCACTTAGTGGGAAGTTAATCAGAGATCCCCCCCCTCCTCCTCCTTCTACCCCCGGCTTCCAGCATCATCCTCTCCCCCCAATAAGGAATGTACCCAGGGCAGAGAAGTCTCAGAGACTACTGGTAATGACTTTCTGCTCCGATGGAAGATTTAACACCGCTAAACTGCACGAGAGGCAGAAAAATAAACCCGAAAGTTTGGTTTGAGAACATCAGCATAAAGCAAGTGTTGATTGTCTGTCCAGACATGAGCTAGATGATCAATTTTCATCTGGTTAGGACGAGATGTGAAACATAAGTGCAGAGACGGGGGGGGAAGAAGGGATAATAATCTATGGCAGAGATTTGTAAATGTGGGATAGCTGAAACATTACTTGTGTTAATTTGCGACTGTGACCACGGCGGTGACCATAACTGCCATGGGCACTGGGATGCTGGGGACCTGGCCAAGCCAATGACAGGTTGATGTGTCTTTCCTCTTCACCCATACACTTATTCACTGCAGCACAGTGCAAAACTTCCAAAATACTTGCAAAATCATCATTATGTTCCTGTTCGCAATTTTTTTTTCGTCTTCACAAGCAGATTTCAGTAGCATTTAATCAAATAAATGATCGATGTAAGCTTGTGCGGTTGGTGGTGGGGTAGTGGGGTGGTGGCCGTGTTGGTGGGGGGGTGGGGGGGGGGGGTGATTTCCCTGTCAGGCACCAAACCAGGCCCTGCGTCCGGAGCCAGGCCATCTATGCTGTCCAAAGGAGGCTGGGTACTTCTGAGGCCCTCTCACCAGCTACTGTGTCAGCCCCTATGGAGCAGCCTTATTAAATGAAGATTAAGCCGTGGCTCCCCCAGTCACAACAGGCAGCGGTGTGAGGCATACATAATCACTATGACAGGGCGGCTGCCAATTAGAGCCCTCCTTCTGTCCTGGGAAAACGCTCCTCACTCCGCTCCCGCTGGCGGGAAGAACTGATCCGGATTGTCCGTGATATTACCCAGGCCAGAGATCGCCGTTAATCACCCGTCATTCCACTGTGGCAGAAATCAGAGCGGGACTTGTCATCTGCGCAACAGCTCTCCCTTACCAAAGTCCTGACTTCCCGTAGAGCAAACCCGGGGAACATTAATTGGAATAATGAGATAAGTACATGAAGGAACAGGAGTGCAAAGCTCTGTTTTCAAGTGCTTTGGGTAGACTTCAGAGTGATGGCGCGAGCACAGCTTGATTATTGTTTGGCTTGGACAAACTGCACCATGAGCTTTTTTTCCTGAGACAAGACGAACACGTTCGATCAATTAGCCTCAAGTTGAAAGCATGCGTCTGTTTTAGACAAAAAAGCTGGCCTAATGGTAGTAAGCTACATCTGACAAAAACACATCCAGAAATGGATGTCGTGTTTCCAAGCCAAACACGGGCCAGACTCAGATGTGATCATGCTGAGTGCGTAACTAAAATGCTCAGAAGTGAATGGCATCTTTCTCCAGAGCTTAAAACTCTTGGCTCAGTGAGTATAAACAACCAAAATTGTGTGTCACACGCTCACATGCACGCACGCGCATTAACTGCGCGCTCGTATGCAAAGACTGCCAGAAACCGGAATTGTTTGGTGTCTCAAACGTTGTGCGTTACAGACGAGGCAGTTGAGCTTCCTCCAGAGCGGATTTGAGGCAATCACCATTGCTCTGTGCATTGGTTTACAGGAGCAGAGACTTTGGAGCAGATGGTTTGCAGACGGTGAGGACCAGGAGGTCCACAGCACTGTGGATTAACCGCAGAACCAGCTTGCTTCAGACAGAACCTGGCGTAAATCCCACCAGCCAACCAAATCCTCATGGGTCTGGTGGATTCAGGGAGGACCTGGGTTCACTTCGGTCCCCTGCAGTACATTGGACGTGCTTGTGGGGTAAATTAAACAACTGCCCGCCTCATGTCCACTGGCCTTAAACACGGACAAGGACCTTGCAGGGACTTTAGACATCACAGTGCGGAGGACTGATGAGGTGGTAAACTGAGTCTTTTTGGGCTTATCCTCCTCAACACTGCAGCTACAGAGCGTTTAACAAAACTTGTTTATCCAGGGTTTCCAATCAATGGCAGAGAGAATAGACCGGGCATCATGGCTGCAAGAGGCAGTTATCACAGTTACGGCATAAACACAAACTGCACACAGAAGTTATGACAGACAGTATTAGTGGTGGCTGGATCCGAGCACTCAGATGACTGATGGGATGGAAGGCTTGGCCTCGGTTGAGCCCTACAGCAGAAAGGGTTTCTCTGGTTACACACTTGGGAGATCAATACTCCCACAAAGGCCTGTAGCTCTCCAAGCACAGGTACATAACCCATTGGCCAAAGATAATCATTATATGTTCCTTCTTTCTTATTCTTCCTCTCTCTGCCTCTGACTGCTTTCCTTCTTTTTCCTTCCATGAGGTCAACGGGGTGGCTGTGACCCTTCGTGGGCTCGTAGAAACAGTCATAGAAGCATTTAGAGTGCGAGTTGTACTGCGTCGTTCTGGAAAACCAGGTCCTGAATATGTTTCTGTTATCAGTTCCAAAAGTTGCTATGAAGCCATGAATTTTTACTGTTCCATAACTTCATATTGTAAAACTTCTGTTCTTGTCTGGGTTTACTTTGGGCTTGGCTGCCTCCTGCACAACTAATACCCATTAAATGAATCTGCTTTTACCTACAAATCAAGCAAGCAGAGCTGCAGAAATGTCACTCTGGCCTGCTACCATAAAGACTTCTGTGCCGTCTGAGAATCTGAAAGCCGATTTGTAAAACTGTTGGAAATTAGCCCGAGTTGCACTGGTGTGTTTGTGTTGGACTTTACTCCCTCTTAAATCTCAAATCAGGGATTACATTAAGAATGGGAGTTTCGAGAGCTTTAACATTTTAAGTTGTTTATTCAACATCTAATGTCACTGGCATGGCAGAAGCAGCTGTTGTTCAAAGATTACAGTAGAGTGGGTGGGCAAGTAGGAAAACAGGCAGATGGATTGATTGGCAATGCAAGGCTGCAGAAAAAAGAAGCGGGAGGAAGAGTAGTCAAACTTGTCACACACATCTGTTTGTAAACCAGTGAATCTGATGACAGGGGCTGCTGGGAAATCTCTGTAGGGAATTCCTTAATGGCATCAATATGGAGCAGCTTCAGTGTTATCACTCTCCTCACCTTTCCTCTCCTCTCCTCCCCTCAGCTCACAAGACGGAGAGAGGGGGGAACCCAGTCTGTCAATGCTGATAGCGCCGAAGCAGCTATTAATAAAGTCTCTTTATTGTTTATAGCCTGTCCAGAGCACCGCCCGGAGGATAGAAGAGCATTTTACCGTCTCAAGGGTACAATGCAAATGCCTGCAGCACATGCCAAACAAGCAGCCATGAGACAAGAGTTCCTTATTCCTCTGGAGACCTTCTAGAACATTTTCCATTAAAGCATTATTTGGAAATTATGCACCAACTTTAAACAGCTGGGGTGAAAATGGTAGAATTTGATTTTCATCTATATTGCACGGAAGGTTTTCTAATCACCTGAAATTTTCGGTAGTAATATGATTAGTAGTAATGGGAGCAGCTTTTCCAAATAAGTAATGGTGCAGTTGTTTAATCTTATTGCCAAAAACAAGCAGGCAGGTCAATCAGTTCAATATGGCAGCAGATGCTTTCAAATTGCTTTCGTAAACTATCTGTTCACTACAGCCTTCCTGCATTATCATATGCATGCACTTCATTTCCATAATCCAGTGCAGAAATATTCCGCAGAGAATACTTCCTCAATATTCCATCCAACCCTGCTGGTGGAAATTTATCAAATTCCCATATAATTTTTTTACCAAAATTGAAAAGATTGCTTAAAATTAGCTTGACAGTTGGATGGAGATAGCCTTTATAACAGTGTACCGCCACATATTTTGTCTGTGCAAGGTCTCCACACAGTCTTTCCCTGCCATTTTTGTGAGTGTGTTATCAGAACACTGCTGGCAAACACCGGCTGAGAACAGCAAATGAATCCCAGCAGTGCAAATGATATACGGTGTTTACACTGATCTGCAACTTGTACGGAACACATCAGACACGGTTTACACAACTCGTCATGTTTGCTGTGAAATTGCCTCTCCTTTTGACATTATCTGGGCTTTGCTTTCTCTGCTTGTGTGTGTTTTACGTGGGGATTAGATCTTTGCCGACACGGGGAAAAGAAGAAGATCATTTGAGCTGTCCTTGTGCGCCGTGGCTAAGCTGGGAGGCAAGGATCCTTCGGTGACATCCAGTGTAATTTAAATACGTAGATATGTAGAAATGCAAGCCAGGGTGATCAGATAAGCATTTCCATAAATAGTGTATACCTACATGCTGTTTCCTTTGTCTCTGTTTAATCCACAGCATCGTCATGGCCTGCAGTTACATAATCCTATGCTTATCCTAAACATCGGTGTCTGGTGTCCAGTGAGAAGAGCTGATAAAAATGTTCATTTTTAGACTAAAGTCTTAAGTTACAGGTGATCACTATAATATAAGCACTTCTCTCTCTCTCTCTCTCTCTCTCTCTCTCTCTCTCTTTCTATATATTCTTGTGATTATAAAATCCATACGTTGAGGTCAGTTTTTCGAAAGCTGTTTAAAGATCATATTTACTGGGGATCTATGGCAAGCATAGTTCTTGAAATTTGTATTAATTTAAACGGTCGCCTGGGAAGGTGTTTCATGATGAGGCCAGACTGCAGCACTTTTTTGAACCTCCACTTCCTCGTCATCTGCATTTCAGAAGGTGGCCTCTCCTCCCATTGGACTGTGCTTTATTATCAGTCACGGGAAGTGATTATTTTACAATGCCAGTCGGTCGAGCTCCCATGCGACGGCGCTGGATCTCACTTCAGTGGCTTATATTTTTACGTTGTATTTATTTGAACTGAAGAGTGTTGCGTTTCACTGGTTTTTGCCAAGTGGGGATTTTTCACTAGCGGTCGAGAGGTGGGGAATGAGGAACACATGCCGAAGTCTGAAATTTACCTTTATTAAACGGGCCACCGTGGCACTTCACAAGCCCAGAGAGTCCTAAGATGCTCATGCAGTGACACTTTTACACACAGCTGAGGCCACTGATCTTCCTCTGAGACCTAACTCAGTCATTGGATCGGGAACTGTACTGAGGTTTGTAACAGCCGCATCACCAGGGAACAGTAGCTTTAAGTAAATGGACATGGGGAGTCTGCTGTCAGTCTCTAAAGGTCTAAAGAAGAATGGCTCTGCTATGCACTCAATTTAGACTTCACAACAATTTCCCATCAGTGACTTCATGCTTGAGATAATTAACGGCAGTAACCATGCACAACAATGCCAAATTTTAATTAAAGAAGGTCATAAAGTTTCTTGGAAAAGGTCAAGCAGGCATGGCAAAGTCATGAAGAGGTGCGTGGGGGTGGGGGAGAATTTCCCCGACAAACAGGACAGGGGCTTAGGAGCTACATGCCCCATGGAATCACAGTTTCCAGCCCAGAGAGCAGCGGCTGCCTTGGTCGTCCTGAAATATGAGAAACTATCAGGGTTTATTTCAAGTTTATTTACTCTTTCACCACTTCACTAAACGATCCTCCCATTCAACACTCCAGGCCAAACATGGAGAAAAATCCTCGAGGTTCTAATATTTTCCTCGTTCTGTTAAACAGTGTTTCTCTTTTTTTGACAGCCTGAATGATATCTGCCACTGTAATTGCTTCCTTATTTGGTGAATTAAATATTTACACTTGGCCTATCCTAATCCAAAGTTTATGAGAGATGTTAAAGTACATTAAGGGAAAAGACATTTATTTTAAAAGCACTGCTAACTGAGGCCATCACCCCAAATGGTGTGTTTGGACCGTCTGAGAGAAATGGTTTACTTTTTGAAAAAAATATTTCCCTTAGCTGTATTCACACACAGAGAAATTCCAGATTTGACTTCTCATTTAATGGCCTGACATACATGCTGTGTGCACCGCAAATATCTCTCAAGCTGACAGGAGGAAACAGAGACGGCCTTTGAGGAAACCTGCAGTTCGTACTTTTAAGAATTCCACTGAGGAGGGGAAGGGAGATGGGAGAGAGCGAGGAAAAATATACCTCAGAAAGAGAGCTGGCTTGAACAAGGCCGCCATGGAAAAATACTGATATTTCATGCACGGAAACACCATTGTGCACCTCAAAAACGCAGACGGTGAAAAAACAAGGCTGAGTGTCAGGTACAAGGGTTACATGAAACAGGTGGTACTCTGAGAGGGGGGAAAGAGTTTTCCTACGGGATAAGTGGGCTGTTTTCTTTAATATTCACCAGAGTGGAGTGAAGTGAACATGGAGTTGGGACTGACAGACAGAGTATCTCTCACACACATCAACGTATGGCTGTACACCATCCTTACCTCTCCTGCAGTGCCTCATGGCCATTTTGCACATCCTGGACTCAGCGATGGTGGGACAGGGTATTGTGTCCTTGGGTGGTTTCTTTACAATGTGCCGCGTCCGGGTCTCCAGACCCCACTTGTAGCCACAGGTTTTGTTTCTCCTGGTGCAGGATCCCCATTCGCTCCACTGGCCCACCTCACAGCCCTCTGCAGAGACACACAGACAAAGTGACGTGCAGTGAAACCACAGCGGAGCGCCATTTAGAGGCAACTCAAAGACCCCAGGTCAAGCTTTAATGCAGGGTGAGGGAGCTTTACTGGGGTGCCATAACCTCCGTGTGTGTGGTCCCAGTTGAACCGTTTGTTTTCCAAGTCCAAGATATGCGGACCAACTGAGAAATTATAGAATACTGTGTACAGGTGAAGAAAGGTGTGAAAGACAAGGTTGTTTACTCTCTCGAAACTTGATTTTCTTTCATTGTTGTACATAGTTGTTTCACATACCTCCACATTCCATGGTGTCCTCCAGCGGGGCAAAGCCCTCGGGGCACTTGTCAAAGCAGCGCCCTTTGTGTAGGTAAAAACCTGACTTGCACTTGGTGCAGAAGTCTTTGCTGAAGCAGGACTCGCAGTTCTCTATTCTGCACCCTGGAGGAAGAAGGAGAGAAAAAGGAGACTCATCAGGGTCTGAGCAGCCCTCTCATCTGGAGTTGATCGAAAGCTAAGGGGTTTGGGGAAGGGGGCTCTCGAGAGGATTATACTGTCTCTGCCGCAAAAAACGCCGTTGATGCCCTGTGAATCATTTCTCTCCAGGGCTCAAGTGTATTTCAGACAGTGTTTTGCCTGACAGAGATTTTTCTTTTATCTTCCTGTTCTTGTTTAGAGTGAGCAAATCAACAGCATGAAAACACAACAGCAGGGATGGTGAGAAATCAAGTCACGCTGACCTCTTTCAACAAAATGCATCAACATCTAACGGTCTGGACACAAACACTCAAGCTCACATGTTTTCAACTAATGGTGTGCTGCAACAGGAAGAACACATCCCATTAGGGCTCTAAATAGTTTCCTTAATACGCTATCTTATCACTGCACATTGTTCCAATCTTTGCATAACTGAGGATTATTTTAAGCTTTTCATTCATGTGTGAATGATGGCTCATGAGCACAACGCTAAGTTTCGGTTAAGATATACAGGGCGGAAGGTGGGTTAGTGAAGGGTGAGGCGTGGGGGACAACAACATTTTGTGCCACCTAGCCAAACAAATGCTGATGCATTTAGTCAGCAAACACAACAGCACACTTATCCTCCCACGCCACACCCTGCCACTGCGCATGTCACACAGCGCCGCGCAAAGAAGTGCACGGCGATGTGTCATCAAGCTCTTACTCTGCAAATAGCACATCAGGCAGGACCAAATTACTACAACCACACCAACAGGGCGACGCACAGGCTCACATGATTAGAAGGAGCCTCCCAGAGATGTCTAATTTATGATGCTCCTCAGATGCTCTATGTGGCCCTAATGCCCAATAGGCTTCCAGTGTGTGGGAACCACAATCTATAACCTGCAGCCACCGTCTCCCCCGGCTTGCGGGGGGCTTCCCAGGTAGGGTGTCATCTGCTACTCTGACTGCATCTCGCACAGGCACGCAACCATGAATTAGCGCGTGTGCACTTCTCGCGTAAACCTGCGTTACTGTGATTTTCCACATGCGAGAGCGACGGAGGCTGAGGATTGCTCTTTTATCTGTGACCCTTGCAGGGCCCGGGGAAGGGAAGGTTCTCACAATCACACCCCTTAATTACACCATCTCCAGCTAACCATCAGGCCTCCTCCACGACATTCCTCCAAAACGAGGGGGTCCCTCCCCGCTTTACTTTGAACCCTAAAGTATGGCCTCTGCCCACTCACTCTGATCTCACGCTTTCCCGACCAGTCTAAACAAACCATGGATACACACACACACACGCACATGCACAAACACACACATACCAATCAGATATGGCTGGAGATAGACCCGCTCTGCGATGAAGCTGTACTCCACATTCTGAAAAATGCAGATACACTGACCAGAAATCACTGATCTCTTTGGTAATTTCCTGTGTTCTCACATCGTTTCCATCTATTCAGTCACATGATATTGTTTAGCTCATCTAGGTATTACTTTTGCTCCATTTTATCTCACATCTCAACATGCTGTATGTCTTGGATCTCTGGAGCTACGCAGTGCTGTAGAGATTTTGGTGTGGAATGTGTGAGTCTAAGGGAGGTATGAATGCATTCTGTTGCTCTTTTTTTTAGCTCTCTGCCTCTCATCCACTTCTTTTCTGGGTGAAACTGAATCAGTCAGGCTTGGGTTTGATACAAGACAAGCCCAATACCGGGAGCAGGCTAATAAATCACCAGGCTAATTGGAAAGCACAAAGCTGTCTTTTAGCCTTCACACTTCCCAGGCCTGTCATCACCTGAGAAACTTTTAGCTCTCAAACAAAAAAAATAAAAGAGCAAGAGGGGGAACAAGAACATCTGGCAGTACTCTCAAGCACTGGGGTTGTTGTGCAATCCTCAGTTATTGACAGTAAATACGAGCAACGCAGATGTGCAAAATATTGCATCCTCGCAGCAGCAGCAGCAGTAGCACTTGACAAGGTTTTTGATTTAAATGTCGCCGTTGGTTTCAATTTCAAGTATGGTAAAAGGCGACGGCTCAGATGCTTGGAAATCTTGTTTTCTAAATAGAAGATAAGTAATAATGTCACTCTGAGAGATGGAGGAGGTGGATGACACATCAATGTGGCTCCATGGGAGTTAGAATGCAGGGAGGCACAGCTGAAGGGTCGGAGGTCATCAGAGAACGAGGTGGGTCGGCAGGGATCACCGTGACAGACATTCATCCCTCTGTCCAGTTATCTGGTAAAAGGCTATCTGCGACGGCGGGGGCTATCTGTGACACTGGAGAAGCTCCTCCACTGATCACTGGCCGAGTCCTGCAGCTCCAGAAACAGATACAGGGGAGCGGGTTCATTCTCCCTGCAGGATTAACCTCTGGACCACCTTTAAAGTCTTCATCTAGGTGCCTCAGGGAGACTAATGAGAAATAATGAGGTCATCAGATCCCATTGAAGGCCCAGTGTTCCTGAGACTTAAACGTATTATCATCATTATCTCCAAGCCTGGATCTGGCTGTGAGGAACATTATGAACACAGGAGGAAAAGCCTTATGTTTCAGCTCTGAGAGGAATTTCAAAAGCTGCCAATGAAGTGACCGAGGTTGCACGATTTGAAGAGATCAGCACTGCACCGTTACACGCATCGCTGCTCTACTTTTATTTTTTTTTGTTGATTTTGCACTTAAGTGTCTTCTGTGGTTTGCATGTCAAGTGCATTTGAAGTTGAGACATGAGTCAGTGAGCGTTACTTGCGATCTAATGGCACATCTGCTGTGGTCTGGATAAGGAACCCACCGATTTTATCACGGACACTCAATGCCTTGTGTCAACTGCTGGTCCTCCACAGGCTGACAGCATCATGTGTAATCACTCTATTCATTTTAATGAATATTCTCTGTGTAAAGATTGATGAGTCTCTCAGGTTCCAGACGGGGTCTTTTACATTATCTGATCTTGGGAGGTGGGTTTGTACCGAGAGTCTCAGCCTCTTTCAGAAAGCTAACCAGACCCGATGTTGCGCAGCAGGAGTGTCCATGTCGTAAAAGGCCTGGCAGTGTGAGGGGGAAAACAGCCCCATTTTTCCATTCTTCGCCTCCAAGCCGAGTCGAACAGCTCTGACCTACTCTCTAGGCCCCGGGTTTGGCTGACATGGAAGCTCTGGCTTGCTCGCTGCCACCCAGCCATGTCGTGTGGAGCTGCGGATGGCAGGAGTTCATGGCAAAGGCCAGAGCTGCCATGTTCGTCCCAACTCTCTCCATGCTGTTTTTTCCACATGGGTGCTCCCCACACGCCGGTGTAGAGCCAGGTGAAGCAGAGGTGGTGTTCCTGTCAATCAGCATCTCCCAGAGAGAGACGGGGATGACAGATGTGTCAGCGGTCCTCCCAGCTTCTTCAATCCAAGGAACACAGTCTGTGATACACCAGGATCCGCTTCTGTATCTGCTCAGCCAGCTCCAGCATACACACAGACAGCTCAGGCTTCAGACAGTGGTCAAGTACAGACAGCTCTTCCACTCACACTGCAGCATGCACAATTACACAGTGTTTTGAGAAAAAAGCCAATTGAACTCCTAACGTCCTGGGAGCAGGGCTTGGTTTGGTGGGTCTATTGTATTGTCTGGCAAATCTGAAAGTGCAGTTAGTAAAGCTGTGATGATTAAATGTCCCTTGGTAAAGCTCAAAGGCCAAAAGCAACTGGTCTTTTTGTTGGTTAGACTGTGCAATGGAAATACCCACAAGCTCAGAATAAGAGCGAGAAAGAGCGAGCTTGAATGAAAGACACAGAGAGGCAGAGCAGGAGCGACAGCTGCCAGCGCTGCCAACGAAAAGTTGCAAAACTCACGTTAGTGCCTTTACACAGCCTTCGTACCCATTAGGCTGAGACCCATCATGTATGGCTCTTATCCATCTCCAACCCAACAAATTCCCATGATGTACTTTTACCTCAAACAATCTTGGAAAATCCAATCCAATCACCCTCTACTTCCTGCCCTAATTTACTGCGACATAGCAGCAACAAATACAACAATGGGATCTGGTAACAGATTCCTGCAGTCCAAGAAGTGCAGTAAGAAAGAAATCGCAACTGACAAAAATTACCTTTGACAGAAGAGCCTCTGTGGCACATGACGCTGGCACTGAATGAGCTGTGATATTTAAACCACACACCGGATATTGGCAATCTCAGGCCTTGATCAGACCGGGTGTCGGTTGGCAGCAAACGCGGCCGGGGTTTCTAAGTGTTTTAAAACCCACTGCAGTGGGGTAAGGCAATTGGGTTGGTGGCTAGAGCTTGTGTATGTGTGTGTAGCAGTGGGGGGTCCATAATACGCCCAGAGGGAGTACGTTTTGAATGTAGCCCTGCTCCCATGCTAACCCTCTCAACACTCTCCCTGTAAAAAGACAGCTCTGACAGTCGCCTTTCAGCTCATAATTCTTCCAGCCGGAGAGCTTGCTTGCGATACAAAATGACAAAATATGCTTTGGCTTAGGAATGTATGTTAAAACCGAGGTATTGTGAAATGTGACTGAGGCGAGAGCATGACTGCACCGCATTCACACAGCTTTGGCTGTAATAAAGCAGCACACTGTACGACCGTTGCTACAAATCTTCCCTGTGGAGCAGTGGGTTGACACCCACAGAAACTGGTGTGGGGCTCTTCTGGGCGGCTGATAAGGAGCCCTGTGGATAACACTGGAGTTACTACACATGGTTTATGGCTCATATCAACTGCCCATTAGCTGCTGAAAGGAGGTCTTGCAAAGCAGGGACCCAGGAACATAATATATGGACACTCAGAAAGGTATTATGCAACAAAAAGGCATTGCAAACGAACCAGCAACAGTACATCTCAGTCATGGTAGTTAACACTGTGGCTCCCATGTCTGGGGACTCTTTGGAATCCAGCTGAAGTGTAGCTGTAAATGGGCCTCCAGTTATGTTACATTGCGGAAAGTATATAGTTCCCATTGTTTTTGGCTCTAATTATGGTGTTATTTTCTCTGCGTCTGGGGAAAAACCCCCAGAACAGTGAGCTTTAAATCTAAATTCATCAAGTGAGGCACAGTTTCTCAAGTAGCCCTGAGAAATTGGTAGGTTATGTATGGCAAAGCCGATAAATTAGGATTCTGAATTACGGTATAGTGGGCTGGAAATGTTGTAACTACAGCATTGAGTGGATCCTCTAAAATTAAAGCCTCTGAAACCAGCCATGAATGCAGATTTCTTTACATGTTTCCAAACTGCACAACTGAAAATGATCCTATTGCTCAATTTTCTTTTGTAATTCATTACAAGAAAGCAAAAAAAAAAATTGTGTCCAGACTTCCTGTTTCTTGTATTTGCTCCCAAAGTCCAAGACGTGCAGGTCAAGTGAAGTAGAAGGTCTACAATATACGGCTACATACTCTAGTTTTCCTTAACCCGGGCAGTCCGCAGAAGAAATTCTTGAATGAGATAAGATCACACAGACAAACTCTCTTGTAATAATAAGCAGCTGCTCTCTAAGTGATTTCAGAGACTGTGTTTAAAAAGCTCATGATAACAGAGACTTAATGCCACGTTCCAGGCCTCTCTGGAAACCAGGAGCCCACAGCAGCTCTGACCATGCCGGCGTAGAACCCTCTCACTGTCATTTGTCCACTGCGCCTTTGAGCTCTTGCATACCAGCTGCCTGTGTCAACGCACAAATAACAGTCGCTGACCCGACGATTAGCTTCCAACCCGGCAAAATATCCGTTTATGGAGGTCTGAAGTGAACTGTTTAGTGAAAATGACATGTGGAGCACAGCTAAGAATGAGGGTCAAATAGGAAACTGGATTAGAGAGCCGTGACTGAAGCAGCGATCACATCAAAGTAGGTCTCGCTCGGAGATCTGATGCTACGTGACAATACAAGATGTTGTTCTATGAGCAGTTGGTAAGGAGAGGGATTCAGATTAACTTGCCACACATCAGGATCGGTTAAAGTCAAAATTCACCCGGCATGGGAATACAGTGGTTAGGATAGCAGGGTTAAAGCAAAAAAAAAAAAAAAAAAAGGCTTTTAACCAGAGAACAAGATGTCCTTCTGTTCTGATTTTCTCTGAGTCATAAAAATAGGCTGTTACTGGTTAAAACTGCTGTAGACGAGATTTTTCTGAAAAACATATCAGCCTAAATGACACAAGAGAGGAAAATGTTATCACATAGATTGACCTTATGCGCTAAAGAGGAATTTTGATGTTTTGCTATTGACGCTGTTTTGCAAATCTTTTCCTTCTATCACGAGAAACAAACAAGATAAAATCCTGAATATCTTTGGCCTCCACTGTCTCAAGAACAGTGTTGGACAAGATACTTGAAGAAATGATCCCGACAAGTGATTCCTGACTGTAGGCTAACCGTAATGTAGGCTAACATAAGCAAGCCAGCTAACGGCTGAAATACATGGGGCGCCGCGTGACACGTCTGCCGCCCTCAGCTGAGCGAGTCCATTATCATCAGCTGGAGCTGCTGCACTGAGCACGGAAGGACATCATCTCTATTTTTATGGGGCTGATCTATTTTGTCTTCTCTACATGGCAATCCAACAGTTGAAAACTACATAAAACTGAGCACAAGTTGTTTAAAAATGATGAAAATAAATACCTCACTGTTGGCCACATGACACAGCAGAGCAACCTCATCTGTGTTTTTACAATTCACATTAAAATAAATCAACCAAATCAATGTGTATCGGTGATCCTGGAGTTAGAAGGATCCAGTTCATTAATTCAGTGACAGTACACACAGCCTGCACTTTCAAACCCTGCATTACCAGCTTAGTTATCACACAGTCAGTGTAACAGGCAAAAAACCTGCTTACGTGACACGTCACGTCCAAAATAAGACAACTTTGAGTAGCAGGAGGCACATTTTTCTCATTAGAGGCTAACTACATCTGCACACCTACGCCAGGCTAACACACACTGCACCATATCTGTCAACTGAATGCACAGAGAGGATATAAAGCCTTCATCTAACTCCCGGTAAGACAGCAAACGAGTCGAGTGGAAAAAGCAGCTGTTCCGTCCGATGCTACTTGTTGGTGCAAAAATGTGTTGCTAATTATGTACTAATAATTATTACTTTCAAACAATTATTACTGAAGTTTCAGTGTTCTCAACCATGTAGGGGAAGCAACTACCAAAGTTGGCTGGTGCAGCTTTAACATGCTTTTCATTTTCATAATCGAATAGAGCCCTTGGATGTGCTTGCATCTAGGTCGGCAGTGAATGGGTAAGCAGAATGTTTTTTTTTTTTTTCTTCCTGCGGTTGCTGCATGTTCACGTTGTCGGGCCTAAAGGTCCGGACACCCTCCTCTGGGGCTTCATTTTAGTGCATCTGTCAGGCGTTTGGCTCAGGGAACCAAATGAGTTCAAGTTCCTCTCGGTTTTCATATGAAACACTCAGCCAACACCTCGGGCTCCATGTAAACCTATAAAGGCTCTCTCTCTCTCTCTCTCTCTCTCCCCCTCTCTCTCTCCCTTTCTCTCTCAGAGCATATTCCATGTTAAAATAAGGTTATGAGATCGGGTGCTACATAAGGAGGAGTGGGAGACATTTCATTAATTGGATTTTGGAGTTATTCTTTAACGAGAATCATGAGGACATTTCAATTCTCACTGTTATTGTTGGAGGGGTTTTTTTTTGATAGTAAAACATAATTCAGAGTGTGTGAAACTGAAGGTGTGGTCTGATTCAAGTTATTAAACCAAAACAATGTTTTCTACAAAACAGTCCACAAGAGTAATATGTGCAACAATGAGGTGGCTGTTCGCAAAACATCCAATATGATTTGATGTGAGAGAAGATTAGAACGAGATCGTGTCTGCCTTCCTCTTAATACACTCCTATTCTTAAGAGTTGATGCTTTGTTTTTCCTCATCGAACTTCATTGAACATACAGTTGTCTGCGGAGGATCTGGACAATTCAGCTGTGACTGGCTTTCTGTTCAAAGTCAAAAACTACTTTGGCTGCCAAGAAATAACACTGTCTGGTAAAAGTCTCAATCCACAAGCCGCTGCAGACTGTCAACGAAAGAAGCTAGCTTCATGTCCCAATGTTAATATACTGTATAATCACCTTCATAGGTCGGATGACATCGAAGGGCATTGCCAAAAGGCCTTGTTTTTACATGTTGCTCTGAATGCGGCGATACACCTCTCTGGAGTACGTATGGCTGAATCTAAAGTGCATCTTGACTGCATTTGCACCTGGATTTCATGCCTTCCTAGTGACAACAGGATGGCTGGTAATTCAAGTCTAAGGGGAGCGTTAAAGAGAAATGAGAAACAGCGCTCATCCTCGCTGGAGCTCGGTGTTGAATCCCGAGGGAGGCGAGGCTTCACTACTTACATCCACCTGTGTGAACGGATGAGCCGTTCAAAATGCGAGGTATGTGCATCTCCTCTGGGTAATTGACAATAAATCACGTGTTGTGGGAAAAGGGGATGTTGAGGGAATGTGTATGTGTGTCTGGGGAAGGTGGGGTGTTGAGAAAGGAAGGGGGAAGTCAGCGGTGTGGGAAATGGAGGGGCGGCGGCGGAGTGTGAGGGAGGATAGCTGGGTTGAGCTCGAGACGACTTACTGGAGCACATGTTGAGTTCGGGGCTGCGCATGCCGTAGTATCCGGCCGGACAGTCGTGAAGACACTCCCCGTACTGCCTCATCCTCTCCCTCCGCAAAAACAGGAAGAGTTTGGGTTGGCAGTTTACACAGCCGTTGTCCCTGGAGCACACCGAGCAGCCTTTACAGATGGGGTACGCTCCATAGCTAGCTGTAGGACAAACACAGAGGAGTAAACAACAAAGGCGATTAATAAGACGTGTCAGTATACTTCAACTGAAGTGCTTGCTGGATGGTCAAACAGTATCTGAAACCCCCTCCCCACACGCTTTTCTGATGCCAATACACCACTGCCTTCACCAGTTTTCTGTAACTTGCTTCACGCGGCGATCGGTCGAGTGTGTTGAAGAGAGAAAACAGGCAGTTTGAACTTCTATTTCAAGTCCTTTTTTCGTTCCTCACACAGCCACTTCTGTCCATTCCGCATGTGTATCATAGCATTACATTGCACAACGAGATAAGGTTCAGAAGTTTATTCTGTACTATGTACTGTAACAAGCAGCAGAATTATCATAGATCATTGTATCGTCACTCATCTGTGAACGACCCCGGCTTCACCCGAGAACAAGGACAGGGTGAACTTGAGGCAGCGGACTCAACTGTGGGAGGGCTGACCAGCAGAAGACAACCCGAGCACAGGAATAAAACCAAAACAACCATAATAGATATATCAGCAGGATATTCTCTAATTCATAGTAAATATGTTCAATTCAACAATTTGTCATTCATGCAAACTCTGGCTCCCCTCTCAATGTTCGAATGCTGATTGGTTATGAATGTGAATATTGCATTAATTCTGGTCAGAGCTGGCCTCCTGAACGATTGTGTTGAGACAGCCGATGAAAGCCCCCAAAACCACAGTGGCTCAGGCCTCGGCTCGAGTTGCCTACGGAAGACAAAGGCAGCCAGTAAAAAGACAGTCCGTTCCACAGTAAGTGACTTTCAGTGTAAACTCCTTAGCGTCCCCCGTTTACAGGAAAATGTCCTTGGGCGAATCCAATCTCTCCGAACGAGAGACACTTCAATTGGTGTAAGCCAAGTCTTAAATATCACAAGCAGGGACCGGGTAACAGCGGCGCTCAAACTGAGCGACCTACCACAATGCTTAATAAAACACCGTGCAGCAAACCGGACAAACCCTGAGAGACAGAGCAGAGCACGCCTGCTTTACTGGCCGTGGATCTGCATATTACATTTCTCCGAACAGATTCACCCAGACGAAAGCGAGCGCTAAGTGGGCCCAGTGCAAGCATCAGTTTGTAATCATGTAAAAAATCAGTCAGCGGATGTCAGGCCCATCTTTTTTCATTTCTTTTGTTGGAGTGCTGGGAGGCAGTCCTCAGAGAGGTGCGCTGGCTCCGCCGAGCTACACTCATTCTCCTGAAGCCAGGGTGGATGGAAGTAAGATTAAGTGCTAATCAGAATGTGTCTCTGATGGTCTTTAGGGATGAGGCTTACAGCGACACCCCATCGATCACAGCAGCGCCGGGGTGTGCTCTCCGAGCCCATCCATCACGCGCGCCGGTGATAGTTCATCTCCAGTCGGCACTCGCTCAGTAAGACATGAAGGAGAAATGAAAACCCCGAATCATGACTGGTCTCGGCTCTTCCAGTTCTCAGATGGAAAACTGCGTCCTATGTTCAAATGTCCAGTGTCTGAGATATTATTTCTTATTTCACTTGTGCCAACGCAGGTTGTCTCTCATTTCAGTACATCTTCAGGGTCAGCTGCCTCTACTTGTTGGACACATGCGCTGTTTATCAAGTTTACAACTGGCCAAAGTACAAGTGTGCAGCTGTTTTTCTGACTTTCTGAGGTAGGTTTGAAATGTGCTTCACAGAAATTGCTCAAATAATCTGCAGGCATGAATGGTTGATCTATGTTCACATTTTTATATTTTCTTATTTAAAAAATAGCTGCATGCAAAAATACTTCCAGCATTATACTTAACATGCTAAAAACAGCAAATGTCATTTTTATTTGAAAAGTAATTACAGCTGTATTAAAAGTGTTAATCTTTCCTATCAGGTAACACCACAAACATCATTTCTTAAATATATCTCATGTTTCATTCTGTCAATCCTAAACTGCAACCTCATGCTTGACCATATATTTCTGTTGAATATACAGCCTGTAAGTGTTTACAGCAAACTGACATTCACATTAACTTGGTCACATTTACTCCCTCTGCCCTGGCCAAACCTGAACACAACACTGACAGAAAGGAGAAGCCAAGTTGGCAAAAGTAAGGGACTGTGAGGATGGAAAGCTTATTTCTCCAGCCCATTTCGAGTGGGCTCAGCTCTACAATTATTAACACTGTGCTAACAATGCTATTCTTACGACAATAGAAAAATAAAATCAGGGCCTGTGATCATCTTAGATCACCGGCCAGTCAATCAGCAGAGAAATTATAGTCACTGAAAGGTCTCTTCAGACTCTGGCTCAAAAATCCTGCGCACTCTTTGTTGTCAAACTTTTGTTTTGCTGGTTGCTAATTTCGCAATGCACGCTGATTGAGGATAATATAATCACACGCCATTTGAATGCAGCATATCCCACATACTGGAAATTGTGCAAAATTCAAGGGAGGGGATAGGAAAGGCTGTATACGGTGAAGAGAAACTCTTTTGGTGCTGATCTTGGGAGATTAGCTTGTGTGTGTGTCTGTGGAAAGGTTTGGGGGTTCAGGCCACAGGTATGTCAGGAAGGAGGCCACAATTCACAGTGTCTGGAGCAGCGCTGTCCAACTCACGTCCTACACTACCGGCATAATGTCTAGTGCACTTTACATCAATCTGTCGGCTGCCAACAGGTTTCAGCCATTCTTAAAGAAAACACTCATTCACATGAATTGGATTTTTGAGACTAGGAGAAACGTAAGAACAGCCCCGTTACAGCAGAAGTGGAACTGGAGGCTCTTGTGAGCGAAAAATTTTATCTCTGCATGCTTTAACGGCATGAAAATTGAAAACAGTTTGCAAAAGCATGTAGCAGCCATGTTTTTAAGTGGCACTAAAGAAGAGAAAATCAAAAGGGAACGGGTTAAGTGTTAGTTCTGAAGACTCTATAGATCATTGCAGCTTAACCTAATTTGGCAGGAACATAAAGCTGTATGTTTAGCGTGCTGGGGGATGTGTTCTGAGTTATGGATGTGGTTTTTGTTTTGCATATTGTGTCTTTCCCCATTCTGGAACAGCAGACACATTTAAACCCAGTCCATCTGAATGCTACGAGATATGCTACACGTCATGTTTTGACACATGCTCAACTGCCCTCTATGGCTTCTTCTTTCCCCGCAAATCATCTAATGCCTCGGCTCTTCCAGTGTTTCTTCTGTCAATCACGCTGAAACTGAAGTGACCCAGACGCGTAGAATAGACATGTAGAAAAGCCACACAGAAAGTGGTCATTGTGAGATTATGGATACCAGGTTTTACCATGCATGTTTTCTGAGACAGGAGGAGTGTACACGCCATTGGAAGTGCCACTCCCTGCACACAATAAACCGATGGCGTTTACAGTTTCAACCACAGAAAACATATTACGTGAAACAAAACAAATCCGCAGTTCCCACTTCTGACAGCTATCTGAAGATCCCTCAGAGCCCCAAGTATTGTATTTACAAAAGCCAGGGCCCATATGAACATCGCTGAAGAAGCCTCTGCAAAGACCTTTTAACACGAAGACTTAATAAGTGCCTCAATGTATCATGTCTACGGGACAGAGGACTGGCATGGAGCTGCTGCTCTGCATGGACCACATGAAGGACCCTTCACAAATCCTCTTCGTCACCCATCAACAATATACTGTGACAGCCAGACTGAGGAGGATTTCGTGTAACAAACAGAAAAAATACATTTTGAATTTCATTGGAAACTCAGATTGAATATTTCAGCATTTTGGGAAATGCTCTCAGTTTAACTCTCTTATGTCTTGTGTAAATATGAAGCTACAGCCAGCAGCCTGTTAGCTTAGCTTAACAAAACAAATAGAAACAAGGGGCTTCCCGCCATACATGAAATAAACTTGTGGATTTTCATTGTGGTTTTTGTACAGTTGAAACAAATGATATAAAATGTGTTATGTATTGAGCTTTAGAGATGCTGGTAAGCGAATGCTGTTACCTTTAACAGAGCCAGGCTAGTTGTTTACCCATTTCTAGTCTTTATACAATGCTAATGAGCTGTTAGCTTCAACTACATACTTGCCGTGCAGATGTGAGATTGGTGTTAATCTTCTCAGCTAACTCTGGCCAAAGAAGTGAGTAATTGTACTCCTAAAATGTCAAAGTCAACAAAATCCAAGACCAATCAGTTTTGGTCATCATCATCTTTGAGACTATTTGACAATTAAAAAAAAAACTCTCATAATTGAGACCATAAAATCTACAGCACACAGCGATGGCCTTGCAGATATTGGCTGATGAGCATCGAGCACATTCATGCGAAGCTGTCACACAGCTCACAACATGAACAATGACAGCATGTTTGGAGCGTAGCGCTTTCATTCTACCGCCGTAGGCTTGCTGGGAGGTTTGCTCTGAAGCAGCTCAAGAGCAATTAGGGCTGCAGTGAGATCCAGCAGAAACTCCAACTCTGTCTCAGGTACGTTTTTATGAGTCCAAAGCAAGCGTGACAGACTGCTTTCAGGGCTGCCAACAATCTCCACATATACAAGGGGGTTCCACCCACTGCCAGCTAATTTCCTGCCTTCCACTCACCTACCGTTACCCATGAAATCATTCACATTGACCCATTCCAACTTTCTGCAACCCGAAACCCTAACAAGGCAAATTGCACATAATTTTTGTGTTTCTTTTAGAGCCCTGAACATTGAGAACAAGAAGACATTCTTACGTAGGGTTTCACTGATGTGGCCTCTTGGAAGCCGACTTCGATGCAAACGCTTTAGGATCGGCACGGCTGAAAACCGATACTTTGCAACCATTTTCAGGTCTTTAAGTGTGACAATTTTATTGTAATGCTCAGACAATAACATAAAGAAAATGCATTATATCATTAGAAATATAGTGTAGCATAAGTAATGCTAAATCATATCTGATTTTTCATAAAAGTTCTAACCAATCCTCAAGGTTTTAGCAGAATTTCTTTATGTTTCATGTTTTATGGACTAAATAAGATTAAGTTACGCTAAAATACTCCTGCTCAATCGATTTTTTAAAGCTTCAAAAAGTGGTTGCATGCCTCTCTTTCACCTCTCAGCTGCTTGCTTCAATCAGACACAGGCAGCTTCCACGAGTACAGAAGACACTTTCTTCAAGGCCAAACTCCATCCACTCATCGCCTCTTTAAGCTGTTACCACTACTTTTATAAGGATTACAGGTTTTTTTCTCCCTGTAAAAACCCAAAGAGTGCAGCAGGTCACCCAAAGTTAAATGTAACTGAAATTTATCCACATTAATAGTTGATGATATTGGGCACAAAGGTTTATACCAGAGGCTTGTGAGATGGTTGTTCTGATTAGATCCTAGTTTATCTTGTCAGATATTGTTTTAAGAGCATGTTAAATTGAAAACGATGTGCGGATTGACTGCTGAGGCAATATCATAAGGCAGCAGTGAATTCCAAACACAGCGTACGGTGGATAAGAGCTTATATTAAAACACAACTGTTTCTATTCTCTCAGTTTTCCTCCATTTCTCCAAGGGGCCCTGGTATGTAAATCTAATAATACAGACTGCGAATGCTTCTAACCAGCAGCTACACTGTCCATTGTTCAAAAACGACACTTACAGTACAGCCTATGTAAGAACGTGTGGTATCATCAAGTAACACGACAAAAAGAGCTATTCAATTTATTCACTACATCTACCAACTATAAATGTCATATGGTGACGGCAAACCTCAAGTTTTGGAGTTACATAGCAGCAGCAGGTCAAGAAGATTTGTGCTCTCATGTGGAAAGCATCACATTCACCAACAGAATTATACGCTTTCCTCATGGCACTGAGACAATTATTGTTTATTGTCCACCTCCCTTGTTCCCCCTAAATGATGGTATAAGCTTACTGCTGCTCCACTTAAGAGGAAAAAGAGAAAGCTTGGGAGAGAGAGAGAGGGCAGATACGGGACAGAGCCGCACTGCAGCCACCAGCCGACGGGCGGCGGACCAAACCGTAAGAAGCAACAGCCGCTTTCTGGATCTCTGTTGAAACCACCTAACTATCCAGGCTTACGCTCTGTAGCTGAAAGGCAGGAGAGCCAACAGTGTCAACCCTGGCACTCAGAGTTCACCAGCCGTGGTACCGTCTCAATGTTGTTCAAGCCCGTTAAAAGCTGGTACACAGAACATGGCATCAAACCGCCCGCTTTTCAGGCCCGTGACTTTATTTGTCGTTGAACTGGAAGTTGCACTTAGCTCAAAAACTGTGGAGAAAAAACAGAAGGGGTAAGAGGGGGGTACTTCAGGCCTGTGCGCTGAAGGCACATTTCTGTTCCAATTTAGCAGAAAATATGTTGGAGTTGCCTGTGACTCTTTTCCAGCTGGAAATGGTCATGTTTTAGGATCTACGTTTTTTCCCCCAGTTTACTTTAACAGATCATACTGTAAGCACATGTTTATAATTTAGGACAGTCCTGCTGCTTATAATGATTTTGCAGCATGAGACTGAGCAAACACATTTGCTGTCAGACATATTAGCCCGGCCTGAGTGTTCCTGTGACACAGATCCACCGGGCGAGACGGGCAGCACAGCGATGTGAACCTTCACTTGAAAGGGTAGCGGTTTATATAGTGAATGGGTAAAACAGGCAGCCGCGGTTCAAACGGGAAACTGGAAAATGGGGCCCAATTTAAAGCTTCACTTTTTAGTGCACAATAAAACAGAAGCACAAGGTAATTTACTCTGGTATAACTGTCGTTGTGATGTCGTTTTCTCACATGCAGGTGAGAAAACTACATTTGAGTCACTGGGTGACCACATCATTATCCTACAAAGTGCTTGTCATTAAGGACAGTTCAACGTTTTGGGGAATAAGCTTGTTTGCGTTCTTTCTCAAAGTTCATTGAGAAGATTGAGACCATTCTCACCACTGTATGGTAAATACAGTATATACAGAGCAGTAACCCCTTCCCAACAACTTTTAAAAGGCTAATCTGCAAGAACATGAGATGCTGCTACGCAGATCTTTTGTATCAATTCAGACAGAGCATGGCTATCTGTTTTCCCCTGTTTCTAGTCATTATGCTAAGCTAAGCTAACTAGCTGCTGGCTCCAGCTGCATTTGCCGGACAAATGCAAGAGTGATATTGTTCTTCCTGCTTAATTTCTGCAAGAAATTGAACAAGCAAATTTCCAAAAATATTCCTATATTCCTTTGAAGGATGACTGTAACTTTTGCTGACCAGCTGCCACTGCAGCTACAAGTACAATTAGAAAATAATGCTAAATGCTACATGACTACCAGCAAATACTGCTGTTACTAGCTAAAATGCTGAGCTACTTTCGAGATGTAACAGTAAAACCCCTTGAATGTACTGAATCAATCAACAATAGTGTGTTTTATTGCTCATGAACTCTAATTCCAATTTGTAAGAAAAATAATATTTCTTCTCTCATCAAATCAATTTCTGTCATCTCGTTATAAGAAAATGTAACCCATTCAAAGAGATCAGTTGGCGAAACTGTAGCCTAGGCTTTATTTCAGTGATCCAGACAATGTGAGCTGTGCAGTGTGTAATGAGAATCTCTCTGTCCTATAAGTCCTGAACCTGCAGCCACTCAGAAAGAGACACTGACAGTGAGTCAGTCTGGAAACACTCTCAACACCTTTCACCCATCTGTCCAGCTGAACTCATCATGGCTCTCACCCCTGCACTCTCTCCAGCTCTATATGAAGACCCTAGGTTAGTTCACTTCCTTATTAACATCTTTATGATGGATTATGACTCAAATCCCATGTTCTGGGTGAAATCCCACATCTGGATCCCCTGATGTGAAAGAGACCTCGTAATTCCTGTTTGAGGAACATTAGAAATAAAAGGTGACCTATCTGACCTAATCTCACGGTATGTGCTTCAGTCTTTTAACACTTTAGGCCACACTGATGGCCGCTTAAACCCTTGACCATAGCAGACGTGTGACCGCTCTGGAAAGCTCTATGGTCACATAGGAAGAAAAAACTGAGAGAATAACCTTGATGTGGTGGTCAAACAACAGCACCACGTCTTCGCTGTGGCTTGCGGCCCCATAAAACGTTTTACAGCTCAAGTCAGGCCTTGAAAACATCAGAATATTTGCTCACAGTCATTGTCGGCATAGTTTAAACAATGCACTGAAACAATGCAAACCTCTAATCAGGTTAAAACTTTGTTCCAGGGAAGGAAAAATCTAGTCTAAAACACAGTTTTAACACTTTTAAAGCTGTTGGTGATGCTGCATTTAAAGGCCCACTTTATTTTTGGTGGTGCAGTTTATATATTAACAGCACGGCTATAAAGTGGTTACACCAAAAAATAGTGTAAATTGCAACACTTCATCACAACATAATGCATGAAACATCACACACAGAGTGGGATTTTCCCTTCACCTCTACACATTCTAAAAGACTAAAGCCTAAAATTTGCTTCTTTTTTTTTTTTAATCAGCCTGGCACTTCCTGCTGAGTGGCACAGGTCATCACTCAGCACCTGTCTTTGAATCTCCTGACAGTGATACTAGTTTCGGACGCTATGGTTGATCAGTGCAGGTGTAAAAGGACTTGCATGGAGGCCCCACAGGGGTTCATCAGTGACTCATAAGGATGGACTTTATCGCTCCCTGGGCACGCATTAGAAGACGAGCATGTGGTTTATGTTTCTTGCTAGATCTCCCTCTCTCGCCCATCTTTATTCTCTCATTCACAGAAAAAGGTTAATGTTCTTGTGAAACGCCCGAGTAATTTTCTCCTCATCTCCACCGTTTCTCAGCAACTCACACCATACCTACAGTATGCCAATATAAAACTTGACATTTTGACATTCCTAGGATTTGTGAAGATTGGACCTGATAAATTATGGCCTCTTTGTAAATGTGTGCCAAAAGCACATTGGCTTTTAGCTGCACAACTATATGGCGTATAATAAATAGTTTTATAGCTTTTAGTCATGAGAGTCCAGAGATGGTGCACGCCACATTTGGAAATGATTAGCTGAACTGTCCAAAAGATGTTTGCAAAATATAGTAAGTATTTCAGGAAACTCAAATTATCAGAGAAATACAGAAATCCTGGAAGTATGTGCAACTGATGGAGCTTGTGCCCAAAAATGAAGAAAAAGAAGAAATCTGTTTTATGACAAGCAGTTTTAACTTATCCAGACTCTTTTGCTGCTGTGGCTCTTAAGATTTCTTCTAAGATTCAGGAGGAAAACACCCAATAAGAAACCAGGTAGATGGCGCCTGTATGTGTTTTTCCCTGATGTTTTTTACACAGACCAGGCATCAAAATGGAGGGACCTTGATCAACATTATAGCAGGAAAGCCAGTTAATTAAGACAAAGCAGTGTTAATGATGCTCTATGAAATGTCTCTGAAACTTTTGGTAAAATTTCTGAATATTTAAAAGTTTTTCATCGTAGTCTGAGGGGAAAACATGCCTCACTTCAGAGGTCACAGGAGGTAACAAGGGTGGATGTAGAGATTGTGATTAGTCTTTGTTATATCTCATGGAAATCTGCTCAGGAGCCTGAAACACCCCATTTCTTCCCCAATCTCCCAAGTCTTTGACAGTAACCACCAAAAGACAAACTAAAGATGAAGTAAAAGCAGTGTGAAGCAGCCCCAGAAGGAAGGGAAAAGTTTGGAACTTTGAATATTTCAATATTTACACTGCCTTAAATCCACTCAAGCTGTGGGAGAAATGTGTTTTTCCCCCCTTAGAAAGAAGAAAAGAGAAAAAGGTGGAGTGGCTCCGATTAGCCCACATGTTGGTAATTTATCACACATAAACCTCACACCTAATTTTCACACCTGTAGCTCAACGTGCTGGAAGTCTAGTAATTCACTCACTCACACACACACACACAAACACACACACTGCCGAGTGGGACCTGGCCGTGGGTTTCCCTCTGTGCAGGGAACATCACAGGCGAGGATCAGTGAAGTTGGCGGGCATGCTTGGCATATTTGCACCCCATGTAGCATGGCTCTGTCTCTCCCACACTAACCCGTGTTCACTCGCCTTTCCCCATTTGTCATCACCTTGACTAAACTCATCCCGACCTCAAGCTCGCACATCTGAAAAAAAAAAACAAAAGTTGGATGTGGATTTTTCATACTTGCCAAAAAGCACAACATACTGTTGCTGCGAATCCAGATGGGAGATGGGGCCCTCTCATCTTTTGTTGAAATGTGACACAAAAAACACATTGTAAACTACAAAAATATCAGATGTTGCTATAAAAAAGTGTTTTATTGCTTCCTATCATTGATTGACAATGCTGATTTAAAAAAAAAAATCCTTCCGGGAAAGTAGAAAAAGCTGGATGGATCAATAAAACGCATTAATGTTTGTTATTGGAAATGTGTTCAAGAAGTTAAAGCCAATGTTATCTTTTTTTTTATTATTATTAGTGGAGTTAAATTTTTTGGAAAAAGTTCAAGATATTGGGAAACACTCTCATGTCTGTCAGCTAAATATGAAGTTAACGCATGGTTAGCTTAGCTTAGCACAAAGACTGGAAACGGGGGGGCAACTAGCCTGTCTCTGTCTGTTTGGATTTATATTTACAAGACATATAAGAATGGCATCAATTTTCTCCACTAACTTTCTGCAGGAAAGCAAATAAGCTTTGATATGATGATGTTGATATATTTATTTAAAGGGACGGTTCACCCCCAAAATCAAACACAATTAACCTGCGGTGCTATCTATCCACCTTGATTGTTTTGGTGGGCAGGAGGACATGTGCATCGACTCGCGGATGAGAGGCTCATCCTTGTGACAGTGTGTAAACATCAGTGGTGTCCTCCACAGCTGAGCTGTAAGGTTAGCTAGCAGCATTGGGTTGATATAAACCAATCTCAGCAAGCTACCAATGTCAGACTAGCGTTAGTGCTGTAGATGCACATTTCCTTCTGCAGGGTGATATGATTGACAGGTGTACTTTGGCAGAAAGAAAATAGTTCCCACTGTCACAACAAGGTCTGTGGATTATCTTGAGTAGCCGGGTCGTGTTTTCTGGAAAGAGACACCGCTGTTGAGTTTTTCAAAGCTATTCTTTTTGGCGCTTTGGACAACGCAAGCCGTGTGCCATCTGGTTCCATTATATTCGATACAAGGCAGACACCTCTACAGCCTTTCCAGAACCCTGCAACTCACATCAAAACAATTTAGATAGCAACACAGGTAAGAAGAAATGTAGTCGCGCTTTGGTGTGAACTGTCCCTGAACGCATACCTCAAAATTCAAAATTAATTCTGCAAAAGTACTCAGTTACTTCCCAATCCTGCTGACAGTGGTAGAAATATTCAGATCCTTTACTTTGTAGCAATAGTACTTATTAATATTAATATTAAATATAAGTATAAAGTGCTTTAGTATGTGCACTACATTCAACCACTGACTGCTGGTTGCTACAACTCACATGATTTATCTTGTAGGATGTTAATAGAGGCTTTTAGGTTGGACAGCAGTGCTTTGTTTTACTTGTTTGAAACAAATAGAAGAGCACAACCTAAACAAACTCAGGTTTCATTAACAGAAAAGGAAGAGGAAGTCATAGTGTTTGACTGACAGGCGATCTATAGGAAGTACAAAGCTCTTAGCATAAAAGATGGAGACAAAACAATCACAAAGGAAAAAAAAAACAAGGACCAAAAAAAGATAAGCCTATGTTGACTAACTGTTAAAACAGCGAACGCCGGTCTCGAGGAGGCGCGACGCGAACATTTGCTACAAAGTTCTACCTCATTAACCCTTTAACAAGATGCAACCTCGCACCCCTCCTCGCCCGCCGAGGCCAACGGGGAGATGTGAGGTGATCGCCAGGGTCAAAAGTGGAGCGCACCACAGGGGACAGATGGCAAAGACCTGATCTCACTTTCACACATGGTGCCTGCCACAAAACAAAAAAACCCTAAACATCAAAGCCTAATTTTTCTACCCTAAAAAAAAAAACTGGGCTGGATCCAATCTCTACATCAGGTCTCTCACAGGAAAAGAAGACAGCTATGTTTGTTTTCTCACCTCACTGAAGTCTGCGTCCTAGTGGAGAAATGGCCACCCCATTATTTGATCATTGTGGGTTGAATATTAGAATAATGCTGGTGTTTTTCTACCGAGGCTGCCAACACTTAATATATTGTTCCAGTCTTGTTCAAGTCTTGATCAATTACTTAAGGGTTATCCTCAAAGTACAGGCGCTTGCACACATACACATACACACAAAGTCTTTAGAGAGAAGTTCATCTGAGGTGTTTCACAGGCCTGTAATATACAGTTTCTTTAAACGTGTGTACTGTATCCAGATGAGAGCAGCCACCCTCTGCTCCAGCAGGTGTCTGGGTCACATCTGGCCTCATGTCCTCACACCACCACAAAACTGCACCTGAATGGCTGGCACTGCCGGGGCTTCTTAACAGGAACCGGCTTGTGTTGGCTTTAAAAGGCCACACTCAGCCCTCAAGAGTACACATTTATTTTCTGCAGTGCCCTTTGAGAGAGAGACTTGGAATACACGCTTTCATAAAGTATGAAGGATGAGTGGACTCCACCGGCCAAAATGGAGCACATAAAGCAAAATGAAAACGACTGGGGTGGAAAGATAATTTCCTTTCAGCAAAAGTACTGTATGTGCTTCTGGGCAGAAATGTAATCTGCCGCCGCAGAAAAACGTGAGTTTTGGTATGCAGGTGAGCAAGAATCTAAAGGTGTTAGATGTTGCGATAAAAGAAACTTTTGGATGAAGAAACCGAGACTTGCATCCAAAATCTCTGGGTGGCATGAGGTCGCGTATTATTACATGGAAGCAACCGATGTGATGTAGCCGTACCTGTCTTGTGCCTACACGCCGCAGTGTTTACAGCTACAAACGAGCAGCAAATTGGGTTGTCATGGATTGGCTGCTCTTACAACAATGTTCCATAGCGCCGAATGTGCCAAAGAGCTGTGCAATAACTCAACCACAGGAGCTGTCTTCTCATAACAGTCAGAAAAAAAGGTCTTAGATGTCTCTTATTCTCCAAAAATAACCCTTAACCTTTTTAAGTTATATGTGATCTTTTCAAGAATATAGTGTTGTCGCTACTCATATGCATATGCATGTGTGCCCTCAGGCTCAAGATGATAACCAGCCACACACTGTCCATTACACTTCACTACTGCCCGTTACTGAACCAAGGCAGTACCATCTCTAAAGCCATTAGCTGGTAAACATGTAAACTACATGTGACCCTTGTCTCCAGATAACTATTAGTTATGACTCCTGCTGGTGACAGCTGTTTACACAGCTAAGGCCCTGCTCCTGAGACCTGGCTCCAGTCCAAATAAAATAATATCCAGTTAAGGAGAAGTCAGCCAAGATGTAATACAAGTGCATAACTAGAGATGGAAAAAGAGTGAAGGAATCTGAGAAATGTTAATGGCCTTCTTTTTCTTTTAAATCTTTATACTTTTCTGTCTAGCGTTTGTCTCTACCACAGCCTTGTTTCATTGTCTGGACCCTAAAACAAGATTAGTGAGAAACCCTGATGGAGAAAGAAAAGTTAAAAACAGTCACCACAATTGATGTCCTCTTTGACAAAGCGCAACATAAAAATGTGCTGCGTTAAAATCATAACACAGCTTACGATTTCCCCCAAAATTAGACTTCCACTCTCTCAGTGTGTGTGTGTGGATCTGTGTCCCAAGCCTGCGTGGCATGCAGCCAGAGCGAAGCACAAAAACGTACACGGGCTTAAGTCAGCACAAGACAAACAACAACAGAGACCACAACCACACGACAACTGGGTCAGACATGCACTGTATTACAGCGAACAGGGCTGGACCCATTCTAGTGGATGTTGGGCTCAGCGGTGGAGAAACATCTTGGCTTAGGAGAGCATGTTACAACTCATTTGCATGCAGTGACAGGTGAGCAGAAAGCATCATCCAATGTGCAGGATTGACTAAGACAAAAGCTCCTCCATCATCCTACATATGGCTAACAAATTCTGGGAATATGAAGTGTCTTGGTAGGGTCATGAAGTGCAAAGCCTGTAATTTACTTTGTTGATTCTTCACTCATTTATTCAGGTTTCTCCTTAAATTTGTCACCCATCTGTATTTGATTTCATGCAACCCAACCGTAACAACCATGGACTCAATCCGTGAACTGTAATTGGATTGACAAGATGTCGTATCCGCCCACAAAGGGCTAATATTGAGAGGCATTAGCAACGACGTCATTCAGTCTGGCTGTATGCAGACAGCTTTCCTAATTTGAAACCTACAGACAATTATCACTCAACTTTGCAGTTCCTCTTGGCTCTACTGTGCTTTTAGCTGCTTTTAGCTCACTGTTTTGGATTTACAGCCAGAAATTGTATTGTTTTTGGTTGAGTCTTACGTACGACTCAAATTACTACCATTTGTAAACAAAGCGTGTTCTTTTTTTAACCAAAAAGCTAAGCTAAACCCATTGCTACCTGCTCCGCACCAAAACACAAAGTTAGCAGTTAGCAGGTGTTACTAGCCAGGAGCAGTTAGTGTTAGCAGCTAAAGTGCCTCATGTTTCCCTCAGGAGTCGGTGGACCAGAACACAGCTAACAGAATGAATGCTGGAGCTACGTTTGTCTGTAGCTGCCATTACATGATCGATTGCATGATCTTATTGCTTTGCTCCGATGACAGACAGATGCAGGTCTCAGTCGATCACTCCTCCACCGCTCTGCGCATCTTCCTTTCCCATCACGTTCCTCCTCGTCGCTCCGTCTATTCTGGCCACATAAATCTTGACCCTCCAAGACCTTTTTACATCTGACTTGCACGCTACGTTGCCCTCTCTGTCTTCCCCTCTCGCCACAGAGGGAGTCAGAGAGACAATGAGCTCAACATCGAGGCCCAGTAATGACTCCCAGCCTTGTTCCTGATTAAAAACACACCGGGTGCTTCTGCACTCCGCAGGCAGCCATGAGGCCTTACCCTCCTCACACCGCAAGGCTAAGAGTGAGGAGATAGAAGCACAAGCCAGACCCGGCACAGCTCTCTGCCCAAGAAAACAAAAAATCCAGAGTGAGCCTCGCACACTGTAGCATTCAAAGCTCTTGTCCCAACTAGTCCAAGCCCAATTCCAAAGGCAAGACTTCATTTATTCTGAGGGCGCCCGATTACCAAGAGTAACCCCAACCTCCAAAACCAGCCCCTGGCACAGATACGCCAAGGGTGGTGCTGAAATATCTTGTCACGTATTTGCATGTCTTTTAAACTGCGTTGGTATAATCTTTCACACTACTTCAATATCATATTACCAGGAAAATGTGAGAAAAGCTCAGGTCCTTATTTTATCGAGAACTCGTGTACTGAAGCATATCAACGCCACAGATTTGCTGGCTCCACATGCAGGCAGTAGGCGACGGTGGGGGCAGCTGCACCTTTACCTTTACCTCTCCACATCCATACTTGGACCAAATTACAGGCGAGCTCCGCGGAGAGACTCTTTATTGCATCTGACCAGCTCACTTCCTCTCCATACCAAAGGCATTGCATGCTGAGCTTTATTTTGATGTGGCGTGTAAGCATAATTAGAGGTCCCATAAAAGCAGGGAGAGGAGGAAAAAAAGGAGTCTTGTCCATCTGTCGAGTGTTAAGGGGTGGGCACGGGGGTAGCGATCAGAGCCCCATGCCTCGCTGTCGTTCGAGCAGTAGCCATTGGAGCAGGCACTGATGCAAACAGCCTTTAGTGCCAAACTACAGTCCGAATGTGTGTTTGTTTCTGCGCACACTGTATTTTCTCAAGGGGCCTCCTTTAGTTTCAGATTTCCAGGCCTTGCAGATCGATGCAAAGTAGGTACTGGTCGGCACGCACACAGAGGAACACACTGACATGGTAAACAAGAGCAGATACAGAGGGTGGCGTTTTCTGGAAACATTAGAACACCCTCCCAAAGAATCTTAGATCCTTAAAACTGCACAGCTTTCCCACACATTTCAGGTAGGTGGGAAATCAAATGTATGATCAGTCAATTAGGCTTAGCCAGCAAGCTGCGCAGCTAAAACCAGTTTACAGGTAAAACGCTTATTTACTTTCTTGCCGAGAATTTGATGAGAAGATCAATAATACTACACATCTATATGGTAAATAGTGGTTAACTTAACATAAAAACTGGAAACGGGGAAACAGCTAGCATGGCTTTGTCCAAAGAGAAACAAAATCCTGCATCAAACACCTCTAAAGCTCACGAACAAGCAACTTTTTTAATCCATACAAAAAAAAAAAAGCAGTTCACAGTTTTATGAGGGGTTGTGTGTTGGACTATTTCTTGGCCGGGACCAGAAACTTGTTGGAGTGTCCACCGGCCACTGCTCTAGACACTACAGTTTCCGTGAGCATTAAACGAAGAAAATATAACGGTTAATTAGCGAGCTTTAGATTTAGTGAACTACACACAGAGCCAGCCGAGCTGTCTGCCCCTGCCTTCAGTCTTCATGATAAGCTAAGCTTACCAGCCTCTGGCTCCAGCTGCATATTTACTGCACAGACACTCGAGTGGTACCAATCTTCTCATTTAACTCTTAATAAAAAGCAAGCATGTGCATTTCCCAAAATGTTCAAGTTTAACTTCAAGTGTGATTTAGTCGTTTTGTAAACAGCAAAGGGGAAATTGGTCATTTTTAACTATTCATTGGGGAAAAAACACAATGGATGCCTATTGTGTCCACGTCATTACCTCTAAACAGCTCTTCACTGAATTCTGAGAGGTGTGTATTAGTAATGTGAGAGGTAAGTAGTCTGGAAGTGCATTTCAGTGTAAGCCTGAGGGGCTCCATCTCCGGCTCTGGGCAGCTCTCCTACCTGTGAAGCCCTTGTATGAGTCATTTTTTCAAAAAATGCTCCTTTTGTGTTGTTGTTTTATGTGTGGCACTTAGAAATGATTCCCACATTAGACTTTTTACAGCCTAATAAACTTGAGAGAATCAGACCAAATTGGCTGGTCATATTTAGTAGCTTTATAAGGAAACGTATTAAGGTGTAATTGCTGCAGGGGAGTGCGCAACTGAGGGAACGGGCATAGGTGAGGGTTACAAAATCGCCTCCGCGCTCTGGAGGGACACTGCAGTTTTTGTCTGCTGCTCGGGAGTTTCCGATCAGCATGAGGAAATATGGAGTGTATTATAAGATTTTATATAATAAGTTCATTTTATTTCACATTTCCGAAAAAATGAACTTTTACAGTGTGGTAAAATGTAGCTTGAAATAAAACCATCTGTTTGGCATTTAGCTTTGCCAGCATATGGGATCCTCTGATGACAATGATTGAGGGTGAAAGAGAAGATCCCCTCGTGTATTCCCCCCCTTGAAAAAAAAATCAAAAAAGGAAAAGGAGGGGTCAAATCTGCTCACAATGAATGTTTTTCCGCTGTGATGTGATAAATGGAAGTGTGCAGAAGTGTTACAAAACAAGCTTTGTTACCCATGTGAAATGGATCCCGCACTTAAAGGGAGCAACACCCAAAGAGCTGATGGATGAATATGAAGCCCCCATCCCACCTTCCTGCCTCACTCCGTTCCTTACGCACAAACACCGCATTCAGGACCGCTGCGCTGATTTAAATTCATTAGGCTTAAATTCATTTTTCATTTTGTTTTCTGTGGGAAAACAAAGGCAAAGTGAAACAGATCATCCCCACTTTGTCACGTGGCGCCTGAAAGAATCTTTCTCTGTGCCTCTCTCTATCCAGTAGAAAATTCATGTCACTGCATGTTTTTTCCTCTGCTGGGGTTTTCGGCAGTGTAGCATGGCATGAGCGCACTGAGGAGCCTTTCACCGGCTTCATCTGATACCGCTGTGACTCGGAGCAGGAGCTGCGCTACAGGCCAGGATCGACATGCATGGGTTAGTAGGTCAAACAAGGAGCTAGTCTTTCGACAGAGTTCGGAGGCTGGGTCAGACTAATGTGATTTATCAATACTGCGCATAAGTGAATCATTGTCCTTAGTGGCCATGACAATCCCCAAGACAGACTGTGGATGCGATTGGTTGAGGAGTCAGGGGTGTATACGCTGTTCTGGACTTGGTGTCTCAGTTAGAGCATCAGGAACATGCACCTGCAGGGTGTCCATGTATCGCCCTGTACTCTGTTACTCTCTCTCTCACACACACACACACACCACACACCAATGAGCACACACACAGATTTACACTTATGGAGGCCTGGCTGATGGGGCCTGGGAGAGAAAAGACAGAGCTCTGTTCCTTGACGCCAGAGCTCCGGCTCAGGTCAAGACTCAGCTCGCTGTAATCCCTCTCAGGTGATGCTGTTCACATTCAGCCGTTTCCAGCTGATCTGCTTAAATGCGCCTTTCTCATCCCTTAAAAAGCCCCCACCACTCCTCAACCAAAAACCTTCGAGGACGATGGGAGGGAGGGAGGGCTGCTGCTGCTGCTACTCCACGCTGTCAGATCTCAGATCACTTTTCAGCATTTCCCTTAAGCGATCAATCTAGTGCTTGTAATGAACAAAATACACACACTCCTTCTGTTTTATGATATAAGAAATGTCAGGAAGCTAGGCTCACATCACCTGGATTAGAGCAGCATCGTGTGAGAAAGCCTTGTTCACAGATGTGCCATCTGCAGGGCTTTTTCACTTTTTCCAAAGGCAAGAGTGGCAAGGCTGGTTTAAAAGCAGCCTCTTGGAGCCTTCCTTCTCCCCGTTAGGCACTTAATCAAGGTATTATATTGCTCTGAAGCACAGGGTTCCAACATTAACACTTACACCCACAAACCTGGGAGTTTGTGTGAGCTTTCAGCACACTGAGGCCTGATTTCCTAGAGCTTAGAAGGGGTGTTTGAATTGCTTATCTGCATCCAAAGATTGCTATCATTTTTACATTTATTCAGCCAAAGCGGCATTTGACTTTAAAAATAATTTCCACATCATCTTCTTTTCTGCTGATCAACAAACTAAGACCACAAAGTCAGTTCACAAGAGTATCATACCTGAGAGTATCAAGTTTCCACACACTCTTTATAGGATTCTTTGTAGTAAAAAAAAGAGTACATCTAGCCACAAGTAAATGACTATTTTCTGTATATTTTGGCATCACAAACACACCACACACACCCTTGTTGCTGACTGCCATCAGCGGTACAAAATGTCATGCATCTCTGACCTCACCCCCTCCGCCCTGCTAGGCTGCATTGGCTTCATCTAATCACTTCTGTCCTTCAAAACATCTGGGAACGCTGTGAAAGTAACAGATTACACACATGTGATCTGAAACTTGCTGCGGCCTGCTGGGAATTCAAATCTGGGATTGCTGGGTTGATGCAGAAGGGTTAACAGTATCACATGGCAACTTTTCACCACTCTTGACTTGCTGTTACCTATTCATTACCTGTTTAAACGTCTTAGGGCCCCTCTGTGTCTCTGTTCCTTCAGGCAGCATTGGTACTCCAGTCTGATTTTATGTAGTCAGCAGGTGGCATCATTAGCCAGAGAATAAAAATGAAAAGTAATACCCTTGTGTCTAGCTATGATATCATAGAAGGCTCGTTGGCATCATTTCCCTGCTTCTATTGGGCAGGACAGGGGGTAAGGAGGTGTAAATTTAATATGTTTTGTCATCTGTTTTACATGAAAAAAATGTATATGTACAGTTACCGCAGCCAAATGGGAGGTTGGGTCATGCCGTGCAGTGAGTGAGCAAGACAAGATCATTCCAGAAACCACAAAAAGATCCCAATCTTGACTCTACTCATACATTTCAGCAGGCACTAGTCATATGCAATGGCTGTGTTTCTCCTTGACATCCCCTAATTATAATGGCATCTCAATCCCTTACACTTCACTTGGTCATGTGGCTACATGCGCACAGAATATTAATGGTGAAACTTTCTCATTTTCAAAACTGAAAAGGACATTTGTTAAATTATGTGTTTTGTTACGCCTAAAACAGTTGCGCCTGGGGAGCGGAGTGTGGCCAAATTGAGTTTTCGAACGTGTCTGGGTCTCAACACTCCTGAACGGTTTGGATAGCTCTCCGTGCATGCCAGAAAGGCTGTGTATAAAGCTGTCACAGGAACCTTGAGGGCTAGAAAAATATTCAAGCATTTCTGGGCCTATTGGACAATGATCTCTTACACATGCTTCTTTCAATATAACCGTGATAAATAAAGGAAGGAAGCAAATACCGAAAACTTGGCCGGCTGCCACCGCCTGCTAGAATGGCACTTTTGGCCCAAAGTGCTGTTTCCCTGAATCACACACACACACACACACACACACTTTCAGCAATACTGTAAAACCTGTACATGTTTGCATGGGATTAGTTTGACAAGTGTAACATCCGTTCTGAGAGCTGGCGGTAACAATCAGTAGCCTATAGTGCTCAGCCTAAAGCTTTTTCTTGGGGTCAAATGTGGAAGTTAACCTCTTGATCTCATCCTCACTGGTTAGCCCACCCCATCATCTCCCCCCTCTCGCCCTCTCTCCTTCTCCTTTCCCCTCTTTCCTCACAAACACCACACAGATAAAGAGGAGCAACCACAGACAAATGTTAAGACTGGCTTTGCTGCTTGACCATCCAAAACACCCTCCAGGATTTAAGTGGTTGCAAAATAAGACTGTCCGTAATAAGAAAAATACATTCTATCTCCTATATACTATCTCAGATCACACAGTCGTCAGAAAAAGAAACACAGAGAGCAGCTGAAAAACGTGTGTGTGCCAGTACCCCGCAGTGATTGCCTGATTATTTGCAGATGGGCAGTGGAGGGCTTGCAGAGTGTGGAGGTTCCCCATGGCACGCAGCGCATATGATTAGATCTGTGATTGCTTTACAATTTACAAGACCCCCTCTCCCCTGACATAAAGTGACTTTTTCTACTGTGCTATCACGCTTCGCGGACAGTTTAGCGCTGGCCAAAAGTCCGCTACATGGTCCCCGCGCGCCATTCTGACCAAGTCTCCTCTCGTGGTCAACCTGAAGATCTTGGCAACGTGTTATGTCACAGTTTCTGAGGAGGGCTCGGCGGAGGCCACTTTCCTAATCCCACTGTCTCCCCATTCATTCAGAGTATGGAGCAGTATTTACAAAGGGGCTGATCCCCTCTTCAACTCCTGCGCCTCCGCTGAGCGATTGTTATGCGGGTTTCCTACCAACTGTTCAAAGTGGTTATGAGATCAATTAAAACCAGCTTAGGGGGCTGGAGTGGAGATGTGCAATTCATAAGTCAGGGGAAGGGGATTCCGTATCTATTCATTAAATAACTCCCACAATATGACCCCCTCCCCTTCTATAAGCCGCCGGCTCTCTATAGACCGATCCGCACCAGCAGCTTTTTAGCAGTTTCACATGTAAATAATATAGGGAGCCCTTTGTTGGGGCCACAGCGTCGGGAAGTAGCGTTAATAGCCCGTCTGACAGCGTGGTTTAAATACGATTAGCCAATCCACTGACGCAACATGCTTTAACATTAATTTTGGGCAGCCACACGCGTGGCCAATTTTGCGCACATTTTACGCATTAGCTACCAGCTCTGAAATCGTTACATAATATTGAAAATCTTCTTTCAAGAGGTTAATAAGTTACATCAGATGCTGCAAGAACTGAACTGTGGCTTAGATTACAACTTTCTCTCAGCGTGAATTTCTGTAAGATTGCTGAATTGCAACCTTTGTCGGATCGGCGGCTCTCACCTGTGCTTTTTAAAAAATGAAACAGAGGTGGTTATCGACACTTCGCATCGTTTCTTTCTGACTTCTCGCGTGCTCTGTGCACGCTGTGCTCTGTGGGAACCTACATACGATGTATAGCCTACACACCAGTGAGAGGGAGACGGACTTTAAGAGAATGCGTGAGTAACCTTGTTTAGGACCGTTGCCTCCCGTGACCCTCACAACCTCTTAAACCATCTGTTAAAGTCGCTCCCCGGGTGTTACTCTAAGTTCTGTGGGCTACAACCCCGCGTTACCTCTTTTGTTTCTCCTCCAGCGGTGCGACGGCGCCTGACAGTTGCTGTACTCCATACAGTTCAATACGATCAGGGCAAATGAGAAGAGTCGAAACTGCATCTGGACGGCGATCTGTTGTTCGGACTCCAGTAAAAAGGTGCCGGCAGGGCTCGGGATGAATTTTCTGACTTTGCAATGTCTTCCTCCAGTTTCTTTAGTCGATCCTCAAATGTGTCGAACATCAGACGAGATGCGACATGTTATCACGTCGCCGATAGGGATCATTTTATGAAGCGCGATGATCCTCCAGTCACTTAAAGTGTCCGTTTTGGTGCGCTGCGGGGAGAATGAGAAATGAGGTTACTGTGATAACAGTGTAATGAAATCAACACCTTCCTAAACAATGATGCCTGAGGGTGACACGAGGGGAATTAAAACAAAAAAATGAATAGCTCTTCTGTGTGTTAATGTACTGGAACAGTCACAGATGTACAGGCAATGCGTACTACTCAAACGCCCCTTCCAAAAATAAGCGCAACCGTGGTAATAGTCGCCAGGACGCTCCGTGAAATAACGTGTCGGTGTATACCTTGCACCAGATGGAGTGTAATTCCGCTCCGGTCCACTTTTAGGTTCCCTCTGAGTGCAAGTGCGGCTCGGGAACATGCAGCATCCCTCTTTGTGTGAGAAACTTGCGTCTCCAGAACAGAACAGAGGTCCGAGGAGGAGGAAAAAGGTGGTCGCGGTGAAGGGGGGGATTTCCTTTCCTCCTCTCAGTAAAAGCTTAGATTCCGTTTACCTGCGTCTCCTCAATCGAGCCTGTCCCGTCCGCGTCCTGCCGCGCGGCAGTAACAAACACACATGTGTTGCTTTCTTTAAAGTGGAAAACGAGCCGGTGAGTGAGTCTGCGTTTTGCGCGCTGCTGAGGTTGAGCGGTAACTGACTCCCAACTGGTCCTGATGCTTGCTGCCTTTTTCCTCATATAGCGCCGTGCCGCTGTCACGTGTGGAGATTTCTAGTTTTGTGTTTCTTCCTATTGAAGATGTTGAGGATGACATTTGGTGGAGTCTCCCCCCTCCTCAGCGCCCCCCACCCCCCGCGCACTCACCCACACTGGCCGGTACGAGGTTGCCTCTGGGTCCTAGTGTGCGTAAAAAGCTGGAAACATCACACAGGCAGAAAGTCAGTGTAGTCTTTTTTTAGGGGCTGTGAGATTGCAGCTGGTCTGCTGTGGGCAGTAGCGACTGAACTTATCCTATCTCATCGTCCATAAGATTCCTTTAATATTCCAATGGGGATCCAGATTCCTTATGATAACATCCCGCAGTTACACTACGTTTCCCCTCATGGATGCCTTCATATGGGTTTCAAATTAAACTTTAGTGACCCCTCTCAACTGGAGATCAAAAATGAACTGAATCATTGCGACACAGTCAATCGATCTCGGTTCAGTTATCTTCCACTGACGATAGCCCTGTTGAATAATTAGAGGTTTGCCAAAAACAGCAATTATCTGCGTAATGTGCGTAATGAGGTGGGCCCGCAAGTCAACCATCTCGTCACGCCTCCTTTATTGCGCACCCGAGACTACGACCCCCCTTCCTCTCCTCCTCTGAAACTAATGATAATCTTTGGGAAAGCTGTAATTGTGGAACATAAATAAATCACTGAATAAATTCAGGGTTTTCCAGGCCCGGGCCTTTCACGCTGACCCTTGCGACCTCATCAACATATATGAGATGGTCAAAGCCTTCAGGAAGAACCAACTTACCTTGTGGGGAGAGATGTGAGGGGCTGGCAAGCACCCACTCCAAACGCTGGCTGCCCCTGAGCTACAAATCACATGACACGTGACAGCAGCGTAATGAAAGTGAGCGACAGAGGGTCCTGGAGGAAGAGTCAGAGTGCAGTGATGTGCACATGTGAGCAACTGAAGAAATGCTGGACAATAGCCCTCTCAGCAGCTGCTCCACATCCTGATTGGACTACAAGTTGTGAATGCTCTACCCCCTTCAGCCACTAGGTGTGGCACTTAATCTTTTATTTATGTGAGGAAATTATTTTCATGTGAGAGCTATATTGTCCATGTCAGTAATTCTACAACAGTGAGGAAAAACACACCGCCCTTCATAAGTGGAATGATACTGTGTGTGTGTGTGTGTGTGTGTGTGTGTGTGTGTGTGTTGCTGAAGAGAATATACAGTTAAAGTGCAAAAATAATGTTAAAAAAAAAATCAACCTGTTTTAATTCCAGGTCTGATCGCCCTCAGAGATCATGCAGACCTCCCATCTGAACATTACAAAATATCTTTTACACTCTGGTTTTACACTTGAAACACCAGAGAAACCAGTGAAAAAGAGACATGTCTGTCCTCATGCAGTAAAACACACACACTCACTCAAACACGCACACAAGTGCAAGTTTCCATTTCGTCACTGGAACTAGTTGGAAAAAGTGTGTGTGTGTGTGTGTGGAGGGGGGGGGGGGGCTCTAACAATATGTTAAAAAAAGAAGGAATCATGGTTGTTTCCTTGCCAAAACCTATAGTGACCTTTGTCCTGACTTTGTTTATTTATTTATCCGGAGAACAGTGACAGACATTGTGGTCGGAGGGCTGTTAGCCGCAGGCAGTGCTGCTGGTTTGGATTCCTCTCTAAAACAACATCTGAGAGTGCACGGTTAAGGTGAAGGTGATAATTTAGGCCTCCGGCACTTTTATTTTCATGATGTGTCATGGAGAAGGGGGCCGGGAAACCAATCACTTTATTCCCTCCATCCCTCCCTCCCACTCGTTGCAGTGCACAAAAGTGGAGGTGACGTCAGCATTTGGATGGTCTGGCTCGGTGCCCTCAGTGCCATAACAGCAATGAGGGGAGCTGCCGTACACCCTGTTCATCAGGCATCCAGACTGGATGGTCTTCAGCGTGGGCTGTTGTCACGGCTTGCTAGGTAAAAGGAGGAGAAAGGTTCCAAGCCACCGTGGTCATCCAAGTCAGAATCTCGAAAATGTCAAGGGCAGGATGAGAGTGAGGCAAGCCGAGAAAGTTCAAGTTATACTTAGCAACTTCCCATGTTTGCAGCTGGAAAGAGGCAAACTTCAGTGTCCAGGAATAATCTAACATGACATTTGCAAACAAAGCTGAAACATTACAGTCCACATGTACAAATACAATTTTATAGCTATCATAAATCTAGCTGACAAAACCATTTCACCTCCAGGTCCGTTGAGTGGCTGTTCTGTAGCTGGAATTTTTTTTTTTTTTTTTTTACACATTTACAATTCCAAGACTACTGGGAATCTCCACCTGTTGATGAAGATCGTGTGATACGGTCCAAAGCTGCAGAGCAGTTGTTAAATAGACGTTCAGGTGATGTCGTTTTGTCAACTTCTGTATCCAAGAACGAGAATGACTATTTTTACGACTAGTTTTGCTGCTGTTATTGCTAACTATGGTTCAACCATCCAACCCCGTTAGACTTGAAAAGTTTGTCCCAAAAGTGTCAAAATTGAAGTTATGAGATTGTGATTAAAGGTATATGCTCATGTAAAGGCCTCACCCAGCTTCTCTTTTAGGCGCGTGGTCCAAGGTGAACACAAACATTTCCAAAGTTGGAGGAAAAGTTTTGGTTGTTTCTGTTTTTATCTGTGTTCTTCTAACGGGTGTGAAGCAGGCAAGGCTTTGTGACGTTGCAAATTTAAGCGCACCAATCAGGATTTAGCAATATTTGAATTCAACAGGTATGATCAAATCAAGCAAGAGTAGAGGAGTTTATGATTATTAAAGTACCGATAAGATAGTGAATCGACGCACTCAACCCCAGTATGTACATGTGGGTGCAGAATCTGAACAACAAAAATCAACTACACACCTCTGTAGTTCTGTGACTGCCTCTTGCACAGTTGTGACTCTGTACATTTCTTTATCAAGCCAGGAAATATTTCAGCAAAACAGAGATATTGATGGAAACTTACATATGATAAGTTGACCATGCAAGGAGGCACACTGAATAAATCTGCCACAGCTCACCTGTTCCACCAAACTCACCTTTCTCATGTCCATTGCAACATACACACTGATTTGACATTGCAGCTGGTGATCCCACCGCAAGATGGTCTTTGATGGTCTAGTTTTAGATAATGTCTTCAAGTGGACTGGAATGATTGAGAGTGGGATACAGTGATCCCCAACTTAAAACAAATGTGGGCCAGGGGCGTAAAGTGGGGAGGGGGCAATGGCACCTTTGTGTGGACCACACCCATCGTCAAGCTTGGCCTTCAGTTACATCTCCACTACACACCTGTAGTTTCTTGCACATTTGTGATGCTATCAGTTTGAAAATTCTGTGCACAGATTTCATCTTTTAAAAAACTTCCAGACTCATTGAAGGTCTGCAGTTGGCAGTCAAGACTGACTTATTGCAGGTAAAAACAAAACAAATGGAAACCAAAACATGGCAGCGCTGAATGACAGGATCTTCATGCTCTGTCTGTGGATCCTGACGAGGTATGAAAAAATATTGACTGACGAACAGCAGTGCAGTTTCATGCCAAAGTTTCCAACTTTCTATTTGGTTCAGTTTAAGAGCTGAAACTCGTTCAGACTCATCTTAATACAATTCACTTTTTACTGTCCCCTTTCTTCTTCTCAACAAAACAATGTCATACTTCTGTTTAAGAGTCTGTTTACAGAGTCTGATACATCACTTCATGTGGTTTAAGTGTACATGCAGGTGATGAGACACTTTCCAGACTTTTGATTTAGCCTAATAAAGCATGTGTAGTGTGCTTAGCAGTAAAATTATATGCAAGAAGAAAATTAAAAGGCATGTGAAGGAATGAAAGACAGTTTGAGAGCAACTGTGACGAAGGCGAGACAGAGGACTGAGTTATGAGAAGGTCAAAAGCAGAGGGAAGCGGGGGTGGGGTGGGACATTAAAAAGATTGTGTCCGTCTGGCTAATGGTTCTTTATGGCTCCCTCATGTCCTCAGATGGGCAGGATGACTGGCAGAGAGTGTGACCACTGGTAACTGTACATCACCTCTGTGTGCCCCCTTGGGCTGACGTCCCACTCAGCGTGACTGCTTGCCACGGTAAAGCGAACCACTAAAACACCATAAAACCAACAGACTAAACAGCCATTCATCATTACGACGCACACATGAGCCGCGTCACACGCAGCAGTCTTAACTGTCCCACTCGGTGACTCAATGTGCACATTAAAACTTCATCAAGTATTACCGATACAAAAAAGTCTGACCACTCAAACCTCAACCGCCGTTTGTAATGTCCAGAAATAAGGCAATCATGGGTGAAAATGGTTTTGTTGGTCACTTTTATTGAATTGGTGATGACTTGAACCAAGTGCAAAGCAGTACTGTGCTCCTTGAGAGACAAGTGTGGAAAAAAAGTAACACAATGAGTGGGATGGGTCCATCTTCACTGTGTGGCTAAAATCCTGATTCCTGACCTGCCCAGTTTGGCGTCTGGAAGAAAAGCGTGAAGAAAATGGAAAATTAGATCATTTGTAGATCACCGGGCCTCGTAAAAACAATTTTTTTGTTGTTGATTGTGGGAATTGTGAAAAAGTAACATACATGTGCAAGCAGTTAAGTGCTGACGTTTTCCTTGTTGGGTGTGTGTAATGTGTGTGTTCTGTTGGTAAGCGTTGGGTGGCTGTGAGGGTTGACAGGGACCCTCAGCAGCCGGTCCAGATGGCAAGCAGTAAATGTTCTCTATATGTAAGTGATTTGTAGCCTTGAGGACAGCAGGATGTAATGGTGCTCTGCGAGTTGTTTGCAGCCTCTTTTGTCAAATTACAAAAACTCCTTAATGAGAGAGAGGGGGTTTGTGTTTTTACAGGACAGGGTTACTGCTGCACTCTGCTGCACACATTCAAACAATAGGGAGGAGGGTAACTGAGCACATCAAAAGATAGCCACTCAATAGACACACAGTTAAAAAGTGAACATTTAACATGTCTGTTTTAACTCTGTGGCCTTGGTGCTGTCAGACATCGGGCGAGGTAACCAACCCATCAATCTGCTTTGACACATGTGCATGTCCTCAAGGAGTGGAGAGTTGTGTGAAGCAATAGCTCACAGCTCCAGCTCACTATGTGCGTGATTATGACATTGTGTGTACTTGTAGTACTTGAACAGACTACATACCACGAAAAACGCACAAGGTCAACATCAAAAACACACTTAAATGGGATGACTGGACCCTGAGCCAGACATCTGCAACAGGTCCTAAGTGCAGGGAAGTCCAGGCTTTGAGTAATGTTCACCAAAAGCCAGTGTGAGGGTCCACCTTATTTACGTTGCTGAGCTGAGTCAGTGCTCAGGCATCATTTTATGGTTGTTTGGAATCTACCTTGTCATTAGGCCTTTGAAGAGCAATGGAAGGATGAAAGCTCTGTTAAACTTGCTCTTACTGGCTTATTTCGTGTAAAGAGGGCTTTTGTTGATGGTTGTTCATCAACATTCTTTAGCCTTGTTGTTCTGAGCTGATCATTTGAGACGCTTTGAACTGCCCTGAGTTCACGTTGACCTTCTAGCAATCTGATCGGCTAAGGGTGGGATGGCTGCCTTCAGCGACGTGCTGGGAGTGGTGGTTTGTGTGCATTTTGTACGTACAGTATGTGTGTTACTCACCTCGGTCTTGGTGCTCTGGGCCTGCTTTTTCTCAATGTTCATGGCCAACATTTGGCTGCGGAACGAGAGACTCTTGGTCTTCTCAATCACCTGCTGGTAAGGTGATATGGCGTTGTTCCCCATAACCACATGGCCCTAGAAATACAGACACAGATGGACTACAGATTAACAATAACAACCAATAAGCCAATCACATATGGTCCTGCAGACGCCTCATCCTACAAACACCAAGGAACGGCTGCTCAGGTCCCATTCACCTTTCCTGTAGACACATCTAGATAATTCTATGTCATTCTGGAGGACTGGGCTGTGATTTGCTGATTACAGAGAACTGTTGTGATGTGTGTGCCAAAACATGCAGGTTCAACATGGAGCCTCACGAAGCCGACCTTACAAGGGTGAGATATTATGGGTACAATGTCCTTGCAGTATATCCTTCAATTATAAAATCAGGCCATAAATAATGCCTCTGTATCCCTCTCAAGTCACACAGAAGGAACATCTAAAAGGGTTACATGACTGTCACTACGACCCCGATTGGCAGAGGGCTGTTTAAAAAGCTTTGATTAATTAGGTAAGTACTGAGCTGACTGATTGAGGAAGAAGACAGACGTCTCACCAGTTTGGAGTCAATCTTTGCATCCAGCCTGGCATTGCGGATGAGGTTGACGATCCATCTCTCAGCTTCCTCGGGCGACATGTTCAGTTTGTCTGCCAGCATGCTGTTGAGGAAACAGAAAGACATGTTGCATTAACCGGGGTATAAGACAACACAAAGTGTGGAACGTGTGTCTCAGTGCTGGGCAGATCGTCCTGAAAATGAAGAGAATAGCCAAGGATGCTAAGGAAGCTGTAGCACTACTGCTATGGGACGATTCTTACCATATGTGAGGACCCCTATAATTAATGAAAGACCAGCATTGCCATTTTTAGCATTGCCATTGCAGCCATTTTATCATGCAGCCATTAGTATTAAGCTCAAAATAAGACACAGCATAGTCTCGTTCAAATTATAAAAATTGCATGTACATTAAAAAAACAGATGTCATGAGATAAACAAACTAAATCTGAAATCACTGCTCTTGGTATCACTAGAGTACCACTGTCTTTACCAAAAATGTGGCTAAGGTGCACATGGCTTCTCTGCAGTTGGTTGGTTCCTCTGTAAGATTAGTCCTTTGCAAGCATCGACATAAATTAAACTTCACGCATACATGAAATATGCAATGGCACCAAATAACATTGTTAGCACTACACTACATAATGATGGATGTTGCACAATAGAAGGCAAATCACTGTTTTCATCTGAGGGCATTACGGAATGGCAAACATATTGTATTAGGGCAAAAGGTACACAACAAGAAACACACCCAAAAAACACTTGTAATAGCCCTCTACTAATGGGAGCTTGATTTACAGACTTGTACGAATAACTCAATTAGAAGTGCTGGAACTACCCCATGTTGTGAGCCTCTGTGGTTACTTATCCTTTCATTTCTTTGTACCTCTGTCCAAGACACACTCTCTCTCCACCTGGCTGCTAAGGCTTGTCATGACACACAGGTCCAAACAGTGACTGTCGCTCAAAATGAAAGCCATGTTGGAGGCCAGCCTGCTCTTTGATACAGCTAGACATGGATGTGTCACAGTGGAGGGAGGGGAGGTATGAGGGTGGCTGGCATTCTTTGATCCAAAGCTTTCCCCAGTGCAGCTGGCTTCCCTTGTGGCTTTCAAAATAACTCGACCCCCCTTGATACCCCCATCTAGACCCCCCCTTCCCCCCACATTTCCTGTCCCCTTCCTTCTGTCTGACCCCCACCACCCTCCGCGCCTACCACATTTCATATAAGGGCCCCGATAAATATCCTCAACCCCTCAGTGCACTGCCCACAATTACTACAGCGACCCTACCTCTCATCTCGAAAGCACGCCCTCCCACCCCTAAAAAACCTTACGAACACACTACTGTATGAAATACTGTAAGTACGAATTTGTCATTGTGTATAGCCTGTGTGTGTTTGTACAAAATATTGGGTGTCATAAAGCCTTTATAAAAAACAATTTACTCCACTAATTATCACTTCCTGATCCATTAATCACATTTTGAGAGATTCCTTCAGTTAGTAAGCTAGGATCTGCCCAGACCACACCACTTCTCATGCCATGGCTCTGCAAACACAGATACCACCAACACCACTATTACTGATTTCAACTGTCGCTCTCAGAGTCTGACTTATTTAAGACATTCTTTTGGTGGAAAGTAATCTTATTTGGGAATTGTGATAATGTCTGTCTTACCTCAAGGTTCAAAAAGAAAAAGAAAAAAAGACTACCACTTTCTAACCCATGAATGTTGGTCAAATGGTGGCAAAACCACATAAAGAAGGGAAGTGGAATGATGTCAGTGTCTGGATGGGTATTAAAAGCGTAAACAACAAATAACAGCATTACCTCAGCATAATGAGCAAAATGGGGTTTGGTCTCCAAGTGACAGTGCACATCTCTCAACACTTTCACCACACCGCAGTGAAGTGATGGAGGAGGTGGATGACGAGACAGAAAAGCACCAGTTGTGAGTTGTGTATCTCAGCAGCCCAGAGGAGGGGAAAGGGAATACAGAGAGACTGATCAACCCATCACTCACCCCAACAGACTACTAACACAGCTCTGCTGGACAGCTGATTACACTTCAGGTCATCAAAACCTGGAGAAAAATGATGCTTGACAATGAAATTGCTCATATGGATCATTCTTGGGAACCTAACAAGTTTGGAAAAGTGTCAGCTGTCTAATCACTCAACTTCAGGTTGTGATGGTTAACACATGTTGGCAATCACAGACCGACACTATTAACATCAACGATTGTAGTTTGCAGGTCTACATGTAGCTAATGTAGAGCAAATGGCATGGTAACGAACAGTTGTAGCTCATATTTATAGCTTAATCAATAAAAGATTTGATTGACTTGGTGGTATTCCGATGAATAATGTAATATCTAATACAATCAAAAACTACTCAATCAAAAACGACTATTAAGTCGAATTAATGCCCATCTGACACAGTCAACAAATACTGGCTACTATAAGCTTCACAAAGCATACACATAACATATAGTAGCAGGGCAATAACACATAAAGGGTATAGTAACACAGAAATACGCTTCACTTATTTATCCTACAATCAAGTAATTTAGGCAAATTTGAATGAAATTTGTTATTGATTCCCATTTTACCTGTGTGATTAAGTGATTGCTGCGCAGGGGTACTGGGTGTTTGGTTTGGCAATTCAGTAAAGTGGGGGCACATGTCAGTCAAGTCCAGGTCAGATATGATGATCAAAACAAACACGATCTGGTTTCCTCACCAGGGAGTTAAACTAACCCCTAACCCTCTAAACGTAATCTATGCAGCATAACACAGGAACACAGAGTGCCCCAAAAGGCCCAGGGTGTTGGCCTGTACCAGCCAAACTCCTCTAATCTAATTTATAAAAGAAGGTCTGGCAATGTTTTCCTCCCAGGAAGGACATTTGTATATCACAGGAGGTTTACTTTATCTCATTGTCTCTCAGAGGTGTACAGCAGCTACCACTACTTAAATCTCAGAGTGAAAATAAGAAAAAAGGGAAGGGAAAGAAGAGAAAAGGAGGGAGATGTGAAAGGAGGCAGGGAATGGGTGAGATTTAAACAACCTACACTATTGACATCCTTTGGCCCTAAAGCCAAGCAGACAGCCTCCATGACTGGTTTTATTTTACACAATCATGATCCTGTTCCTTGGGGGAGCAGGGATCACTTTCATTTCGACCCCTTACTCGCTCCGGCTCCTGAGCTTTCGACTTCAGGCTAGGGGACTCCTTTGGGTCTCAATACCAACCTCACACTTGAAGAGAGGGGTCAGGCAACGGGGTCTAACTCTGTTAGAGCAGAAAAGAGGATGGGAGGGATCCTTCTCAAAAATAGCCCGCTTCTTAACATGGCTGGTCTAAAATGAATGCATTGTTAAACACTAACATATGATAGCATTTGGGAGACTCCAAGCCATTTGGAGCAACTTCACTTTCGGCTTGGGGTAAAATAGATTTTTCGGGGAAACCGAAATGATCGTGTGGTCTTTTTAATGACTCAATTGTGAGGTGGAAAGATCTTCAGTGTTACATCCAAATACACAAGATTCTCCTTCCAACTACCAGTGAGCTGTTGTGTGTTGTGTACAAATACATTCTCATGATGAGGGGAAAAGAACTGCCCAAATGATCATGTGTCTAGTGCACTTACTCAAAATGTCAAAGGACAAGTGTGCATTTGAGGTCAAAGCAGGGTCTCGCCACTGAAAATCATGGGAGAACTAAGGAAATAAACCCTGTAAATCAAACAAGGAAAACAAAGCTAAATTGAAAACACACACACGGGACACTGAAAAGTCTAGACAAAAGGATGTGTGTGTATGCAATTACGAGTGCAGGCTGAATCACATTTTCACTGCCTACAGTGCATTTTACATAAGCATTTATTGCGTAAAATAACTCAATTACGCCAACTTCTGGTCTACTTTTGTGTCCCAAGCTGTGGGCAAAAGGCGAGCTAAATATCTGTGAAACCATCATGGCCAACAGCTGTAAAAATGTCCTCATTAAAAGCAGCCATCAAATTCATTTGAGTCCACGCTTGGGTGCAGAGGGCTTCTGGGTAGAGGACTAATGACTTGGAATTTGGGTGTCTTTCAAAAATAGACATGTTCTGTCCATCGTCATAACACCACCAAAAATAAACACGGAAATCCCTGAAACTGGCCCTGATTTGTGTTCCTGCTTTAGAGGCGTCAACAAACTGAGAGCCCAAAACACAGAAAAAAGGTGAAAAGTAGAAAAATCACCGTTCCACTTCCTCTTTCAGTGTTACCACTAACCTTTGTGGTCTTTAACAAGTAAATGGATCCAATAGCAGTAAGTCTGCCAAAAAAGAACTAGGACTCCTAATCAATTCCAGACAATCTGCAACTGGAGATTTCGACAGGGCCTGATCATGTTCCACGGTTCAACCTTGACTACAGACCTCCACGGCTCTATATAACAGTCAATGCAATCATTTTCATGTCAACAGAAGTAATTCATTCCCTCTTTCCATTGGGCATCATGTGTTTGTGGACCATATTTGAAATGCAGACCTTCCTTCAAACCTACAGCATTCATGATATGCCTGAGGGGCAATATACTATGAATAAAGCTTTCTTAAAGCAGTGGAAAATTTGTACTATAAATTAATGAGGAACAGAATAAACAAAAGAGTATATGCCTTTTCTAATATCAGAGATTATGTACAGCAGTAAGCACAAATTCACCATTACAAAGATGAGGATTAATGACTGAGAAGGGTGAATGCTCTGTCTTTATCTTTGTCACTCTCTAAAAATTATATAAAGAGGCAGCCAAATCCCATAATCTCTCTTAATTGCAGACAATTACTATAATCTTTTATTTTCTCTCCACTAATGCTCACTATAATTAGCATTAACTAAATTTCTTGGTTTTGGGGAGGCATCCAAGGTCAATTTTATTTTAATGCAACTAAACTGAATTTTGAACTAGGAGTCAATAGAGTCCTACAAAACCCTCTGACCTCCATTCAGACAAAAAAAATAAAGGCTGAAAGATTCCTGCATGTTACAGCAGCTGGGAACGTCCCAAGCCGTCTAAACCCTGACCTCTTCCTGAGAGAAAACCGTACATGAATTGGCCTTGGACAGGTGGTCTTAAAAGTTTAGTGACTATACCAACCTGTGGAGAACTGGAAGCAGTTAAACCTCACAATACTTAATCCTCAAGATGTGTGGGGTCAGCATGGCTGTATGTTGAAGGGGCAATAAACACTTGTCTGCAAGGAAAATTCCACTAATCATTAAGCCCAGGTTTGTACTTCCTGTTCAGTGACTGCTTACAAAGTCTAGTGACAGCAAACAGGACTTCCTGGTAGTCTTAAGAGATGTCTGCGTGAATTCTGCTGCGCAACCTGATCAGGATTTAAAAGAAACTGTAGTGCCCCCAATGAGAAGTCAAACTTGCAAATGGTAGTTTTGCTTTATTTGGATTGCACTGAGTGACCAACCTGATGCTGATGCACTGGTGAATTCTGCAGAAGGTCTCAAAGATGAAGAGGCGGGCGTTCTCGATAAAGTCCTCCAGGCAAGCAACCAGGAAGAAGTCATTCACAAGAACCTATAAGACAGAAAACATGTTACATTAGAGTAGTGTAAATATTTTACAAAGAGTTATTTGTGTCGACCTCAAAGTTTCTCTTACAAGAGTTCAAGGTGAAAGAGTTCAATATGCACAAAAGTCAGAGCTTTACTTAGACTCGTTAGGACAATCACGTTGGGACTTTCAGACTGAGCACAGGGGAGTCATGAGTGTAGCATTACAAGTTTCAATCGGTCTACTTCTAGGAATTCATGTCTTATTCAATTAGGGGAAAAAAACCTATTCACTGAAACTAAATTCACCTCCATTTTTGATATATAGTCAGAGTAAACAGGGAGGGGAGGATCGCAGTGGCTACATTTACATTACCAAAAGGCTTTTTTGGAAAAAGTTTTAAAGGATGAAAGTCCCTGTATAAGGTATAAGTAATCCCAGGCCCTGCAAGGTGCTTCAACTCAACCACAAATCTTCAAATTCTACCAACACCACATGAGGCAATACAGCAAGAACAGAGCCAACCACAGAGATGACCACATTGTCTGTAACTTATCACCAGTCATCTGGTCTGGTGGTTCAGTGTCAACTTCAGTGTTGAGGATGGCCAAATTTCACGGCTACAGTCATCCAACAGCTGTAGTATCGCCAGTCCAAATAAACTCGCAGATGAGAGCAAGTCTTTTCAGCCGTCCATATGCAGTATCACTGTGTCTTGTTATAGTAAGAAATACAACTTTGCTTGTGCTCTTTGATACTACTGCATATGGCCAATTCATCTCCTGTAAATGTTCATGACCCACAGGTACCACTGTGCGAAATGCTCCCATTTCTCAGTACGTGCTGCATTCCAACTCTCCACTGAATGCTATTTCACATCACAGACCTCCATCTTCAAAAGTTCTCCCAAGACTTACCAGCTCTTTGTTTGCTTAAGCTTAGAAAGCTGCTATCTGCCCAGAGTTCTGCCTGAATAAACCCCAACTACATGGCGCTATCAGGCAACGCACGTTTCAGCTATGACAACACTTATCTAAGGCTGATAAACTTTGAACAGTTAAGTGCCCTAATTACTGTCATCTGGGATTCAAACCACAAAGCTTAAACAAATTTTGAAAGGGCTCGAAGAGCCCCTTTATGCACAATCTGAGGGCCTGACTATAGGTAGACCTATACTTTTCATTCTTTGACATGCAACCATCTAACATCTGACAGTGATTCCAGATTTGGGTGGGGTGGGAAAGAAACAAAAAAAACTGTATAGCCTGAACAGGACAATTTAAACCAAGCTAAACACCCCATTTGAGAGCACTTGGCTCAAACTATTATACAGGGTACAGAAGACAGGAGAGCTGAAAACAATACCCATATCTGGCCATTACAACAAATAGATGGGTGCCACTTCTCAACGGCTTGAAATTGATGTATTACAAATGCTCATCAAGACAAGAGCCCATCCCAATGGAGTATCCGTTTACCTCAATCACTGCACAGTCTGTGAAACATCCCTTTACCTCTGAAATAATGTGCTTTTTAAAGGCTTGCGTGTGAATTTCTGCAGTGGAAAAAACTGCATTACTGACTTCAAACAAGACCATTTTGGGAAAATGTTTGCAGACCATCACAGGTAATGCATTAAAGGTGCCGTTAAACATTTTTGAAACCACCCACCTTGCTAGACCTGCTTTTGAACTGAATGAGGTCAATAGAGGGCTTTTGTGCCTACTGGACATGCTCTGATAAGACTGACAGGTAGTGTTAAGAGCACCTGGAATAACTTGGGTTCTGACCTGAGAAGTAGTTGGGATTGAGAGTCTGTTTTAACCACAGAAGAGTCTCTGTAAACAGAACCCCATGAGGCGAGGTCAAGACCAACCCAGAGATTTCCTAAAAAAGTGCGCGCAAGTGTTTAACAAGGTCGATGATTGAGGGTGTGTCATGTCTTAGCTGAAATACGATACAGCTCTAATATTGTTGATAGTACATTTCATCATTTGGAGATGGCCCCTGGAGGCATTTGCCCAGGAAAAATCTCATTTTCTTCTGAAACATGCTTTGGATTGTTTGTGGCCATGCAGAGATTTTTTTGAGGGTTTAAATGCTTTAAACCATTTGGTAAATAGTGACTTGGGAAGCTGAATATTCTTTGTATTAGCTTAAAAATAGGTTAAAATGAAACGGAACCGTCAGTAAACTGCTGACGTGATTTATAAACATTTACTCCTGGGAAAGAGCCATTTGATCAGGCCAGATGTTTTTCATTTTGAAAGTTTATTGTTGAGAGGCAAAAGATGAAAAAGGGGGCAAATAACCCCAAGTTTTGCAGTTTTGCCTTTTATTCCTCTGCAGGTCAGCAGTCATCTGGGAAAACCAAATTGTGGTGGCAGCATTGAAGATCAAAAGATTTATACATACACAAAAACAAAAAAAACCTGAGGAATTTCTAGAAGATAACAAAAGAATTAGTGTACTGGCCAACAACAGTGAACCATTTTAAATAAAGCTGACCCTAAATGCAAAATGAAGACCTTCAAATTGTCTAATGGTTTTTGACACACCCCACTTTCTTAATTGAAAACCTGCAAAACCTTTACTTTAAAACTGTATCAGAGAGATATTACAAGATCACAGGAATTTTGGTCGAGACATAATGATCAAATAAATCTGACACAAGTTTGTCAAGCTTTTTTCCACAGATCTGTAAATATCATCTCATTTAAGGTCAGTTTAACTTCTCGAAACACATCAGTGTTCACTGTGTGTTCAGTTTTGTGGTCAACATACAAAGAGGAATTTTATGGTATACTACCCATATTCTATTGTCACATCAAGGACTACAGATACATTAAAACATTACAAACCAAAATTGAAATAAATGCTCTAAATGGTGGTGCTGTGACAGATGTCCCCCTCAAAACGAGTGTCTGCACGCCTCTGAGGAGACTTGCTTATAAAGCTTTTACTGTTAACTACTAGCCTGATGGGTCAATTACAGGCCACAGTAAAATCTGACAGAAGCCTGAGTCATGCAGTGTCTAAGAGGACCTCTATATTTGACAGTATGATACAAGGCACAGACTATCACTGTGCTGTCTGCACTGGCCCCATTCAGAGGGCCAGCAAAAGTAAACGCTGTGTGAACAGGCAGAAGGTCAGACAATGTCTACTACGATACAAGATGTGAAAGTTCAGGAGTCTGATCTGCAAATCAGAGGTCCTCACAAGACCTCTGTATTGTCACGGAGAGGCACAATAAGGACCAACTGCTTCTCAAAGCTTGGAAACAAAAGGTTTAAATGAATTTTGGTAAGGTTAATGAAGTGGTTACTCACCGATTCACACTCCCTCAGTTTCTTCTGTGCACTGTCAAAGTCAAAGTTCACATACAGGCACTCCACAAACTCTGTGATTGGATCTTTGTAGGTGTAAGATTCCTGGAAAAATTGAAATGTACATGTGATTCTTGTTTTTTTGATCAAACAGAAATTGGTACTATATAGAATATATTTTCAGAAAAATATAAAATAAAAATAAGAAATCATAGTTTGGTTAAAGTTACTGACAGCAATGGCCATGAAATGATAATAATCACCTGCTCCACAATAGTTAAATAAACATGACAATTTACAAGGACTTGAGCGAAAACACATTCTGAACTCTGACGAGTTCCAAATCATGCTTAGAGACCCAACCTGACCTGAGGCTACAGAGCAGAGAGCACTGAGCACATGTTTTAGTGATTACTAACAACCCACCAAGACAGTGCTTAGATCTCTTGAAATAGCTACTTGTCAATGATGGAGAAGCCATCAGTGCACTACAGTCAGTCAATTTACCATTCATCAGAAGTACTGGGTTCACAGCTTTTCCAGCTTAGACCCAAACCCATATAAATTTCCTGCGCTTTAAAGAAAGTGTGAGCAATGCTATTGGGTTACATGATCAGTTACTCATCCTTCAAAGCCTGTATGGTCTATAAGCAATGACCTGATAACTGTGTGCACTTTGTAAACTCTTTGTAAAAACCAGAGAAATAATTAAGTCCAATACCTGCTGTATGACCTTTACCAAATCCTTCAGAACCTGCCGGCGCTTACGGACATCCTTGTTTGTAATGACCGCTGTGGTTAGGTAACGCAAGATGTGTGGGCACATGGTCTGAATAGCATTGAGGTATCTGAAATGAGGGAGGATGAAGGTAATCACTTATCAGAACAATCAAAGACATGATCTTAACAAGGACACACACTATAACATTTTGGCTGCCTATTGGGCTCCTGGCATTTAGGACAGAGAAAAAGCTTTTGGAGCTAAAACAGATAAATGTCCTAACAGGACCCTCACTTCTGGACACAGGTCCCAGCTTTAAGCCGTCTCTTTCATTAGTGTCCTATGAGTGGGCAGGAGGAAAAGGAAACCCTGGCAAGATATAGATCAGTGAGCAGGGACCTGCCCAGTAGCTGAAACCCAATCCATCAGGGACTGATGTTTCAACCACAGGTCAACTGGCTAAGGGCTGAACACAAGAGACAGGAGACTGTTACAGGCTGATCCTAATCCCACAATAACTATGGAGACTGTGCTCCGTTAAACTGTGCTTCCTTGTCAACATGGCAATCAATTAACATCATCAAAATTCCTTATTGGTTTCTCAATACCTGCCTTTGAACCTCACCCTCCACTCAACCTCCAATTGAGCAAATTAAATCTGAAGAGAGGAAGTGGAGTAGGCCCCTTCAGGTCTCCCATAGCCATGGCCAGAGGAACACATGGTGTTCAGAGAGAGTGCCGACAACAGCTTAATTAGCTGAAACAATTAAAGGGACAGGGGACCTGTGGCAGTAGTGATGTTGAGTCTAAAAACAGCAGTGGGCTGCTTGGCAAAGCCATCAGCAGCCTGCTTTTAGGGGAACTCTCCCTTTGTTCTTGCCTGACTCCCGTGGAAGACCGCAAAGCTCCGTGCTGTGTTCCTGATTAACTTACACCTACTCACTCTCCAGGGGGGGGCTCCAGTAGCAAGCAATCTTGCATGAGTCACTATATCATAGCTGGGGGGCATTCACCCTATCCTACTTAGGGGACTTTATCTTTTTCTTTTTTTCTTTTTTTTGAGTTTTGAGGCAACAATCGTTACAGCACTTGTTTGCTGAAGATGCTACTGAGGCAAGCAGCCAAGAAATCAAGTGTAAGTTCCAATTTCCACTGTTCAAAGGGGGGGCAACACAGAAGAGGGACATGGTAACAAGGTCCCATTTCACTTCTCGTCTGGACATGAAAATTATGTTGAACAACCAAACAAGTGCTTCGCGATATATTACTGCAGTCGTATTTGCCCAGTTTGCACCTGTAACATACTTGGTTACTGAGCACTGTTTCCCTTGAAGTCAGTGCAGTCTGTCAATAGTACACAAAGCTTTGGACCAACATCTGCTGACTGCAGGGGTAAGGGAGGTCATATGTGGAGCTGAAGGCCAGCCACTGGTCACCAACTTCAGCCAAAGGAAGTACTGGTCAAGAGATGGGAAACAAGAGCCAAGCCTCAGTGGGGAAAACATGAGGTTTCTACACTGTGAAACTGCAAAGCACACAAAACTACCTCAGTTTGTCCACACAGATGGTTGGGTGAGCTTTTCATTGGTAATTATTGGGCAGGCCTCCTTAATCATCCACAATAAAATTAAAAACTGAGTAAAATTCAGGGAACCAGACATTTGAGTGCACTGTGTTGTGGTCGCCCGTCATACTGTCTGTGGAGCCCAATCATCTGTATATTATACAAGCCTGCAATCAGAAGCGGGGGAGGGAGCAAAGACATCAAAATAGGTGGTGTGCAAATTTTAACACAGAGTATAAAGTTTCCGATCTGCAATACACATGGCCTCATTCTCGACTTGGAGAGTAAACAGACCACACGAAAACACACACTTCTGAAACCACTTTAAAAATACCAGCAGGGTTCATGAAGAAGCCCACCACCCAAAAATGCGCTATTAAAGCAAATGGCCTTCTCTAAATTAAGTTAATGCTATAAAACAACTGGCCTTTTTTCCAAATCCTCTTAGAATCAAGAATTACCTTGGAGCTACAATTCAATTTTCAACACAATATACTTTAATATGGACACATGGTACAAAATAAAGATCAAATTTCAAATTTAACAGCGTTTTCCCTTTTTGCAGTCAACAGCAGTGCAGCGCTATTTAAAAATCACCCCAAACACAATAGATTTGCCATATCTACTTTTAGCAGCCAGAGTCAGGGATGAGCAATGACCATACATTGAACACCCTCAAACATAACCACTATTTAGCAGTGTGTTAATGGTCACTGGTCATTTGAAAGCGCAGCTGGCAGCAATGACGGCTATGCTACCTACCTTTTCCAACCAAGTTCTGCGAAGATATAGAAACAATGCAGAAAAGCTCAAAGGTCAGCCACTCCTCTTTATCAAAGGGGGCCCCCTCTCTGTATTTAAAATATTAAATGCCATACTGTGCCAACATACAAACACAGAAAACAATGAGTCGGCCATAACATTACATCAATTTTCTGACAATAATCTCCACCAATTTCTCCAAGGATTACTTTTCCTGTCATTATTGTTGTATTGGGGGATATGGATCAAAAGTATAACGGCAGATGTAGATATCGAGCTTTTGTTTGCCCTAATCTGATTTTCTTATCGGCTTGCGAGGAACACGCTCATTCACAGAATATCAAACTTGTCTCATTCCCAAGCAGGCGACTGTTTGCTTCACATTCAAATTAATGTAGGCCTCGTGATTCACTTTCAGTGTGTGAACATTGACATAATTCTCAATAATGTCAAAATTTCCAACACTTTAATTAAACTTCCAACTGAAATTTAAATATATTTTAACTTGTGGATTTATTTTAGAGTGAAAATTCAAAAGTCATTTTTGGCCAATGTTGACAGACCATCATGGCACATATTTTTTTTAAACTTGATCACCGTGAACCTCTATACACTTACTTAGTCAAGTCATCTGAAATATTTTTCAATTTTCAGATGAGTTTGGTAAACTGGTTGGTAAGGAAAAGAAAGGCTGATGATGGTCATAATAAAGCTGAGGTTAGTTGGATAAAATTAACGAGGATGGAAGGCAGGTAATTTGTCTCCTGTATGTGAAATGTGAAAATGCCAAGCAGGATTTATTTAATTGCATTATTGTAGCTTGCTTAATCAAGTACTGTACTTCATGCATTCCATTATTAGACAGGATGACAGGTAGGACAGGTGAGATCACAAAGAATGGAAAGGGAGGTGAGAGGAGGATAGGAAAGAGAGGAAAGAGGAAGAGTATAACTTCAGGAGAGAGGAGAGAGGAGGAGAGACAATACCAACCACAGGACATAGGCTGTCTAGGTGGGTCTTGAAGCAGTCTATTAAACATAATTCAACATCTACAACTGTGTACAAATGTGTCTGAAGCCCTACGTGTTTCAGCATGTTTGATGACAAATATCTTCAAAATGAAACTCACACAGTTCAGCACTGATGCTGGAAAAAAATCCTACAGGAAACACTGTAACTACACACATACTGCACGATATACATTAGACACACACATAGACAAATGGTCATGCTACAGCAACGGAACCGGAGAAGTCTGCAACAACCATTATCAAAATATTCAAAGAGTGTGTATGAGTTGCTATACAGTCTCTCTGAAGTATAATACAGCAACTTTTGGTTGAATTTACCAAACATGAATTATGATGAAAAAAAAAAACTCCACTACAATGAAAAGGTGACACTTGTGAGAAAAAGGATGAACTTTGCTTTGAAATGCAATCCTGTCAGAGTGTCGCTGCCGCTGGGCTACACAAAGCAAGCGTTAAATTATTTTTTTCCATCACACACATAATCACACAAAATTCATAATGCATGCAAACCAATTTTCTCCGAATAAAATATACAGGTCAGAGTCAAAATTCAACCAAGCTTCAGAACTTTGTCTTTCCTGTTGCCCTTGTTTTTTGGAAATGGATCTTATCTTAACAACTACTTGGTATTCTCAAACGTTTTGCAATTTTCTGGGTGCAAAAACGGTGAGTTAAAACATGAAACTAAAATAAAATAATATAATATCATAAATGTTACTTACTGTGGCTGATACAGAAACAGCTCAATGATATTGTCTCTGCCCTTGGGGTGGTTGAAGAAGACAAAGAGAGACCAGTGGATGAGCCATGTCCTCTGCTGGAGAGACTGGAGAGGGGAGGTGACAGACTGGACAAGGCAAAGATGGAAATACAGGCAGGAAGGAGAAAGGAAGGAAGAGTAAAACAAGCACAGAAGAGAGAAAGACATTTTTAAAATATGTTTTGCCACAGTCATATATAAGCTGTCCTATTCTCCGGTATGGCACAAAAACAACCGTTCGAAGTGTTCTTGCTTCCTACATAACCATCAATCAAATACAGGCAAACACTTCATACTCAAATCCAAGTTCTTAAGTAGTCAGATGAGCGCATGTGGGTAAGGAATAAAATGCCAAAGCAGAGCTGTACTGAAAGCAAAATGTCAATATGAGAGTCTATGTAAGGGAATCTAAATGAGGTATCAAATTCTGAGAAGTGGGGCATTTACGCTGTTATCGATAGTCTCTCTCAGGCGGGTGAGGTCCTCCATGGCTGCCTCCCAGTTCTGCATCAGGATCTCAGAGGCCAGCTTGCCCCACAGCGAGTTCAGGGCATTCCTGTCTGTAGATGGGACCTTGGAAACAGACATGGTGCACTGTTAAAACCTGAAGTACACAACACTCCAACATACGAAACAACAGCTTTTCCACATTACTTGAGAGAGCAATTTTTTATTAAGAGTCTCCTTGTACAGGTTGACGGACAGTTCAGTAACATCTGCATCCGTACACAGTGAGACTGGGCTTGCCACTGCTTGCTTGGCTTCAGTGGCACTGTTGCACAATACAATCACTTTTCTTATTTATACTGGATAAATTGATTAAATTACGTCATCATAAGGGGATGAAGCTTGACAGAGAAAGAGAACTTGATCATGAAAGACTGTTTTGCTTTTAATAAAACCAAATTTTCTGCACTTCTAGATACCGCCACAACATTGCAGTTGACCATGCAGTTTGATACTTTCAGATTAGTACATTACGTGAAGGCATATTTCGAGCATGTGTGTCACTATGCTGTCTGAATTTGTTTGCTAAAAATAAAACATTTTGGTTGAGAGAGAGTCTACTTGGGTAGTGCTGAAGATAATTCTCAATCAGATCAATCTAATGGTGTATCAGCATGAGACAAAAGAATGGTCAAAAGAGTTACAGAGGAGGTTATCCACTCATCTTGGCTTTTATTCACTCATTACAGAGAGAGGAGATAGGGTCAGGATGGTAAAGTCCATCTTTGACAATGCCACACCATTGTCAGATCAGTCTTTATACAACCAACAAAAAAAATCTAAACCAAATATTTGTGTCTTCCTACATGCCACACCTGAAAAAGCCAAAATTGTGTCAATAATTCAATTAAATGAAAAATGAGCTCAGCGCAAATCTGAAAGAATAACAATCAATCTGATGGGTGGGACAGACACACCTAGCACAAGACTCTGTACCGATCCCAGAATAAATTCCTTATAGAGAATGTTTTAGGATCTACTGTATACATAAGTGTGACACTGTTACTGCATAATGCTGGTTGGTGAAATAATGATACAGTACGAGCTTTGATCAAAAAAACTACATCATCCATGCCCGAGGGCACATTCTGTTGCTTTATTTAGCTGATACAACACCATCACTAAAATCTATGAGCACAGACAGAGAGTTTGCAGAAAAAGAACAAACTTGAGTATAAATTAAATCAGCTTAGGTTTGTGCAAAGTTCCTCAGAAAATGTCATTCAGAAAGTATTAAAAGACAGGATACTCCGTAGGTACTGGCACTGATGGAAACATAGAAAACATTTGCTGCTCACAGCATCTCAAACTAGAAGATTTAGTTGCTTGTCTTTATTTCATATCAATGTCAACTGACTACCTTCGGGTTTTTGGACTATTTCTGAAAAAAATACAGTCTTAAGAAACCACTTTGGGATCTCGTACCATACAGATTTTCTTTATCTTACTGACCAAACAGTAACGTAAAAAAATATCAAATATATCCATTGATAATTAACATAACTAACTGAAGCTTTAGTGTCGAGCCTGAAGAAATATCCCAGGCTGATTGTCAGGCACTTAAACATGACATTAACTAACCTGCCAAATAACAGTATCTAATGTGTAAAATATTCAGTGGGAGTGTAATGCTACCAGTGAGATCTGCTTTGTTAACATCTTTTGCAAACTTTACTCCAATTCAGTCATGAAAATGGTAATTGCAATAACCTCGATCCATTGCCTTCAGTAACTCTGGACAACTCTGTCGCTATCACAAGGTAATTAGGCTGAAATATGAACTGATGCTAACAAGACACATCTTTCTGAGGATAATCACTGTCAAAAATGTTGCAGGCTACCGTTTCTGATTTCCAGAACAGACTAAAACAAACAAAAAAGAATCAGCTAATGAAACACAGGTTGAGAATGCCTCTGAACCTCAGCAAGGCAATCACTCAGGAGTGGACATTGGACTACACCCTAGGGCTCATGAGAAACAGTAGTTCACGATAACACCAAACACCAGACGCAGTGACATGAGTCAAGCAGGAAGTCGTGGTGGGTGTCTGCCGAGTGGCCAGAGAAACCTAGATGCTAACCACACACCCCCGCGGACCGTCGGACAGCCGCTGAAGCTGTGAGACACGACAGATGGACAAGTAGAGGAAACACTAAAAAAGAACAGATTTCCGCTAGAACCCCACAAATTGGTAAGATCCTTCAGAAATAAAGTTTACTTGGCAAAGACCAGCTACACTCTGATAATATTTCAGTGAACTACTATAATATGAAACAATGCCAGATAAGGGGAAAATATTTGGAAAATCTCTTGTAGTATTCCCCCAAAGGAGAACACAGTAAAATGGTGTGTGTGCCCATCCGGCCAGAGAGAACAGCAGAGTTTCTCTGATGACAGAGTACGATACAGGTCCATTATGATTTTTTTTTCAGTGCAAAAGTCACAAGAAAGATAAGTATTGTAACAGTGAGAAAAAAAACTGGCTACACTGCCCAAATAAAGGTCAGCATTTCATCTGTTGAAGTGTTTTGTTTGTTATTTTTTTCCCCTCTCTTGGAAGTCCCAGCCTGCTACGTTTGGCTGACCTCCAGGTCATTATGGCAGCTTTCTACACACACACACAGTCTGGCTTTCACTAGTGGCCACGCTAGAAAAGTTTCAATACCTGGGTTTTTCCAGCAGTTACCTTAAGTTTCCATTGGTTTGTGAAATGGGCACATTTTCGCTGACTGACCAGCAACAATAAATTTACTGTGCTGGGGATCTGTCGGGACACTCAATCTTTATTCTTAACATTCAATCCCTGCATTAAGTGATGATATGAATAAGTTGCTCTTTTCGGGCTAGGCCACACTGTAACAAGACCTGAGGCATGGATTTTGCAAGGCTGGCTTCCTTCGTTTAATTGACTGGGTTTCCCACGTTAAATGACTTTATGGAGCCTCACCTCTCCCATACAGGGGAGGGAGAGACAGAAGAGGGGCCTGTGAGGATGGGAGGTCCACAAAACACCATAAAGAGGGGAGGGGGAGAGGGGTATACACATTCCCACTAATGAAATCCATTTCTACCTTTTCCTTCTCTAAAAGCTTCTTGCATTGTCAAGAGTAAGCAACAGATATCAAGTTACAGAGCCTGATCTGGCTGGAACTTAAAATGAGGGGTCTAACAATTTGAGGGGTAAAAAGAAAAAAAAATGTGCTGGACCTCGAACAACATACCTCAATTAAAGCAATTTTGGTTTATTTAGACTGAGTTGCAAAGCCATAAACAACTGTTGTTGGAACAGTGGGACATATCCGTTGCTTTTGAAGACTTTTCTTAATGCATTTTTTTGGTATGGAGTGGAAGTGGAAATCTTGGGCGAATTACCCGTCATCTTGTCTAAGATGAAACTCTTCCCTCCACAGATTTGAGCAGATCAGTGAAAAACCCATCAAATGAAGTACCCAACTGCTTTGGGTTAAGAGGGCTGTTTGTAGCAAAGTGGGTTCATCATCGCTTGAGTCACTGCCAAGATTTTGAAGAGGGGACACTGCATGCATAGTGCATGACTAGCCAGAGCCACTGTCATCCAAAAGACAAGAGGCAACGCAGTGTAGTATCAAATGCCAATTAGACTAGGAACAAAAGATGGTCTTAATGTTTTTCACTCTAATGAATAGACAAAATGTTGATCTTATTCTTGCCCGTTCTTTTAGGGCTGTGTTTGGCATGAGTCCTTGCTTTACCGCAAAGTCAAATGCTGAACCAAAGACAAACAAAAGCAAGACGACAAGTGAGTGGCACTTGGAAACCACCGACTATGCAGACTGGTTCCTCTGGTCATTATAGGACATTCAGCTGAGTTGAACTTCCTCACACTTGATGCAAGATAACACCAAAGGAGTCAAAACAGAGCTAAATTCCCACTGGAAATGTGTGTTGTATTTCAAAAACCCAAGTCAACAGGGGGGTAGCTACAAAATTTTAGATTCCCTACATGTAATCTTGAAGACAGCTTCAGATTAGGTAACAATTGCATAACTGAGGATGGATTGGTTGCAGGTCTCATACACTTGACAACTTTTCCATCCAAATCTATCACAAATTTTAACCGAATTTCACAAAAATCTGCAAAAGAAAATGCAAATGAGTGCTTGTTTCCATCCACAACCTTTGAGTGTTTATTAGGAGTTGGTCTATCAAGAATAAGCAGTGGGTGGCACCAGTCCCCCTGTTGCAAAACCATCATACCATTGTAACCTTTTCTAAAGTGATAGAAAATGTGCATAAAATTACAGTGATAGTGTATCAAACGTCCTGGTATTTGATTTTCCTCCACAGCTCCTAGTCCCATGGATAGGAAAAAAAGGTAAATAAACTTTTCTATTAAAAAAAATGCAATGCTAAATAACAGACACCACAAAACCTCTGCTTCGTGGCTTATTGTTGGTGACGTTTGTGCTTTTGTGTTTCCTCCAACCCAATCCATCAACACCCACAGTGATTTGTTATTGGATATTATACAAGCTTTAAAACTGTTGCAGAGCTGACAATTTAAAATATCTGAGTTGCTAACCAAATCCTCATCATGTCACGTGACCTGCAGGGGCACACACAGCTTCAGAGGCGAATGAAAATGAGCCACAGAATGTAGTCAACAATAGATCCGCTCCTGCTAAAAACTTCTAGCATGAAGGCCCTTTAAATGTAATCAGTATGTTGCTTCTTGACGAATCCACAACTCCAGAAATGTCCACCTCCCTAAGGATACAGCTACCTGTACTAGTCTAACTCTTCTTTTGTAATCAGAGACTAGCCTAAGACTAGACTAACTAACTGCAGGTAAAGCTTAACAAAAATTTAAAATTCAAGGATCACTTGTTCAAGAATCTGAACAAAAACATTAGGTGGCGGCTTTCACAAAGTTAAAACAAAACTCTGCAGTGACTTAAACTTTTGGCTGAGACACTGACAGACTTTCAAGCTTGGAGAGAGCCTGTAGTCCTTGTAGTCAACCTGTACCTGGATCACTCTCTGTTGTTCACTCATTTCTGAGGGCAAAGGGAGAGAGGCCACAAATACCAGAACCCAGGCAACCAGCGTCTTTGTTTATAAAGGAAACGGGGTAACATCTGTTGGCATTATTCAATTTTTAAATATATTAAATTTTGAAAATTATTCAAACTCTTTATATTGCAGAAATTTGTCTTCTTCCTACAGCTCATCATTTTTAGAGATTTTCATAGAGAAAGAGCAGCATAGTGAAGATAGCATTTGATAAGTTCACGATAAGTACGCCCGCCATCATACATGCACAGCCTCTTGATGCTATATAAGAGACGCCTTGCATAACTTCAGCACACCATAACCTCAGAAGTCGTGACAAGGGACTCTCTGGCCACAGCACTCAAATCAATAAGCTGTCTACCGAGGCCTGCCCCGTGAGAAGACTACAGACAGATTATGCAGTCCGCCACTGATCACTTGGCCCAGTAAAAGATCCTACTCAAGTCTTAGAGCAGCAGTCTCCTCTTAATACAAAAGACGTGCAGGGAATTGAACAGGCAATGACGTAAGCTTTTCACATTCAATTACTTCTAAGTGTTCTTTTCCTCTCCTATGCAAGCATTGGCCTTTTGAGGAATTAAAGCAATCTGGCAAACATAATGTGATGTTCAATTTTAATATGTCAGAGAAATGCCTCCAGCCAGTATATAAATGAGGATAGTAAAATACTACAGACCTCTGTTGAGTGAGCGAAGGTGTACAGTTATCAGCTAGCATCACCATTAATGTTAACTGGTGTTGAATGTCAATGACAAGAGTTGAAAACTTACCAAGACACGGAAGAAGTAGAGATATTCTGCGGCACCAGAGTAGTTTCCACACTCATACTGGAACTTGGCATATCTATACAGCGTGTCCAAGTACTCCTGACGAAACTTCAAGAGAAATACGAGAGTACCAATATCAGCACTGGAGAAAATGTGAATCATGGACAAACAATTCTTGAAATCAAATAGCATGCTTGCTCTGTGATTTTATGCAGCTGTGGTGCCTAAGAAAATGCCAGTGTCATATCGCTTGGCATTTCATGGTTAAGGTGTAATTATAATAAATATTTTACTTCTAAAACATCAGGGCTACACCCAAATATATCTTAGATCATCGTAACTAAATAGAAAGGTGTAATTTTAATTTCAGATTTATCTGTAACAGTAACATACTTTTCCTGCTGTGGTGGCATACCACTGCTAAATGAATATAGAGTAAACACTGCTATATCATATCAGTGGTATTTTGCCATGAATGGCAAGAGAATATTTAACTTTTGTAAGGAATCTGCCAAGAAGTGGTCATGTGAACTAAATTAGAAACGCATATGTGTATATATAGGGCTATCATTTCAAGCCTACTTGTCTTCCTATATTTAACTGTCCTTCCTGCTGTCCAGTCTCTCAGAGCAGTGTGCACTGACGTCAGGCCATTCACTAAGATTCGGTACAACTGTGAAACGCAGTGGGTGCTCTGGGCCGCCCAAGCCTTTCCCATAGCATGCTGAGGGGCCCTGAGCCTGGTCTGTGTGGAGGTGCACTGAGGACAGCATGCAGGTCAGCGGGATTCCGGAGTGGGAGGGAACCGATGGAGGGGAGGGTAAGAAGCCAAACATCACGGTAAATATAGAACCTCCGGCATTCTTGCGGCTCTATCCACGAGTCCCGAGCTACTCCGTTTATTCTTAACAATTCACCACAGAATGTAAATGTCCGCAGAATTTGTGCAAGCCATACAAACCCCGAAAATGAGTTAAGGGTTTTGGGAAGTAATTCTGCATTTCCCTGCTCTGCCTGCCCCTCCCACTTCCCCCCTAAAACAACCATGGGTTCACACAAGAGCCATGGGAAATGCATTGAAGAAGTGAGATGTCAGCAGATCAGGTCAACTTACGTTATGTTTTTCTGCCAAATAGTCAAAGAGCATTCGTCCATCTCTGCAAAAGAAAACAAAAAAAAAAAAAACACAGTTCTTGTAGTTAGAGGTCATTTAACTTGAGTTGCTGTTTGGCTGAAATCCTGGTGTTTGGAGTCCCTTTCAGGTATATTTTTCCACTTCAGTTCTAAATCAAGAGCTGTGCATAAATGAAGACCATTTCACTTTTAAAACAGGGTGATGGGCTGTTTATTACATCTGGTTTGGCTACTACAGATCTATGCTAGCCATGTCTAACAAATTATGTCTGGTGAGAGAGTGCCGCTGAGTCTCTATGGCTTTGTCAAAATAAAGGAATGCACTGGCTCTTCTAAACTCGTTTTAAACTGTTGTATCCCAACTGCATTTTACAACTTTGCCTTCTTGGTATTTATGTGAACACCACATTGAAACGATGCGTGTTTCTCGGGTACAGTATGTTCAGTTCTATGTGAATGAATTTGTGTGCATTTGCTGGCACATGTGTAATGTGTCTTAAGTGAATCTCATTTAGGCTAAGGCAGGATTCTTCACTGCTTCAGAAGAGGTCGTCTCTGCTGATACTATATATTGGTTTCCTGTAGTGTGGAATGTCAGCCTGCTGTGCATTATGGGAACACAGATCCTCGTTATTTAACTGAGTCGCTAGCCATGCCATCCATGTCAGTACAAAAATGCTTCTTTTTTTTTTTTTACTTTTTAAAACATGTCAAACAGCACTGCAGATGTATACCTCTGCACGGACACAAAATGGGAAACAGAATACTATCCAAATAACGTCTGTCTTAACAGTAATACAAAATATCTTATATTATGCTTTGCACTTGTTATGAGGTTTAGATGAGAATCAGCTGCTGATGTCCAACAAGTGGCAACCGTTCATGTAAAGGTCTGCACAGCATTACTGCCATCTTCTGCACTGAAAAGTCAAGGAGCCATTGGCATCTTGACTGAAAAACCCAAAAGTGTTTTTCATTGCTTTAACAAGTTCAGACAAATGAGAAAATAAGTCATAGATCAGCCTAATGGTGGTCATAATCGACACAGTGTGTCTAATAATGACAACCTTTTTATAAATATGGTCCCAAAATGATTTACTAGGATATCTGGGTTTCAGTAGTTATCCAAATAAAGCCGAATAAAGCATAAAAGGCTATTAGCCAATTGTTCAATAAAAGTAGTAAGACCAGCAGGTTGTATTACCCCGTAAAATGCTTTGTGGATCTGCATGTATTAAAGTACAGGGCACTGGGGTTCAAATATCAAGCCATTTCTCATTTCCAGCACTGGATGATCCTCTAATCCAGAAATAATGTTAAAAACAAGCAAATGCATCAAGAATTATTCAGGCCATAACAGCGGAATAAAACTGTTGCATGTCCTTTGGCTTCAGTGCAAGTTCTTCATTGACCCCAGATGAGTTTCCTATTGTTTCAAAAAATCCAATGGTATGAAAAAAAATAGCATAACTTAAGACAAGACACATGATTCCTTATCCAAAAGGAAGATTTCCTCCTTACTCCATGCTGACAGCAAACTAACAATGACATAGACATGTGCTAAGACAATGTTGCTATTATCAGGCTTCAAATCTTATAACAGTTCCTACAAATCTGTTTCTTACATAAACAAATGTCTATAGCCCAACTAAAACAATATAATAAAACAGTACCAATTGGAAATAGATGAAAATGGAAAATGCTTTTGATTAACTGTACACACTCTCGCCAAGACACAAAAGACAGGATAAAAGACTAACTATGACCAAACTATTTTAATCACTGCAGACAACAAAACAGTCTTAATTAAGTTAACCACAGCATCTTGCATCTGTCCCTTTTTACTTTTTGTCTTTGCTGACTTCGCCCCTGAAAAGGCTGAGTACACTTTTCATTCAAAATCCCTTTGCAGTACTGCTGTGCAGTCTACTATTTCAAATAACATGTTTTACTAATCCTAGAATTATGGCAAGTAAGACGAGCAATAAATTTCACAACCTCAATGAGGAAAAACATGTATTGCTTAAAATCAGTTTTAGAGTAATAATAATAATAATAATAATAATAATAATAAACCACACTTGATTAAAAAATGTTGGTTTTACCTGGTGGACTGCATCTGTCTCGTTGTCTCCGGGTCCTCAAACATCTTCACAATGGGTTCCGTCTCTGACTGCAGCTGCTTTAGTTGGGCCACAACCTCAGTCCTCTTCTCTCTTAGAGCTGGCACAGGGAGGATAAAGAAAATCATTAGCTACATAACCGTACATAAACCAACATATACATGATCTGCACCCCGGCACTTAAAACAAAGTTTTGTAGCCATTACCCTTTGTAATTTCTATCATGCAAAGCATTGTGCAATTGCTTGAGAAATGGGGATGAGGAGTGTGTATACACCAGGCGTCAACACTTACTATGGGGAATTTCCTTTTCAGGAAACAGGCTTCTGTGCACATCCATGGCGAAGTCCACCATGTTTGTGTCACTGAGGAGGTCCAGTTTTCCATTAAGCAGCTCCTGCTCATTGTAGATCTAGGGAAAAGACCAATAAAAGAAAGCGGAGGTGAGGGGACATTTTCTGTAATATTTACCAAACAAGAGGTTGACTGACACTATGGTTCCAATTTATTAGTTGTGACAAGGCACAAACTTACTTACTGGATAATGAACTAAGCCCATTTTTGCCATTCATACCCACATGACCCCCCCTCGTGCTCATGGGAATAAACACGATATTTGTACTGAACAAGCCTCAATGGCATGCTGGCTTTTGTTCGTCAATGTAACAACGTTCAGCCTAACCTAGGCCAAAAATGATAGCTATTGTTAGCCAACTAATATTACATGTAACTGGAGACGGCTGGAAAGTTAATAACGCTCATCTTAGCTTCAAGTTAACCTACAAAGCTAATGCTACCTGGCATGTGTCTGCCGCTAAAAGATGTGTTACGTGTTGTGAACATTCTTCATAATCTCTTTCCAGCTGTTAACCTTAGTGGATAGTATTGCAAATGAAGCACGTTTGTTAGCTTCCAGCGGTTAGCATCGCCTGAGAGACCAGTTCTGACTGTTTTATTGACCATTATATCCCAACTGGGCGGCAAACACCGCTGACCCGCTGAATGCTAACTTGTTAGGGAGCACCGCCCAACAACTGTATATCACATACTACTCCGAGTGAGGAAAACGCGTACTCCTACTACTGCCTGAATGTGAAACAGCGTGTAGCTCGCTCGACCAGAGTAAAGTCATAATCACAATCAAAAGCAGAACTTCCGATACTTTGTTTTCAAATGTAAATCAACTGAAGTCTCCACGTTGTCATAATGTACCGCGTAATAATTCACATGACAAATTTCACTTATATTTAATTGCACATTTACTGCATAGATTAGATTACTTTCTTTAGTGCTAATCTCACAGACATTTATCCCTTTTTGTCAAAGGCGACATGGTTTTCCGCTTTTATTTTGAACGCAAGAACCTACATTTCCGGATGCACGCCGGTTAAAAGTATCTACTTTACATAACGGCAGAAAACGTGGACAATTGTATGTCGTACATGGCCTTTTTAAGTGTTCAAAAGCCATATATAGTTTCTTGAAATTGCGACAAAATGTACCGAAGTGTTTATGTGTTAGTATAGTCCGTACCTCTTTGACAGACAGGAACTCCAGAAGAGGAAAAACGAGATGACGGTCTAAAAAGTGGGCAATTTTGGTGGTGAGGTCGTATTCCGCCATCTTTGCTCCGGGGAAAGGAAGTGGAAGCCCGTTTCAGCTTTGTACACAGGGGCGGGCCAATCAGCGTCACTCTCAGCATCCCCTATGAGAAATCCATAGAATGGGGCTATAACGACTGTTTCCAAGTCTATGCTGTACATTGACTGCATGATGTAAATATGAACTAATTCTAACAGGGCGCTATTTTGACAGTTGGTATAGCTTTTGGAGCTGCTGCATGAGCTCTTGCATCACTGTTCCCCTTTCTCCTTTTAATTTATTTAGCTCTGATATGCTGAAATACTTACACAATTCAATTTTGATATTTTTTTGCTCAGTTATTCTTCATGGCAAATTCCATAGTTTCAAATCGCTTCCTTGTTCCAGTCATGCAGTGTGCAGGATTTGGTGACTTTATTAATTCCTTAATGATAAGAAAAAAATTGCATCTTTAATAGAATTGTCAGTTCAGGAGTGTAAAATGTGGGTAACATTGTCTTGTGAGGTCTATATACAGTGTATTATCTATTATACATATATACATGTTCCAATTAAAGTTAATATTCAGCTCCCTTTTGTGGAGAAACAGACTTTCATTCTTGCTCATGTATGGAAATGTGTGTGCTTTTTTCACTTCATTGGTTTCTCAGAAGGATGCATGACTGTGACTTGTAAACCTTTCAAAATTCCTATAATTTCCTTGTGGTGTTGATACAGTGAAACATTTCATTTATAAAGAGGGATCCAAGTGAACACTTTGTTGAATTTGAAAACATAGGCTTTCCTCCAGACACCACCAATATTTCTCAGAAAAGCCAGTGTGTGACTGTATATGGCTTCTTCATTGGATCAAAACCATTTGAGGGCAAATATAGTCATGACGAGCCCCCAGTCACGAGCTTGCTAAATTTGAATGAAAACAACCAGATCGTTTCCAATCATTTGACTTTTCCACAAGATTAGAATGTCTTCACTGTGCATCTGAACCATCCTCCTCTCTCCTCCTTCAGCAGCTGCCTCATAAAGGTGGCCATGTGTTGACCATACCCGGCCAACAGCAGCCAACATCAGCTACTAAATGGCCCATCTCTAATAGGTTTCACTAGTACCTTGTTTTCTTGACAACCACACGGAACTGTCTCGTATCCTCGCACAATTCTTCCCTTGTTACCACTGGGCTCCCTCGCTCTCCTACACTCCCACTTCTCCCAGCCGCCTGACGGCAGGTAGAAATGAGTCATAAACAGACACCACTCACCATGGCCAGTTGCTGTTTTACTGGGTGCTTCTGACACAGTCAGCTCTGGCTCAGTGGCAGCTCGCTTGAAATGAAAAAAGAGAAAGGGCTGCTTTTACTCTGCTGAAGACTCCTTTGTGTCATCTGCTTCATTTCAGGAAAGCATTTCACAGTGAAAAGAGTCACCCTAACAATCATTTGGTCAGTTTGGCAATTATTGTTCGGGAATTTGTCTCCATTAGATCATTCATAATTTAATTTCTATAATTGAAAGCTCCAGCCATTTGGCCGCTATTATTGGCTGTATAAGGTCACAATGAAATACTTTCTGTATTAATTTTTTTCTACAAGTTTTACTGACATGGGCAGCTATGCATGCTGTACATGTAGTTCATCATGTTTTTTTGTTCTGTGCATAGTATTATTCTTTCCCCTGTGTATTCCTGCTCAGTATTTTCTTTAAGCATTCGAATGATATACTTTGTTGTAAACCTTATTCACTTTTCTGTGTTGCATAGTCATAATATTTGATGTTTAAACCTCCTATTTTCCATCCTGGAACCATACTTAGAGCATGTGCCTTACTTTTCTTGACAGAATTTTTAAGTTAGGGGCTGTACAAAAATTATTGAGGGATCACTACAGGGGGAAGCTATTGTATTTTTCTTTTGGGTGAAGGTAGGGTCAGACTTTTCGCAAGAGCAGGGAAGGGACTTCTTTTTGTCTCATCATAATATTTTAGTCAGTCTTCCTTTGCATTATAGTTATACGTCTCATAGCTACTGAAAAAAAAAACAACTTTCATGTGTACCGTGGGTCATAAAGGTGGACTTTGCAGAATACAATAATGTAATATGATAAGATAATAGTCATTAACGTGTTCATGGGTATATGTTTAACAAAAGTTGTACCAATTGAACACTGTTAGTTTAATAAGTAATATATTAATATACAAATGTTATACTGACGTGATGTTGTGACAAGTTTAGAAGGGTGCGCAAAGAAAACATCAATAACCCTGTTTAGAGCCTTGTTTTTCTACAAAGTGAAACGTAAGGTTCAACTCCTATCATCATTTCTATAAAGGCCCTTACCAAGCAGGAAAACCTCTATGTGTCCTTCCAGCCTTACTTCAGTGCAAAATGATCAGAACCCAATAATTGTTCCTCCATGTTACATAAACACGCACTATATTGTAGATTTTCAGTGCAACGTGAGTTGTGTGCTTGCATTTTATGTGCAGGCAATAATACTTGTTATTACACAATATTGAATTAGGAAGCAGCGGGAAAGATCTTCACCGGTCCAGGCAAAGCCAATAAGCATTCTCAGATAAGTTAAACACCACAAGCTAAATCCAAGCTGACAAGAAATCATGTATTTTAAACACTGATATGAAGGCCAAATTGCTTTGGTTTCTCATGTTTCAACCAGCCAATCTTCATTAAAAAGAAAACAGAAAGAAAAGAAAGGTGCTTGGGAAGAAGGATTTTGGAAAAACATGTGCATGGGAAATCTTTATTCTTTTCAGAATTTGTTCAGTTTTCTTCCCTGACGCCACACTAATATTATTTTGCTGACAACATGCTGAAATCACAAAAACATAGACGTCACTATTTGAATTTTGACTGTGCAAAGACTTCTCCCTTTATAGAATATGTGTGTGTTAAGTTAATTATGTCTTATTTTTCTGTTCAAAACTAACCCTTGATCATTTTTTACATTTGCTAATAGAAGTCTCATTTAGAGTGCATATTGAAATTTGCAAACCAAACAATCCTAGCCACGAACACCATTAGAGCCTGAATTATGCTCAAACCATGTTTTATAAAAGGGCCAGTGCCAGCTTGATCATCCATCTCCTTAGAGAAAGGCAAAGCCAAACCCATGAATTGCAGAGAGTTGGGAAAATGGGCAAGGGGCGACTGAGACAACAATAAAGCAATTCAGGGGGATGGATCCAGGCAATTTCCTGCTGGACTCTTTCTAGTAAATCTTGAGATGGGGGAGACAGACTAGAGAGAACCAATTATAGCAGACCAAACTAAAAGTAACAGCTGCTTAAAGGAATAGTTTGCCATTTTGAGAAATATGTTTATTTGCTCTCTTGCTGAGACTTAGATAGAAATATTGATATCTCATATCTGTATGGAGCTGGAGCTAGCAGAGGGTTAACTTAGCTCAGCACAGAGACTGGAAACAAGGGAAAACGCCCAGTTGTTTTTACTCTAAAAACCATACGAAGTGTAAATCGTTTCGTTGCAGCATCTACCAGAATATTTCTTAGCTATGAGAAGTGACTTTCTGAAGTCTTGTCATCAACATTAGGTTGCCAGGCAACCAGCAGACACTGCGGGTCTCCTCCTGGCCAAGACATGGTCTGGCCCATAAACCCTTCCAAACCGGAATTTGACACACAAATCAATTGAGCAGTGGTTAAAGCAGGTTGTGGCCCACCTGAGCCGAGCTCTGCCCCCTAAAACCAAATTACACCTTGTTGGGGGGTCAGCTCTGTCTCCATTGGAGCATTACAAACTATCCCATGTTGACCAAACAGATGTAGGATGTAGGCTTCTCTTCTTTGACTTCATTAGATAGCTGTGGCCATCGCAGCGCAGCAGGATTGATCTGCGTGTCTCCGAATTGAGAGAATGGCAGTGTGCAATTGATATTTGTGCACAGGTACTGCAAACATGAGCCCTACTACACTTCCATTGCTGTTTGTCACTTTCAGCCTCTGCGTGGATACAGTTCACGGTGGTCTGCTCTCCAACATAACTGTGTCTTGGTGATATTTATGCAACTTTGTTATCTCCTCCTGCTGAGGTGTTTCTCGGTCAACCCAAACAGCAGACTGAATGTAACTAATGATTTGTTCCCAGCAACTCCCATGCTATCAGCCAGGCTTGTGAATGAAGAGGTTTGGGCTAAAGGCTTATCAAAACTTTAAACAAAGCCTACAAAAGTGGAGCAAATATAAACAGTCATCCAGCATTACGGTCTCTTTAAATCAAAGAGTGTGTGTTTTTGTAAGATGAAGCAGTTGCAGGCAGCGATAGCTTTGACCACACATGATCTCCAGGTTAAATGCCGGGATGCTCTCAGGAACACCAACACATTTCAGCATGCAAAACAGTTATCCATCATTCCACGTGTTTGTCTTGCAGAAAGTACTCCTCGGCCTTGATGGGATAAACTTAAAGGGCGCTGGAGTGATGGGCCAAATATTCCATGAAAAACCTCAGCTCTCCAGTTCCCTGAAAGCTTTCTTGGTCAACAAATGAATCCAAGAGAGGGAGAGGAGACGACACTGCCAAAGACACCCACCACTGGCCTCATTCTAATATCTGTCAAAATATAAATCAATAAGACCTGAAGACAAATGACTCAGCGCTGGATGTTGCAAAGCCAAGCATCCCTCCGAATCTGAATTCCAGCATCTCATATGAATTTCAATGATTCCTTTGTAAACTTTTTAGATATGCATCACCTCGCTCCGCGTGTGTGTCAGGTTATAAATCAGCGGCCCACACTACTGATTCGGTGCCCAGTGCTGACTTCAGCACTGTCACACTCGATGGCAATGGGATGAAGGTTATCGACCAAGCCCATGGGCCAGAAAACAATACAAACTTCCAGCGAGCACCCAGTGGCACCAAGCATGGCAGAACATCTGCGCAACACATGTCCGCTGCACAAACAAGGAGTGACTTGTACTCAGAGACATCAGCAATATCACAGAAGGCACACATGGGAATCGATCAATACTTGACCCCTATAATCCTTCCTCTGCAAGCTCTGCTCCCATGCTTGCTCCTCTCGTTCTGCATAACTTCACTTTTCCTCTGCAATTTTCTTTGAAAACATGACATTACAGAGAACATGGCGCTATCTCCAAATTTGCGGTCATGACCATTCTTACCAGAAAAGAAAAGTGAAATCTGATAACTCCAGATTATGCTGTGTAGTTACAGGCTTCCACTGCACGGGGAATGAGATTTGAATATCCCTCTTCCTGTGGATTTTAAATTTCTGTAATAATTGCTATTGTGTGTATTTATGTAGCTAAGTGGAGGACTCCGAATAAAACCACTCTTGAAATAATGGAAAGAAAGTAAGACCAGTGAACAATAGCTATGACTTATATGAATGTCAAACCTCAGCTTAGACCCCTGAGAGGTTGTAGAAGTGCTTTAAATTTCAAGTTGAAACCATATAAAAAATGCTGTTGGAATGAATGAACTTCACCAGCTGCCGCAACCTAAGATGAAGATGATGTGATTCTTGGATACGACAGAGAAAAATTTTCAATATTTGGCTCCGAGGTGTCAGAATTGTCACGTCACTGCCAAATACTCTCTTAGAGATCAAACTTTCTCTTTAATAAGACTGCATGAGCATTATGTAAGATTAGGCTCCTCCAGTAAGACTTTTTTTTTACTGTAATAAATTCCAGGAGGAGCACAGGAATGTGTTCGTGTGGAAATCAATTTCAAAAACTTGTAAGGATGAGTTTTTCTTAGTATAAATTACCATCACTTCTCATGATGAATGTGGCCATCACCAACACCCTGCGCTGAAGACTTTGAGAGGTAAACTCGTGCATGGTGATGTTAAATCCTTGTTCGAATTTAATGAGAAAGGACGATGGGCTATTAAAACCAATCTAGCAACACATAATATACTACATGTGGTAATACTCCGATCCACAATAAGCAATCACACTACTACACGAGGTGTCAGGGGAGCAATACATCCTGAGCTTCATACTGTGTGAGTAACATCAATTACCAGCGTGGTGCTGCTCTGACATGGGACTGAATATTGTTCTTGGCACTGAAGCCAAGGGAGAGAAGAGCAGGAGAGTGAGGAAGCCTAATTGTGATGTGCCATAATTTCCTGCTCAGGGCCTCTCACTCAGGATATGGGTGAGGTCAAAGGTGCAATAGAGGGAGTCCATCAGAGGCAAAGCGTGCTGAAGTCATCTGTACACAGTTATTCGCGGTGAGGTGAAAGCAACTTGGTCAGACAGGGGACCTAATCAGATTTCAAAGTAAACACGGTGCCGCCGGCTCCAGAAGGCTGAGTCCAAACATTGTTGCTAATTGCATCTGTCTTCATTTTCCGCAACTCACTGTACAACACCGATGAAAAAGAAATCTAGATGGAACAGGAACTATTTCAAAACCACAAAGAGCACCTCAGCCTTACCTCAATTTTTAGTCCATAACTGTTCATTTTAGAGATTGCCAAGTCTGATTGCTTCTGTCAGAAATCAAAATATAATGCCTGTGAAGTGTTTCTACTGGAATATTTCTTTTTTTTTTCATACATGGAGACTGAAAAGGAAAATATATATATATATGCTTGTCTCGTGTGCCATATGTGGGGGCTTCCAGAGCATGGAAACCTACGTAAGCACCAGTCAACTAGTACAATTTGGGTTTTCAGATGGCTGCAATTGATCTCCCATATTGTGACATTTCTGTACAAGAGAGCCTCTCCAAGTTAAACAGACGCCTTATGTCAAGAGGCCTTTTTTCACCACCACCAAATCCAGCTGCATCTCAAAGTTATAGACAGCTTGTTCACAGAGCGCTTTTACCATCATGTCCTGAAATCCCAAGGGTCACACCCACTGCGTGGTGTTTATTGCAGGTCATTGTTAGGGCCCTAGCTTTCAGTGGCACCTTGGCAGACAGGGAAAAGCCCCCTACCCTGAAGGACAGTATGAGATTGTTTTGATGTGGTTTCTTTGGTATTTCATGTTCCAGCAAAAACCCAACCACATATCAACTGACTGCCATGTGCAGACTTGAAAATTACAAGTGCACAGATCGCCAAAGCTGAGCGTAACTTAAACTGTACACAGTGTTATTATTTGTATCCCTGACAGAGATGATGACATTTCATCGTTCCCTTGTGCACTTGCCCATTACTGATGATGCTAGGCTGTTTTACAATATCAGTGTCTTTTTGAAAAGAAATCTCCTTGTTGTCCTTTACAACAGAACATCAACAAAGTATGCATAACAGTAGGCTATATGCAGCCAGCAGCACTGGATATGACATCAGATCTCTGAAATGTCTCTGTAAGCAAGTTTGTGCTGAGCCCACATCAACAAGTGTGTAATGTGGTAAGAGAGAAGTGTGTAAGCAAGACTACACAGAGAGGGGATGAGATTCACAGAGGCTCCTCAGGGAAATCAGGAGGAATGGTAGATGTGCTTGGAAAGCAAATTTCATGTTTTCGGAAGAAGGTGATTCTAGGCTCAGCCGACTGTCCTACCCAATACTTAGCAGGCAAATTATATAAAAATGGAAATGGAGCATGAGAATGGCATCATCTGGATTGTAAATGTCTGGTGCAGCCTGCTAACCATCATGCTGCATGTTGCTGACTGCTGAACAGTGCAATGAGTATGCAAATGCAGGTTGACAGTGTTCTGGAATCACATTTGCCCTGTGCTCATTCCAGAACATGTGCAACCTGGGCTTGAAGTCAAAATGACCAATGAGGTCATGGGCAAAACATGGAGTTGCTGCTGCTATAAATATTTAAGTTTTCTGAATTCACATCAATCATATCACACCGCATGACATTTAAAAGACACCATGTTCACCAACAATCCTTATTACTACAGCATATCCTTCTTCTTCTTCTTCTTCTTCTTCTTCTTCTTCTTCTTCTTCTTGTCAGGCACGCCTGCAGCTAGTCCATGACGTAAGCATAGCGTATGTTGTCAAAAGGGAAAAGATGGCGTCGGTATCAGAAATGTACGATGTGGGTTGGGAAGGTAAGACTAACGATAAAATCAATTCTCCTTATGTTGTCATATTTAAGACTTTCGATCTTTTCTTGGTGTTTGTCTTGCGCAAGACCATTGGGGACAATCGTCTTTCTCCCAGACTGAAAATACGGGCTAAGAAGTCAGCGTGCAAATGAGTTAGCTATGCTAATTAGCATTGTTAGCTAACGTATCGGGTTTAGCTATAACGGTACAGTACATCCATAGCAGCTAAATTGTCACTATTTTTGCCAAAGTAGTGTTTCACGCCAAGCAATAAGCGACGTGTGTGCTCATTCTCAGATGACTATCTAGCGCCTGCAGCATGTGAACGTTAGCCAGTCATGGCTAGACAATCCTGGCTTCGGCTAACGTTAAGGTTAGCTATAACGTTAGCTACGTCGCAAAAGATTTCTGGTTCTGCAAAGTACACAGAACACAGAAATAATAGTGCAGTCATGGTGGTGTCATTTTGTGCACTTCCGAGTGTACCGCTAGCATTACTGACAGCGCAAACGTTACCATATTTGTTGGAAGTTCTAATTATTTCTCTGATATTCCGATCGTTTGAACTAATGTATCGATTGTCACTATTGTCACTAATGAATTGATTGTGAAAAGCTCCAGTAACTTCAGTGTCGCCACACGCATCAGTTCACGTGACGGAAAGTAAACGACAAACGTTAACTCTTAATTCACTTTACAGTTAAGCTTCATATGTTTTGCTTCTCGCAATGTCATTCCAAATTGTGCGTTGCACAGTCCCAGAGTTAAAGGACTAGGCTTGATTACATTACGATGAAAACTTGTTGATACAAATCACAACTTTCCGCATGGTTTAACAACTTCGTCCACAGAGATGAGAGACAAGCTGCGTAAATGGAGAGAAGATAACTGCAGAAATAGCGAACAAATTGTGGATGTTGGCGAAGAGCTCATCAGTGAACACGCATCTAAACTGGGAGATGACAGTAAGTGTGTCATGATTAGATAAATCAGCATGTAATTTTACACAATTTAACATTTTAGCAATCATACACACTCGACATTAAACTCCTCAGTGACATTAAAAAGTATGTAAACATGCTGAAGTGGAGAAATTGTAGCCTTATAACACAAACACAAAGGACAGCTTGCCACTATTTCCTTGTGGCTGCTTTCTCATCATAATATTGAAGTACTGAAGTAGTCTACTGATCTGTTTAGAGGTAAAAAAAAATTGCTTTGATTGAGGATGTTCTGCTTTGTATCGTTGAAAACCATCTAATTTCCCTCTGTAACTGACAGTACGTCCATCTGTACAATTGTGTGAGTAATTATTGATCCAAGTGGGTGATTTTCTGCTGTTTTTATTTTCTCTCTTCTATTTTGTGGTATATATTTTTCTTTTGGATATTTTCCTAAACCTTAAGTTTCCTGTGATATCGAAAACACAGACACAGTCATGGCTGAAAAGCCAAATTCAGTAATACACAGTCATTTGCGGTAAACAGATATTTAGGAGTTTTTAGAGTGAAAAGTAAAATACTTAATTTGGAAAAACTTCAATGGAAACACGTTAACATTTTCATATCTCTTGATTTGATGGCCTAGATGATTAGACAATTTCCAAAAAAATAAACGAAAAGTGTATCTGTAAAAGTAGAAAATATATATATTCCAGACACACTGTAAGCAGGGATACAGTTATGACAGCAATTTTAATGGTGTGAAAGTAAGCAGTGAGCCTTCAAAGGACAATGTTGCATACAGGGCACCATCCAAACCTTAACAAGAAATGCTTTCAGACAGACATTTTCTTATTTGTTCATAATGGTCAATTGCAGGTACATCACGCCTCTTGCTGTACAGAACATCTGTATATTACGCTCCAAATGAGCAGTATAAATCTCAATACATTTATATCAACGTAAGATATAATTTATATTCAATTCATATCAATTATACAGTATACATTTGTTAAGTGTTTTTGCTCTTTTATTAGTGATGTACACAAACAAACAACAAAGCAGTGTAACAACCAAAAACCAAAATCCAAAAGGTTGTTTTTGGTTCTCAGTAGAATGCAGTGAAGTGCTGTGTCCTTGGATGTTTTTTCAAAAGCAACAGAAATAGAGCTGCTGTTCCTCTTTGAAAGTCAGGCAAGGGAAATCCTTTTTCAACTCACCTTTATATAGATAAATTTGACCTCTCATATCACCCTTATTTTCACTTGGCAGTGTTTCATTTGTTTCTTATCACAATAAGTTATCCTTAATTGAGGTAACATCAAGTTAAATAACTGTCATGATACAAAGTTAACTAACTTTTGTCAGATAAAGAAAAAAAAAACACTAAAGTTTTATATATATATATATCAATAAAATGCTGAAAATGATATCCATCAATCATTATCAATCTTTCAGTGCATTAGGAGATGAGAGCTAAATTTCTATTGGTCGTCTCTTGTGTAAAGTGCTGCCAAAAAGTCATTTATTTTCATTCGTACAAAACTCTAAGATCTGATTGTCAGAGTGGGGAAAAGGTTAATCTGCAACCCTGCACATCCTTGCTGATACACTGGAGATATGTTTGGTACACAGTGTGTGATTTTGAATGGAAATTACCAGAATGAGAATATTTTACAATAAATATAAAAGCACAATTGTGAATCCTGCCAGAAATTTACTCAACCTTGTAACTTCAATGTTTGTTGTAATGATGTCTTTTTATTTCATTTATGTCCAAAATTATGAACAAATCATCTCATAGCAGCAGGTTTACATGCAGGAAGAAAAAAAAGAATATACTCAGAAATTATAATAGCTAAGTTAAGTCTATTACTATCTACATAAGACAAAGCATTTTGGCATAAAATCCTCCATTTTTAATTTAACCAAGTATCGTGTACCATCAATAAATGTCTAGCATTTGTTAAAAAGTGAAAAACCAAATCTCTCGAAAATCAGTTGAAAATTCAGCCATGATAATTTTAATTGTGGACAGGCCACCCACTGCGATTGACTTAAAACATGCATTAGGAGGCGCAGCTTCCCTGTACCAATATGGCTGCCAGTCCACAGGAATTGTGGGAATTGGTGTTGGATGTATAGGCTCAACACAGCCTGGCACATAATTTTTAAGTGCACAATAGACAGCGACTACCAAGTACAAGAGAGCTGTGGAATTGATTCACCTCACACACCAGAAAGCACATAAACCCTCATCTCACACAAACGGTTGTGGCAGTGATCACATTAATATGTTCAATCTCTGTCCAGACATGCATTGCGTGCATACATTATATATATATATAATTCTGTACAGCTCTGAGCATTGCCCAGTGGAGCATGGAATACAGTATGCTAACACCCGAGTTTCCCCTCCCCACTGTTGATTTCTCAATATTTTACTGTAGAAGTAGCACTGAGTTTTGCCCACCTTAAACAGACCTCAAAGGTCATGGTTTCTTTTTATAACAGTACTGTCCTGCTGCATTACCCCATAAAACTCTCCCTTTTCCCCTAGTCATTATGATTCATACACTCCTCAAAAGAGGCGGATAAACACTTAACATGCCATGGTTTTATTGAAACCAGCTCTTAAATTGGCTGTGAAATGAGATGGCAATTATCAAAACAAGAGTTGGAATCATTAAAGTCGAGAAAAACTAGAGGCATTTGTTTGTTTTGGCATGACCTGACAGTTTTTGGGTGGAGATTTTATTATTCCTTTCAATTAACAAGGGGTGTTCATTTGGCTGAATGTGTCCCGTATGCTTGTCAGAGCTGTCTGTCCAACATGTATTAATTCCATTAATTGGCTTCTGTAGCCAGGCTGTTAGTCAGCATGTTATAATGTTGCAGTTGACTGAATGGAAAAATGAAAAAAAAAAAGTCTTTTTTTTTTTTTTTTTTTTACAGCTAACCACCAAGTGAAACACGTTAAAGGAATGATTGTGTCTGTTAATGACATTTCTCTACAAGTATATAAATGAAACACTTGCTTGAGATTGGTTTATGTATGTAAAAAACAAACAAAAACAAAACAAAACACTGTTGTCAGTATTCAACCATTGTTATGCCCTGGTCTAGGGGAACCTTTGACAAAACATGATGTGGCGCTCCCCCAGTCTTCCCACTCCAAGAAAGCCAGCAACAACAAGGCAAATTCTAAAATAGGAGCACTTTTATTGGCTTCAGAGGTAGAAATAACAAACAAAAACACTCTAGATAGCCCTAACTTACCTAACCAAAAGAAAAGGGAAATAAATGACAACTGATAAACCTACCTCCTATAAATGAGGAAACAGGAGAAAATCAAAAGGCTTCTCCCTCCTACTACTGCTCACCTTTGCTACTTAAAGAATTTAACAGAATTTGACATTCACCATGATTCACACTAAACACGCTACAACAGGATTGTGTGATGCTGCCGATCACTATGAGGGCCTGGCATTTCCTGGCGGTGGAAAGGCTGGAGAGGAGGGAGCGCGCAGTCCACGGGCTGTTCAAATAGGGCAGGGGATCCGCCCCTTGACCAATCAGGCGAGGCGATCAGACCACACAAGGGACACACCCGCTTCTCGTTCACACATCCATTAGGACACACACACACACACCTAGGAGAGAGGGGAAACTACAACAAACAGACAACACTAAAATATGAACCACAGGGTCATAACAACCATAGAGTCTACACAAAAGGAATCTTAGTAAGCATCATGAAGTAGAAAGTGTACAAGGCAGAGCTGGCTAATATTGGTGCACTTGTCTACATGACCAAGTACAACCACTCTACAACATATTCTGAAAATCAGTATCACGCTATTATGTCACAGTAGCAAGATATTAGCCTTTCATGTTAAGCACACGTGTATTAAAAATGCAAGCTACAGAGACTTGCAGACGTCTCTTTATAAGAAGTGACTTTTGGAAGATTCTACGAATTAGAAATGTTATCACTTTCCCATAATAATTCACTGTTAACATTCATTAAGGACTGTTTTTGAGTGGTGTGTAGTGTCAGGATATTTAGAACCTTTATGCAAACGTGTTGATGATACTTCAACATCACTCACTGACCAAATGAATTTTATGTTGCGTTCATATTAAAATACTTATTTTCTGTTTTTAGTAAAAACTGCCATATTCAGCTGTTGAAACTTGTTCCGCCATGTGAACTACAGTAATTATTCACGCTGTCACACTGAGCAGAGAGAGACATGAAAAAACAGCGTGGCATGTACAGAAATGTTAGTTCAGCTACTTTGGTTTCACAGCGCATCAGCAGTGTTTTTAACAGTGTTAGCAACGCCCCCAAATAAAAAGTAGCTTTGCTCTCTTTTAAGTGCCCAACGTGTGACTGTATCCTTTTTTCCTCCTGTACTTTCAAAGATCACCTTTTCCATGTCTCAGTTTTTCTAGTACAAAGTGTGAGGAAGGCGCCTAATAATGAGGAAAATGAATTGTGGTTGGGGGTGCAGGCTAATGCAGGCAGGCAGATTCAACTTTAGTTTGAAATGGAGAGGTGATTATAACAAATGTAACAACTTTGTTATGTTACACTTAATTTCCTCCAATGCAACATTATTAATGAAATTGAATTAGTAATTTATTTCCAACTCACTGTGGGAAAATGAATAACATGACTGTAAAGCCTCACAGAAGGGCGTTTACTTGAAATGTTCCTGCACATATGATTATTACTATTATTGTACTGCTGTCCAAGTTTTGAATTAGTATTTGGTTTTTAACAAGCAGCATTATCTTCAATGTATTCCATACAGAGGATAGTAAATGTAGCATTACATATTAAATGAAATGGAAATGTTCTTTGGAGTCTTACGCTGCTGATTCACATCATGGAAGCTTGTTTGTGTGAGTAAAAACCATGATGTGCTGATGTTGGGGACACTCTCTAAGTTGGGACGTCAAGTGTACAGTTCAATATATCATTTTTCATGTTACACACAGACAGTGGAATGGAAAGGGCGTTAACAGTCTTCTGTGTCTGTCTCTTCTGCCCAGTATGGATTATTTATGAGCAGGTGATGATCGCAGCGCTGGACTGCAGTCGAGATGACTTGGCTCTGGTAAGTTTTTACCGCTCTTCCTCACACACCCAAGAGCTTCAAAAGCCATCGCTCACTCTCTCACAGCCATTCCTACTTTGCAGCACCCCCTCTGCCAAATGTGAAAATCTGATTTTTATTTGGCCAAATGGTATTACTCTGTCTGTACTTTGGAAAAACAATTTGCTGAGAGTTGGAATTAGAGGGTGTAGCAAATGAGCGGCGAGGCATGCTTCAAGTGTTCGCTGAACTTGGCTATCATTTATAGAGTTCAGCTGCTTTTCCCCTAAGGATTTATTTGCCATCCCAAAGCTTAATGTGATGTTTCTGAGTTCATGTTAAAATATTCATAGCTCTGAAAATGGTCAAATCTGCATGGGATTAAAAAAAAAAAAGGATAAGAGCTCATGGTCATTGAAATGGTTCAACTCCCATTAGTATGAATGAAACAACTCCCTTGGCAAAAAGCATGACTCATTGAGTACAGAAAAGGCAGAACTCAGTCATGCTGGCTATCGTTTCAGCCTCGCTACCAGACTTCAACTGATGGATAGTGCAAAGGATTCAGGTCACACTGCAGACTTTTTCATCTCATTCAAACTAATGCTGAATGTGATTGTGACCATTCCCCACCTCTTTCATGATTGGGTGATCAAACAAAGTCAAGCTCTGTGTAGAGGATGAAGTGGTAGAGAGCATCCTCACTCACAAATGGTTAACATACAGTAGAAACAGCAGATTTTGACATCTAACACTCTATCCTAGACTGTGAAATTCACCTTGAATAGTCTGTTTTTATATCAGTGTAGTAAGTTAAAGTTTGTTTTGCTGAAACATAGGCCAAAACTGACATTCTCAAGACAGGTGGTTTGTGTCTGTAGAGGTATGTGTGCGAAAGCAGGAGTGTAACATAAAGTTTATTTACAGCCGACTATAATTGGTCTCTCTCCTCTGCCCACATCCTTGCAGACCTGTCTACAGGAACTGGAGAAGCAGTTTTCAGATAGCCACAGAGTCAAGCGATTATCAGGCATGAGGCTGGAAGCTTTGGAAAGGTAAGCATTGGAGTGGCAGAGGAGGAAAAAAAGCACAGCCCCACTGTTTTGCATGGTACTTAAGGTGGCTTGGATGTGAGAAACTTAGCATATCCAGAGTGGTACAATGGTCTGGGCGTGTGTGGGGTAAGATGTGTTTATGTTGGATAACCCAGCATTCCTTTGGAGAAAAGGGGAACGGAGAGAGGAAAGGTTCTACGCTGGGTAGTCCTGTGGCCCTTCAGCCTGAGTTAGGGATTCCCGGGAAGGAAGTGGTTGGATCCCACTGTTATTCTGGGGGTCCCTCAAACTTCTCTGGTTTCTGTTCTTCTGTGTTGCCTTATTTTGTTAGTCCTCATCACTCTCTGTATTTTTCTCTCTCGTTGCCCTCCATATTACAGAAAGTATTTGTGCTTTATTTCACATGCAGAGATAAGTAATGTCTTAGAAAGCAGAACGGAACAGAAACGAAGCGGTTAGTATTTTCATTTGTAATGAACTGAAGTACGGGTAATTCAGTCAGTTTACTACCTCGTTCTCATTCCCCACCCGGGTCACCATTGCTGGTTTATCGGTTATGTCAGAGTTTATGTGATAATTGAGAGTGATTGCTTCAGCACTGTCAGATTAAATAAACGGCACACTGGGATCTAATTGGCAGCAGACAGAGCTACACTTGAATGACATGGCTTCAAACAGCAAGGCCCTTCCCCTCCACACGCACACACGCACGCACACACAAGCACGCACGCACGCACACACACGCACACACACTTGGTTCCTAAATAAATAAAGCAAATCAAAGTGGCTTGTGAGTGCTTGCCTGGTGCCATCTGAAATCTCCCAAAGTGTGGCTGAGTAATAAAGTGAATGTGAGGGAAGCAGCAGCGCTGGAAGTGGGGCTTCTCAGTGCTAATGGGAACCAGAGTTGCTTCTGTCTGTTGCAGGCTGTGGGCGGGACAGTTTCTGATCACTGATCTCCGCCTTTGGCTGCTAAAACGTCAGCGTTGCAGATTGCACCTAATAGAAAAAACTTCTAAAATCATCCTTCAGTGGCTGATTTGACATGACAAGTGAAGTGCACATACCTCCTCTTCCCAGATTTCTTTACTATATGATTTGATATTTACAGCTCATAAATTTTCCCTTTAAACCAAATCACGGGGCTCAGTCCAACAGTTTGAGGCGCGCTGTGTTGGATATTGTTGCTTATCAGGGTCATATGTGTGTATTGTGGTAATGTGTATGTGCCAAGAGACAGACAATTGAACCAGCAAGTTAGCTGCGGATCTGGACAGACGCAAATGTAGCAATTTAGTTTTGTTTAAAGGTGAATCAAACTGGATACAATCAAATGAAAGTGCAATCTTCAAAACAGTGTGCTTTGTTTGTATTGATTTCATGACTCATTGTGAAGTGATATAAGCCTTTCACAATGTCGGCTGTGTGACCAGCAATGTAAACTCAAACGAGTGTTTATTTTTTTTCCTTTAGATCAGAACTGATTTCTGTACAGCCTCACTGTAATCACAAGAACCTGCCATGCTGTATACAGAAACTTGATTACCTTGAACTCTGCTTGATTTCCCCACCACCTAATTTTACTCGACTGGGGACTGGGATTGGTTTAAAAACAAATCTGTATTGTTTTCTCTCTCTCTGAAGGTACGACGAGGCCAGCAAGGACTATGATGCCATTCTCCAAGACGACCCCACCAATACGGTAAGACCGAGAAGCAGGGAAAGAAAGGGGAAAATCCCTCTGCTTAGCGTTCTACTTCGCTTCACTTTGTGGTCTCAGCTTTTTTGGAGGGCTTTAAATCTGCTGAGGCACTTTGGTGTTAGCAGTGTGAGTTTGCGAAGTTAAACTCCCCTTGGCCTCTGACCTCAACCACAGTGCTGATCAGCCTATCACCCACACAACTGAAAAGTGTTTAAAGGGGGGGGGCTGGGTGGGTGGGGTGTGATTCATGGTTTTAGTCAGTGGCAGACATGTTTGGTGGAAGTAAAGTGTAAATAAAGGTCTGGCCTTTGAAGATGGTGATTTACAGGACCTTTTAGACCCCCACCCTGAGTGAACAGGGCTGAGCTCCTGTCCCACCCTCTCCATTTCCGTCTACTTTCTTCAGGTGCAAATTCTGTGTGCTGTGCTGATACAGAAGAGCCCTAAATAATCCTTGCTATCTTTTCTTCTCAATTTTCTATTCATCTCGGTGAAATGACTTGCAGAACCATGTCTAGCCAGTGTTCTGCCAATCCCACACCACCAACCCGAAACATAATGTACCTGCTGTTAATTGTTTCCATAAGGACATGTGGCCATGCAAGAAAATAAATCTTTTAAAGGGTTTTCAAAAGAAACCATGACCTTATTTATTTTGGCTGTACCTCTCACCCCAAAGACAAGTCTCCTGTGCCATGCTGACATATGGATCGCTTTAGATATATTAAACATTTTCTCTCAGTGCTGCAGACACGGCATAGATGCCTGCGTTTTGGATGCCATATGAAGATTCTTCATCGGTTTTGCCGTCGGTTATCAGCTTTAAACAACTAAAAGCATTGCTGAAAAAGCTAATAATTCTTACCTCGCTCTGATGCACCTCACCTACTCTCACCATGGCATCGAGGAATAGCCTCCTCTTGTTTTTTTGTAGTCACAGCTGCTGGCCCACACCATGTCTCACTCCCATCTTCACTTCGTCGAGACCATCTCTGTTTATTTTACGCTTTTGTTGCTGTTGGAAGTTTGAAGGTCAGATTGGCAAGTCAGCCTTTAAAACAAGGGACAGGGCTGTTTTCATGGGCCGCTCCCCTCAATTATATTTAAATTTAAAAGAGCGGTCATGCGCGCTATGTACTTCTTTTTAAGGCAAGGAATAGGCTGAATTTCACAACGAAAGTGTGCAGGAGTTGTGAAAATGCATTTGTGGTTGAAATGTCGCCTGGAAGGGCTGAAGTACAACAACAATTTATTTTGTAACCTTTTTGATCTTTTCGTCCAGTAAGTATGGACACTCTCAAATTAGGCTGATGCTGACTAAACCAAATATCTGGTGACACTAAAAACAAAATGGCAAAAACAATCGACTTTCCGAAGTTATGCTGATGGCTTGATCCATGCCATGTTTGACAAGAAAAACATACTGGGATGGTTGCAGTTAACATTCTGAAAAGATTTTGTCCCAGTCATGCTGTCCAACACGAGATTGAAGTAAAAGCCACAAATCCTGTTATTTACTTGTAACACTGTCATTTTCATATACTAAATGGGTGTTGCTACAGCAAATTTATGTTTAAGTAATTGTCATAATCTGCAACAAATTGCTTTGCATTTATCCACTGTTTAGACAATTTAGACAATGGGAGCTGTAATTTCAGCGAATCCCAGGGCACCTCCCCGACATGGCACAGCTCTTCTGGGGATTCCAGGGACATCCTCGGAAAGGGACTGGTCGGTTTCCTGGTCTCTGTGTGCTGGATATTGCCACCCAAACGAGTGTAGGCTGTCAGTCAAACCGGGGTCCGGGAATGGAACAAAAGAGAGAAATAGGTCCTCTGTTCCTGGGATGTTAACCCTCAAACCTTTTTCCCACAATGTCCTGAATGACTCGGTTGTAATGGCAGAGGGTGGAGCGCTGATATGATGACATCGTTCAGGTCACCTGTCTTGGAGTGAGGGCTATCTCCTCCCTACATGTTCTCCAACATACTCTTGAGAATCAGGCAGGGGATGGGCCAGAGAAATGGCGGAAAATTGGCGACCACAAAGAAGACTTGCGAGGCATCCCAGCATGCGAAGCAGAGATTGGAAACTGAGCTGTTGTAATTACAGGCTGTGGAATAGATGTGGTACCCATTAACCAAAATTGTTGAATCAACAAAAATTGCTCAAGGTTTTTTTGCCATGGCGGTGTCCAAAAAATGTTTCAAACTCTTAGCCCTTCCATTGCTTGCTATGTTCCAATACCTACAGCAATGATCTGGCAGAATTCTTGTCTGCATCTATAAATGGATTTCTTTCCACCTTTTTATTTCTTCTTGTGAGCATTTTCGATGCTTCCCACAATATTTGCATACAAGGATGTACCAATGTATTATTTTATCAACATGGAGTTGCCTCAGTGATTGTGTTAATATTAAATTCCAATGCGCTCATTTCACCCTAATTGTTCAATGTAAAAAGCTACTATTTCTTAAAAAAGCAACTGAGGTCACATAGACAACTACTGAGGTTGACCCACTATCATATGCAATTACAGATTCATTGTAGGATGAGTTTATATTTGTGTGGGTCAAGTCTTTTAAAGTTTAAAACCCCAATTCAAAATTTTCTTGACCAATAAATGTGAAGTATTTTTAAAAAAACTAATACCACAGTTTGACTTGCACGCCAAAAATAACATTCTGTTTTTTAACTGATTCTAATTGAAAATATATTCCTCCATTGCTGCTATGTACAGTAGCAAACCTTAAACAGCATCATAAAACATTAGTATTTGTCTGAACTGGTCTTTTGCTCTTTTTCTTTTCTTCCTTTTCCTCCATCCAGTTTCAAGTGTATACAGGGTGCTAGGTGTGCCACCCTTGTTGTGATGTTTCGTATTATAAAAGAAGGTTGTGGTAGGTCGTAGCGATGAGCCGGGGTTGATGTAAATAATCCACTTCTCACTCTTAAGGTCTCCTCAGAGCACTAATTAAAAAAGAATCAGGACAACAGAGGGATCCGACCCACTGCCAGATTTTTCTGGATCATTAGTTAGAAAGGAGGAAAGAGGGGAGTGGTTTGGAATTGCGTCTCTTTTAATAAAGTGCTGTGTGACTCTCCAGGCTACCAACTTCCATATGTCCCTTTGAGCCCTAAGTGGTTCTTTATCAGGGAAAGAAAAAAAAAACCTGGGAAAAAAAGAGAGGTGGCTGTGGTGATGGTGAGAGTGCACAAGTGCAAAAATCCACATTCAACATCACTGTTTGTTTAATTTTTTTCTGCCTCCCTTTTTTGGTATCAGATGAGGAAAGATCCCACATGCTTGTAATTTTGTCTGAAGTGAGTATAAATTCCTGAATCTCACATAGCATCAATGGAATGCACTGGACGTAAAGTGGTGTGATGTGTGTTTTATGGTCAGAGGACATTGAAGAGGAATTAATGGGTTGACCTTTCACTGCTCTTTGTTGCTTGATAACTTCAGAACATATTTTAAGTAATTTTCTCCTACGTTGTTTTTAGGCCACCCTGATATTAAAAATATACACTTCTACAGATGTGAACAGTGTGTTTGGGAATACGATACATTGTGATGTAGGTAGATATCCTTACTGTTGATGTTAAAGTCCTTCTTTGTTTTGTCAAGATGTTGTCCTGTTGCCTGTATGCTTTTCTTACCCCAAGAGGTTAAAATATTGCTTGTCAGTTGTTGGCTGTAGTGTCTCTGCAGGACCCAATCCCAGTCTGATGGATAAGTGGATTTCTTGTGATGGTAGTGTCAAAAAGGGCCCAAATTTACAGCTCCCTAGACGTGACTCATTCGTAGTCCTCAACAGCTTTGGTTATGAGTGAAGGAGAGGAAGCCTCACTCAATCAAGTGCTAGTCCATAAATAAAATAGGCTGTGACAGGGCAGTGCACTTCTAACGGAGCGGCAGCCTCCTGTTAAGGTTTTCACTTACTACTAAAAGAAGGAGGAGGAGGGTTGGCGGGAGTAAAACATTTGGAGCAGAAAAGTCAGAGCAGCAGGAGTAATATTTCCTAATTCAGATTGATGAGAATCTAATCCACCTTAAGGTTACTTCAACATCAAAATGAAGCGGAAAGCAATTTTCAGCTGATGTAAGTTGGGCTGGTGCAGGGCTCGATGCGTGCCGCGTCGTCAGGAAGACAGGCGATGGGGTTTGGGGGAGTGTGCCATTTTCCCCACTTGGTTAGTGAATGACTCACCACTTTATCTCAGCCACTGAGCTCATTCCAACTCCCAAACATTGACTCATAATGTGTGTCCATCTCCTGTTGGACATAGCCACTAACTGTCTCCCATTATGTCTTCGTAGGCTTGTATTCATTTAAATTTCCCATTAATAGTACGGATAAATGTGACGAAGTTAACTTGTTCGTGCCTTCTGTGCTTTTATTTTCGTGGCTGTTGCTGTAATGCATCAAAGTGCTGATTCATCTTATAGAAATGATTCAGTCTCACAGCAAAACGTTTTATGGATTGTGGTGCACTGAAAAGACGCTAATGTACACACTTAAACACACAACTCTTACACTCACTCATCCTCTCACCCCCCTTCCGACAAACACTCGAGGGGCAGAGTTCCTAATCCTGTTTACTCTCTGCTCCACAGGCAGCGAGGAAGCGCAAGATCTCCATACTGAAGGCCCAGGGGAAGAGCACTGAAGCCATCCGGGAGCTCAATGAGTATCTGGAGCAGTGAGTTTTTCTACAACAGGGGGAGAGGGTCAACCAACCCGCCCTCCAGCTCCCCCACACCCCCAGCTCCCATGGCTTTTATTTTAATTACAAACCGAGTTTGCTTTCAATTGAGCTGGCACAACTTGTGCATAAAATGCGAGCAGTCTCTTTTTCCTAACTTGATATTTGGATGACTGCAATTATTGTTACTGTAATAGGTAATACTTGCATTTTTACTTTACTACATTACAAATGTATTCCCTGTTTTAAAAGTCCTGTTATGACGATGAATTTGTCATTTTGTGTTTACAGGTTTGTTGGTGACCAGGAAGCGTGGCATGAGTTGTCAGAGCTCTATATCAACGAACATGAGTAAATGCATTTTTGTAATTAAAGCAACAGTATGATCTTAGCTCTTAGCTCATTTTTTACACCCAAAATCAGTTGGGCTAAAACCTCAAGGGTATTTACTCGTCCTTTTTCACTTCCTAATGGCATATAGTGCTATATGCTCACCTTTTTGTATTAATACATCCTTCAGGAGTACTGCTAGGTGGACAGCCAAGTTCCTTCTTGTATGTACCATATTATTTGTGGTTATGCTGTGACCCACTTTTGCAGTTACAATCCAATTAAGCCAGTAGACAGTCGAAGCAAGACATTTTCACCAGCTGTCTGTAAACTGAAGCTTGATTTTTACACAGAGGATAAAATAAGCTTTGAAAAATAAGCATTGATTTCAAACTGCAACTTTGAAAAGCGACCAAGACAAGGGAGAAATGGCAAATACCTCAGTGAGGTAAAGTAGGGCTCAGCAATATATGCAGCCAGGTTTCTGCCAAATGCCTGTTTGAACTCCACACGGCCTTTACGTAAGAAATCGTTAAGCCGAAAAAGAAAATAGGTTCTTTTTCTCAGATCAGTTAAAACAAGTTGCCATGGCATCACCATGTTGGACTTCACCAAAATGACTGATGGGAATATGAATCTGTTCATCATAATAGCAAGAAAATAAAAAATAAACAGGGGTCGGCCTAAACAATCCTGAACGTACAGAAGGGAGTGTTTGAAGTGTATCTGCTTTGTGTTGCTGTGTGTGAAGTTTTTGTAGTATGAACTCTTCTTGTAGTGACATATGTTAGTCATATAGAAGTGCCTTAGAAATCTGTAATCTGTCTCCAGTAAGGCCACCATATGTTGGAGGTGTATCTGTCAGTTTAACAGGGCTTTACATCAGACTGATGGCTTGATCTCCAGAGGGCCTTTGGATGGCCACAATGGAAGGCGGCGAGATGCCTAACTCAGCCAGGGGTCTGAATGGAGCCCTGTCCATGTTCGTCACATAGGAGTTGTTTAATGGGATTTCGGTCTTAAGCCCCCTCTCCTACATACGAGAGCAGACTGACTCCCTGGCCTCCCACTGATATCTCAGTTGCCAAGGAGAAGTCAGACGAGCAGTGTAAGAAAAAAATTATTTTGTTTGTGTCACCTTTTGTTCATCCTTAATTGTCTGGGGCTGAGAAGTTAGTGAAGCAGTGTCTGTAGTTAAACTGTGGTTTCATATGCGTGTGTGTGTGTGGGTATGCTGACGTTGTTTGGTTGCTCTGGTACGAGGGCAGTGGCAGCTGGAATGTGTAGCGCGGTGAGAAGGCTACTTATTGGATATTTCATGCTTTTGTCTGGGAGGCTTTATTGCTGTAGTAGCCAGAGGAAATCCAGGGGTGAGCGGATTATCTCCAAGCTTATCCCAACACTTCTAATATCGCACCATTCTCTCCCACAGCCCCTTATCTACAGGCGTGTCAATTTCTTTTCTTTGTTTTCTTTATTTTGGGTTACAAACTCCCCGTTTCCCCTCCTCCTCCTCTTCCGGATAGCCCGGCATTATCGCCACTCTTTTCCAGAGGGATAGAGCAGGGGCCAGAGAGTGAGAGCACTTGCTGCAAAATTCCCAGGAGAAGGTGGTGGCGCTCCCCCCCCCCCCCCCCCCCCCAGCCAGAGAAAACAGAGGGTGATGTAGAAGCCGGGAGGAGAAATAAACTCTCCTTCCTTCACTGCGTGACACCCTGGGAGCTAAAAATAAACAAAGCAGTGTGTCTCTGCGCTGCCATTGTTTGGGTGGCAGCAGCCATCAATGTTAAAGCATTAAAAACGTAATTAATAGTCTCTGAATCGACACAATTAAAACAATCCTTATGCCAGGGGTGTTTGGACAGGAGATTATTTTGTCTGTTTGCGAGTATTGCATGGAGCCTCTGTCGGAATCTGCTGTTGGCTCTGATTCTGACCCAGCTTATGAGACTGTTCAACAAAATTGGACTGGTCATCCAGAATTACAGGATAAATAGTAATCATTTTTTCAAACATACTTTGCACAGTCTGAACCCATTTTTGTCTTATATGCAGTCAGAATGTGGTATTGAAATGGGGGGAAAGCCACTGCTGATGGTTTTACTAACCTCCAAAAGAAACAAATACGATTCTTACAGTCTTGCGTATGATGGTGGCTACAACCTTACTCGAGCACTGCGGTAAAGAGTGAGCTTAGGAGAGTAGCTCCGTGATGGTGAGGTTAGATGGCTTAGAGGAAGAGTAGAAGAGGTAAGGGGCTGGCTCTGATACAAGACTCTGGTTGATGGCTGATGGAGCAGGCCACGGCCACTGCATGAGCACATCTGAAAGTCTTTATGGAGAGGAAGTGGTAATTGTAAGCAGCCCCCAACCTTCCAAGCCCTCTGATCTCCCCCTCAACTCAACCCCTTCCCCCTGTTTATTTCTCTCTTTCTCTGTCCCCACCTTTCTTTCCCTCCTATGCTGTTAATCTTTCAGCTAGTTACTATGGCAGACTTTAAATAGACTGATTCTTCATAGAGGTTCTTCATGTTGACAACATTTGGTTCCCGCAAAAAAAACTCTGCGTCTTAGCCTTTCCATTACTTCTCACAAGTGAAATTACTTCCCACCTACCACAGTGTCATAGCCATGCATGCAGCAGTCTTCTGCTTTTTTCTTTTGAATGCTAAGATTAATTCAGAAACATGTTAAACCTTGCACAGGAAAATAAAAAACTGACATTACTAAGAAGTGAAAGATTGGCTGCAAAGAAGGACACGCGCTTTTGTTTGGATGTACTGATAAATAGCCAGTGTAGCCCCATTTTCTGTTGCTACTCCTGCTTCTGCTTTGCTCTGTGTGTGTTGGCTTCTATTTTGTTAGGTACACAGACGTTTTATGGCTTTGTGTTCAATGATATACTGTATCTTAGCTCGTCTTGGCCTGGGCCTGTGAAGGGGAAACTGTGTATTAGAAGTGGAGTGGCAGCAGATTAGTGTGAGGTCAACAGCTCAGCAGTCTGCTGCTGAGAAGTGATCTCATCTGAGTATAGGCACAGTGTGCCAGCTCTTACTGTAGTGCTGACCTCAGGAAGGTAGTTAACTACACATTAAAGGCTGAAAAAACACACAGACTGACTGAAGATTGATCCTCACTCAGTGTCCCCAAAGGAGGAAGAATCGCCACACTAGATAGGCTTTTACCTTTGCCAGCTGTCTGAATAACCTTAACTGTAAACCTTTAAATAAACGCAATGTCATGAGGTGGATCTTTACAGATCTTTTCAACATAGGCTATAAGTTTATCACATGTAAACTCACCCATACCCCATGTAGTTCTCAATTCAGATTTATACCTGTAAATTTATTGGGCATAGACGTTGCGCTTCACAGTTGAGCAAACTAGAGGATGACACATCCACAGCTGTATCAATTGCCTTACTGTTTTCCTTGTCATTTCCACAGCTATGGAAAAGCCGCGTTTTGTCTGGAGGAGCTGATGATGACCAATCCTCACAATCACTTGTACTGTGAGCAGTACGCTGAGGTAGGTACCCGCCTGGACGTCCATCATCAAGCATGGGGGGCAAACCGTGGAATAAATGTGGCTCTCTGTAACATCGAGAAACACAGACACGCACTTAACGTCATTGGGAATACAGGCTCATGAAAGGAGATGTGTTTACACTTGGTTGTCATGTGTTGCTTATTCAGATGTCGTGCTGTCATTGCTCGAGCTGCCCTTTAGCACAGCTTATTTGATTGTGTTTAATGCCTCCTCATACAGGTGAAGTACACACAGGGGGGGCTGGAAAACCTGGAGCTGTCCAGAAAGTATTTTGCCCAGGCGCTGCGGCTGAACAACCGAAACATGAGGGCATTGTTTGGTCTGTACATGGTGAGTACTGCTTTGCATGAGGAGAACGTGGGAGAGAAAGAGAGCGAGAGAAAGAGAGAGAGAAAGAAAAAACAAAAACAGTAGAACCTTTTTTGTAACTCTGTGGTTTGTCAAGGTTGAAGCTGGCCACTGAGTGTGTCAAGCAAGACTGTACTGTGAGTCTGTGTGTATAAGTGTGTTTTTGGGGGGAGCGAAGAAGGGGCTCTCAGACAGGTCAGCTCACTGCTGACTCAGACGGTGAACTCCAGCATTGGAAAAGTCTGCCCCTCTGGAGCTCTTTATTTTAGTAATAATACCCCTTTGGTGAAGCGTTTTTTATGTTTATGACTTGAATAAATAAAGTAGTCACGGAGTGAAAAAGAGAAAAGCGCAAGAGGAAGAGCAGCACAACTGCTGCAAGCATTTTGTCACTGGCAAATTATCCAACCAGGTGCCAGTTTGATTGTAGTCTTGGCCCGACAGCCCTTTCATCTACGTATTTGTTTAAACAGGATGTTGTCTGCTAGTGCCAATGCATCATATGCAAGTGAGACTTGACATAAAAACACAAACGAAGCGGTGCAAGGAATAAAATGTGGAGAGGGGAAGCAGGTCTAACACAGAGAACCCCAGTGTTTTCCTCTGTGCTGCACTGGGAGCCTTCAGGCAGTCCAAACACCCCAAAGCAGCCCATACCCTCTGAAAGCGCTCTGAGGTGTAGAGTACAGGAGGAGCAGGGCACGGTCAAACGCTTCTGTTAACTCTCACGTTCGTCTGGAGACAGAACAGGCCCTGTACGGCTTCCTGACAAGTCATCCACTGACACTCGGGTCCTTAATGGATTCTTCAGGTGGGAGTTTATTCTGAATCAGTCACACATCTGTCTTGAAAGTGTATTATGCAGATCGTCAGCTAGTCTCGGTGGTCCAGATTTTGACAGGTGCAAGAGGTTCAGTGAAAGGACAGGAAACTTTCACCGTCTCACACTGCCTGAGTCAGTTCGACAGAGGACCTGGTAGCACTGACCACAGGTGGGTTGTGGGTTAGTTGCTCACAACATTTGCATGGGGATTCCCCTCCAAAACAGTGCACTATGTTATTCGGGGATAGCCTGTTTGTCTTGACATAATCTAAATTAGGGTTTTTCTTGAGTTAAAAAAAGTAGTACAGAAAATGCTTACTAAAAAATACAGAAGCCAAACCATTTGATAGAAAGAAACAGGGCCAGGTTGATTGGTGTGTAGTTAAAGTTTCAGCGCGCTGGTAGGGATGGCTTTGAAGTGCAGGCAGGGTAAGCCCTCTGGGGTTTGCTTTGTGGAGAAGATGGCATGATCATGGGAAAGACACGGGATTTGTGGTTCGGAGGGGAGCTGGGAGCTGGGCAGGCAGAGACCGTGATTCACACAGTGCTCCTCTCAATGTGCACCGCTTTTTTTTTTTCTTTTTCTTTTTTTTTTGAAGACATGCAAGGTTCTTTCATCGCCGAGAATCGATGGTGTTGGAGAAATTAGGCCCCGTTAAGTGACAATTTACGTATGAAGCATTAAAGCACTCACTTTTTCCTCCCCATAAATGATTTCTCCTGTGTCATCAGGCCAAGGTCTGTTTTTTCTCTTCATTCTGCCACAATGACTAGTGGAGTGGTAGATGGTAAGAGTGGTTGCACATTCATCTCAATTACGCTTTTATTGCCGTTTCACCAAGTTTTGATATAAGAACGCCCCTTCCCCTGTTCTCTCCTTTGCTGCCTCTTCCCCTTTAATTTTTTTTCCTATAGTCTGCAAGTCACATCGCTGCCAGTCCAAAAGTTAGTGCCAAGGTGAAGAAGGACAATATGAAGTATGCTGCCTGGGCTGCCACTCAAATAAATAGAGCCTATAAGGTGAGTCACACTCTCATGGATTTTCATCCGGCTTGATATTCTACCTTCACGATACCTGTTTTAATCTTGCTGTTACTCTTGTCTTGCTCCATATCTTTGGAGCCTCTGCCTTTTACCAAAGAACATCTCTGCTTATCCCACATCCCACTTCATCCCACTAGAGTGAAAACCACCAATCATGTTATCTTATGACACTTCTGTTGTGTTTTAGCTTTTGTGGAGTATTTGCACACTATATCCAGACATCCAGAAATCCCCTCATTTGCATAGAATGTGAAATGCATTCTCCACCACCAGATGACCCCTGAATGTACAGCAGTCCTGAAGGATGTCTCTGCCTTGCAGTGTTTTAATAACAACCTAATGTCGTTTGGTGTGTCTGGGCACGGTTACTGTTAACGTGTTGATTTAACACCACAGCGTCTGCTTAGACTTTATTCCACGCTCTGGCTTTGCGAATGAGCTTCTCGCAGAGTCACAACCTGATTCTCTGAGGACGACAATCACGCTAGGCTGTAGCAGAGAGTCGTCTGGTTCAGTGATTTTCAAAGTGAAGTTCAATGACCCTCAAGTGCCTTTGAACTGAATGTCGGAGGTCCCCAGCAAATGTACAAGCCTTATTATAGATTTTAAAGTTATTTCTGCAGTTGCAGTGTTTCTTAACTAGTTATGCACTAAGCATTAAGTCAACAGATACGAATATTCTCCCAGATAGTCATCACTGCAGTTAAATCTGATTACTACCAATGAACCCATTTGTGTTCATTTGAGGATCCGTGAGAAAAAAACTTTCAGGACCCTTGAGGTATACAGCACGCTGTAACTCTGAGATGTTACCATACCGAGAGTAACAGAGTGGGCAAACAAGGGAGCTAAAGTATGGAAGTGCAGTGTGCTCACATATCATAAAGCAAGGCGGGGAAAAGTGAGGAGCTGTTCAGATGGTATCACTAAAATAGTTTATGCCATTGTTATGGCAACCCAAGAATAAAAGCACATTTAATAGAAATCTATTTTGCCGTATGGGCCATATGTGTTGCTTATTTGGGTATGAACAGTTAAACATGTAATAAGCGGTTCTTCGCTCAGCCTGTATGGGTCCTGTTGAGCGAGGCTCCCTGCTGAGCCTCTAAAGACCTCGTCTCACCACACTCATAGACACATTTCACATATTAAGCACTCAGACAAGTATGAGGGCTCTATTGGAAAATGTGTGCATGTGAGTAATGTCATGTTGAGTGGCTGTGCTCTTGTAGAAGTGTCATGGAAGAGCTCTAAGCTTTTACTTGTTCCGTTTGGTTTAAATTAAATGGGAATGAAGTGTCATACCTGAAGCGGTGCAGCCCGTTTTGTTTGGGTTAACACTTAATATGTATGCCGACATAAATCTCCTTCATAAATAGAAAAATGTAGAGGTGGTTTGGTCAACGGAATTACTCAATGAGATGTCTCAGTTAATGTCAAGTCCACACTAACTCCACTTTGATCAGTATACCTGCTGACCTTACCTCGCTGTCTTAGAGAGTCTTTGATCCCAGCAGGGGACAAGATGAATATCTCAAACTGCAAACTTTTAATCATAAGTCAGAGGCCCAGAAGAGGGAGAGGGGCAAAGTATGAGAAAAGAAAATAATATTTGGAGGGTACCCGCCAGCGTTCAAATATCTGACAAAAATAAATGAGGGGTCTAGGGTGTCAGGCTTTGATAGGACAACTGAAGTTGAGTAGAAGGGCAAGGTGAAAGGGCTGACAGCCAGATAGCATAATAACAACAACAACGGTCTCTAGTTCCTGCCAAAAATCCTGTTACAGTCTCTAAATTAACCCTCTTTTCTGTCATCATATTACACTGAATGTTATATTCATATTTTAAACTGGTTATCAGTCCATTATCCATTAGTCCAATACTGGCAGAATTTCCAGGCTCTATGTAAGTACATCAGACAAGCTTTAAAATAGACCCATTATAACAATACTATGAGACTTCATGTGAAACTTGTTAGAGGGGAGAGACAGTAGCATAACCAGTAGAGGAGCACATGTTTTCCTCACTTAAATATTTTCTTTATTGCCAAGGAGGTGTGGGAGAGGGTTTACCCACAGACAGGGAACACACATCTGTGTTTGGTGATGTTGGCTGTAATGAATCAAATAGATAGCTATTTGCTATCCAAACACTGTGTTACATATGACTGTACAGTTTAGTAGATTCTTTGTACAAACAACTCAATGGACACAAACTTTATTTCTCAGTCAACACTGTTGCAGTGAGTTTATCGAAAAACTTTCTTCAAAAAAATATTTAACCTTTTCTGATTTTACTAGCTAGACACCAATTAGATGCCGTAGAACATATTTATACTTGGCATATCTAAATACATTGACGCCATTGAAGTTTGAATCAATCTCAGGAAGCTGATATGGGCATTACTATGACGGGAAGACCACGCTGTAGTGGCCCAGAGCAAAATGGTTTCAGCTGAGTTGTTATGATGACAGACTGAAATACTTCCGCTACTCTTAGAAGCCAGTGGACAAAGCACAAGTGTTTAAGTTTTGACTACATGCGGTTTTGACCCCCTGGTGACGATAATGAGACAGCTCAGTCAGTCACACCTTTGTCCTCCAGGGAGCATGATGTGAGCTTCACCCCGCCCCCCTGCTCCTGCCCCGTTCTGTAACCTCTTGTATTTGTTGAAGTTGCCTGGCAATAGTGAGGTTGCACTGGGATTTCAACTCGGCTGTGAGTTTGTACGTACAGAAAGTATATGCAAGCCTGGCACCACGCACATGTGCGCTGGTAGCTGTTTTTGTGGTTGCTGTGTGACAAGTGAAGTTAAATGAATAGGTGTAAGGATTGTGTCCTTTATTTTTAACCACCCCCCCACCCCTCCAGTCAAATGATTTCTGAGATGTTTAAAAGGGAGCGGTGGTGCGGGCCTCTGTCAGACAGCTGCAGGCTGCTGTGGGCTTGTGCTTGCTGATTGATGGCCCCTTTAAAGCGTTGATCATGTCAGTTGTCTACTTTTATTACGCTCTGGTACCTGGTGATTGTCATACCTTAGCGGGAGAAAAAGGTGGGCAGGTGAGTGCAAGTGGGAGCAGACATCAGCAAGAGGTCACTACAGACTGGGGCCCAAAAAAGTAATTACCTCTTTGAGGTCGGTTGACATATACATGGTCTGGAGATGTGAGAGTTGTAGGTGCAGGGGGCTTCAAAGCAGCACTACATGGCCTGCCCTCCTGCCCTAACTCTCTAAACAGATTCTCTGATTAGCTCCTCTGTCACGGACCACAGGCTTCCACTGCGTCACAACTCTATTATCAGATGCTCTAAATAGATGTGGAGCTGTCTGGTCTGCTCCTACTGTTGTAGAATAGGGCAGGAGTTAATGTGGTGGTCTCACCTCAGGCTGAGGGGATAATTGACTACCGGGCCCGGGGTAATGGCGCATTAGGCAGCAAGGCAATGAAATGCACTGATCATTATAGCAACCCCACCGCACACGCACACACACACACACACACACACCTCCTAAATCTAGAAGAATGAGTCACACTTGGAAATTACGCAGCCAATTGCACACCTTAGCCAACTGCCCTCTCTAAGTTAGAGTTTGGCAAATGAGAAAGGAAAAAACTTTTGCCATGGAAATACAGTATAGGCAAGGTTTAGGCTACAGTTGGTTCCTGACTGAAGAAGCCTGAGCAGGGCCAAAGGTTGAATGAATAAATGCCTCACAGCGTTAAAAGCATTGCTTTATGTTGAACATAGGGTTGAGCGTTGTCTGTTTTTCTGTGTTATTCCACAAACTGAATGTAGAGGAGGGGCTGTATGTGGTTTTGGAAGAAAGCCAAGATGGTCCTGGTGAGGGCACAAGACTTAAATTTCTGCAGCCAGCTGTGCGTGTTTCTCGTTTCGAAACTGTGTTTACAATGGGTGTCTGTGCCTCTGTCCGATCAAGTGTGCACACGCTCTCGGAAGGGGTTCATTTCTCACCTTGGAGGGTATGCAGAATGTGCTCTGTCCAGAGGCAGCTCTGAAACACTATCCCCTGCCTGTGTTTGATTCAGGGTAATGGTGTTTTCACAATGATTTAATTGAAAGAACCAGACAATGCTGTTGCCTCTTGCTTGTCCTTTGCTGTTCAGCTGTTGCTGACATCTGCAATGCTTCTACACAGCCACAGGTTTTTATATGATGATTGATATTCTGCAGATTTTCCTGGGGATTTTACTTCTGGTTTTTGAAATTGCAGAGGCTTTAATTTGTACATTTTGAACATCACTGTTAGCCTCCTATATTTTATCACAGAGATAGAAAAAGAGACGTGAGATATTTGCTATTTTCTTTAATCATAGGTCTTCAGAGTCCATGTCCCCTTCAGGACGACTTGTCCCCTGACTTTTCGTCTTGTGCCAGCATCAGTTTAAAATTTCCATTTGTCCGATATTTTGGTTTGTAACCAATTACCTGCAAAACTAATGACACTTCCATCAGCCTCAGCTGTACTTTTGTACTTGGTGCTAATCAGTAAATGTTAGCATGCTAACATGCTAAACTAAGGAGCATCCTGGAAAGGCTCAGTCGTTCACAAGCAAGGATGGAGCGAGGTTCACCACTGTGTGAACACATGCATCTGGCTCGGAAACACTTAGCAGAACCACTGTCGGTAAACACAGTCCGTTTGCAAATGATTGCATTCTGCTTTCAGAGGGTCCCAACTTTTTTTAAATTGGAGTTGAAGCTGATAGTTTTTTTTATGTACAATAACTATGATGGAAAGTCAGAAAAAATTACAAAAAGCTTCATACAGATTAATGTCGGTGTATAAATATCGGTCAAATGGATTACTTCGACTTCATATCTCTGGTACCCTTTTTTTTTTTTTCTCCTAGGGGATGCCTTTTATATTGCAAAGCTTAATTGGCTAGAAAAAGTGTGTGTCCGTATGTGCATGCATGAGTAATCCTGGATGTGCCTGTAGATTATAATTTGCGGCACTTCCTGTGAAACCCTTTGGACGCAGTGCAGAAATTAGAACGGAGTGTTATGTACTCCTTTACTAGAGGCCATGGAAGTGGACTAATCATGTGGGCATCCTGTCCCGGAGATCACACACAGAGAACTAAAATGGCACTTATGCAACAGTCGAGGAAAAACCCTTAGATTAGAGGTATTATTTTACAGTGCATGACCTGTTTACCAATTCTAATGACCAATGTTGTCGCTGATTGTTTTTGTTTCTAGCTTTGCAAACTGCACTGTTTTCGCTGTGTTCAAGTGTGTTTGGTTCTCCATTGCTTTTGTTGGCAGAGTGATCTAATGAGTTGATCTCCTGTTTTCCTCTCCCTGCTTCTCTTTCTTTCTGTCTCTGTCCCACTCCACGCCTTTCTGCCTTTCACCTTCCCTCTCCGACCTGCAGCTGGCTGGTCGTGGGACCAAGGAGAACAAATGCTCCATGAAGGCGGTGGAGGAGATGTTGGAATCCATGCAGATCACCATGTCGTAGACGCCCTCGTCCACGCCTTCCCTCGTCCCGTCTGTTCACACACAGCCACATGGAGCAACACGGCAGCTCAAATAGCCTTGCAATGTGACCAGAACCAAATCTTCAACTGATGTTTTTTCTCTCTCTTTATATCTTCAAGTTTGGTTCTGTAATTGATTGAACTTGACACGGACAATGTAAGACATGGTTTCCCTCAAGTGCAAAGATTTCCCCACCCATCTGGAAACTGAGCAGCAAATTCCAAATACTCCAACTTTTTGAAACAAGTTCAACATAGTATTGCCCTTACTGTGATATCTGCCAGACTGGATTATACTGTCCCTCCCATCCCATGCTCTCTTTTAGGTTCACCTTGAACTAATATCACTAATTAGCACATTCACATCAAGGCTATTACTCTCACCAGGACAGATGACAAGCTGTACAGTAAATGCTATTTATAAAGACAATGTGGAGACACCACCTGTCTGCACTGACGTCCTTAACTGTTTCCATGCTATCTGTAAATGAAACATCTTGATCTAATAAAACTTTTTTTCTTTTGTCTAATCTATAAAAATGTCTTAATAAAAGTTGGACTGTTAGCCAAGTTGCAATTTCATTTTCTTCGTGGGTATTTGTAGCAGTATGGCAGCACAGCAAGTCGTTAGTAGTTCCGTGTATCTGAATCGTCAAGTCCCCGTCAGTGACACATTTGTCGTCGTGAAGGCAGCAGTGTTAACAACAGGCATAAAAAAGGGACTCTTCTTTCCAGTGATTTCAGCTGGGAAATCCTGCCTTTCAGTTACTCCGGACGGCAGCTGAATCAACTTCAGCACGCTGAAGAACACCTCTGTCATTTCAGAATAGAGCGCCTCAGAGATCACTGCCAGTAATTAACACGCCACAAGTTGGAAACTTAAAAAAAAAAAGAAATTGGGAGCTTTCATGACAGGCAGGCAAGAAAGTCATCTTCGTGCTGTGAGAGGCTTGTTTCTTCTGCTGTTAGAGCAGCACGCTCAGTTCACCGGGTTCTGTGATTGTTGAATCTGAATTGATCCACATGATCATCTTAAGTTGTCACTCACCCGTGCAGGGTCAGCTGTTACTTCCATCTCTTTTGTTTATTAAGTCATGGCAATTGTCTCATAATTTCACTCTTCGGCTGATGGAAAACTTGAGCGTTGAGTTTATAGTCCTTTTTGGACGCCTTTTAAATTGAGAGAGGTCACCAGCTCAAAGCCCCGAGTGTGGAAAGCCGTTTTCTCAAGTTTTTAATACTCTCTGGCCTTGGTCAGTGGATGAATGTGTCTGCATTTGATTTTCCTCACCAATCTGGCGGAACCAATGAAAGCCAGGGGACGTTTGAGCATAAATTGACTTGAGTTATTTTTACAGGAAAGGGGCTGAGGTTAAATGAAGCTCTTTTTGAAGAGTTACAGGGTAAAAGCTGTTTGCTTTGAAGCAGAGTGATTTTTTGTTGTTGTAGCTCCCATGTAAATATTGCTGTACTTGCAAAGGTTTATAAAGTTGTAAAAGGGGAATAAAGGTTATCAATCAGTTTGATGGGTCATCAATATGAGATATTGCTATCCAGTGCCAACTATACTTATGCAATAGTGCCATCTGTAGTCTGGATGAAGAACTCATGACTTTGGATAAAACCTGTGACTACATGCAGCAATGAATGACTGTATACACCTGGAAGTAGGCTGTCACTGTCATGCACTGAACACACTTTAAACTTAACCTGTATGTAATGTTACTTCTTGCCTGTCTGCAACTCTGATTTGCTGAGCACGAAGTTGGTCACGCACCATTTATCAGTCATGAATTCTGATAAATCTTTTCCTTGCATTCAGCTGTGCTCTCCAAACATAACCATGCTGAGTCAAGACAAATAGCACGTCAACCTTGCCATGTATTGCGGAGTCTGACTAAACCTCAGCATCACTTCTCACCTCACTGTTTGCACACCTCCAGCTCCCGATAGCCTTTTCAACCTTTGTCCCAGCAAATCAGAGCTTATGGTTGTCTTGTCGATCCATACCTGGACACCAGAGCCAGACCAAAAGACAGAGGAACGCGAGGAGCTACTAACCCCGCTAAGCCGTTGGCTCAGTTTAGTGTGCGTAGGGGATTCACTATTAGTGCTGTCCATAATCCTGGATTCCCCAGGAGATTAGCCCATGCAGAGGGTTGGCTTGTCCTCGGCTGCTCTACAGTGGCCAGGTTAGCAGAACAGGATGAGTTCTGGGATGATAAGCTTACACTGGGATAGAAGCCTTGCCTGAAAAACCCGTTCATCAAAAGCAGGAGCGATGACAGTGAAGTACAACTGTCCAAGGCTTGCACTGAGAGACAAATTGAATTACTTCTCCAGTAATGTTATAATTATATGTATTAATATTATTGGTCCCCTTGCAATATTTTATTATTATTATTTACACAGGACACTTTTTGAACACTTTCTTCTGTTGCAGATTGCCTGCATTTATCATCTAGCAGACAGTTCATCAAGATGAGTGTGTTGGGGCAATGGGAAGAAGTTCTCAAGTTGGTTTTCCCTCCACATGAGGCTGATATTTGTGGTTTTGAGAGAAATGTCTGACTGAAAAAATGCCATGAAATGTAGTCATTCATTTTGTTCAATACTCAGCCATAGTTCATGTTGCTGCCTGAAGAAGCTGTGGTAATCAGCAAATGTTAGCATGCTAACACGCACAACTACGGTGCTAAACACTGTAAACATTATACCTGTGTATACCATGAGCGTGTTAGCATTTAGCACCACACCATGTTAGCATCGTCACTGTGTTGCGTCATTATTTAGCATATAGAAAAGCAACACAGAGCCATTAGCATGGCTGTGGACTGGCAATGTGACGTCATCAACAGCAAATCTGCCATTTTTGGAGGAGATTGACTCTCACCTGTACACAGCAGTTACCGCCATAGACTGTAACAATGAACATAGTGTGTGTGTGTGAAGTCACCCATAGGTTTCTGAAGGGCCTTTGTCTGTAATCAAAACTAGTACATACTGATGTGGCCAAAATGTAGCATGTGGTACGCAGTATGTCAAAAATACCTGGCTGCTTTATCGATATAGCAAAAACGCTCCAGTCTACCTTGTCTACTGTGTCCCACAATGCAAATCACTGGTGCACTCACAACAACCAGCTGGGTCAACAGCGTGAAGTTTTTTTTTTTTGCAATTTTCCGATGCTATTTCCATCACTTAACTCATCTCTGGCAATTTTTGAGGCGAGAAATCAAATTCCGAATATTGGCAGCGGTCCGAAAACCGACAATGAATTGAAAAAACATCTTCAAAGTAGAGAAGCTCCGAAAATGCCCGCGGGCGGAGACGTAGCCGGCCAGCCAGCCAGTCACGCTCACAGACCGTACCTACCCCACAGTCACACAAACCGGTGCAGCCAACACAGCAGACTTCAGCAACAATGGCAGAGGAAAGCCAGGCCCACAGCTGAAATATAGTTTTAATTTTCATACCGCTGTTATTCTTTTATTACATTCAATTTTTTTGATGTATTTGGAGTTTGTATTTGTATTGAAATTATGCAGCATTTTGCCAAGGACGAAATGTTCACCATATGACCGAACCAGCACGGGCATTAACAAGAACAGAAAATACCATCGATCAACAAGTTTCATGAAAAGGCACCCAGCTGGACTGGAACAAGGACAACAAGGATAATGTTACGCTTCTGAAGCAACAGAAATACTGGGAGGCCGAGCTCCATTTGCAGTGAAATAATGTGACAAAGCGCTGGTGAAGCTGGTTCCTTCCAATCGTCAGATAGTCGTTTTCCATCTTTCAGGTAAATGTTCATCTTTTGGAAAATCGTGAAAGTCCACATTTATAACGTCTGTCTTTTCAGCGCATAAGGTGACGACTACACAGTAGTGGTGGTTTGCCATCAGCCATATTGCTTACTTCCACTTTCCAAAACCAGAAACCAGCTAAACCTGACCGAGCATACGTCAATATAAATCGATTTAACAGTTTCATACTGCAAACTACCATGAAAAACAGTATGTAGTATGTATTACATAATGCACACGGCGTTCTGAATACAGCCAATCTGAAACTCGGTGACAGCGGCTCCGGCTGCTGCCGTCTTGGCGATGCCTGACTCCAAACAAATCCAAAAATGGGTAAAGAGGTGGACTGTGGGTGGAGCTGAGGCAGGCCAAATGAAGTCTGGTTGCTGAGAACTAGAAACTGGCTGTCACTCAAAGCGGCCACGCCCATAATTATGCATTACTTTAAGCCTTACTATAATATGAACAAGTGCATTATATAAACTTTCAGCATATGTACAGTTGTTGTGAACGGGGAAATTAGCTATTAAGACCAAAACCGTTTTTAGTACCTGGCTATAAACATGTTTATTTCTGCTGTAAAGTTGAACATGTTAATATGGGGGTCAAAGGGGATTGACTTACTTTTGTCTCAAGTGGTCATTCGAGGAACTGCTGTTTTTGTAACCGCCGCTGGCTACATTCTTCAGCAACTGAGGTTGATGCTTGGTCAAAATCTGGATAATGAGAAGCTAATACTCAATAATAATTAATAATTCATTTAATAATACATCTAATAATTAATCATTCTTTGTGAACAATACAACATGACCAAAGCAACATGTCATCATGCATGTTTCGTTTCCCAGCACTGCCATTCCCTTGTATTTGTTTTTTCCCGTGTCTTCCAAAGGGTGTTGTCCATCTTTCGACTACCGTCTACCTGAATCCATGCGAATCCAGTGTAACCCACTGTCAGCATACCATGACCTACACACGTGCTGTACTGCTCGGGCATGATGTACAGATTGGGTAGTGACAGTGTCTACCCGGGTGTTATGTTTCCATCACTGTCGATTGCAACTGGAGCCAATAAATACCCGAGACTGCTGCAGAGCCATTTGACCTGGCAGTGAAAACAGATTGTACCATTTCCCACTGAAGACAAAAGCCAGATGTTAGTGGGTGTTAGTGGGTTTTTTGTCCAGTGTGAAAGGGTTATTAGTATTGTTATTTGAAGCAGAGGAAGGCGCTAGTTAGTGGAAAAACCAGAGGAGTAGACTGCAGAGGCGGGAGGAATAGGGTTTGCTGGAGATAAAAGCAGAGGTGGAAGAAGGGACGATTTTGGTGGGGGGTCCGAGAAACCGTGAAGTAACGAGAAAGTGGAGGGCTACAAGACAGAAGGAGGAGCAAACTGCTCCATGATGCTCAGGACCAGAGCAGGGGCAAGCAAGTTTCCCAAGGTGAGGGAGTGAGTGGAAAGGGAGAGCGGGGCTCCAGCGAGCTCATCCATCTCTGTCTGTTTTAGGGGGAGAGGCTGGGAGAACTAAAGATGGATGAGGCATGCAGCGCTAAATCCTGCCCTGTCCAGTCACACAACTGGGCCTGGTGATGAAATAGTGTTTTGGCTACGAGAAGGGACGGCCCGACCCACTCCCTTTTTTCTGGGAACGGAGATGCACGAGAGGCAGAGAGTTGGACCGGTGAGGATGGATCAGTCAAATAACACCTGACATGTAGAGGAGAGTTTTGAGGAGACATAGTGGGCATAATAAACTCAGTTAAGAAATTCATAATGACCTGCAACTCTCGCAAGCTTCCAAGCATTTGATCCATTTCAATTAGCTCTGAATATTAACACACATATATTCTAATAAATGCACATTCAGTGATTCTGCTGTATTTGCATAGATTTGCTTGGCTTGTCATGTCAAATTAAGTATGTTTTCATGATGAAATTCATTTTGTGGAAAAAAAGGTTTTTTTTGGGGGGGGGGGGGGGGGGGGGGGGGTTTGCCTCATGCAGTTCTGAGAGTTGACCACATCTCATTCATCCATCCTACACAGCAGGGTCAGAGCATCTACACTGCTTCAGTTCATACTGGTGAAGGTAGGGTGTTTATGTGGAAAGGGGGAGATTTGTGTTGCATAATAAAATGCAAGCATTGCATATGAAGCAGTAAGGTCAACTGGCAAAGTGATACTTTTTAGTCATTGCACAATATCTCCTTGTTGGTCCAGTCTTATATTTCCCCAACACAATTGCACCAGCATGAGCGCAAACTTAATTTTTTCTCCAAGGGCTTCGATGCTGGGAAATACTTTCCTCTCAAGGCAAGAGAACATCCCTGAGAAAAGCGTGTGTGTGTGTGTGTTTGAGAGAAAGAGAGGGAGAGAATGTGTGGTTATGAAAGTGTGATTATGAATGTGCAGACAATGTGCAGGCATGCCTTTGTGTCAGCTTGAGTTTGTGTGTGCATGTGAGTGAGAGTGTGTTGGAGACTATGTGGTAATTTCAACAATATGAAGAGCTTTTGCCCGTGGAATTAAAACTATTGGCTTCAGGCGATGCTTGTACTCCTAAGCCTCTTGACCAGGAGGCTCCAGACTGCTGCGATCTTCTTCCAGAGGATATTCTCTGGCCTCCACAGGCCTTTTTGGTTGTTGCTTCTCAGCTCCAGGCTCTCTGGCAGGAGCCTCGGCCGTGCACATGTCGAGGCTGCATCCTGTCTGCAGACTCTGTCACAGTGTAGGGCATGTGTCAAATCAGAAAGGGGCATGTTGCTGGCTCCAACAGACAGTTGTTCTTTCCAGCACAGGCTTCCCAAACCGCAAATCCCCTCTCAGAGTGTCTTCTCAGCCAGAATGAACAGGCTTACCCCACACAAGGCCTGGAGCCTAATTACAAAAAGAAGGAAAAACCAGAATTGGCTACTGATTGAGCTTCCTGGGTGAATGTTAATGGCAACCACAGAGGGATATTTTATACTCTGAGAGGGATGCAACACAGACTGTGAGTGTGTGGCAGTAGGGGATGTTTGGGGTTGCACAGACAAAGCTTTACATGGGTTTATGAATACATGCAAGCTATAACATGTTCTTTTATTCCATAGGCATTGTGAGACATCTCATCTGTGTAAACTGGCATCGTACCATCCAGGAATAGTAAACAAAATTTTACTACACTGCAGGAGTCAAAGGACTTCCAAGGCACTGTGCCAAACCTCAGTCCATCTGGGAACAACGGGACACATATTCCTCCACATTATAGCCTTGATGCTGAACACTTCCTTCTCTCAGTTTTGATTACCCACATACCATAATGTCAGTGGTGGAATGCAAGTACATTCACTCAAGTACTGTGCTGAAGTACACTCTTGAAGTGCCTGTACTGCACGCTAATTTATATATCTACTTTACTGCATTTCAGAAGCAGATTACTACAGTTTTTACTCCACTACATTCAAGATTCAAGAGTCTTTATTGTCATTGCACATGTCAATGAAATTTTCATTGCAACCCCCATGTTAGATGGTAAGAAAGATAAGACTAGAAAGAGTGAATAAAATTAAGATAACTACAATAAAATAAAATAAACCAACATGCAATAAAAAAAAATATTCGTGAAGCAATTAAAAATATACAGAATGAAAATATACTTAGGCAATAAAATATACTAAACGGAGCTGAAGTAACTAGTTACTTTTCCTACAATATAAAACTACAACCAGCAGCTGGTTAACTTAGCTTAGCACAAAGCCTGGAAACAGGGAAAAACAGCTAGTCTGACTGTCCATAAAGACTGTGTCGTTTTTACACTACTGCTATATATATCTTGTTAATTAGTGAATTTTGTCGGACAAAACCAGGCTAGCATTTTCTCTTTCCAGACTTTATACTATAAGCGAACTTGGCTGCTAGATGTAGCTTCATAATTTAGCCTACACCAGAGTGGTAGCAATCGTCTCATTTAACTCTCTGCAAGGAACATGTTGAACTATTCCTTTTAAACAAGCTCCATATCCAGCCCCAGCCATAAATGCTGCTTGCATATTAATCACATAGTAATAATCATAATCCAATATTATGATACAAGAATATTAACACAGACGGGAGTCATTCTGCTGCCTTCTGAGTACTTTTACTTGTGGTATTTCACATGTGGCTGAGGAAATTTGCATCCTTTTGAATGCAAGGCGCTTGTAATGGAGTATTTGGAGTAATTGTATTATTGTGTTAGCTCCTGACTCAGCAATCCCTCTACCTGTTACAGTATGAGGCACTCGGCACCACTTCCAACGTGTTTTGCTCTAACTCCAACAGCATGTTTCTCTTTTCAGTAATCTACACCAATTTTGTTATTAATTACGTCCATATGTGTTCATAAGAGCTGCGGCCATGCATGGTTTAATTTATCAGTTGGCAGGTCCTTCTATCCTCATGGTAGCTATTTGTCTCCTCTGCTGTCTCCGGGGTGTTTGGTCATTGTTAATTTTCCCAACTATGATAACTGGAAAACATGGAGAGGTTTAAATAAACACGAGGATCCCCACTGACTCCGCCTGGTGTTGTGTGATTTGTGTAAATTATGGCATCAGTGAGAGATTCAAGCCTACATCTGCAGGACAGACTGTGGTCTGCTGTCTCGCTTTGACTGTATTGCTTTCCCCACTGTTCACTTGCCGTCTGATTTTGCAGCATGGTAAGGTTACCGTATTACATCCTTTCTCACATATATCCAGTCAAAACCCATCACTCTCTCTCCCCGTGACAAGATCTGTAATAGACACGAGAACATACGGTGCACCCTCTGCTGTGGAAGATAAGGGGGAGTAGCCTTTCGCGATGGATAGGAATGAACTCTGCCGTGTTATTGCTACGTACAATTTTATGTGCGGTCACGTACACACGTATACACCAATGGATACTTGTGTCACACGTGCGCGCACACACACACACACACACTCGCACACATTCTCGTCAGTGTAAACTTGGCAGGCTAGCGATGCTACCATCTGCTTGTGGGGAGAGGGATATGGCTGGCGGACAACCACAAACAGCCAAGGTAATAGTGATGGGTTCCACTCAGTCTCTATCTCCCAGACAGCAGTAGACTCCTCATTCCACAGCGCTTGGACTTTGCACAACATGGGCCACGGCACAACGACAAAGTGCTTCTCCAGTCCGCTGGCAGCTACTGTAACATTTCTCAGACATTTACGTAGTTTTGTGTAAACCAAACAGAATCTCTTATTCATACAGCTTCTTACCCGTGTAAATCTTGGAGCCAGTTTCCGCCAATACTTCCAGGTAGGGATTTTTTGCTAAATGCTAATTAGGGGAGAGTTGTGCATGTGGAGGATTCTTTGCTCTTGGAGACACATAAAGTAAGGACCAGAAACACGCAGAGAGAAAGCTTGAACTGTGAGGTATAGCCAACAGACTAATAGAAAAACAGAAAAACAAAATAAAAGAACTCAGTTTATGAGTTGGGTCCTCAACCAAATGAATAGTTAGAATCCATGCCAAGGTATAAAAAGCTTAGGCTACAAATCCATTACCTATGGCAGCATTTTAATGGACACATTGTTCATCTGGACTGTGGACAGCAAAAACTCTTAATTATACATTTCTCTATTTCAGGAACACTAAAACATCCAGATATTTATAGAGCCACTAATGATACTTATTAAATCTGGTTTTGAATGATCACATTAAAGTTACAGGCGTTCGTCCAACATCATGTTTCTTCAATCTAATATACAGTAGGTGTAAATTCTCACATATAAATCATTACATTTCCCGTACCAAAGGACAGAGTTGATCAGCTAAATTGCGGTTGCCCCCGTGACCTTCCTTCATGTATTAGTGTTGGCTATAGTCTGTTGGTTTTTCTTCAGAGCCAAACCATAGAGTCTAATTCCACCACATATTCCTCTTAGGTCAAAGTGGGATCTTTCACATGAAAACACATTATGTAGGTGCTGCATCTCCACAGTCAGTCTCATTGCAGCTAACTGTAACACGCTCGACGTCGCATATTGAGTTGCACTACACAAACGCCATAATGCATTCAAGTCAATATATTGGCAGTGATCCACTTTGTCCATTCTTAATTATTCATCAGTCATGCATCAAAAGCAGCATGCAGAGGGAATAATTATATGCGCCATGGAGGCAGACAACAAACACACTTCCCATGGTTGTTGATGATCAAGAGCGCATCCACAGGCTACTTTTTATGACAACATTGCATCAAATGACAGTGTGAAATCAATGTGAAAGGGGTGGCTCGTTGTGATGAACTTGCGGCTTTGCGCAGTGAGTTGCTGCTTGTTTTTGCAACTCCTGCTTTGGTTCACTCTCACTGCTCTCATTGCTCTAAAAGCCCACTCCACACTTCCTGCTCAGCACACAGTTAGCTACTAGCTGGTGAACGACCAGTGGTGGAAAATAACTGAGAACATTTACTCAAGTCCTGTACAATTTTGAATTACTTGTACTTAACTTGACTATTTCCATTTCATGATACTTGATTTTTCTACTCCACTACATTTCAGTGAAAACCTTTGTCCTTTCCACTGTTCTACTTTTATCTGGCAGCTATAGTTACCAGTTACTTCTCAAAGTAAGATTTTACATTAAAAAACAAAACAAAACAAAACAAAAAAAGCAGGATGAGCTATACATTAATAAAGATTCAGTGTTTAGTTGGGGGGCCCTTTACAATTTTCTGATGGGTTATGTTGGAAAAGAACTAGTTGTGTCATTCCACCATGTCTGAAGACAAAACAGAACGGCCACACTCGAGGCGAGGGGGAAATTCCAGCATGAGGAAGGTGTGTGTGTGTGTGTGTGTGTGTGTGTGTGTGTGTGAAGCATACTGGATTTCATTTAAATGCTAGTTTGTGGCCAAAAAAAATAATGATTTTAAGTAAGCAAAGAATAGAGAAAAATAATTAAAAATGACAATAAATTTTGGGGAATTTTTATATCCCTTTAAACATCTCAGATTTATCTTCTGACCCCCTTTGTTACCATAACCCACCTGTGTATGAAGTAGATAAACTAGCTCCACCTCAACCAGCAACAACAGTAAAATGCTGCTTATACGTGCTAATAAAATGCTGCCTCTGCATTAACAATCTAATAATGTCAAATATAATATGCATTTTTCTGCAGAGCCAGCACTTTTGCTGTTTAATAGTTTCAGTACATTTTGCTGCTTATATTTAAGTAAGATTTTGAATGCATCGTACTTTTACATTGTTTTATTGTTACTTTTATTTTTCATCTGAATCCTCTTTCCACCACTGAATTACACAGTAAAAAGATTCAAGGCCATCTTTTTAAGTAATATCATCACACAGGCTTTAGGTAGAATTACTTAACTGACACCGGTCTGGATATTGTAGCTATGTATCAGCACATCCAAAGGAGCATCAACCACACCGCAGCAAACAGAAAGAGGAGATTGGGTTCTTCTTTAAGATATCAAATTCTGCAAGGTCCAATGAAGTTTACCTTCTCTTTGGCAACCGAGACACTTTAGTCCAGCTCAATAATCTCAATTGCCACTGCCTGCTCACATTAAGCCCACTGTAACATACAGCAATGCAACACTGGATAAGTAATACATATCACGTACGGAGCGATGCATGCTTGTCAGAAGGGTAGGGTTACCTTTCTGGTGACTGTTTGTCAATAATTTCCTCTGGAAAGTTTCTGCAAGATTTTTCTCCATCCTTGGAAAATAATCATCGATTCAGATTTGTTTTGTTGTGGAGGCTATGATTCAGTCCAAGATCGAGACTGGTCCGGTTTCCTACAGCCTAAATTGGGCTATTTTTCCTCCGAGAGGTCTCAGCGAGTGGGATTAAAACCCCAAAACTATTAAGTTCCTTGACTGAGAGCATAGCTGTTTTGCCCTTGTGCGTCAACACTCTTATGGTTCTTATTTTCTTTTGAGACATTGTTGGAATGTTATCAAGCCCTTAAAGGAGTAGAGCCTGGAAGTCTACCTGAATGCTTGGTTGGCACGCTTGGACCAGGAGAGACAAAGTGCCTTGTCCTCCACTGAATTGCAATTAGGACTGATGGTTGCATAAAGTTGGATAGTTGTATACAGTATCTACATTTGAAAAGCGTTTGGCTCCTTGTGTAGCCAGAGCATTTGTACGAAGTGGGCAAATACTTTAGGTTGAGCTTCATTGGTGCAGGGGGAATGAGTAAAAGCAGGGTTGACTTAAACTTTCTTACCTTTTATATTCAAAAGGGTAAAGGGACTCGTGCTGGTCCCTCTGGGCTGGGCCTTGCCCCTGGAGATTAATGAGCCAGGGTACATCCTACAGACACACAGAGACCACCATTATTCAAACTGACAGGCCAAGAGTTGGTACTTTAGGTACATAAATAACTCTCCTTGGTGGTACATACCATCTCACTACTTATTCTCACTACTAATATTGATGTCATTGCCACCATCAGCCAAAACAAGAGCTAGAGGGGTTAAACACTATCAAGTCTACCTCTAGGGGTCAATCGACCGTGCCTTGTCTGTTAACAGTAAAATAAGGAAAGCAAAAGGTCCATCATCAAGAAGCGGAGAAGCAGTGATTTGTTCATGGCCATCCAGTCAAGCCTGTATCAAATCTGTCCAGAACAGATGCCCTGGTCCAGCTCACTAGTATTTCAGCCCACCCTCCTCTCTTCTTGTTGGCCAGCTCGAGAGTCTGGGAATCAGGGATGCTGTCACTCATCATCAGCCAGTGAAGTGGGAAGCCAGAGCTTTATATGCATGCCGAAGTGGAGAGGGTCAGAATGATAACAAGCCAGCGGCCGTGAATCCCCAGCTGCTGGTAACGTTATTTTTAGTAGTAGCAAAAAGTGCACTGTAGGGATGGCAGTTTCAGTGTTGTGCTAGTAATGAGTAAACCTATTCTATTAATAATCAAGATCTTCTTGTGTTATTACACTTTTGGTTCAGTTCAGTTCTTGTAAATCTGAACACAAGAAACATGCACTTGGGTGGTCAAGTATTAAACTGGAAGTGCAACGTATTAACCACGGATGGACAAGCTCCATATTCGACTTTTCTGTTTACAAGCTCATGCTCTTGGTAGCAATACAAATAAAATCTGTTCAAAACAGAGCCAATGTGCTGGAAGTGACGCTTTTCGCACCATATTTGTATTTTCACACATTCAAATCAAGCATAAGCCCAGCAGTATTGCTTGCTGGCACATTTTCCAAGTTTTGCAGTGGTTGGTTCAAAGAAACAGCAAATTTCCTCACAAGCTTGAGTAACTGTGCCATCATTCCAGGAAATTCTGGACCACTGCGGAGGCTGACAGAACAAGGAGAAGTGTTATGTAAACTTTTTATTTATATATTTATTAGCTTAATAAATAAAACTACAATAGCTAGACTGAACAACAAAAATATGTAAAGTTTGACATGAGACATTTTCATTCATTTATTTTCCCACCATACATAACATGTTGATCACAGGTCAAATTCAGATTTTTCAATCCGGCAATATTTTTGCTTTTTGAATAATACATGTTTAGATTTATTGTCCATGCATATGAAACGATGGATTGTGGATTACTGATCGATGTGCACATCTGATAAAAAGAACTGAGATAAAATGTCTAGTTAAAATAAAATATTACAATAATAAAATAATATTTTTATATCATGGTCTGTGTGAATAATCAATTGTGAATGGTGACAGGGTGTCCATTAATTTCTCATAATGGACACATACAAGGTGGTTCCAGTGAAACTGTCTGTTTACTATTCTGAGTGAATGTGCTGCCTGTATCTAAAATGCAGGGTTGCAGTCAAAGCCTTTACAGCTCATTAACAATCTAACATCTAATTACAGCAAGGAGTGACTTCAACATTTCACATGTTGGGAGAATATGACAACATTGAGTACTGGGATGCGTCTCGAGAAAGAAAAATTGATAAAGGAAAAACGGCACAAGGGATACACACACACACCCACAAAAAAAAAAAAAACCCCAAAAAACATTAAATGGGCAGTTAATTGGGTGAGACACCTCCTTGAACAAAACGACTGGACTCCACCACAGATGTTCTGGATGCTGTCCAGTCCACCAAGGCAGGGGGGAGTATGATGTTGCCAGCCTCAGGAGCCTCAAGAGCCTCAGTTTCAGGGCTGGTATAAACTGTCATTTAACTAAATTGAATGTCATGACGGATGCAGATTCAAAGGCCAGCAATGCAGTGTTTAAAGCCACATTTAAAAACTATAAGAAAAGTAGTAAATATACCAGACTCGGACAAACCAAGGTCCTTCAGTATCTCGTACCTTGAACACCACATTATGGCGACTGTAACGCACAAGCTGTAGCACACATTAGTGATCAACTCACATCCCAACTGGCTACTTCAGGCTGTGGCCAGCAGTACACACAGCATATCATTTGTTAGTGAAAATCATGATATTGATTTGGGGGACAATGAGATGGCATCTAGTCCTGATGTTAGACACACTGTCAAATTATATTTATTGTTTGCCAACTGTATGCAATGTTATTGACTTTTAATCTCACTAGCATAACGTTTGAGCTTTCTAGCTCATACCTGAGCAAAACGGTATGTGAGCTGAGCGGACTAGAAATACTGTATCTCCAGTTGCCAAGTTGCATCTAAGGTTTGTGTGATTTACAAGAGAAGTGAATGTTTCATAAGAACGGTAAGTGTTGGACAGTTCTGGCCTCCACGTTGTCCATGAATTCTTGATTAAGGACATCAGGTATTATCCCTTACGTGTAATAATAATTTATTATTAGGGATTTATGTTTTCTGGAACGGTGAATGTTTGAAACTATCACATGGTGCAGCATGTTTGGTTTGCATGAGAAGGTCTAGCAAAGCCTGATTTACTTCCTGTTCCACACAGAAATCAATTCACCGCCTATGGTTATGGCTATAGTCCTTCAAATAAATTGGATGGCTCGACACAGGAAATGTACCCAAGTGAAATGCCGTCTGAGGGTCCAGCATGATTTTACTGCTGGTCAGTTGACATGTTTTGTACTAACACTTGGAGTCAACACCAGTCAACACTGGATTCATACATTCCCAGAAAAGCATTTGATATTTCTGAGAATCAACGCGCAGAGTCACAGTGTTCTTTTTGCAGTTTTTCTCCTTTTTCTTACATTGCGTGTCCAAGTCCTGATTGACTGACAAAACCATAGTCCACTATTAAGCTCACACCCTTGGATCCAGACATTTTCATCAGGCTTTCTTTTTCTTCCTTGAGGTTTGGCAGTCTCGTCACACATGTACTGGACACAGTGTGATCATGGTGGTCCAACAGACAGATCAGTCTTTTCACTAATAATGTTAAAAATATCCAAGCTGGATAAGCAGAGAAACCTGACAGCTGTGGTGTGAATGTAAGTCCAGTTTTTAAGAATAATCAAATCCCAAACCTAATAACTGTGCTGAGCCGCTATCTGCTATTGGCTGGTACTTGGTAGTGATGTCATATTCAACTGGCATTTAAGACCAACTGATAGAAGGTGGAGTTGACCACAGTATGTGTTCCTCTTTAAGAGGCAGATATAAACTTAAACAAGCTGATGTGATGTTAAAATCTTGTCATTTACTTTACCTGGTGTCAGAATGTGAGGTGAAAGGTGTAAATATGCTATGAGCAGAATGTTATCAGCTCTGCCTGACCACATCTGGATGTACTCTGGCTTGTCAACATTGCGATTTAAAAGGAAAGGAAATTTTATGATGCCCCGCCTTGGGTTGTCACACCACGCTAACCACTGTCAACATACCCCCTACATTTAGACAAGAGGACACACAGTGAATCCGCAAATCACCTCTAGGCAACCACTTGCTTTAAAACATCAGAGCAACAAGCACTGGGTTGACTAGTTCGTACATTAAGTGACTACAGTTGGGTAACAGATAACTCGTTAAAAGTGAAATGCTGCGAACATCCCTGCATTATATGATTAACAATACAAAAGTCTTCTTCTTCTTCTTCTTCTATTGGCAGGTGCCTTTCTGGTGAATGACTCCTCCTCCATAGACGTTACAGCTAATGTTCTACACACTGCCTCCTGCTGTACTGGGGGGGAATTAAGTAAACACATCAAATGGGCAGTTATACCTCCCATCAACTTCTTTATTTATTTCATTTTATTTTTAGAAAGGTTAGAAGTAGATTTGCAGGAAAATAGTTAAAAAGGCGAGAAGGCTGAAGGAAAAACACCTCTTATTACTGATTACACATCTATTCTGTGCAAGGAAAGCAGCAAAAGATGCATTATCCAACAGAGCTACATGAGAAATAAGAGCAATGATGAAAGAATGATATACAGTAAGAAATAACTGTGTGTGCAACTGTATGTGTGGCACTCACCTGTGCAGCTGATGCAGTGTTAACAGGGCAAATAATTCACAATACAAAACTCAGTGATTTTTTTAAGGGAGTCTGGGGCTGAGTGACTCTGCCTAAAATTACTTGCGTGCAGGTTTTACTATGAGGACAGTGATCCGATCTCTATGAGGACAACAAGAATGCTTTAAAAATACCAGGTATAAACTGTAAAGGCAAGATTGGACTGTTTATTGTCCAGATATCCGGATACAGACCACATTTTAATAGCAGGTGTAAATGGGACGTCCGAGTGCACAGCCCCCCTAGTTTGAGGCTCTACTTAGGAACAGTAGTGCTTTGAGTAAAATGCTAACATCAGCATGTTTACATACTCACAAGGACAATGGTAACATTTCCATGTTAAGCAGATCATGTTTGCCATTTCCACAATCTCAATTTTGCATAGTAGCACAACTTGCCAGTTGGCACTAAATACAGAGTAAAGCTGAGGCTCATGGGAATATCATTTCTTTTATGAGCATTAAGTCATAAATCTAAGTATTCATCCTCTGGGAAGAGTAGAAGGCTGCACAAAACACCATGACAGTCTATTCACCTGTTCTCCTCATATTTCAGGCTGGACCAAAGTGGTAAATCGACTGATCAACTGAAAGGGCTGTTGCCACCCTTGCTATGCCACTAGCATGGCAACAAATAGTAATCTTTAATAGTACCATCAACTGTTTTCAACCATTTCTTGCCAAGGGCCAATGGGGGACTTTTGAGGGACACCTTGCACATCATCCTGCATATTGTCGTGGTCCCCTAAGAGGACCTCCTGCTTGGCCTTCTTAAAGGAACCTTGCAACCGCGCCCTCTACAACAGAGCTGGTAAATAAATAGACTGTGGCAGTGAGCGATGCTGGAGTGATTTGACCTATTCCAGTTGTGTGGAATCTGTGAGAATGTACTTTGGGTCTCCATGTCAAATTTGACTCCTGGAGAGTGCTTGGCTTAACTGTGAAAGGCTCTGAGTTACTAAACAGAGCCATTAGTGTTTGGTAGACGAGTGGTCTGGCCTCAGAGCCTCGCTGAGCGGCAGGGGTCCTGTGGTAGGAAGTCGTGGTCTGTAGAAGGCAGGCAAGGGGCTTGGGAAGCGTGAAGCCCAATACATATGGCCTACTGGCTGGACCAGAGTACGAAAGAGATAGGGTGTCTGGGAAAATATGTGGATATTTTGGATTCATCACATTTAGAGACCACAGAAGACACTGAATCTCACTGTCCATCTTCCTCCAGCAGTCTCCTGACAAGCATAACCAGGAAATCGCTTTTGTATAGTATGCAAATCTTATTTCAACCTCTCCTTTTTGCTTTCTGTCTGACTGTTTTCCATGGAGGGTGAAATGAGAATGGATAATTTATACAGAAGGTACTGTATTCATTGTGTATCATCCAGCAGGATGTATGAGTATTAGTATGTCATTCGTTGAGCAGATTCATAAACTGCTTGACCCGGGTACAGTCATGGTGGTGCACTGAACTGAGCTGGTCAGTGCACCACCATTTCCTGTTGATTTGAATGTTTGATCCCACTGTAGCTAACACTGAAAATGGCTTGGCTGCTGTTGAATATCAGTAGAAAAAATGATTTCATCATAGTTTGCAGTCTCTGATTTTGTGAACTTATGACCATTGACTTTGGCTGAACATTGGGAAAAGAAGAAAAAAAAGTTTCGTTCAGTTTAAGATCCAAGCTATTTAAAGCTGTTATCATCTCAGTACGTTTACTGAGTCCGTTTAGACAGAAGCAATTAGTTAAAACTAACTAAAAATAATTTTTTTCTGACCTTTATTTAGCATGGAACAAAATCTGGTGAAAGATGTATTTTTGTGACAAATTCAAAGTAACTATGAGGCTTCATATTTCAGCTTCAAATTTTTACTTTGCTACAATCACACAGTCTGATGTTTTTGTAGGTGAAACAAACAAAACACATGGGAAAGAGCTGCCCAAGATGTTGCATTAAAAACACTGTCTGTTGTCTGAGTGAGAGCTTCACACAGCCACTGAGCTAAACACTGTTTTTGTCAGAGGCCTCCCCTGCAAAAAGGGCACATCCCTATATTGTGTTTGTGCTGCTGTATTATAATTATTAGTATTCTGCTCCATTTGTTTGAATCATTGTGAACGGAAATGACTTGTAACATCAAAAGTTTAATTTTGGAAAGGCCACACGCCCCATACACCTTAAAGACTCACTATTTAACAATTTAGCTACTCTGGATGGTATTGGGGCTGCACGGTAGCTCGGTGCTTAGCAGCGTCGCCTCACAGCTAGAAGATCCCCGGTTCGATCCTGCCTGGGGTCTTTCTGTGTGGAGTTTGCATGTTCTCCCTGTGCAGCGTGGGTTCTCACCGGGTTCTCCGGCTTCCTCCCACAGTCCAAAAACATGCTTAGGTTAATTGATAACTCTAAATTGTCCATAGGTGTGAATGAGCATGTGGTTGTTTGTCTGTATATGTAGCCCTGTGGTAGGCCGGCGACCTGCCCAGGGTGTCCCCTGCCTTCGCCCGAGAGACGGCTGGGATAGACTCCAGCCCCCCCCGTGACCCTGCAAAGGATTCAGCGGTGTATAGATGATGGATGGATGGATGGTATTGCCCTGGCCTCCACCATCACTGTAAGGAATCAAGGAGTTATATATGTCCTTAAACTCTCACTTCAAACAATTTCAAGGACTTTTCGCCTATGGCACGTCTCAAAATGACAGCAGAAAAACTAGTCCACACATTTGTTTCTTCCAGTTTGGATTATTGCAATTCCTTATTATCAGCTGCTGAAACCGCTCCAGCTGATGGACAACACTGTGGGACGTTTTTTGACAAAAACAAAGGAAAGAGATCATATTTCTCACATATTAGCTGCACTGGCTCCCTTTTAAATCTAGAAATCTAAAAATTTGAAATCCTTCTTTTATCTACCAAGCCCTGAATGGTCAGGCACCATCTTATCTTCAAGAGCTTATTGTACCCTATTACCCCATCAGAACACAGTGTGTTCCCAGAATGCAGGCTTACTTGTGGTTCCTACAGTCTCCAAAAGCAAAATGAGAGCCAGAGCCCTCAGCTGTCAAGCAATTCTCTTGTGAAACCATCTTCCCGTCTTGGTCCATGGAGCAGACACCCTCTCTATGTTTAAGAGTAGGCTAAAAACCTTCCTTATGGCTAAAGCTTATGGTAAGGGCTGGCTCAGGCTTGCCTTGGACCTCTCCCTAGTTATGCTGCTATAGGATTTGATTGTCAGGGGACTTCTCATGACACAGCGGGCTGCTCTCTCCTCCCCTTCATCTCCATTTGTACGCACTCATGTCCCATCAATGCATGTTACTAACAAGGTTTCTTCAATCGAGTCTTTGTGTTTTCATGTTTTGTAGGTTCCGATGAATCATGGCTGCACCTGAGTTGTGGATCGCGGTTGTGCCCACCACTGTGCCCCTGGCTGACACCCACTGCTACTGCCATTATTATTAGTCATATTTCTATTATGATTAGATAATTAGTATTACAATTGAATAATTGTACATATACTATTATATACAAATAAACCATTTACTTTTATTACCATATCCTAGTTTATTATTAGCCACGTCTATTATTATTGTCATTGCTGTGCATCTCTGTCTCTCTTTTGCTCCGTCTCTCTCTCCCTCTCCCTCCCCACCTCTCTCTCCCCCCTCTCTTCTCTCTCTATCTCTCCACCTCTTTACCCCTCTATCCCAGTTGAGGCAGATGGCTTTGGTGATATCAGCAATAACGCAAGTGACCCAGTTGCAAATTGACTGTACAATGTACACACATTTCCAGGAGGTTGGACTCTAACCTCAGTTTGCCAAATTTGAACTCCCAAGACTGCAAGTTTGAATTTGACATTGTGCTTAGTGAGAGAGTTTTTACCTGTGGTTGCATGTACTTTCAACTCCACTTGAAAATCCCAGAAACTTAAGGGCGGCACGAAAAGCCAACTGCTAATTTGTTTACTTTCAACAGCTCCATTCCCTTTCATCTGACCTCTGTGTTTGGGGAGCTTCTGGCACCTGGAGGGAGTTTTCTTTGAGGTACGGGTCAGCCAGACTATCCTCATCACCCCTGTGGCTCACTTCAGCCACACTGGACTGGACTGGGGGAAAGATCTCAAGTTGTGGTTCTGTATAATTTCTGCAGCACTGAAATGGTGATATCTTTGGAATAACGGCTGTGGTGAGCAGCGAAATGGGGCCATGTATCAAATCCTGATTGATTTTATCATTACATCAGTCTTCCTGATTGTTCATTGTCATCTCATGATGAAAGTCCAACCATTCACTCATACTCCTGCACACACACACACACACACACACACCATTTTACAATAATTCAAAGTCACTGAGTGAATAAGGCAGCCCTGAAGTGTATCTCTACCTTAGACAAATCAAATCAGTGGCATTAGGAAGAAGGAAGCAGTGTATAAATGAAACACCCTGGGCCTTCGCGAGATGACTGATTCTCCTGTTTTTTTTCCCTTTCCCCTCCACCACCATCACTCTGCCCTCTCACTGTCCCCAAGGGAGAGCAGAAACATCTGAAGACGATCAGAGAGGGTAGACGCAAACTGATGCATCTACAGTACTTTGTAGAGGGTCATCATATCTGTGGGGTCTTGGCAGGATGACTCATGCTGGGTTATATATTGGTCACAGCGGGGCTTCAGTTCTGGAGTTCGCCACACTTCTCAGAGTATCATCTTTCCAACCACCACAGGGCTAAATTCCACATGTGCGTGTTAAGTTGTGTTCCTCTCACTTGAAGCAGTGGGCAGAGTGGTGATGGACCAGCAGGTGTTATCTGCTACTTGAAAAAGAAGATGCCTTTGCCCTCACAACATGAGACAGAAAAATGGCTTGGGGAAAAGGAGTGAACTGACCAGGACAGAGTTTAGAGAAAAAAAAGTGAGCTGGCACACATGCTTGCAGAGATAATTTTATACTGATGCATACTAAACTGTGAACTTAAAAAAAAACCCTTTTTGCTGTTATTATGTGCCTCCGTATCAAGCCAAATCCTCCATGTACACATAATGATAACCATAAGTGAAGAACATCCTCTTGGGTATACTTTATTTTCAACCTGACCTCAGAATATCCACTTTGAGCTGGCTTTTGATCAACTTTAAACTACCATTAGTTCATTGTTAGTGTACAAGACATTAGTATAATTTCTGTCTTCTCAAGGAGAGGCACTTGCTTAAATCACATCAAATCAGATGACGCACCACTTACTGGATGTAATACACAGATGTGTTTTGGTCTACTGGCTTCCCTGTGAGATGAGACTGCAGCTCATCGGATGAGTCACCCTTCAATAACATCAATGAAATCTTCATTTTCATATTGGCATCAGCATGAGTTGTAATGTAGTTGCAAGAAGAATTTAATATTTTTCTTGTCCCTTCAGTTGTAATAGATACTATGACCGCAGCCCCAAGGACATAAACTCAGCACATTAAAAATAGCAAACACATCATAGACACATTTTTATAAGGAATTAAAGTCAAATTGAAATTTCAATTCTCCTCATGTTTTGTGCAAAGAAATATAAGCTGTGATAATAGTGCAGCTATTATTATGATTTTTCCTTTCTTAAAAAGACAAAAAAAAAAACAAACAAAAACCCAAAACAAAACGTTGTCGGTCATTTTTTGTGGAAACAAGCATCAGAGCTTCTGAACGGGTCCCATTGTAACTGTCGACATTTGAGATTCCGCGTTGCTGGGAGACGCCCTGTCAATCCTGTGCTACTGCCTGGAGCACTTCATAACTCTGTATAGCCTACGAATGTTGATACAAGACATGTCTTCCCCTTTTCTCAACAAAATCAACATGCACGGGGAAGACCAAGCCGTGGGTAGTAATGTCAGCCCCCGGCTGGTTAACTGCATATGTGGCAGAACTGAAGTACAAAGTACAAACTTTTCAGTAGGCAAGTAAAAAAGAAGGATTTACATACTGATTTCTTAGCAAACACAGACTTTAGTTTCAGTTCAACTTCAGAGTTAAAATGATTGGCTGGCTAACCGATTTGACAAACAAATCAGAAAAATGATTATTAATTAATTGTCAACTGAATGTCTGGATTTTTTGTCAGGAAAAATGTGAACTAAGGGATGAAGAGAAAAAATGACCATCAGATTAAAAATTGAACATAATCGCCAGTTGCAGCACTATTTGACTTTGATAACTACAAATAAGTAAATGACTGAGATCACTATGTATAACTGAAGGGGCTGAGGGGAACTCCAGGCTATGATTTTGTTTGAAGTTTTATTGACAGAGGAACATTGTTCTTAACCATCCACACTGCACTGTAGCACACTGTACCCTCTCTAAGCGATTATCATTTACCACTCATCGATCTTTACTGGCTTTTTATGTTGCCTGTATAACAGCAGAGCAGCTATAGTTTAATTCTCCGGCATGTGCTGGAGACTCCTCTGAAACTCTGCAGTTCTGTACATTTTGCCTTTAGCTTCGACTTTAACGTCCTGCCTTCAACACTTTAGGATTTATGGAGGAGCCATTCTAACATCCACAAGAGGTTTATGAACCCCAGTAAAATGTTATTTTGTTCAGTCTTCCAAATGGTCAGACCACAAACCATCCAATCGTGGCATTAACAGTCAGTATTGACCTGTTTTTCTGCTGCGGCCTGCTCCCATGGCATCCAGTCAAGACTCTGCAGACAGGCCTCCAGCCCAAACCTTTGCTTGGATGGAGAGAACATACTGAGCCAAGCACTTCTTATTCTACAATTGTCCAGAAATTTTGGATATTTTCCATGGTCTTTTATTGGTTCAGGCCCTTTGGACTCTTGCCTTGATCACAGCATCAAACTTTTAACTTTCTGGGATGTTTCCGTGTGAACCGAGGATCACACAATGTTAGATGTTTTAGAGCATTCCATGTGGTCTTTGCCATGTGCGTTTGTCTATGATAAAATCTTCGTCCGATGCACTGCGTTGAAGGCATGCTTACTCTGACTGAGGTGAACATGGATATTGACAGGCAATGTTGGCTAACCTGCTGTGTTTTATGATTTAAACAATGAACAGAAGATTGAACTCTATAAAGTTCTCAGAATATTATATTTCAATAAGTAATAACTTCTGCATTGGCTATCATTATTTAATTTAAATGCAATGTTCTATCAGATTAAAATAGAAATTATATATTTGACTTGTCAATTTGAAAACTCCTGCGTGAGTTTCATAGTTATTGTCCATTACTTTTGCCCATTATTATTGTCTTATTGCTGCAGACTCTGATGCTTACTTTGAAACCACACAGAATCATATCTTTGCACAGTTCTGGCTCTTCCTCATGATTGAAAATGACATGAATGGAGGAAAAATAGCACTGTGTCTCCATTCACATCAATTTCAATCACAAGGAAGAGCCTGTATTTTAGATACAATTCCATATGTTATTTACAAGGACAAACTTGGCAGTACTCCTCTTCTTCAGATGATCGACAAGCAATGCTTTCTTTATACCTACCTCTGAGTGGATGAATGTTACATAATAAATTCAGCTTGGGAAAATCCCAGTCTATTTTTGTCCATTTCAAGTAGCATCAACAGCATATGCACTGTTATCATTTCCAACGAGTGATAAATCCTACGACAATCCTGTGAGTGTGGTGTCCTAACATTTGGCAGAGAGAGCACAACATCTTAAACTGTACAAGTGAGAAATACATTTTCCCACCACAAAAGGATTACATGAAGGAGACATGACTAGAAACAGGCAGTGGTTTGACATAGAAATAGCACAGTGGAAAGTAAGGCTGTTGTGGTCGGGGTGGTGGAGGGCTATGTACTTTTTGCCTTTAACTGCTGTGACCCAGGTTCAATTCTCAACTCATAATGAGAGGGCGTCTACTGTAAGTGGTTCTAATTGTAATTAACACTTATCTTATCTCACTTTAATACCCTAACCAGTTTTTAGCTGCTTAGCTTTTACCAATCATTAGACGTGTATCGATATTTTCATACTCACATTGGACCAAATGACTGTGTGTAATGTGAAAAGAGTCCCTCATAGTGACGTACCTGCAAAACGTCATATCTGACTCTGCACTTTCCTTCAGCTCTACAGACCGTTTTAGTGTCTTTAACTTTTTGTTTTGGTTTGGTTCATACTCACAGCTCTTGTCAGCATCGCCTCTGGCCACAGCAGGCAGCTGTTTGCAGTGAAAAAAGTTCTGATAAACCCACTGGAAACAGCAGACAGACAAAGCTAGTGGCTAACTGGAGAACATAGTGGAGCATTTTGCAACTGGAGACCAAAACAGAGCTAAAAGGAAAGTGAACATTGGACTTACATTTTTCAGGTGGAATGTTGCAGATGTTGCGCTGTCTCTGCTCGGTGTGTAAAAAGCTGCTGTTTGCTAACTCATTTGCCATATCCACTTTATAAGTTGATAATATGCTTTATGTTGTGTTTACAGCTTCATACATTGCCCCCTGGTGGCCAAACAAAATAAATGGTGTGAACTCAAATTCATTTTTATTCTTTGTTTTCAGTTGTTTCCTCACACAGCGTTCAGTCTAGGTCCCATTTTTGTAGAGCAACAGGACAGGATGACGATGATGATTTAGGCCGCTCATATAGGCTCATGCCATTCAGAAATACGCTTTCTTTTCATTAGCTTGACCGCACTGCACATTGGTCTTTTTGGCTTTTGCAAAAAGTGGTGGAAGAGGAACAGAACATTTATACTGTATCATTTTACTCAAGGGTTTTTTCTATTAATAATGTCAGTTATTAAGCAGAATCGCGTGGTGAAATGATGACAAATCATGATGAAAGACAAGTGGCAGGGTGCCTGGTCAGAACTGATCCTACTATAATTGGAGAGCTACAAGATTTATTCACAGAGGTGTTCATATGTGACCATAAACTCCCCAACAGCCATGTCTACTATCAGAGTGCCCCACTGAGAGACGGAGATCACCTACTTGCTCAATCAGTATAAGTTGCGTTGAAATAAGTTGCATTTTATTCACAACATGAACTGAAAAAATCACATGAAGAGCAATCTTAGAGCAACTTGCATCACTGATACTCCAGCGATACCTTCCATGTTTCACTACTGAAGACATACATTTGGCACTGCATGAGTGAGGTTAGTCCTTGGAAACTGTGCTGCCATGGTCACAGACACTGTGACAAGTACATTTCCATGTGTTCTCTCCTCAAGGCAATGAATCAATCAAGCTTACATGCAATAAAAGCAGAAAGGGGGTGTGATTATTATTGCACTAAATACTATGTTGTCAGAGGGTCTTTTTTTTTTTTTTGCTCCGCTGTTTCTTTTACAACTGGTCACAGATGAGTGTTTTATGGCCCCACGGCCCCTAGCGCACCGTCTTGATGCAGTAATGGGGCCCTCGCATTCCCGTAAGACTGCTTTTTAAACAGACTGGCATTGTAATTATGCCTGGCAAAGGGCTATGACGCAGCATAAAGCTGTGTGGCTATCTTCGTGCGGCCTGTGTGAAAGCTTCTCCCGGAAGTCTGGGGCCACATGACTGCAAGAAAGACCTCTACATCAGCGCTCACACGACCCTCACTGATGTCTCGGCCAGTGAAAACCATCCTGCGTGTGTTGTTTTTTTAAATTTTGGGTTCTGAAATAACAACGCAGAACAATGGAGGCGCCAGGCCGCAACCCACGCTAATCTGGACACACCTAGTGCAGCGTTCAACTGACGCTCAGCACCCAGCTCCAATTTGCTGCAACTATGTGTTGTTCGTATTCTAGAAGAGCAAGGAGGACAAATGAAAGGAGTGTTAGCGAGTTATGGGGTGGCTTATTGGACCCTGGTTGGAGACCCTGGCCTGAACAGAGGTCCGAGCTGTGAGGTCATCCAGACAGCTGGTAAGATTTTACATGCTAGCGGGCGTCGCTCTGTGGGTGGTGCGCAGCGAGGACGGAGGCCAACTTATTAGCTGTCATACTCGTACCCACATATTGGATTTCTGTGAAATAATATTTGGGTTTCCCAGTCACTCCCTCTATCCAGCATTTGGTCCAGAGTGTTCGCTTGGCCCCAAAACCCAGGAGAAGCATGTGAAAATATCAAAGATAGTGCTGCACAAACCAATGAGAATGTGTAACAATACCCAGAGGGCAAACTCGTGTTTCCTTCTATTTCATCCACTGTGTTTCTCCTGCAGAACTGACAGAGTTGATTTATCTGTAATTTATTCTGAAATGACAGTCGGAAAAGAATTTATTGTGCTTTCTAAGTGAAATAAACCATGTCAGGATGATGTGAAAATTATAAATGATTTTCATAAGAAGTTACTTGGGAATAATATATGTCTGACTGCAGTGCTGCTACCATTGTATAACTTTCTGCAAAGCTCTTGTCCTCGTACCTTTAAGGGCTTTGTTTATGAGGAGAGTAAAGTGTAAGCAGGCACTAAAGGTGATGTATGAGGAGATTTCCTCCGAGGCAGAGGCAATAATGGAAGAGGTGCTCCACCATCAGTCTGCTATAGATGTGATCAGGCAGCTTTGAACATTCACATCCCATTTTACAGCTTCACACTTACTGGATTGAGGAAGGGTGAGGGACACTGCTTGTGAAGTGAGCGTGCCTCTTTATCTTTCTCCCAAGAAACTACTGAGCACACCCCAGGGTCGCTCTTCAATAAATTTGACTCCAGCCGCTGAGAGGAGTAGGGTTGCCTCCGGATAATTTAGAATTTCCGATGCATGAATCTTCTTGAAGGAAATGTCAAGTTGTTGATGCCGCTGCAGTAATCTCTTTAATTATGCCTTTTTAAAGATATTTGCATTTGCTAACTGCGCATTTAAAGTGAGCAACACAGCTGACACAGTAAATCCTCAAACAGGGGGCCGGGACTTTGGGGAGGTATAATCAAATGCATTAATCTTGGCTAGAGCTTACCTTAGCTGGCTGCATGGTAACAATTAGACTGTTGTTGACTTCTTGCTAATTATCACACCTGCATTGTGTTTTTGACATTACAGATATTGGTCCTCAGAGCATAGCCAATCCAAGGAGGGCTGAACATAAGGCAACTGCACTCTGTTGTAGAAACCTGAAAACCAAATGGCTTCTTCAGTTCTAAATGACCAGTGAGGAGCCCTGGGCATTTAACTTAACTGTGGGGTCTTTATCAAGGTCACTGACACCATCGTTAGTGCTCCTGGCTGTCTAACGGCAATCGTTAGAGCTGCTGGAGCTGTTGAATCGCTGTTAAATCTTCTGGGAAGGGATGAAAGGACAGTATTGCAGGTGGGGAATAAGTGGTGTTGTACACCTCCTCCTCTAGTGTGGGACGGTTTCTCTATTTTTATGTAAATAGCCTCCTTCACTCCTCTTTCTAATGATCTGTCCTCCTATCTAAAGTATGTACGTTGTTGTCCTCGAGTGAGTGTCCCTTACCTCTCAGGTGGAGGTAAACTGCTGAGTCATGACCTGAGGAGTTGGCCCTCCTACGTTGAGCCATGTCTTTTTAACGGTCATTTAATTTCCCCAAAATACAACTCTGTTGATCCCTCACTGCATTGGGCTGCATACATTCTTTCAGGTGGACTGTTTCTAAGGTTTTTTGAAAAGGCAACTTAGGCAACAGTTGTTGTTTGGAAAAACCTTACAATGACCTAGATGAATGAGAGTCTCCACAGTCAGGTGGAATGGTTCCTGTCTTAGTGCGTTGCTGGGTTTGAAAAACACAGGCATGCAGTGTTTGTTGAAAAAAAATCACAGGTGTAAATGATAAAATGTATTATGGCTGAATTCCATTTAGGTGTCTCAGTTTCAGGGTCCTCGTATTGAGCATGCTTACTGAAGAGCTGCATACCAGACTCAAAGATGGTGCTCAATTGTTCGAAAAAAAAAAAATTGGTCAAGTAGCACAATCGCCAAAAAAGTTTCCTTGATTCCTGGTTTGCTTCAGCATTGCACGGCCTCAATACCATTTTTTTTCAGAGCAAGAACAAGTACAAGTCATTCAAACACACAAACACACACACTTTACCTCAAATTGTGTACAGTTGTAATGAAGTACTTTCTGTATCTTAAGAGCTGCAGCTCCCTTCACTGTTTTGTAGAACAGAAGACGACAAAATCCTGTAGTATCTACAACAGACAACGGCTGGTCATCAGTCAGTCAGAGCAATGCACTGGATAAGCCCTTCTGTCATTTTTACCACCTGTGGGTTGTCTTGAGCTATTTTATTGTATGATCGTTGTCTGTCATCTTTTTTTTTTTTGCTTTTTTTTTTTTTACTTAAAGCAAAAGATGTGTTGCGACTTTGTGCCACACTCAGAGCAGCTCTGGCGAGACAGGAAGTCAGACACCCGAATGTTGTTGTAAATCCGGTACATTTTCAAAATAAATCACCCTGTGCAGACTCCCAATCATACATCAGCTTTTCACAATAAACCACCTTGTGCAGACTCCAGATCATATATCGACAATAAATGCAATTAAAACAGTCAACACAAGAAGACATCTAGCTACGAAGCCTACTTACTCATGGTAGAAGCACAAATATCAAGGAAAAATGACCACATCAGCTAAATCTGAGCAAGTTAGCAAAATAAGGCAGGAAAAATGGTCTGCTCCCCTCAACTGCAGTTTCAGATGTTAACAGAAATACTACCTAGCAAGCACACAAATCATCCCGATCCTCATTAACTTTTATTCTAAATAATACAGGAAAATCAAATTCCAGTTCCCAGAGAGCAGTTGCATCCACCGCTGGATCTAATAGTAAGTTCCAGAATAATTTTACATATTTTGTGTCAATTTTCTGTTAATGCAGCCTAATTAGCGCTTGCTTATTCATTGCAAGAAAATTCCTGAAACATGGTCCTGATTTCCCTCATTTGACAAAGCACCACAACACAGTAGATGGACCTCACCCCCCACCCAGTTATATTATAATGGGAATTACCACATTTCTGACTGTCTGAAAACAGTCATGGTTAGCAGTCATAACAGAACAATAGCAAACCTCTATAGTCATAATTCTGCCCCAGAGCCAACAGAGGCACTGGCACGAACGCAGCCACTGAGGTTGAATAAAAACGGAACGCTGTCAAGGTCACAGTGCCACAATCCACTCAAGCACATTGCTATGGGAAGTGGGAGATGTTGAAACAGATGTTTTTCATATTGGCTTTGTGGCGTGGAGTTGATGAGTGCTCTGTTACATTAGCGCAGCATGCTGTGCTGCTGTAGGAATCGCATTCAATTTCATCTCTCCCTAATTACAAACAATAAGCTCTCACTCTCTTAGCGTCGATTTACACGGATCCCTCTCAGGACCCACTCTGCCGTAAGAGTCATCAGCCACCCGTACCCTTCTCAGAACTAACTTTAGTGTTTCAGTATCCTCTAAAGGTCTATTAAAAAGCCCCTTCAACAACATCATTTAGACAATTTACATCTGAGGATCAAGCAAAAGCAGCATGTGTTTTATTTTTTGAACATGAGCCTTTCCCAAGAGAAATAGAAATGGAAACCAAACACTGAAACCCTAAAATAATAGCCTTTTATGATTAACTTTATTGACGCAAAGTGGAGGTGGGAATATTTAGGACTTTCCGACCTGGACATCGTCAAAACCTCTCAGCCCCTGGTTGCCAGGATATTTTATATTTGTCCTGCTGTGCCCTCGGTGCACCTGGCTGTATAAATAAGACAGGATTTGTGTGGGGTTTGTTAATGATGTTTGGAAGCATGGTGTGGTCATGAAAGCAGTAGTGAAGTAATAAATAATGAGCGGATCCTGTCCAAAGTATGCACTTTCATGTGGATGGATCTGACATTGTCCAGCTCTGTCAGATTAATTTGTGTTTGTCCTAAGTCTCCTTTCTCTATGCCTTTTCTCTTACACATAGTACACACACACACACACACACACACACACACACACACACACACACACTCTCACATTGTGCCGTCCCAGCCTGGGAACAAATGAAAATGGACATGCAGTTAATGATATTAAAAGGAGTCCAACATTGGCTGTCTCCATTACCCTATGCCTCTGTCTCCCTCTGTCCTGTCCCCCAGTGTCAATGATAAAGTGGGTTGTTTCCCGATGACACCATTGCCTTCACTAGAGGGGCCAGAGAACAGTCTCAGCCATGTTCCATCATTTGTCTTAATCATTGCCGAAGGGCACATATAATACGCAACGCTTTGCTTTAAAAATGGGCTTTTTTGCTACTATAACAAGGGAGTGATCCAGGTCTTGTTTACATGTAATCAAATGTGTTGGTTTTTTTTTTTTGAAAATGGACATTTTTACACCTCTGTTAAAATTGAATAAAATCTGTCCCCATGACCTTGTTTTACAAAATGCAAGAACGCAGAAAACGATGCACTCCGGTTTTCACGAACACGCAGACACACAAATACCCGAGTTCTGAAAAATCTGCACCTCAGAGCGAGTTTTCAGAAAACTGTGGTGAAGTGACATAAAACTATGTTTGCATGTGGACAAGAAGCCAAAATAAAGCACAAAGACTGAAACGGGGAAACAGCTAGCCGTGCTCTGTCCAAAAGCAACAAAATCCACCTTCATGCAACCTTGAACTTATATCTGGTTAATTGAATACATACAAAAACTGAAGTGTATAAACAGTAAGTTGTGGTTTCAGAGGGGCTATGGATGATTTCTTAACCCAGCCACTTCCTTTCAAAATCACAGGGTTGCCAGGCAACGAGCAAAGACTCCAGGAAGCCACTGCACTCGGCCAGGAAATGGTACGACATGTAACCCCTTGATGAACTCCCATGTTTTTTGGAGAATTAAACAAACAGGACATAATGTGTTCATTTGTGAGCTTTAGAGGCGCTTATTTGTTTAGAGCCAGGGTAGATGTTCCTCACTGTTTCCCGTCTTTGTGCTAAGCTAGGCTAACCGGCTGCTACATGTAGCTTCATTTTTACTGTACAGATATCAGAGTATTACAGATCTTCTCATCTAGTCCTATGCAAGAAAGCAAATGTTTTCCAAAATGACAAACTATGAAAGTGACTTAATTTCCTTTCAGCAAAGGGGATGATAATAGCGTGGCTGAGTGCTCTTTATAAGCCAAACAAGGCATGACTTTAATTATCCTCTGAATGCGCGTTTCAGCGTTCAGTTGAGACGTGCGTGAAAGAAATGTTAGCACTAATGTTAGTTGAGAAAATAAAATAAATTCAGGCCAACTTTAACACAGCACACACAGAGATACAGAGAAACAAAGTCGAGGCGCAGTGGAAAATGTGCTGTCATTCAGTATCACTTTCTGAACCCTGTCTGGCCAGTTTTTTCACTATGAGGCCAATGGAAACAAGTGCTACTCTGGACACCCGGAGATCCCAACATTGCTGCGTTTTTTGAAAGAAAACGGGCTGATACTGCAACCGACCGACCAACCTATCATCTTCATATAATGTTACACATTCTCTTTTATCAAGTACATTCGCAGCACAAGTGACTCATCATTTTCACATGGAGCATCCCCAGTACACGTCAGAGCTCTCCTCCCCTCATCATCACCCTTTCACCCCAGAAGAGGGTTTATATTCCAGTTCAATGCAATATGCCAACAGCCCTCAAGCCACACAAATGCTTCTTATTTTCACTGCAACCTCTCTATGTCTTTTTTATGAGGGTTTGCCAGAGCAGGACAGCTCTTTGGGTTTAGGAAAGAAAAGACTCGACAGCTGCCAAAAACGATCGGTGGTTGAGAAACAATGGCACGCCCTGTGTGATTCTCACTGCTCCTCGAACCCCAGACGTCCTCCTAGCTGTAATCCTCTGTTCCTTTTATTTGTCAGATCATGGTTGCCTCCTCCAATTGGTTGTGTCAGTTTTGGCCAAGGAACAGTGAGACGACCTGACCAACATGGTTGTGCCGCTTGCCAAAAGGACTGAGAAGAAAGGAAGGGGGAATGAGAGAAATGCTTTAATTGCTGCAAGAATCTAGACAGTTTGGGAAAATTTGTTTGAGAAATGTGCGGGTAATAAGACGGAGGCGAGGCGAAAAGTGGTAGTGTGATCCAGCGGACTCGAATTTGCTGCACTTCCACTTGCGACTTGTGTGGCAGACACTCCCGACTGGGCCCGGGCCACGCTGGGACGACGGCGGAGAATCGAGAGCAATTATTAAAGTGTGGGTGTGTTTGTCGGAGCCCCGAGGGTGGTGGCGGTTTATTTAGATGCAGGGAAACCCATGGGTAATTGATGTTGACAGATGTGGAAGAGGACTACACGTCCAAGATGCAAAGGGAAAGAATTAAGGGAAGAAGTCAACACACCACATTCTGCTAATAACACTCAGAAGCATCATTTATATTTTCTTTTATATATACGAATACGTATGATGTGACTCGAGGGGCTTGATGTGCTTGTGAGGTTTTATCGATTCTTTTTCAGAAAGTGATCCTGGAAGAATTATCCATACAGTAGCCATTAGGTCAGTATTTACTACAGAATGCACGCAGAAAGCTGCATCAGCCCCGTTGCTTTGGGCTATGCTGAGAACTGTGAAAGTGATTACCACTGTGGTTTTTGTCTACATTTCAAACGTCTGCAGCAGTTTCACTCAGTGTTCAAGTCTGACAGCAAATATTTGAATAAAGCACAAAATTGTGTCATCAAATGCCTACACACTCATTCACTTTCAGAGAGGTTCGGAGCAAAGAGACATTTACGCCAATTTCAGTGAGTTTATTGGATTGGACGCGTGGGGAGAACAAGATTAATGGCTTTAACTTTATCTTGGCAAATCAAATTCCAATAAAGCTCAAAGAAAAATTAAAATCCGGCCAGTGCGAGCACTAAACTGTGACTTGATTGATGTGTGAGGGTAGAGTAGTTCCAAAAGCCCACAGGTGATTCTTTTACAGCCCTGATATCCAATTCAAACTGGAGGTTTTATTAGCGGCTGGCTCACCTGGACGTGGCCGTCAGAGGGAAAGATTTATCATCTCCTGGTTTAACATGTCAGTGTATAAACTGCTGGACATTTAATTAGAAGTCGTTACTCTTTGTTAAAACACATATAATTTGCAGAAAACGAGCCCAACAAGCTGGACTCAGGGTCAGTTTAAGAAACCCTTTATTTGGCTGAACATTATAATGCATTTAACAGAGACAATATTGTTATTTGAGATTGAGTCGTTCATGCAACAGCTGCTTTTGAGGAAAATGAAACATTTACTTATTCTGCGACAAAGTGATTAGTTGCAATTTTTTTTTTCTCTCCAAAAGGTCAAATAGGTCTGTGTTTTGTGTGGGATTTAATGTGCAGCTCAAAAACACCATTCACAAGGGTGAATCTAAGCGCTTGGGACTAGAACCTCCAGTCGGTCTGATCAATCATGACTTTGTTCTCTGGATTCACACTTATCATAAAGACAAGCCTTTGTTTTGATGACTCAGCACTTTGCGGGTAAAAAACCTTCTCATGCCATTGTGTATAATCTCTAACTTTTAGGGCATTTCTCCAGCAGAAGAGTTATGACCATTTCATAATAAGTCCCTCCCTCTATCTTTATTGCTGACGTTGACTGTCTCATTTTTCTTCCCACTCTCCCTTTCATTCCTGCTGTCCTCCTTGCATCAAGGCCATCTTGCTAACATTTGCATTTTGGAGGGTCATACAGGAAGCAGGAAGAAGGAGTCCAGGCTAGCTTTTGTCAACCTTCAATCCACGGTGCCCTGCTGGCTGCGGGGTTCAGTATAAGGGCAATCTATGATGACTGCAACCTTAGAGGTAGTGATTGCTGAGGCCGAGGGCAAGCCAGAGGGGGGCCTGATGGATGGAAACCATTACGGGTTTTGGGCCCCTTTAGACCAGGGTCAAAGAGGGCCAACAGAGGACCAGACTGGATAAATATGGATGACCTGACAGGAAAATATGATTGTAACCTTTCTCACCCCACTGAGACCTTGGACCAATTTGTAAACTTCTGCCTTTTCAGTGTAACACGAGTCAGTTAAAACAGTGAAACATTGACATCAACTGTACAACCAATGGAATGAATATCTCATGTCAACAGGAAAATGTCATATAGACAAGTCTAACACTTTCACCGACATACCAGCCAGTCCCGCGTCTACACTGATGCCCATCTTTAGCTTTATAGCTTTTGCTGCACTTCAGGATAATACCCATTAACACCAGTGTGAGGACATTGGGCAGGGACAGGGGGACGTGTGGGTCTGCATCGAGGTGGATGCCGGTGTGGTGGCCTGTGGTCGGGTGCCAGTCAGGCCATCATCAGGAGAAGGCCATCCCCACGAGACAAGATATCACCATAGCCTGGTTGGCTGACAGCTTCAGGGCCCTTATTGAAAAATCAATGTCCATTTGTGCGTCCAGCTCACCTGGCCGTCTGCCAGCTCGGCTGAAGTCACCTAATGAAGCCTGATCCCGTTACCTGATTCCTGATTCACTGAGTCAAAGTGACTTTGCAGCTGAAGTCATCCACCCATCAGGGACCTCGGGGGTGAGTTCAACATGAACCATGCAGCGTGTTGTTGTTGTTTCTGTTGCTGTTTCAGTTTGCATTCTGCTGTTTTCGTGTCTAATTGCATCCTGACATGCCCCTCTGCTAGTCTGTGATCATCATGAAAAGTGGATGCTTTAATGGTTAAAGGTAACGGTTAAATATATGTGTCTCTCTCTGTGTGTTTCTATTTCTATTTTACTCACTGTTTTATGTTTAGACACAGAAAGGATTCAAATTTTCAGGTTTCACAGAAATGTCCATAGAGCTCATGCAGTGCTTGTTAAAAAAATATCCAAGTTTCAGACTTACACTCTGATGCCACATTCATGTCATGTTGGAGTGACTGTAATTACCAGCTTGCATCTTGTAGATAGTGTTCACATCAACATCCAAGTCTCAGTTACAACAAGGAAACTTCAATTTTTCTGAAGGTTCCAGTATGACTTAATAATATAGTAGGTCTTAAAACCAAAGAAACATGGATGCCTCATGTCAGCCAAAGTCTATAATTCTAGGTAACCGAAACACAGCTTTAATGGAAATAGAGCTATATTGTCGGTGTACAGCATGTTTTTTAGCTCTCACATGACCAACTACGCAATTATACAACAACCTTGCGTTGTCTGATGGCATCAAGAATGAAATATCTTGTCACATATCGCATATCTTGTCTTCCTATGCTGAGGATTTTGCTTTATTGAAGCGGCTAGAAGTGAATGTCAGAAGTGCACATCATTCTCATGAATGGGGAGCATGACTAATGGTGAGCACATCAGTTAAGAGTTAAGAGCAAAAGCTGCCCTCCACTGAATTCTTTAGACTGCCCTTTCATGAATTGGAGGACGTCACAATAACCACGTTGCAACTCGACAGAGACGCCACTATGAGAGAAAGGGTGCACAGCAAGCAGGAAAATACCTGGCAGCGTCCTCTGAGTATGACTTGGTTCAACAGGAAATATAAAGATCTAGATTACTATTGCTGCCTTTGAGCAGGGCAGCATGTGAGAGGTGATTCTCACATCTCAACATAACAAAAGCCAAGTACGGAGCTCATCTGTCACCTGCTTGTCCTGATGCACGTTCACCTGTCAAAGACGACCGCAGAGACATTTGGCCCAAAGCCAGCTGCTGACCTGTGGATGGAGACAGCTAATTGGAGGCCCAACTAGGGACTGGGAGATACATCTTCATCATCTACCATGCAGGAAGCTGAAGCAGAGGACAGTGAGGGAGACAATGAGGACAGCGAGGAGGATGCATTTATTAAAACCGCACTATGTATAGAGTGCGGTTTTAAAAACAAACACCATCTCCTGGTACTCACCTGAGAACCTGAAGCTGATAACCTGAGATGAAGCTGATAAGCTGAGAACCTGAAGCTGATCAGTGAACAACCGGCCAGTGTTAAGAGAGTCAGGTGATAACCAGCTTCATAATGCCCGTTAGGTAAGCAAGTAAGCCAAAGAGATAGATACCTCAGGGCAACCACTAACGATATGGAGGTTGGCTGTTAACCAAATTCTACAAACATTTTTTTTCTCATCGTGGACAAACTCTGAATTAATGAATTTCAATACAACACACATCATGCGGCCAACGATGCTGTTGCGAGTGCTGTTTGAGTAATACAATGTCTTGGTGCTCAAACCCACATCTGATCATCCATCAACCTCTGTTGTCTCTTCTTTCTGCTGCGTGTGGTCATGCCCATAGATGGCATGAATGTTCATGGGAATTTTTCCAGTATGACATGAATGCAGCTTAATGCTCAGTGCATCAGTTAAATATTGTTAAAGTAAAAAAGTTAAAAAAAGTGCTTCCTCATGTTTCTCTCTCTTCGTCAGAGCTCACCCATTGGCCACCTTTACACTAAGCAGGCATCCGTGACCCAGAGGCAAGCTAACAGAAGTGTGAAATGGCAGTAAATTCACCAATATTCTGTCAAATTTATATTGGCATATTGAACACGGATGCCTACATTTGTATTGTACTTTGACTGGCAGGAGTCGAATATAAAATGTTGATAAGATGGAGTGAGAGATTACAATCTTGCAATCACAGTGTTGTTTTAGCATTGGAAAACTTGGGTAACCCCTCTGTCTAATAGCATACCGTAAATGACTCATACCAGGATGGATTGCTAAAACCAAAATGCAGCCGGTATCCTAGACTATACACTGTGCAGTAGATTGTAACTGTGGTCATCTTTTTAAGCTTTGTGGATAAACCACCATAATATCACAGCTGAGACTGAGGCTTTTCTTCCAGTCACTCCACTCACAGTTTACCATTAGATGGATAGAGGGACTACACTATGGTATTGTGTATTGTGATTCATTTTTAGCCCATGTGAGGACTGTGGTCTAATTGTGTCCGGGAAACCTTTCCTGTGTGTAAACGCTCGGCCACTCTGACTGATCATTATGTTAAATGTCAGCTGGCTTTAAAGTTGTGGCTGAGGCAGCTGAGCAGCAAAGCCACCCCTCTTCAGTGGATTACTGCTCTCTGTGAAGTTTCATCTGTCCACGGATGAACGGCCGACAGCGGCAGTAGGCTGTAATCCTTCAGGCCACAACAGCAGTGCCTGATCCAAGGTGGAATGAAACATCCAACTGTAAACCCCCAATCAGAATTGAAATCCCAGTAACTCTAGTGGACTGGGGCAGCAAGCTGATCCCGCGGCTGGTGATTACCACGGTACATGACGCAGATATACAATCCCTCTCCGGCCGGCTGGGTGCTGCGTCGTTCCCTCCAGCTTTAGGGTTTTTGATGATGAAGTGTTTAGAAGAGCATTCCTGATGTACCTTCACTAAAGGGTGAGTCATATTTGTGGGGGGGGGGGCGGTAGGGGTGAGATCAGTGAGGGTGAAGCGGAGAGAATGAAGAGGAGGAAGTTGCTGGAAGAAGGAAAGGAGGAAGAAGAGGAGGAGAGGAAGGTACTGCCGAGGGCATTGCTCATGATAAGAGACACCGTCGTCCAGGAGAGAGAGTGCTCTGCCTTTAATGCGGCCGATGCTCTAAAAGTTGAGCTGGCATTCATTACCAGAATGACGTAGTCTGTCTGTACACCTTGTCTGTCCCCAGTCTGACCCTGAATTCACGCTGGCTCCTGCTTCCTCTCATTGAAGGGGAACTGGAGGAGGAGCAAACGTGATTGGGCCTGTACAGTAGAAATTCTTCAACATACATGCAACATAAGGCCCTCACCAAAATTCCTCTAGATATTGGGAATGCCCCCCTTGGTGCTTCCAGCACCCCCCGCACCAACCGTCCCTGACTCTTCTGTCCCTCCTTCCTCTTCGCCGCGGAGCCTCGCGGAGAAGGCAGTGTGTAATGCAATTTGGTTGATTAAAAGAAAACATTAAAGCACTACCTTATTGAATTTGACGGCACGTACGGATCCGGATCTCACCGGCCACTCTGTTTTATTGGCCGGGATAAAGGGGATCACGTCACTCCCCATCGCCCCCCGCCTCCCCGTCAGCCTCCCCACCCGGCGGGCCCCGCCTTCCTTCATCGCTTCCAGCCCTAGACAAACCTTGGCAGGAGGACGTCCTGGCAGGACAGAGATTTGTTTAGACCCCCCTCTCCCCGTCTTTTCCGACTCGCCGCCCTTTCTCAATGCGCCTCTCTAACCTTGGCCACCACGACAGAGAGAGGGGGGACAGTGTGACAGAGTGAGAGACGTTACGCAGGGATGAAAAGAGAAAGAGAGAGAGACCCTTGGCATAAGCAAAGAGGCGTCTTTTTGTTTGTCTCAATAAACAGGCTGATAGGTCATTAATCTCATGAGCAGATGGGTTAGAGGTACTCACCTCAGTCACTGTCTGTCCAACATTAGTCATCCATTGTTCCTAACACGTTCCAAGTCTCGTAGTCTATAATTTTGACTCAGACATGACTTTCTGAGGGACTGAGAGACAGATGCCGGGGGTGGGGGTGGGGGGTAGCCTTCAGTGAATATCAAGCACCTGCCAATCTCCTCATCTGAGGCCAAGTACGCTCTCAGCTCGCCATATCCAGTCCATTTATTAGAGTTATGGTGATGGGCCAGTCCACCCGGTCGTGTACGGGAGCAACAAAACAACTTCTGAATGGAAGTCCTGTGTTTAGATGACATCATCTGTGGCTGCTTCAATTACGCTGCAAGAAATGAATAACAGCACACAAGGGGTGACGTAATGTATCGGCACTATGTCGAGCCACTGAATTTAGACTTTTAATCCATATTGGCCTCAGTGCATTGTTGACTCCAAAAACCTCATTACATCATCTACAGTCTGTCTTTAGCAGCACAGTCATAAAAGAAAGAAACTTTTTTTTGTCCACACAAGGAGTGACAGCAGGCTTACTGTGCAAAATTTAGGTTAGGAGTCCACACTGAATGAAGGTGATCAATGTATTACTGTTTAAAGTTTTCTGTATGCTTGAACCAAAGTGTTTGCTGGATGGTCCCACACCATGTCAAAACTGGAGAGGCAGCATCAATCCAACAATCCAACATATCGTACAAAGCGTCACATTAAAGTTGTTTTTTGTTAGTAATGAATAGTTAGTTGTTATGCCCAAAAACCCAACCTGGAGGGCCAGAGCACTGGCTTTCATCAGGCCACTCACCTGAGACTAATCTGGCTTGGTTGAACCTGCTGGGAGCTTAAACACCCATCGGCATAGCTTTTAGCCCTCAATCCCGAATTCTACCCCTAAATCTGGGCACGACTGTGTCACGTTCCAGCATCGCTGCCAGAACTGATAGCGGCCATTCTTGACAATGCTTGTGATTCCACCAGAAGCGTCACCGTTTGTCCCAGAAGCATCTCTGCACCCCCGCTCCATGGAGAACGTGGGTCCAGTCTATTTAAGCTGTGTCAAGCTGCGCAGAGCAGATCGAGCCAGGCAGGAAGTCAGACACAGGAACAGAGCAGACAATTTTCAAAATAAAACACTGTGTAGCCTCTCAATTGAATATCAACAATAAATAGAATCAAATAGAGGAAAAAGGAACCATTTAACCTACTTAGCCCATGGTAGAAGCACAAACATCAAGGAAAAATGACCAAATCAGCAAAATCTTGTGACGAGGCTAGGGAGCTGGACCCAAATGCAAACAAACAGACGTTGGGAAGGTGACTAGGTGAAGGTTTATTGAGGCTGCGGTGAGGAGGGAAGCGTAGGTAGAGGTGGTGTCTCCAGACACAGGGAAGACTGGGGAGGCAAGCAAGCAGGCGGCGAGGGAGGTAGGCCGTGTGGCAAAGCGGTGGCTCGAGCAGACTGGTACAGGTGCTGGGTGGCTTGAGGGTAACGAGCTGGATCCTGAACATAGAAAACACAGGTAAGTATGGGAAATCGCAATCGAAAATTCTTTTGAGCACTAGCATACGATCTACCACAAAGCGGTGACAATCTGGCAGCGAGAACACAGGCAGGCCCGCCTTAAGTAAGCTCCTGATGAAGATCAGGCACAGGTGTGTGCAGCCAGCTCCTCCTCCAGCCCGCAAGCCACACCGATACTGTCAGAGAGAGCACACACAAAACCCAACCCCCAGCCTCACCTACACACACACCACAGTACCCCCCCTCTAAATGACGCCTCCAGGCGTCTTCCCAGGCTTATGGGGAAACTCACGATAGAAGTCCTTCAATAACTGTGGGCTCAGAATGAGTCGCCGAGAAATCCAGGATCGCTCCTCCGGACCATACCCCTCCCAGTCCACGAGGTACTGAAAACCGCGCCCCCGACGTCTCACATCCAAGATCTTGTGCACCACGAAGGCAGGATGGCCATCAATGGTCAGGGCGGGGGGAGGGGGTTCGGCCGGAGGGCTAAGGGAGCTGGAGGATACAGGCTTAAGCAGAGACACATGGAATGTCGGGTGAATGTTCATAGACTCAGGTAACTTCAGTCTCACCGCAGATGGGTTAATAACCCTCTGAACTTCAAACGGACCAACATAGCGGGGTGCGAGCTTCCGTGACTCCACCTGCAGGGGGAGGTCCCGTGTGGATAACCATACCTTTTGCCCAGGCTGATACTGAGGAGCTGGGGAGCGATGTTTGTCTGCCAGCAACTGGTTGCGCCGGATAGAGCGAGTAAGTGCTGCTCGGGTGGCTTTCCACACCTCTTGAACTCGGCGGAGGTGAGCACGGACCGAGGGCACTGCTACCTCACGCTCCTGGGTGGGGAACAGAGGTGGCTGAAAACCATTAGCTGCCATGAATGGTGACATACCTGTGGCCGAGCTGACGAGAGAGTTGTGGGCATATTCAATCCATGGCAGCTGGAAACTCCATGAAGCGGGATGTCTGGCAGAGACACACCGGAGGGCTGCTTCCAAATCCTGGTTGGCCCGCTCTGTCTGGCCGTTAGATTGAGGGTGGTAACCAGAAGTTAGACTGGAGGTCGCTCCGATAGCTCTGCAGAAAGCCTGCCACACTTGAGAGGTAAATTGGGGGCCTCTGTCAGAAACCATGTCCACTGGGATACCGTGAATCCTGAAAACTTGTGACACAAGGAGGTCAGCAGTCTCGAGAGCAGTGGGTAACTTAGGGAGGGGAACAAAATGAACAGATTTAGAGAAACGGTCTACTATAGTGAGGATGACAGTGTTACCTCCAGATGGTGGTAGACCAGTGATGAAGTCCATGGCAATATGTGACCAAGGACGGCTCGGGATGGGTAGAGGATGTAGCAGACCAGCTGGAGGACGATGAGAGGCTTTACCTCGGGCACAGACAGAGCAGGCAGCCACAAATTCCCTAGTGTCCCGTGTCATGCCCGGCCACCAGAAGCGCTGCTGGAGGAATTGAAGGGTTCGCTGAAACCCTGGATGGCAGGTGAGTGTAGACGCATGTCCCCATTGCAACACTCGGGAGCGAACTGCCTCGGGAACAAATAGACGATTAGCCGGGCCACCACCCGGATCAGGGTGGGTCTGTTGGGCTGCTCTGACCACGGACTCAATCTCCCACTGCACTGCTCCCGCAAAACAAGAGGAGGGAAGGATGGGTACTGACTCTTGTGAAGATGAATCTGGGGAGAACTGGCGAGAGAGAGCATCAGGTTTGAGATTACGGGAACCTGGACGATATGAGAGCATGAAATTAAAGCGGCTAAGGAACAGGGACCAGCGAGCTTGACGGGAATTGAGACGTTTGGCAGAATGAAGGTAAGCCAGATTCTTATGGTCTGTCCAGATGAGAAAAGGGTGTTCAGCTCCTTCCAGCCAGTGTCTCCACTCCTGTAATGCCAACACAATAGCCAACAGTTCCCGATTACCAACATCATAATTTTGTTCTGCCGCAGAGAGTCGCCTGGAGAAAAAAGCACAGGGATGAAGTTTGTTAGTCTCTGGATCTCGCTGAGAGAGGACAGCCCCCACTCCTAATTCAGAGGCATCCACTTCCAGCACAAACTGTCTGGAAGGATCAGGGTGGAGGAGCACCGGAGCACTGGTAAATAATCTCTTGAGTTGAAGAAAAGCCCGTTCAGCTTCAGCAGGCCATGTGAATGTGACATTGGAGGAAGTGAGTTGGGTCAGAGGGACTGCTACTTTACTGTAATTTCTAATGAATCTGCGATAGAAATTGGCAAAACCAAGGAAGCGCTGAAGTTGTTTGCGAGAGGTGGGGGTTGGCCACTCTGCCACTGCTCTTATCTTGGCTGGATCTGGTTTGAGCTGACCTTGTGCCACAATGTAACCCAGGAAAGTGACTGCCGACTGATGAAATTCACATTTCTCTGGCTTTACATATAACCTGTTCTCCAGGAGGCGCTGCAGAACGAGGCGGACATGCTGGATGTGATCTTCCTGTGTGCGAGAAAAGATGAGAATATCATCCAGATAAACAAAGACAAAACGGTTTAGCATGTCACGGAGGACATCATTGATTAGGGCTTGGAAGACAGCAGGCGCATTGGTGAGGCCGAAGGGCATCACCAGGTATTCAAAGTGGCCTAATGGGGTGTTAAATGCCGTCTTCCATTCATCTCCTTCACGAATCCGGACCAAATGGTAAGCATTGCGGAGGTCGAGCTTGGAGAAAACTCGGGCATGACATAACGGTTCAAAAGAGGGATCAATAAGGGGAAGAGGATATTTGTTTTTTACAGTTATGTCATTTAACCCTCGGAAGTCAATGCATGGGCGTAGAGTTTTGTCCTTTTTCTCCACAAAGAAAAAACCAGCTCCAAGTGGGGAGGAAGAGGGACGGATTAGACCAGCTGCCAGAGAAGAGTTAATATATTGCTCCATGACCTCTTTCTCAGGACGGGACAGGTTGTAGAGACGGCTAACGGGGTATTTGGCACCGGGGAGGAGGTCTATAGCACAATCGTAGGGTCGGTGGGGAGGGAGAGACAGAGCCAGATCTTTACTGAAAACAGCTGCCAGGTCATGATACTCAGGTGGAACATTAGATAGATCAGGAGGAGCTGGTGGGGGTGACTGGGGGGAGCTGGAGGTAGGGACGGCAGCGTGGAGACAGTAGGAGTGACAGTGTACACTCCAACTGATGATGGAAGATGTCTGCCAATCTATATGGGGGTTATGAAGTTTTAACCATGGGAGACCTAGAACCACTGGCGTGATGGGAGAGGGCAGAACATGCAGCTGAATTTTCTCATGGTGGTTGCCAGAAATAGTTAGCGACACTGGCTCTGTGCGGTGAGTCACCGTGGCTAACAGCTTGCCATCTAGTGCATTTGCAATTAGGGGCTTGACCAGAGGCTCGAGAGGGATTTGCAACTGAGTAGCTAATTCACAGTCAATGAAATTTTCATCCGCTCCAGAATCCACCAAGGCTTGGAATGGGAGGGTCACACCTACACAGGCAAGAGAGGCAGGCACACTTACTCGAGGAGGAGAGCTGTGCTGGGACGTCGTCTGGCTCACCAGGGCGCTCTCGATCACTGGTGAGCCCGGCCTTTTGGTGTCTGGGGGCAAGAGGCGATAAAATGTCCCGCCAGGCCACAGTAGAGGCAAAGTCTGGCTTGCATCCGCCGTTTACGTTCATCCGGGGTTAGACGAGCTCGTCCAACCTGCATGGGTTCCTCAACAGAGAGAGAGGGGACTCTGCCAGGACTGGAGGGACTGACTGGGGAACTTGTAAGAGCCAGGGATTGGGGAGGAGGGGGGGAGGGGCAGGCACTCACTCGGGCCTTGCTGGTTCTCTCTCTGCTTCTTTCCCTCAGCCGGTTGTCTACCCTGATAGCCAAGGAGATAAGCTCGTCTAATGAGTTAGGCTCATCCCGAGTAGCTAATTCGTCCTTTACATCATCGGAGAGTCCTTTAACAAAAACTGCTTGTAATGCCCTGGTGTCCCACCCACACTCTGCGGCTAAGATACGGAAATCTATGGAGTAGCTAGCAACAGATGAGGACCCCTGATGTAGGGACAGCAGACGTTTTTCTGCTTCCCGGCCCTGGACGGGATGGTCAAACACTCTGCGTAGCTCGGAGATAAAAGAACCATAGGACTCTAGGACACTGGATCTGCCCTCCCACAATGCAGTTGCCCACTGACCCGCTTTCCCTCTAAGTAAATTAATTATATACGCTATGCGAGATTTATCAGAAGGATAACTAGAAGGTTGCTGATTGAAAACCAAAGAGCACTGTAAAAGAAAGCGGCCACATGAGCCTACATCGCCTGAATAATGCTCTGGGGGAGGAACAAAAGGTTCCTTAACGGCTGAGGACGGGTGTGTTTCGGCTGGAGTGGGGGCAGGGTTACTCACTGCTACCGGGGGAGTCCGAGTGGACAGCTGAGAGGCAATTGAGGCCACGCTGGAATTCAAATCCTGCAGGGAGCTCATGACATCAGCAAGTAATCGGTCATGCCTTCCAAGCAATATTCCTTGGGTGGTGAGGGCTTGCTGAAGAGCGTCTTGGTCTGCTGGGTCCATAGTTGGCCAGATTGTTCTGTGACGAGGCTAGGGAGCTGGACCCAAATGCAAACAAACAGACGTTGGGAAGGTGACTAGGTGAAGGTTTATTGAGGCTGCGGTGAGGAGGGAAGCGTAGGTAGAGGTGGTGTCTCCAGACACAGGGAAGACTGGGGAGGCAAGCAAGCAGGCGGCGAGGGAGGTAGGCCGTGTGGCAAAGCGGTGGCTCGAGCAGACTGGTACAGGTGCTGGGTGGCTTGAGGGTAACGAGCTGGATCCTGAACATAGAAAACACAGGTAAGTATGGGAAATCGCAATCGAAAATTCTTTTGAGCACTAGCATACGATCTACCACAAAGCGGTGACAATCTGGCAGCGAGAACACAGGCAGGCCCGCCTTAAGTAAGCTCCTGATGAAGATCAGGCACAGGTGTGTGCAGCCAGCTCCTCCTCCAGCCCGCAAGCCACACCGATACTGTCAGAGAGAGCACACACAAAACCCAACCCCCAGCCTCACCTACACACACACCACAAATCTAGTCAAGTCAACAAAACCAGGCAGTCAAAACGCTCTGTTTCTGAAACACTACCGGTGGGTTTTGAAGCCATGTTGAAGACAGAACAAAGCTGTGTTGCTGCCTGAATGCGACGCAGCCATGCCCGGTGGAATCTCCAGATTTGCGGTCTCCACCACCACAAAGGACCAACACAAGGAGAGTACTGTTTGTACGATAGTTCGCTTCAAGCGTGCACCAGCCTTCGGCATGGTCCCGGGGCTGGAGCCAGGACGAGGCAGCTATCATTTCTCACAAGAGGAGAAATATGGCTTCCAGTAACTGTCTTGTTTATGTGTTTTGTCCTTTTAGACGCTGCATACATTAGTGAACACTGAACATTACTACTGCGAGCACACGTTTTGTAGAGTCCTGCATGCAGAACTGGAGGCTGGATGCTTGTAAACCTACCGTGTCTCATTTTCTACCTCTACATGTTAAATGCAGAAGGTAATGTGTGGGGCTTTGGAGTTGTTGAAAAGCACAGCTGATGGAGTAATGGAAGCAAGGCAACTAATTGCTACTACTGTTGAGTAATTAGTGATCAAAGGCAATAACAAGTGAACATTTGATTTCATTTCCTTCCCAGACCTGTTGATAACAAAGTGAGTCAAGCCATCGGCACATAGCACATACAGCATCATACTGTTAATAAACTAAGACAGAGTGGCATTGCTTCTTATTACTACCTTCTTGATACATATCTAAAATGAACCGTAACAGTAGTAGCGTTTGAAGTTTAGACGTTCAGCACGGAACTGCCAGTGGGATAGTTCCTTTTCTGTAAAATGAATCTGAAACAGCTGCTCCTGAGCAAACCCACATGTTTTGCACTGTCAAGGTGAAGGAAGTGATGCAGTATCACCTAGCAGGGAAGGAAAGCTTTATCAAAGCAGCTAGCACTACAGAGGCAGCCCCGTCAAATAAATATCTGGAGAGAATGATTTCAACTCTTTGTCATGTTTCCCACCTGACTTTCCTCTGCATCATTGCAAGGAGGAGTATGAGTCAGGTGAATATAGGAAAAGGAAACATGAGCGGAAGGGAGAGGAGGGAAGAATTCCAGAAAGAGGAGGAGGATGAGGCGGTGGTGGAGGAAGAGGAGGGGAGAAGCAAATTTGAAGGTTCGGATGATGAGAATGCACTGCCTCGCATCGGTGCACTGTGCCACTGGGAAACTTGAGATGAGAGCAGATACGATTGTATGCTAGAGTTTCCCGCAAAGAGCCCCCTTCACGGCAGAGCATCGAGGGAGGAGGGGAGGAAGGTGAGCAGGGTGGAGGTATTATTGCGTTAAGACATCAGATCCATGGCATCATCATCTGTATATCAGTTGCATAACACTTTTGGGTTAAGGCAGAAAAAAAACTGTTAAATTAAAAAATGAGAGACGAGGATGGAGGGATAAAACTGAGGAAATGCAAAGGGAAAAAGGGTCAGAGTGATTAGAAAGAAGATAGAGGTTAGGGGAAGAGAAAGTCAAGGAGAAAGTTGAAGATCTCTGTGGGTAGAGGAGTGTTTTATAACCTCTCATCAGCCTAGACTCCTGGTGCTTTGAGGAGGGACAGGCCTAGATGAATTATTCAGTTTCTGGCTGGTTGATCTCCTCTGGGACCAACATTCGCTCTCCTCCAACGTTAGAGCACCACTTGACGGTAAATGCTCACTGGGACAAACAAGAGGTCCTTAAAAAAGACCCGTGCACTTAACTCACACTACAACACCCCCCCAACACACACACATACACACACACTCAGTCGTCCGACCAAGATCAATACACAGCTGGAGCCAGATGTTGCGCAATATCATACTGGGGAAAGGCAGGTTTCTCCAGAGACCTCCAGAGGAAGTTGTGTTCCTGCATTTATAAATGTACTCATGGGCATGCCAGTGGATTGTAGGGGAGTGAATACATTGACGAGAGAGGCTGCGCTGCCTTGCTTCAAAGTTTCACGTCATTTTTTTTTTTTTAAATCCATGTTCATTTTTACAGAACCACAGTGATTCACAGAGCTCGGCGCTGGAATAGAGGGATTTCACACAGCCTGTTCCCAGAGCATCAGACTCCCGATGCTGACAGGGCAATAAGTGCCATGCGTTGGGTTCAGGCTGAAGGTAGCATAGTAAGGTCTAATGCTGCCATCTTCAGGTTGTCTTCTGCTAGTAAAATGACACAATATAGATGAAAACTAAATGGCTGTAAATGAGTGCCTGTAATCCAAGTGCAGTGATTATAACTGATATTGCTCTACGGACTCCGAGGCATGCAGATACTGACACTGGTACAAATGATTAAAAGTGATTGTTCTTGAAGGTGAATGTTCTTTCTGCCCTTGCATCATTATTTATTCCGAACACAATGAGGTTTACTGATAAATTCATTTTGTTTTCAGGATCTGGACTGATGCAATTATTTCTCCAATAATTTTTGCTCTTCTCAGGTCCCACCACAAAGTCTGTAAATCGATTAGAGCTCACACAGAACGCAGGAGTCCTCATCACCTCTGTTCTGTGTCTGCACTGGCTGCCAGTTAGTTTAACGATAGACTTCTTCCAAGATTCCGGTATTTGTCAGTAAATGTATTTTTGTACTGATTACATAGATGATGTGAAGCACAGGTATGTCCCTTGTCCCCTCTGGTCCTCAGGCTCTCTGCTGCTCACTGTACCAAGACACAAACAGTGAAGCTGCTTTAGTTCTTGACCCAGACTGTGGAGTTCTCTTGTTCTGAATCTGAGGACAGCAACATCAACTGTGGCTTATGCTATCAATGTTAGTTTTTTTTTATCTTTTACCAAACACTGATAATTGCTGTTGTTTCTATGTTGCTTTATTTTTGTTTTATTTTTTAATTGTTTATTATTTTTCCGTATTTTTATTGTTTAAATGTTCTTTACTTGCACTTGCATTGTGTGCACGACAGGTAGAAGCTGTACAATTATCATTATTATTTTTATTGAGCTACTATTGTACAACCCTATGTGTTTTTATTTTATTAAATATTTATTGTTTGTGCATTATTTTACAGTGGTGGAAAGTAACTCTTTGATTGTATTTGAATTCTATTGGATTTGATGTAGTACTGAGTGCAGTTTGAAGGTATTTCTCCTTCACTTGGATATTTAAATTTGTGCATCAGTATTATAAATAATTTCGAAATATAGCAGTCTGAAAGGCTTTATTGTGCAAAATATACATTTACTATATTAATTACATCAGTGCATTTTTATTCTAATAATACTTCTATACTCTCACTTACTGTAAGTAAAGTTTTGAATGTAGAACTTTTACTTCATGGGCTTAATGGTGTTTTTCGACATTATGGCTTTGCTGCTTTAATACATAAAGGATCTGAATATGTCCTCTGCCACTGATATTCTCATTTTTGTAACATAGGCTTGTTTCTTTTTCTGGGCTGTATCCCTTTGCAATAAGCCAGTTTACCCACAGCAATCAATCAAATGAATTTTATCTTGTGTAAAGGATACCACTGAACTCTGCTGGAAGGTAATGTGTCCATGTGCAGGCAGTACACTCATGCAATTTGTGCATGCCTCTGAGTATGTGTACGTGCATGTGTGGGAGTGTATGCGTGTGTTCCCATGTGTGCAGTCACCCTGTCAGCATCCTCCCTCTCCACATCCTGCTGGGTCTCTCCACCAGCCAGTATCATCTCTCAGCAGTCCAACATTTGCTGGTAACACAACACTGGAGGCAAATGAAATGCGGCGCAGACAATCAGCTCTGCAGTGTCGGCTTTGGGTCTCAGTCTCAGACCCAACACCACCGCGGACTTCTTCCAGAGCGTATCCTCTATCTCCTGCCTGGCTCCTGGTCTAAACAGAGCAGCTAGACTCGAGCTGTTTTTCACTCTCTCTGGAGGTGCTGGAAACCACAAACACATGCTAACATGCATGTAAACAGATTGGACAAAATAGTTTTTTTTTTTTTTTCCATAGAAATCATCCCATTGATCGAGTTAAACCTCAGTGGGTGGAGCAAACAAGCTACAGTTTTTTTTTTTGTTAGTTTTTTTTACACTGCCATTTGGTACAGATATCGAGAGGATCATACTAATCCTAATAACCACACATTGTTCCTGTTGTGCCGCCAGGAGGTCAGAGTTTTCACATTCTCATGAAATATCTCAAAATTAACTAAATGGACTGGCACGACCTTTTGTACAGACATTCATGGTGCACAAACAGTGTATCCTAATAACCTTGACAAAACCCTTAACTTTCTCTCTAGCGCCACCTTCAGGTCAAATTTGCCAGTTTGTCCAATGCTTTGGTTTATCACCAAATACTTGCAAAACTAACGATATTCCTCATGGCCTCAGCTGCAGTGAATGTTAGTATGCTAGCACACTATACTGTGATGGTAAAAAGGTAAACATAGTACACTAACTAAACTAGGGGTCTCCAAACTACAACCCACAGGCTATGTACAGCCCAGCACCTTAATATTATATGGCCTGTGAGGTTTTGTAAAATGAATATGTTATTTGGCCCAGAACAGTAAAGTAAAGTTAGGGAACGTGCAGGAGAAGCTGTGAAACTGCACTGTATTACAGTCCATCAGAAAGCCTCTGCAGCACAACTGCTCACCTGGTGACACGACGAGCGTCGTGGTGAAAACTATTAATCTCATCAGACCAGGAGCATGTAATCACCGGGAGTTTCAGGCTTTCATGCTGGAAAATGAGGCTCAATGCAAGGAGTGTAATAAAAGAGAAAAAAAGTCTCAATCTTGAGTGGTTTGCAGCCCTCACCACTTTAGTTGATCTCACTGTCACTTGCAAGGAAGAGACGGGCATGTGTCACAAATGTATGAACACATGAAATCAGTCACAATGACTGATTTCATGTGTGCTTTGACTTTTTGAGAGGGAAATCAGTGACATCAGTGCCGCATACATTCCAACTCTGCATCGCTGTGTCTAAGTATAGCTTTCTCGAGCTGCTAGCGCGGCTGTTAAGACTTACTTTACATATGTCTTCTGCTCCATTGCGGTTTAATTCAACCAATGAGGCAGTTGTCCTTTTGTGTTTGGGGATAAATGTGTCAGATTGCTCCGCATGCCTTCCCATTGTGTTCTGTTATTCAGATGTTGTAGAGGAGGAGATAAACAAGCTGTTTTCTTGGCTCGCTGATGACTTTCTAAAGGCCACACTCTGTCCCACTTATAGTATTTACTGCAGCAAACTAGCAAGCAGTCATTATTTACTGTAATTAGAGGCAAATGCATTGGCATAATGGGGGAAACAAGCATACACTGGAGGCCATGCATGACGAATAACTGCATTAGCAATTTGATACAAATTAAATCAATGGAGCCCAGCAAGACTGTGTGATTTACAACAGAAGGGGCTGAACAGTGAGGGGATCAAGAGGTGAACCAAGCTTGTGATTTGTTGGTGCATTATGTCTACATTACCTGAACCTGCTAAGCTGAGGAGGCATTCAGCTCATTGAAGATATGATGGTAATGTTATTGTTAAAGCATCCGCTGTGTAAGCACATCACTGGCGGGGGCATGGCCTCTACCATGTTAAACAGCCCATTTTGAAATTCACTGGATGATCAGAGAGGCTGAGACAGAGAGAGGTGTAACCTGTATTGCCTTCCTGCAGCGGTTGAGTGGTTTTACTGTAAGATTGATTCAACCGATCACCTCATTTCCTCTCTCATCTACCATAGCAGCCAAAGCGCTGATAGTTTATCCGTCTGAGAAAGTGATTTTAAGGTGCCAAGCACAACACAGGAAATGGCTCTGCAGACGTTCCAGTGTCTGGTTATGGCAGGCCTGATTGCCGGCATTAGTGAGGTTGACCAGTGACCGAGTGACAAAGCGGTTCTGAGGACTGTTTCGCTGTCAGCCATGCAGAACTCGGCTGACCAAAGACGTAAATCGATTTGACACGGAGCAGTACTTGTGGTTGCAAGAACAGGGTTTTGTTCAGTCTCACCACGCAGAAGAGGAAACTGCTGAACCCTTGAGGATTTCAAAATGCTATGGTACAAGAGAAAGGAAAGGACAAGACAGTACTGATGAGGGGGAGGCATCTCAGCGAGTTGAAGAAAACACGCAGGCAGAATAAACTTATTTTTCATGAGCTTTAATGTCATGCAAAAATGAAACTCGGATGCAGCTGAGCAAGGATGTTCTTGCAGGCTAAATGTAAAACAGCCCGGTTAAGTGCATCCTTAGCAATGAGCTTTGCGGACTACATTTACAATACAATGAGCTTTCCAAAAATCCAATATGCACATTGACTAAAAATATCCTCTCTGAGTAAGGCAGTGGAGGGAGCAACCAAGAATGAAGTCATATCCCTGAGGAGTTTGGCTTCAGTCTTTCCGTCCAGAGGAATCAATTGAAGTGGAATTTTTTTTTTTTTGGCCCCACTATCCACTGATAGATGGAGATCAAGCTCACCACAGATGCGCATATATCTAATACGTATGACAAAAGAGAGGCAGTTTTTACAATTTCACCTTAAAGCCTGAGTGCATTCACCACATAGCTGCATGCATGCTGCACACTGTCAATAGTTCAGCATATTCTCAGTTGTGGTTTTATGGGGGGTAATGTATCTATTTCTCGGCCGGGTGCAGTGACCTTCAGGAGTCTGCTCATGTTGGGCGGCGCCGAGCCCAAAAGTTTGAACAAACGAGATGTAATGTGTTAACAGAGTTGTGAAGTGACAGGGAACGCTGGCTCCAGAAGTGTGTCTCCCTATTCTGTAATCCCATTTCAATTTTTTATTTGAACAATATCCTCAGAGTTACTTAGCATAGAAACAGGGGAATTCTATAGGTTTATGTTATGACCGCTTTATATATATTATATTTATATTTTTACAGTATATTATTAATGCAGCTCTTCGATTTTTGGGCTGATGCTTTAACAGGGAAGGTTTTATGCTAACTGGAGCCATAGAGGTGCTCAATATATGAGACCTGTAACATCCTCTATTGGAAAAATGAATGGAACTTTTCCTCCTGGAACCAGGGGTGCCCAAAATAGCTCCTCCCACTTCTAGTTCTATTAGTGAGCTTTAGGGATGCTGGTAGGCAACTTCTGCTACTTTACCCTGTTTCCAGTCTTTATGCTAAGCTAAGCTAAGCTCATGACTGTAGCTTCATATTGAACAAATCATGAGAATGACATGGATCTTCCCCAAGTGTCAAACTATTGCTTTCACCCCTGCTCCATATGTAGTATCTCAGTGTTGTGTAGCTTCTTTCTTTCCCTTCTGCATTCATCAGACACTCTTCCTCCTCTCAGGGTGGCAAAGCCTACCACCATCTTCACACACTAAATGTCTCCACGGAACGTGTTTGAAATGAAATGTTAAGGTCAGCAGCTCTTTAATCTAAGGTGACACACAACACCTATGCAAAGTCATGTGAATACACAAATGTCAGCACACACACACACACACTCACACACAGAGAGAGAGAGAGAGAGAGAGAGAGAGAGCATTAACACTGACAAGATGGAGGAGTGTAATAACACCTTTAGGAAATTAGCTGATGGCAGCAGCTCAGCTGCTCCTCGGCCTCACCTGAAGGGATCGACTTACAGAGGAGCCAACCAAATATCAATAAGGGTGATTTAGCTGTGCACTGCTCAAGGATAAAGAGCTTATGCATGAAACCTCTGGAAATACACTTGAGCTTGGTGTGTAAAATGCTGTCGCTTCAAGCAAATCCCTGATTAAATCCCCCAAACATGTTTAGTTGGCTGTATGAGGGGAAGTCTGGTGTTGGCTGCGAGGCATGGTGCCAACCATGGAGGAGGACAGAAAGAAGGGAGGGTTAAAGATGGGAGAGAGGGGGAGGAATAGTATATGTCTGAAAACCTGTGTAGTGCATTACATGCTGCAGATGAATCTGTTTGAAGTGTGCAATGTTAATGGCTTCCCTCTGGCATCTATGATCCTCTGTGTGCTGCAAGTGTGACGCTCTCGCAGATGATGCCACCTCTGAATACGACTCTGACACTGGATGGAAAGCGCTGATGTACTGCGTGTGTAATGTAGGCATTATATCGCCGGGGTTTGAATTAATGGCTCAATATTATTATGCAGAATTGTTGGCGCTTGTAGCATCGTTGTTGGCTGCCCTTTAAGAGTTGAAGAAGTTTAATTTTACACAAAAATATTAGTGAGAGGGAAAGAAAAAGGAAGCGGTGAGAAATGAGTGTCCAGCACTTGGGCGTCGCACCTTGTTTCCACAGCCAACATCACCAGGAAGGCTCACTAAATGAAATATTACTCGAACATCTGTAATACTGGTGGTGGATTTACAGCTTCTGTGAAGAGAACAAGACAACATTGCCTCATATGGATCATTAATTTTTATTACCTTTCCTGGAAATCTCTTCATGTGGCATTTTACTGCCACTTCAGGAAGTAATGGCTGTTTTTCAGGGATGCACACACACACTTGTCAGCTCTGTGGTCACAGACACAGAAAATGAAAAGCTTTCGTTTCGATGGTTTCAGCAAACGATTTTTCTATGATACTGCCGACTGAAAACATCCTTACACTCCCTTGATCCGGTCTTTTCACTCGAAACACTCTCTTTCATCTGTTTGTGCACTTTCAGTAGAATACGTATACGTTGTGTTGTGTGCAGTAAACATAGAGGCAAGTGAATGAAAGCACAGCGACGGTGAGGCCTCGAGCTGTTTACCATTGACTAATCAGCCAACGCATCTCATTAATAGAGGCTGACTCATGTCGTTTTGAATGTAAGCCTTGAAACAGGGTCACACAGCCCAGAAAATGAAAGGACAAAGAAAAAAAGATAACAGTGACACTGCATAAGAATCACAAGCACATTTGGCTGTGTATATGAATATATGCAAATATGAATTAATTCTAGTAGTTCATGCATGATTTATGAGCGTTACAGGGTACATACCTACAAGAAAAATGGTCTTCAGGAGAATTGTGTGGCATTTTTTATTCGTTACTGCAGGTCTCTTCACACAGCATTAACAACTGTCAGGGACACAGAGGGTTGCTTTTACATGGACTTAGCTAAGACAGAAACTAAAATCTCCCTCATCCAAGAAAGGGAAGTTGGTCTCTGATTTGCCTGGACAGCTGGGGCATTAACATTTTTAGCAAGTCTGCACACGATAAACCTCTTCTCCTAAGCTTTTTGTGTCATGTGCAAAAGTTTTAGTCAGCAAATGACCATGATAACATCAAATATAACCCTTTAAAAAGAATGATACCTCACTTTGGAAATGTAATTAGCTCTTTGAAGTAGTGAAGGCTTAAGGTTTTGGAAGTAGGGCAACTCTTTCATGTGTGATTAGGTGTTCTTAAGTCCATCCTCGCGCAGAGAGAAAGAGAAAATGAAAGGAGACAGGTAAGGAAAGGCTCATCTACCTTGAAATGTCACAGGCACTTGGCTGTGGGTGCCCAGGACCCTTTCCACACACCATGGGGGGGAGTGTATAGTGAGAATTTACAGTATTGAGGAGAGTGCTGCAAAAACTACAGGAGACTAGAAGGTCTCCTGTGTCAGAGAGAAGTAGGAGGTGAGGGAAGAAGGAGGAGAAGAAGAGCAGAGAGGATCAAGCGGGAGCAGAGGAGGGTGCACAGTGTCAGCGCTGTCGACTGCAGTCAAATTGCTCACTACAATCAAACTGACATGGAGCTTTGGCTCAGATGCATGAAGCCTGGCTTACTGGCTTACCTCAGCACTGCACCAGGGAGGGACTGTCACTGGATATTACCATGTGGACCACTGAGCTGATTTCTCCCACATCACAGTGGACAGGGACAGCTTTACATCCCTCCTCTCTCCCACTCTCCTGCCCTGGGGACACACTCTTCCCTTACTTCCTGAAATGTGTCTGTGCACAGTTTCGCCGTTGGAAACATTCACATTAAATATGAATAGCCTCAATAATAAATGGAGGCTCTCAGAGATTGCATCCTGGGTACAAAAAAAAAAAAAAAAACTGGATCACATCCAGTGTTTGTGACACAAGCTGTTAACATTCTCGCCAGTTGCTATTATGGTTTTGGTGCCATTTGAAATCATTTGGGACCAATTTGATACCACATAATGTTTTTCACATTTTCTACAATTGCTCACTTTGCATTTGAGTACTTTTCTTGTCTTTTCAGTTTGCCTTGTGGATATACAATACAGGATTCAAGCTATTTCTACAGTATAAGACAAAATATTGCAGACTTACACTTTGAATATGAGTTTTTGGCTACAATATGTTAGAGAATGTGTGTGAATGGCATTAATTCCTCAGTTATACACAAAAGGTTTATATGCAGAGCAGCATTTTAAGTCAAAGTGTCCTCTATTTCCTCCTCCAGGGACAAGTGCGCGGAGGAGTGGCTGGGACTGGATCTAGTTTTCAGGCTGATGGAGCCATACAGTTTGGCTGAACGCTTTGAATAAGCGATGACTTTTCTCCTGTACATCTCGCCCTTCCACATGGAGATCATCAGCAGCGTGGACAGCACCACGCCGCCCAGCGTGAGCAGGCACAGCCCCGCTATGACGCACCGATCCAGGTGGGCACCTATACGGGCGCTCTCCATCTCCAGCCTCTCCATCTCCCTCGCTGACACGCTGTCACGGTCCACCACCACATCCCGGGGCACGGCGTAGGAGATGATCACCAAGGAGATCCCGGTCACTAAGAACGTGACTGCACTGATAAACCCGTAGTCTATAGAAGTCCCGGAGCTCTCCCCGAAGGAGAGATCATCCTCGGACATGAAGGAAAACTCCGGTAAAGTCTCGGAGCAAGGCTCGCTGTTGCGCACGGGTCTGTGTGTACTTTTACAACTAGTCTCCGGGCTGGCCAGACGCAGGTTAACATTCTCATCAATATATGTGAAAGATGTCTCTAATTCCTCGTCACAACAAACCCGGACTTTCTCCTCGCCGAGGTGACAGAGTTTAACCTCCGCGCCCCCCTTTTGCGACGCCGTCCTTGGTGCTGAATGACACCCGTCATGGCAGCTGCGTGCCGGGTTACAGCAGCCCTCTCCCGGGAGCGCTCCTCCTGTTGATCCGCCAGGCTTGCGGATATGCAGCGCGATGGAAACCCTGTCAAGGACGTCGGGATGATCGGGCTGTTTGCCTCCCTCATCTGCGGGAAGCAGCTCTGGAGAATCCATCCGTATTTCACCACCCGCTGCTTCACTCTGAGCCTTCCTCCCACGATGTTGTCAGTCCACAGCATCCCTAATAAGAGCACAGACACCAGCCCTGAATTAAATGGTGCATCTTAATGAGATTACTCTGATTGCAAACCGTGAAACCTTATATCCAAGATGCGCAAAAACTTGCGTGCGTAATTTGGAACAGTGCGCAATTTGCACATACCTTTATAGTTAAGATAACCCCACTGAAATCAACGCCACTTTAAAGTTGATCGGATCGTTTAAGAGAAATCCGTGGACCTGTCTTGAAAGGCGCTTATAGTGGCTGTGATTAGCCAAATGCCTCTGTATCCAATTAGGAAAGCAGTCCACGTAAACCGAGATTATTCTAATTCTGTTTTAACATGGACACAGTCTGTAGAATGGATACATAAGCAAAACTGGGCTTAAACTAAATCACACATAAAATATGCATAACCAGAGTTGGTCTACTTACGAGAAAAATGATCATGAAATCGTTCACACCGCAGCCAGTTTTAATGCAAAATACATCCATTACCTCCAGAATATGCGTCGGACTGCCCGTGCACACTTTATCTGGATTCAGCAGAAGATGAGAGATGCTTCTCTGCATAAAGATGGACCAGCCATGCACAACCCGCTTGGATTTTCTTCCCCCCCTAATCTCTAACAAAAACCTGCTCAGACTGCTCGGTTAAAAAGACATACACTCACCGCGCTACTTCAGCATCCCTTCTCCTCTTCATGGAGAAGACTGTAGCGAGGGCACACAACGTGGACAGATGGGGGAAAAAAAGCCTTATCTGTGAATATGCACTGAAGATACTCTGTGCCTGCTCGATGCTGTGGCGGCAGGCTGCACTGAGGGGAGCTCTTCGTTAGTCCCTCCCACACACAGAGCCTCGGCTGCCCGCGCTGTGGCGCTGAAAGGAGCGCCGCTATCTGAGAGCCGATTGAGATCACTCCCAGTCAGTCAACACACAAGCCGGGGGGAGGATTTGAAGAGCTGAGGCGAACCCTGGGACCTGATGGTCATATTTTACTGGCAGTACCCGTCCGGAAACATTTTAGGAGAATATGATGCCACAGAAATCTACGTGTACTAACTAAAGAGCTCCTGGAGAGTGAGGACAGGTTAGTGGCTGAGGAGGTGTAATAAATACCACTAAAAAGAAAAGACAATAAGCCTCTACAGGATAATTTACAGTTGGAGCTCAAGTGCAATAAAGTGTTGTAAGGTTGCTATCAAGTCAGTGCTAAATGCCACTCTTCTGACATAAAAGAATATTATACTGATGTCAGCCGAGATAAATAATCATAATGTACAGTCAATCACTATAAATTCAATATTTAACACCCCAGGTTATGGTATAGACTCCCTAAAGCTATTCTAGTGATGTCAAAGCAAACAAACAGGACTGATTGTGTGGCAATGTGTGTCCAACCACACATCTGAAGATAATGGACATGCGCACAATAATCTGTACTGTATGTTGTCAGTTAATGCCCTCATCATATCAGAGCAATTTATCCAGCGGTGATACGCAGACAGCATTGTTGAACTGCGCGCATCACGCTCCATCTGTTCTACCGTGCTCTCGCAGAAGATTACTGGTCACTATGTCAAAGCCATCCTAATCCATGTTTAATCTAGAGCTCTAATAGGTCATGTGATCTGTGACCCCATGTAAATCTTTGGGAGGTTCATCTCTTTTATGCCACATCTTCAGAGTCCACATGTGTTTTTTAGCATCTTTGAAGATGCTGTGACTGATCAACAATCAAGTTTTCTCAGAAAGGGACACTTTCGTCAAACTGGATGTTAAGTGCAGGCCACCATCAAAGATTTAAGTGCTTAATCCCACTTTCTGCAGAATATTCATTTGCTGACTGTTCCACCTTATTTAGCACAACCAGGCAGCAGCTACAAATATAGTCGCCACTTTTCCTGGAGTCCTAGTGGCTGGGTGAACGGCTTTGGCACATTTCCCAACGAGACTCCATTTAACAGATGAGTAAAGGGAAAGGGAGAGTCAGGGAGAGAGGAAGACAGAGATGGGAGTCAGAGGCAGACAAAGATTGACTTCAACGTTTTCGTTCCAGATATTGGTTTGCAGGGAGGGAATCATGATGCTTTATGGTGTGTTTGCATGAGACAACTTCAATTTGTCTCATGCAGAAAGAGAGGGAGAGAGAGGGGAAGCTGAAATCTGACTGTGCGCTCAACTGAGGGGTTACAACAGCCAACTATCAGATGCTATCTGTCTGCAACAGTGCACCACTTTTCCTGCTGGCAAGGACACCAGGCTTGGAAGAGGAGGGGCGGCTGGGGGAGTCGGTGCTTCTAAAGGCTATAAATCCTCCCAGTGTCTCCTGCCAAAGAATGAACCCACACACAGAATAAAGATTATGCGACATGGATGTAGCACTGCTTTTTCTTTAGCCGGTAGCAGATATCAGAAGGTGATGGACGGAGAAGTGGAGGTCCAGGCAAATACGGCAGGAGGAGGGAGAAGGAGAGCAGGACAATGCATGTATGGGTGTGTGAATTATTGAGTGAATGAATAAATGAGAGAGAGACTGAGTTCACCTCACTTCCAGGAGCAGCAGGAGCTGCTCAGCATCCCACAGTAGCAAAATAGTAATAAGATAGGTATGAATGGGTAGAACTATATGAAAGACGAGACATGTGTATGCTGCAAGGAAAATGCTCAGAGGCTTAAGTTTTGTATTTGTACCCAATACCCACCACTTGTAACGTAGTAATACTGCATTCATAACATATTAGAGTTATCGTAGTTACCAGATTCTGAAGTTAAACATAATTAAGTAGCGTTCACATCAACCTCTGAGTGGTAACTCTGAGTTGATCAACAATGTTAGCAGTGGGGTAGCCAGCGCGTCTCTTCATCACCAGCAGCCAGACGGCATTCTGAGGTCTCTGAGAGGGTAGTGGGCCACAGCAGCAGAGTGCTGTAGATTATTAATAAGAAGGTGTGCACAGTCCCCTGGGTTTGTTTTGCAAGTCTGGCACGCAAACCCCCCAGCAGCTCTCAAAAAAGCCTTCCAGAGAGGACAGTGCATGCAGACGGCAGGACGACAAGGGATCCATCTTATTTATTGATTTTATTTGTAGGGGACTACATACACTATTAAACAGAAATGTCACTATTTGATGCACTGCAGTTAGCCCAAGGCTAATTTTCATTTGCAGGTCACAATTAAAATGTCCACAGAGGGACAGAACAGCACCAAGCAAACTGGACCAACGAAAGACAGAGCATGTAGTACAGATAACGCACAGTAAAACATTACACACACAAACACACACACACACACACTCAAACACACACACTTTAAAGCTACTGATTCAACTACAGCTCTTTATGACATCTGGTAGGGCATTCCACTGAGTTCTGGCTTTCACAGCCAAATCTGACCGCAAAAGGCAGACAACCACAGAGTACCGTATAATCTCTTATAGAAGATATTCTTGTGTAGTTTTCCAAATGAAAGCAAACAAAGTCTTGCAATCTAAGCCAAACCGTTTTTGCTAAGCATGGTATCAAGTTGGAAAGCATCTCCACTTTTAGAGGTTTTTAAGGAGCTGATGAGTTGGTTAACTTGTATCTCATTCATCGTAACCAGATCAAAAACGGGACCTGCACTGCAGCATCTATAGCAACAGTATCCCCTTTCCCTTTTGTGAAGTTCTTTTAAAAAATGTCTTCAATGAATTTTCCCTGTGCTATGAGCTGAAGATCTTCTAAAAAACGTGGGTTCCTCTGTGTGACATTATTCACATTTGTTCATATTAATTTATTACCTTTTGCCCAATTCATTACATGGAGATAGAAGCAAGATTTGTCTCCTTGAGTAACTTTGTTCCTCAAGCCTCTATAAATCAACACATCTGTGTCTCTTCTAGTTTTCATAGCTTTCCTTAATGCCTAGCCTATAGTCTTCGTCAGTTTCAACAGATTTGATCTAAACCAGGATTGATTGTTCTTGAATTCTATTTAAACCCTTGCAATAAGTCTTTCTCTTACAGACTTAATTCTGCAAAAAAATACCCGACATCATCACATTACAGAGCAATCATGTCATTGTCAAATGCAGCTTGAGAAAAAGGCAGACTGAAGCTCGGTGTGGACATTATAGTCTTCTTTTTGTGTGGTGGTGGCGGCAGACACTGTGATGAAATATTTAGCACTTAGACCTTCAAGTTAATTTACAGTGACTTTCCTAATTGAAGTGATGTGGCTGCCCTCAGCACAGACACAGTGGGATGATGCCTTTGCCTTGTGTGTGTGTATTACTCATGTTGTGGGACGATAAATCTGTTTACACAGTGACATTGTGGGGACTCACTGTCTTTCTGGGGACAAAATCCCCAAAGTCCCCACAATGTAAATCGCTACATTTTAGGGTGAAGACCTGGGTTAAGGTTAGGTAAAGGGTTAGGTTTAGGCGAGTCGGGGTTATGGTTATAGTTATGGTTATGGTTATAGTTATGGTTAGGGTAGGTCTCCAAGAAATGAATGTAAGTGTATGTAATGTCCCCAAAAATGATGGAGACACGACTGTGTGTGTTTGTGTGCGTGCGGCGTGGAGAGTGATGCTTCATGCAAAGATCAGACTTCACAAAAAGAAAAAAAAGCCTTTTGGTGATTAAGTGAGCTGGCTGGGATAATTAATTCCACCGTTTCATGCAGCCTTCTTCTCTTGATCATCTCTTTATCATAATTAATGTGATGTTATCCCCTCACGCCACAGCTGCTTTTGCACTATAACGCTTTCAATAGCTCTTGATGATGATTCTCTTTTGCTGTCTTCTGCCTCTCTGTCTCCATCTGGAGCACTAATTATCAGCTATTCTTGTGTGCCCATATAATGGCGCCCTAATTATAACACAACAAACATTTTGTTTTAGCTGCTGGATCCCATTTGTTTTGACAAATGCACACTCAAGTTCAGTTTAGCTCTCGGTATCCTTGCGAGGGCGGGTAAGTGAGTAAGCAAAGTCAGAGCAGCTGTTTAGTATGGATGGGGCAAACATTTTAGATGGGCTGGGATGAGTTTCATTCATTAGGTGAATGACAAAGTCTTGAGTTCAGGCCAAAGACGTTATTTATTTTTGGTGAACATGGTGAGCCAAGCACTGAGTAGTCTGCTGGCACCGCTGTCATTGGTACAGTTTTGCTTTCTTAATTTCTGTTGTTTACCTTGAATTTTCAATTAGGAACAAAAGGACCTCTCTCTCCTAAAAGCTGCACTGGATGAATAATGCATTATAATAACACAGAAGTCTCAGTGGTGAATTTGTGAATGGTAAGATTGCCAGACCTTCTCTGGTAGAAATATGTTGTAAACAGCGAGCATGTATTCTTGTAACAACTTCATATGGCTGGCTAGGCATCAGGGTCTGTTTCGTGTCCTCCAGTGATCATTCTGCAAAAGCAGATTCCCTGTAGGTGAAAAACTGGCACTACACAAAGTCTGAAGCAATGGATCTGGAAATAGAGGGAGAACTGTTAGCACAAACCTGGATCTTCTACGACAAACTGACGAGGTCCAGTTGCGAACGATTGAATGCCCTAAAGCTTACAATGACCTGGATGAATGAGAATATTCACAGGCAAACCTGGATCAAAATGTTATTGCAGGTTTAAAATGCTACAGTTCAGCAGCACAATAAATAAATATTAAATCCAAATAACTTTTGCTTCCCTAAGCTGACCCACATTGTGCAGGACAATGCATTTGTTAGGCTTCATCCCAGTATAGCAGAATCAGTGGCCTATACTTATTTTTGGCACAAAAGTGTTCAAACTATGTAGCCATAGTCCCATACAGTAAACCTCTAGATCATACAGATGAACTGAATCTTTCTGAAACGTGCCATGGTCCAAATGTTTGCAAGCAACTTAGCTGCTCTTTTGTTTAATGTGTCAGTAGCAGTGTTTGACCACGAGGTGGCAGTGAAGACCCACTGTCAGTGTGGGAGCAGGGAAGAAATTTATGCACTGATCAGTGGTGGAAATGACCATTTACTCAAACACTGTACTTAAATACAACTTTGTGGTACTTGTGAGTATTTCCATTTCATGCTACTTTATACTTTTACTCCAGAGTGAAAGTTTGTGGTGTTTACTCTATTTATTATTGTTATTATTCCAGCTGTGAACATTGACCCCTCTTATAAATCACGATGCATTGTTAGAGATTAAAGTATCCATCAGTAAATAAAGCAGTCAGAATAAACTCCACCTCAATCAACTACAACAGAAAAATGTTGCTTTATTATTTTGATACTTCTCCTCCATTTTGCTGATAATACTTGTTCTTTTACCTAAAGGCATAGGTCCTTGTTTTGTTTGACAGGCAACCATTTGTGGTTTTATGGGAGGTTATGTGTCGGATTATTTCTGGGCTGGGAATTGTTCATTTTTGTTGTTGGTTTCAAACAAATTAATTATAATGTGCTAAATAATGAGCTTTCGAGGCACTGGGAGACACATTTTGTTATCTCATGCTGTCAGCTGTTTTCTTCCTGCTTCCAGTCTCAATGAATCTCCTCAAACTCAAACATTTTTGCTTTTCCAAAAATGTTGAACTTAAAGAATTCTACAGGGTTCTGTTCCCACCTTTACTTCAACCTGCAATAACAGACTTTTGGCCACTTAGATGTACATGATGTGGCCCAAAACAGTGAGGTTGTGTGAAATTACAAAGCCAAGGGGAGCTGCAGATTCAAGTTTTAATTCTCTGTAGGTTCATCACTATAAATGATCCTTTTCATATTATATTATTATTATAAAATATCTTTACAGCCATGTCAAATAAAGATCTCAACACTTCTTCCACTAGGCTTGGCCTCCTGCACTGGCAGTAAAGTGCAGTGAGTGGGATGGAAACAGTTCAATGAAATGAGGTTGTTTATCATGTATAAGCCACTGGTTTTGCAGTTGTGATCATAAAGCACATACAGTACTCAGAATAATGAAACCAGCATTCCTTATACTTGGTTCATAGATCGGAATGCATAACCTGTAATGAACACATGCACTTTCTGTAAGCCTCCATGGAAATATATTGCATCAGTAATGAATTATGGCAACCATAACCATTCACATTAATACGATCAATATTCACTTAAAATGACTTGGAAAGCCTGCTGTTTCTGACACCTCTGGTGGATGCATTCTGCAGGCAGCAATTACAAAATCTCCTGCCCACCTGTGAATTCACCTCTTGGCCCCCCGCCTGTGAGGAGTGATGGTCTGTTAAGGTGTTTCACTGGAACTGATAGTGATGGTGTAATAGACACAGAGGGGATCGATACAGGGGTGACACTGAATTAATACCACATGGTATATTATGTGCACGCTGACATAAAATCTTTTGAAGGATCGTGGGGTTAACAAAAGAGAAGTAGACTCATGAGCACTTAAGACCACTATAATCCATTGCTGACTTCCCAAAAAAAAACTGCTATTAACAGTCAGGTAATCTTACGTTATTAAAAGTCTGTGGATAATCTGTCTACAGTTCAAAAAGTAGCCTAAAGTAAGAGCTGTGCTTTCTTCCTGGCAGTTTTCCTGCAGACTGCTGAGCCCTCATTGCTAAACAAGCCTCCTGGGAAGGTTATATAGACAGTAATATAAACAGATGCAGCACCCACTGTGCTGAGATCTGTGTAATTTTCATCCTGTGCCTTCCCCTCTTTCAGTCGAGCCCATGCAGCTTCCCCGGGAATAACAATCATACTAATCTGGACTGGTGTTGAGTGACTGCCTGAAACCTCAGCCAGTTTGTTTATCTTTTTGGCTACGGGCCCTGAAAGACCGGAAGGGGGGATGCTAATCACGAACAGTTAAATCATGGGCCTTCATGTCTCAGTTGGTCATTCCACAGTGGTAATCCTGCAGATGGAGATGAGTGCAGACAGTAGAGGAGTTTCTCTCCCACTGAGAAGCAGCTCCGTCAGAAGCATGTCTCCCTCAGATCCTCTATCTGATGTTACAGGTGTTTGCCCCCAGGGAGGACAGTTGCTGCAACTGCACCCATGGGTGTTGTGATAGCCCCTGAGAAGGTACCCCTCTGTTTCTACATAGCGATGCTGTAATCTAACTGAACAGTGTGAACCTTACTTTGCTTTCCTTGTTGATGAGGCGTGAGGAGTCATCAGGATGCAGAGAGACAACATGAAGAGAGAGGGGTAGAGAGACATACAGAAACACTGAGGCCATGAGAAAAGTATAGGCACAAAAAGAGGTAGAGAGGCATTCAATTTCCCTGGTACATTTCACACATGGCTCACATGCAAGTTAGGTAATTTAAATAGCAGCAGCCTGTACTACAGTAGCTAAATTGCAGGCCCAGAGTGCAGTGCAAATCGGCTGCTGCCGGGTCTCCCATGAGTCCAAACCATGCTGTGAGCATTTTGGAGCCGCCACATGAGAAGACACATCATGACAATATTGCACTAAAAAGTGATATTAAAGTGACCTTGTCTTTCTTTATGATATATGTATCTCCTTCCATCACTGAAATAGTCCCATAATATGATCACAGTCTGCCTGTAGGACAGAAAAGAGGTTTAGAATGATCGTCTTCTGCTTTATGGGTCTATTTTTTTTTTTCTTATAGTCCCAATTTCCTGTGATAGACACCGATCTGGACACCCTTGATGGCATTTTTATGTTTCACCTTATAAATACAGTAATTTTCCTGTAGGACATTGTATATAATGCACCATATATGTGTGTGTGTGTGTGTGTGTGTGTGTGTGTGTGTGCGCGCACAGCATTATCAGCAACGTATCACAGGTAGCAGTGCTCAGGTGCAGGAAATGCCCCCTGTGACTTATGTGTCATTATATGTCCTTTTGTTTAATTTGTTATCACTGACTTCATGTTTAAACAGCATTTTAAGGGTGTAGCTGGTGCAGGTGAAGCAAAGCACAGGGTAGTTTAATCCATAACAATGCATAATGTTTAATATACAGATCGTATGTTTTGTGTGTAAAATGTCTGCAAGGTAAGTAGTGGCTAACGCTGTCAAATAGATGCTCTGTAGTAAAAAATCGGAGTAGTTATAGTGGAGTAGAAGTATACAGCAGCAAAACTGAAGTATAAGCACTTTAAAATGTACTTTCAAAGTATTTAAATAATTGGTGAATACATACACCAGTGGAGGTTGCAGTGGCTCTTTGTGAAATGCTTTCAGCACATATTTTATCACTATTATGTGTAGTCTTGATTTTCTCTCTGCTTTTTTCATCCCTCCAACATGTACCTTATTTTGTAGTAAATTATAAATATGCATCACCTGACAATATCATATCATCGCTGTAAATATGGCACTTTGTGAGTTTACTATGAGATTGTCTTGAGGGTCAGTCAGTATAAACAGATGCTGTGCAGCCAAACATTACTATATTTTGAAAAAAAGATGCCAAATATATCCGGCTGGCTTTTGGCAAAGTGTGTAAGTTGATGCAGTTATCTACAAAACCTCCAGCTGACAGAACGGTGCAGCCATAGAAAACACCAGTGTGAATTATGTCACTCAGTGTGAACACATAGAGTAGCTTCAATGAAGACTTGGAACAAACGGATACAGAATATATACTGTGAGACAGTATATATTCATACCATATATATATCATATATACATAACATTATAATGCTCAATAACAAGTCATAAGTGTTAAGGAGTATATATGTATATGTATATTATCAGTTATAATTGTTGACAAATGCTTTCAACACATAACAGATGCATGTACGAGTAATTCAAAATGCTTTTATTGTACCAATATTGTGGTGTTTTATAAAGCATTTATCATACATTGTTGTTGTTAAATGTTTAAAAAATATATATAGTGCTTCATTTTGTACCCCAATAAAACCCAGCTTACATTCCTTCAAACATGTAACCCAGCACAGTGAAGCAGTGTGAGAGTCGCTGAGAGGGGGGGAAGTTGGTGTGAGCCTGTGACTTCACTGTGATCAGTGTTCGAGGCTCCGCAGGGAGCGCTCAGTCCTGAGTGTGTGAGCAGTGAGACAGGAGCAGGGCGCGGAGCTGCCTGCAACACCTCCACTCTCCCCTCTCTCGCAACTTCAACCAACAACCCGAGCCTCGACTTTTTTTCGTTGTGCTTGTATGGAAAACATATCGGAGTTTCATTTAATGGCTTTGCGATACCCGAAATTGGATTTCATGGACAAGAAAGGGCTTTTTGACTGGATTATATGAGGGTGAAATGAACTTTTTGCAGCATTTGTGGTCGTTGGACTTTTGGGGCCAGGTTCCAGCACTTTATTGCAATGAATTTTGTTTGTTTGTTTGTTCTTTTTTGGTGAATGCCAGGTGCGATTTTGTTAAAAGCGCACAGAGCGACTGCCTCCTCCTGTAATGGCAAACCTCACCATGGATAACGTGACTGTGGAGAATGACACGGCGGTGCAGGACAATCAAACCCTGGGCGTTTGGACTGACTATTCAGTTGAATACAAAGTGGTCAGCGTGTTTTTGGTGTCCCTCATATGCGGGGTGGGGATCGTGGGCAACGTGATGATCATACTGGTGGTCCTGACCACCAAACACATGCGGACTCCCACCAACTGTTACCTGGTGAGTCTGGCCGCGGCTGACCTGATGGTGCTGACAGCCGCCGGGCTGCCCAACATCACCGACGCCCTGTACGGACAGTGGGTGTTCGGCTACGCGGGCTGCTTGGGGATCACTTATTTCCAGTACTTGGGTATAAACGCGTCCTCCTGCTCCATCACTGCCTTCACGGTGGAGCGCTACATCGCCATCTGCCACCCCATCAAAGCGCAATTCCTGTGCACTTTATCCAGGGCGAAGAAGATCATCATGCTGGTGTGGGCGCTCACCTCAGTTTACTGCGTCATGTGGCTCTTTCTGTCAGACACCAAGAAGTTGGTGTATGACAACGTGGTGCTGCTCAGCTGCGCCTACAAAGTGTCCAGGAGTCACTACCTGCCCATTTACTTCACTGATTTCGCGGTGTTTTACGTGCTGCCCCTCATGCTGGCCACGGTTCTGTACGGGCTGATCGCCCGGATACTTATCCTGAACCCGCTGCCTTCGGACCCCAAAGACAGCACCAAGAAGTGGAAGAAGGAGACGAGTCAGGGAGGGCGGATGATCAGCACCAGCTCCTCCAGCAGCACCACGGCTGCCTCCCGCAGACAGGTGAGCTTTTCTCTGTGGAATGAGTGGGTTTGCATCTGAGTGTGGGCTCAGAGTCAGAGGCGAGTTTCAGTGATGTCATTCTTAATGATTAAATAACTGAGCAGTTTGAATAAAAGTATTGATCTCACAAAACACATCACATTGTTTGGGGCCCCACACACCCAACTGCTGTATGTGTAATAATAATGATAATAAAAATTACAAAGTCAGCCTTTCCCCCCCCCCTTTAAATACTTTGTTTTTCTTTTCTTCTGACCTTGTTAAACCCAATATGTACACAAGCAACAGCCACAGCACTTCCTTTGCCTGAGACTGCGTTTGCACATTCGAAGATAAGGTGGCGAAAAACAGGGATGAGCATAAAGCATTGTTATGACATCATCTAAGGAAATTTCATGGGTCAGTGAAGAACAAATATGTTCTTTCTTTTTGTTGATACGCCATTTACAGATAATGGCATGTTGTTAATGTTTGGGGCCAGAGAGGTTTGATTAAGTACAATAACGGAAATCCTAATATGCAGGGAAACACAGCCTAAAACAAACAGCCAGCAAAGCTTGCAGAGACAGAGCATAAGAAAATCTGCTGCACTTAGCACAGCTGGAGTCTCTGAGAAGTAATGTAGTTTTATGGAGTGGACATGTGAAACAAGTCACTTCAAAATCCGAAGCACTTCTCATAAAATTATGAAAGTTCATGAATAATCAAGGTGATAAAACAGTGTTAAGTGTGCTTTTTGAGCAGCTGAAGGACCTGAGATCTCCAGGAGCCCAAACACAACATTCAGACTTACTGTTGGCACATATGTGTATGTATAATTGATAAAAATATACACTTTTTTTTCTTTAAAAAAACTAGCTCCCCTTTGTCCTTCCTGTTTGATATACAGAGTTTCAAAGTGCTGCCAGAACTCATTCACTTTCACATTGAGTCTGGTGTGAAGTGTGGTGCAAACATCCATAACTCAGTTTGCCACTTTTTTCAGTGGAATAGAGCTGATCCACCTTTTTAAAACTCTGAAACACAAATAGAACAAACAGCTTCTCACACTAGGCTGAGTTCAACCAACACAAATGATAAGACAGAAAATAATGACACACATACAGTAAACACAAACTACCCAAGACTGTGGCCAGACACTCAGGTGGGGAGCCGAGCTAGACGTTTGTTTATCAGATCACTGGGAGAAGTCTTCCTGGAATGACTGGGGGTGTGGTACCCTGAGGGAGCGAATGCTCTATTGTATAGTCTAATCAGCTAACCTCAACTCAAATACGCTTTTCCTCCATCTGTGTAGCTGTGTGTGTTTTCTCTCTGATGTATGTGCGCCCACAAAAACACACTCACATGTGTCCCTGGTGGTCAGCATTCATTCCTCATCGTCCACACATGGAACAATTCATACCATCTACCGTGAGCCTTCCCGAATCACCTAAAGGTCAAGGAGTAACGAGGTTCCACGGTTAAGTATTTCGCTCCGTGATGCCACTGGCAGTGCCCCTGTCCAATCCAGTTAGACTCACCTGACTGCAGCCGAGGCGACACAACATAAATATGGATAAGACTTAATTACATGCAAGTTTCACATCAGGTTTATCAGTTGGGAATTTCATTAACAAAGCCAGGCTTTGTTTTATTGCGCATACAGATGTTGTCAGTCCTCCTCGCTGCAAATTAATCAACAGCATCTGAATAAACAATCAATGTTTTATGAGATCTACAATAAGGCTGCTTATAGTAGATTAGCAAAGTTTCTCTGAGGAACAGCTTGGCTCGTTTGAGGTCACATTTCCACCCACATATGGTGTCACTATTGTTGGCGACAAACTCTAAAAGTTGGATAAATCTACTCACTGACAAAATCTGTCATGACATAAATTGCACAGAATATGCTGGCCGGACTGTCTTGCCTGTATTTTGGTTTGCATTTCTTATTTTTGGTTTGCCGTTCAGGGTTCACTCGCAGTCATCTTTGCGTGGTCATCATGGTAAATGGACTAATGTTAACGTGGCAGGGATCCTGTTTGGTGCAGCTCTGCTGTCGTAACCTCCCGGGAACTCCAGGAAGCGACCGCAGAACTCAGATGCTAGTGGGATTTGGGCAGTCGCAGACCCTAAATGTTGAATGTAAAATTTTATGTATGGAACCTCATGACGGATAACTTTGTGGAGAGTTAAGTCATCTGCAGCACAGTTTATTGTGAGCGAGTGCTAGCACGCTTGTAGCCTCGCGTGTTAGCTTGTTTACATGCATCCACCCTGAGCCAACCAAATGTGGAAACACTGTTTCAAACAGCTTGTTTGGAGAACTTTTAGTAAACATCTTCGTCTACACTGAAATGTCTAATCAGTCGGGGAAAAAGGCCTTTTGTCGTTCCTTTTGTACAGCAAACAATAAACTGTTGTGTGTGCGCGACAGTCTCAGCTGATTAAACCTCTATTATCATCTATTCAGCATTTTGATGTGATTTGATTGTGGCTCATAAATGCTGACGTTATTAACATTTCTGTCCAGAAGTCCTGTGCTGATGATGACAGACAGAGTCAGAAGTAACAGGAAGCTCCTGGACCCTGTCTGAGCAGACACACAAGATGAATCCAATCTGGAGAATGTGTAGGAAGAGCTCTGTTTTAGGGTGGAGAAACATGTAGGTTTAGCGTGGACATTCAAGATGGTGAGCTCAACTGTTGGCATAGTGAATGATGGCAAACACTTTGCAGGTCTCGATGGAGGAAAACCTTTTTGTAACTATCTGTTAATGTACCAGATGTGACGTCTTTTCCCCTTTTTACTGCACATTAATAACAACCTGCTGCCACTTTAGTGTGTCAATATAGCAGCTGATAAGAAAAGATGTGTTTTAATGAATTTAATGATTCAAACAGCATCTTAGCACAACAGTGCAGGATAACCGCTTTGCTTGCTTCACTTTTAAATAGCTTCTTAATGGGGCACATACAGTCCAAAGGTTGAGTCTTTTTTTTTTAGTTTTTATTCTACTTTTGAATACATTTTCTGTTTGTAGATTTCTTGGTTTGGTGGGTCTACTGTATATGATCTGAACTGAACACTTTGTTGATCTTGAATGCTTCCCCACTGTGAAGACAGGAGAGTAACTGCCTTTCTGCTGTTCACTGATTGTACGATGTGCCCTTTAAAGAGAGAGCTCACTTGACTTCACGCCGACTAGGTCCTCGTGAATAAAATGACCACAAATTCATCAACATTAATTGACTCAAGACAAGTGTTCAGGTGAAGCTGCAGCTGCGTCCACAGACGAGACGCAGTATACAGATCATCAACTGGTTAAGAAAAAATAAAAGATTCACCTACGGCCATGGTGAGGGGCTCAGCAAACATCAGTTTTTATTTTGTTGGCCATGACGGCCCCTTGTGTGTCCATCACATACACTTCAGTGATAATTGTTAACATTTCAATCCTGGCAATCATTACTTGTGCAGTTTGGTTGCCAAATTCACTCGTTGAGTAGCTAAATTGTCAGAAATACAACAGAACATCAGCTGGTATATTTGCCAAACAAAAAAAAAATATGTCCTAAAAACAAATTACAAAAAACACCTTTTGTCTTGCTATGCACAGCCATGTTTGATGAACGATTGCTGTCATCAGTAACCTCAGTGACAACTGGATGGCCCCTTCCCAAATAGGGTATGCCTTTCCTGTGAATGTGAAGCAACAGCAGTAGGAGATGTTCAGTGAGTAGTTTGGTAAACAAAGAGGTTAAAATATCAGCAACGAAATTCAGTTGCATTAGAATCTCCAGGATTATAAGTATGAAGAGATTTTGACATGAAAAGAGTACAAAAACAAATTCCTCAGCTGCTTCGGTTTCAGGGTGCTGGTATCATGCATGCTGGATCATCGTCACATTGTCATGGTTACTGGGACACTGAGCAGAACAAAACCACTGTTAATGTTTTTAATTACGCTTGTGCTTTTCCTATTAAGTCAAACCGTCTGCTGTGAAAAGGGCCTCGAGTCCATGTGCCGTGTGCTGTGGTTCCTACTGCGTAGTCTCCATGTGCATGAAAAACTTAAAAAGTCAATTTTCTGTGATCTTATTTTGTTGTAGCATTCTTTTTAACACATGATTGAATTTTATCAGGTTACAAAGATGCTGGCTGTGGTGGTGATCCTCTTCGCCTTACTCTGGATGCCCTACCGGACCTTAGTGGTGGTCAACTCCTTCCTGGACAAGGCCTACCTGGATACCTGGTTCCTGCTCTTCTGCCGTCTCTGTATCTACCTAAACAGCGCCATCAACCCGATCATCTACAACGCCATGTCCCAGAAGTTCCGCGCTGCTTTCAAGAAGTTGTGTCACTGCGGCCCTCAGCGAATGGAGAAACCGGCTTCTTACAGTGTGGCGCTAACCTACAGCGTCATCAAGGAGACGTCCAATGGGGAAAGTCCCGACCACTTCACGGAAATGGATGATGAGCTAAACATGCCAGCAGATCAGTACTTACCTACCAGCATCCTGCCAAGTGCCAAGAAGATGCCCTTTGAGGAGCCTTCCTTGTCTGGGAGTGATGTCAAAGTCTGACTGAAAGCAAATTCTCCACCTAAAAGGGATTCTGACAGCTGGATTCAGTGACCCATGGGACATTTTAGAGACATTTCCATTCAAAGTACCCGCACTCTTCCAATTTTATTTCTCCACTGTGTTTTTCTTGGAATGTTTCTTTTGTTTCACAAGACCATTTGCCAAGAACCAAATAGGAATCTGTGAGATGAGCTTACAAACAGGCCTTTTAGCATTACAGTCACTGCAGCAATGATTATTCAGCTCTGCAGAGAAAGCTCTAATTTTTGTGAGAAACAGGATGTGATGTGCCTAATCCTACTGATTAAACGCAGAGACACCTTTGAATAAACGTTAACTTAAACTGTTAGTGAAAAGGTGCACAAGAGCAACTCAAGTTTATCATTACAGTTAAATGATCGATTTGGTTGAATCAAACTGCTTCCATCCACATCCTAATATGGCAAAGTAATATGGGAAACTATGTCATCACAGTGTATTTTGTTCTTCCTGTAAGTGTATCAATATTTGTCAAGATATAATTGAGGTCACTGTTTTTGTTGAGCACAAGATTTCCCAGTTGGATGCAGAATTGGAAAAGTGACCAAGAATTGTATAAACTTCAGACAGAAAATCTATTTAAATTAATGCATTATACAAAAAGAAGTAAAACATACCAAGTCCTGTCAGTGAAGTGTGAAAATGTTTACAGCCGTGGATCTTATATCTTGGATTATTTGAAAAAGTAAAGTTACCGCTTGTTGCAGGGGTGTTTCTCTGACAGGGTGTTTATCTAACTCAAACAATCCCGCTGTGCCTGCTGTTTCTAAAAGACCGTTGGGTAACCACTGTTTTTCTCAGATACAAGTTGTATAAGGGATTACAATTTGAAATTCAGTAAATACAGTGCAGTTGTTAATCTCAGTAAGGCTCCATTACTTTGACAGTTTGGGGGTTGACTCGCTATCTGTGCTACCCAACACATCCTCATACCTCAACAACTGAATATGTCAGTTGCCAATGTCTGTCCGTATGATACATGTCACTGTTGGAGAGCACCAGTGACAAGCCAATAAGACGACATCTTCGAAGGCAGACCTTTGCCATAAAGGACTTTTTGCATAGGTTTGCGCACCAAAACTACTCGGTTAGGTTAAGGAAAATATCACGGGTTAAAATAAGTATGTTACTGTTATGTACTTTACACATCTGGAGTACGTTATGTAACTTACGGGGTCGACGTTGACTTTTGGTTTCACAAGGGACATGAACAGCAGTCTCCTGGGCAAAGTCCTGTCCTGTCTTTAACTGACCCAACCATTCCCTCTAAATGCGAACTTTCTTGCTCTTGCTCGGACTTCTTCCCTTGCCCACGTCATATTTACTACAGCTACCAGAGTTCACCGCCTAACAGTTACTGTAAATATGGGTCGTTATAACCTGCTGGCAAAGATGAACTTTCCGGTTGTTTTTCTGGTGAAGATGGGCTCATGGTGGAGGCTTGACTGGTCTGGTAAGTGCTAGCTTGGTCCTGGCGCTGGAGGAGGTGGAGGAGGTGGAGTGCCTCCAGTAGAAGAAACGTTACATACTTGATAATGGGACTTCATGCAGTCACTAGAGTTAACGTCGATCTAGCTGTTGATGGTCAGTATATACCTCCAAACTGTAGGCTGACGACTTGTCAAACCACAAGATCTTGTTTTTCTACGTATGTTAAATACAGAAGATGTAACAGAAGATGTAACCTGTGGGTGTGCAGGTTTGAAGCTGTTTTAAAGGCACCAGTGGGCTGTCTTATGACTTTAACTGTTGAGTAATTACAATTAGATTAAATGAATAATATCTAATGTAGTAAAGAATGTTGCTCAACACAAATGAGTAGTTGGAAATAGCTTAATTTCTGTGTTGGAATTGGTTTAATAGTACGTTTTCAAACCATCTAAGTGTATCTAAGTTTCTAATTAATTAAAAGGAAATCTTCTGTTGTCTGGCCCGAGGATACCATCTGAGCGGCGCCCAGGTGTTACTTGTAGCAAATGCCTTCCCTCTTTGTTCACATACCTCCCCGCAAGAAACCATGTAATTCAAATGAATCCAAATGCACAACACCGTGACATTGTGATCTGTTATTAGAGGGAAAGCACAGATATTGAATTACATGACCTTTTGAAAAGATCCATGTAAAGAAAAGGACAAACATTGCAGACACTCACTTAAACCTGTGCCAATTTGAAATTCTTTCGATTATTTCTGCAGGGAGTTTAGACTCAACAGTGACCGACACGCCAAAGCCTTATCTCGCTTTGGTCACTGTGAAGATGGGCTCTGTGAGGAGCCCGTGAAGGTCAGTGGAAGGTGTATAATAACAAGGGAGCAACGTGTAACCCTGATGTGCAGACAGAGAGGCTCTTTGTCAAAGGGTCAGATAACTGTCGCGGCAGTAATTCACTGATATTGGCTGAGATTGCAGAGTACAGCGCTTTTCTGTGATTTATCTGCTCAGCAAAACCCGAGGAGCAATCATGGAATGTGTAAATAGATCGTGGCAAAGTGCCATACTTGAGTTGGTGCAGTCCACAGTATGTATATAGCTCACCCTGCTATTAAAAGAAACATTTTTTCCGCTGTTTGTTTGAGCGATGTGCATATATGTAGAAATTGAAGAGCACTCAGAGGGAAGGAATACTGAGTGAACTAAATGAAATGGACCTCCTTCAACAGCAGGCCTTTTTGTCTATACTGTGAAGTTGCTTGAAATCGATTGTGCAGTGTTATGTGAAATTAATTCAATATTGGTGTTTTCAAATGTGTGTCAGCGAGTGCATATGTAAAATAATAGCTTGTTTCGATATATTGTTCAATCAGCGTGTTTTCTATCATTTCAAACCAGTCGGTGGAAGCTAATATCCTCCAAAGTGGAATAGGTGAGGAAATAAAAACATAAAAAAAGGTTTGAACTCTGTAGTTTGTAGCATAAAGTACCTCTCATTCATGCACTTTTTTTAATTTCTCCCTTTGTGCTCAGTTGAAAGGCGTTCCGTCATGGGGGAAAATACCAAACAGTTGTGTTTTCTGTTCTGCACGGTGCACAGTTTGCAGCATGAACGCAAACTTTTGTGACGTGAACACGAAGATGACAAAATCTGATACCATCTGAGGCAACACTTAGTGCACAATTCTGTCTCAAGGAAGCTTTTTTCCTGCTCTAGCTGTTTGATGGATTGTTTTGTATTTTGTATTGTTCTTTGTCTATAATAAACAGAAACAATAATTGTAGCACTTTGCGGATGGTGCGTTATTACTACATTTTGATGTCTTGAGAGATTGTCTCTTTTTTTTCACCAGTTCCCTGCACCTCCATCTCTACTGATCTATTACCAGCAGCCTCTGAAGAAACTGTCTCATCCGAGACCGCCATGAATCAGGCAAGGATCGCTTCAGTGTGAGCTACGACCACACCAGCGACATCAATCAGAGGGGTGATGGCTTCACTTTGAAGCATGTGGTGGCCCGCTTTGACACAAATCCATCTCACTGAAGGTGTTAGAGGCCAACTGTACTCCTAACACAAACAATATGACACCCACGGACAATTTACGTTCAGTTACTGCAGTAATATCACTCTAAATATGAGTCATCAAACCTCCCTCAATCCAGTTAAGCAATAATGCTAACACTAGGCTATATATTACAGTAATTACCCATGCAATGTTATGGAGCTAGAAAGGGCTTAATGTGCTGAGAGATAATGTCCTAGGAACATTAATTGGTGATTGCTGGAACATTTCATCAGCTGTGTGCACTCAAGCCGTAAATTTTTATGCCACACGCACTTTATTTTTAGGCTAGACCCTTTTAATACCCCAAATAACACACAATATTTACTAGCACATCTGCTGTTGATAGGAAAGTGCTATTTCTTACACAATCACAGGCTACACTATATTCTGTTTTTCCACCTGGACTACGGCTGTTTAACTGCAAAAGTGTCATTTATAAAGGGTGAACAAAGTAATTTTACATTTGTTGCTTTGGATTTTCAGTTTGCATGTTCAAAGATTGCTCTTTCAAATGCAATGGCAATACGATTTCTTTAGTAAGACGCCAGTGAAGTTGTTTTTTGTAATATTAAAATGTTATCATATAGAGGTGTCCAGGCCCCAGTTACACCAAGGCAAGACCTTCTACTGCTACTTGCTATCACCTACTGCTAAGGCTATGGCAACTACTCCAACTTCACCACTGAGTCATGATGAAGTTCACTTCCAAGCTCATTCTTTAATAAAACTATACGCAACCGTTATGTTGTTGCTGCTGTCAGGTGCAACAGTGAAGGCAGCTGCTGAATGATCACCTGATCTGACACAGCGACCATCTCAGGAGACAAAAATAGTGTGCAGTCTTGAGACAGAGCAGAGGACTCCTATCTACCACACACACGTCAGAATAAAAGGAAATATACTCCAGAAGGTCAGAATTAAACTCCAACCTTTCCTACTCTTATTTTCTGTTTCCATATTCATCGACTGTTGGTGATTAAAATCTCCACTTTGTTGTTGAGGGAGGGTGATTTGATTGGAACTGGTGCTACCATTTAGAAAAGCATTTTTCAAGGAACACATTCATATTCAACCTCTTGTGTATGACCTTTAAGTCAAAGATCCGTCAGACATCTTTGCATTGTGCTTTGCACAGAAACATGATCGATCCATTAGAGAAACAGCTGAGCAAGACTTCACAGTGGGGAAAAGTCTTATGTGCAAAATGCGGACACTGATTATTGTGTGTTTCATTCAAAGTCGCTTAAATAGAGGTGTTATACTTCACAAAATCGGATAAAGCCATATTGAGACAAATCTGTCTAGGGTGGTGGTTCCAGTAAAGACTTACTGGCCAGAAGGAGCCAGACTGATTTTGCTAAGACTTAGAGATCCAATTGGGTGAAAATGAGACACTGAGCAGGGCTGAAGTGGCTAAGAGGATGACACATCAGAATAAAAGCCTCAGCAGTGGGCAGCTGCACCAACGAAATGGCCCTGGCTCTGTGAACCTTATTTATTCGCCTGCATCTGCCTTCCAAACCTATTATGTTTGAAGTGCTGTACATCTTTATGTTCATGTTGACAAAGAGGTACAAGAAGGGAAATGATGCTTCTACCAGCAGAATGCAAACAGATTTGCATGAGACAAGAATATCGCTGTGATGATGAACATTTACAGATTCCAACTCACTCCGACAGTGAATCATGACTCTTGCCTCTTCTCTACGGTTAATTTCCATGCTTGGTGATTTATTCAGCCATTCTCTATATAATTAGTCTTGGACTGAGAAGATATTATACAAGTTGAATTGGTTTTCACTCTGAAAATCAGTGTTTTACTATTTATACGGCATACAGACTAAACTGACAGACAAACTGTAGCCTCCACTTGAGATTTATACACTAAATCTAACATTTTTCAAGCTTGTTTTTTTCCATTACACAGCTGTTAAATGTAGCTGTATGTCATCCATATCCGATCATGGCGTGCATAGGAGAGGTGAGAAGGCTTGGATCTGACATTTCCCTCAAACACAGTCTGTCAATTTTAATTTGTTTGGTCCTGCAGCGGCCTTCATCAACACAATCCGAGCCAATTAAGGTGGAAATGTTGCCTTGAAATTGCTGTTTTAATGTAGTTGCTGAGGCCAGCAAGCTCTGCAAGAAACAATCAACAACAGTCCCTTGTAGAGTAAAGGCATTTATGCTTGGCTTCACCCTGCACCAGCACGCAATCAAACTCAAAGAAAACGCTATCGAGTCCCTGTATGCAGGTGTAAAAATAAAGGAAATAACTCTGTGATTGATGAGGTTTTTGAGCATGTTGCTGTTCATCATCTCACCACCGACCTGCGCAGTGCTCAATGCGTGGGTAGATCTGTGAAGTCGGCATTAATGCAACACACAGGTTTAGAGCAACATATGCTGCCACCTGGACGACGTCTTTTTCAGGGTCCTAGTAAAAGAGTTCAGGTACAAGACTCACCTGTCTGCAGTCCACACCTGACTCCCATTGAAAATGTGTGGCACTGATGAAGTACAAAATATGACAACAGACTGTTGTGCAACTGTAGTCATTAATTAAATATAATTACAACAAAGTTTATCATTTAGCGTTTATTCAACATCTTGTACTACTCAGTTGAATATAGATCGAACAGAATTTTGGAAATCAGCATTCTGCAGAGAAGTAGCCTGTTCAAAGTTCATTGCTGATGAGGAGAGATAATGCTCCTCTTTTGATATAAGCTGCTGTCTCAAAAAAATAAATATAATCAATTGCTTTCAGACTTTTAACACAGTGGGCTTTTCAGAGGACCAGATAGAGAGCCAAAGGGAAACCAGAACGTCTGGGCTGTGTCCCAGAAATGTGTTCAATGTTCAAAAATCCAGCTTCGCAACATCAAGCCATCATACGGCTCACTAAGTATGTTTTCAGTGGCCTTTAATGAACATTGTTTCCCATAAATCCACACCCCTCATGGGTTAAATGTCACCAGGCAGTTCAGACATGTTTGTAAGCAGAGCAGGAGAGAAAGGGCCAGATGCTGCAGCTGTGCTTTAGACAGCAGACATTACAGCTGAAATATGTTTTAAGAGTTATAGTAGCAGACAATGTTGGTGGAAATTGCAACAATTATTAACTTGCTTGAGAGTGAACATTTTGTACGTTTTTTTTTGTTTGTGAAACAGTTTTGTCATGCGATAAAGCAGGTAACACTAGAAAAATGGTACGCAGTGACACAGCTAACCAGACAGTGTAAAGAAGTGCTTTTTTTTTCACCAAGTCTGCTATGCTGTCATTAGCCAAAGGTTTTTTTTCCAGAAAGCGAGTACAAGCCAATCACAGCTTAGCGAGCGCTACCATTCATGGGGGGGAGAACAATCACCATTCATCAGTATACAGCTTGGCTAGAAACCTAATGAGCTGGAAACCAGTACCTTCACTTTTGGTAATTACCAATTATCAAATAATAATTATTAAATTTTAGCTTTGAAAGCTTGAATTTGTTTTCACCTTGAATAAGTTTAGCGTTTACAAAATCAACAAACAACCAGTTTCTGAATTGGTTACAGTGCACATTTTATACTCTATATATAGTACACTGTGTAACATTACAGATTCTCAGTTATTCTGTATCTATAAACATGTGATGATATGTGCATGCTGATAAAAGCATTGTTTTAAGATAACACTGCCAAAAAGCTAAAAATACTGGACCATAGACCACAGAGCAGGAGCTTTAAAGACATCTGTTAGAACTACAATCACTATAACTTATGGCAGCCGTTCACAGGGAGGTCAAGCAGGTCAAGGCCATGAATGGATGTGCTCTGCAATAAGAGCGTCAATGTCAGTGACCATTTCTGCTGATTGGCTGAAAGGAAGCGGCACATGGGATCATAGGTTGAAACTTTTGTCTGACACCCTGCAGTTGTTTCCCGTGGAGTCTGATGATCATTGGGTCTTTGGAGTACACCAGCTTTAGTCTATAAGTGCTAAAATAAATATGACATTTGCTTTTAATTTATTTAATCTTATTGCATTTTCTCGCCTTTTTGTTCCTTCAGTGCACATTAAGGCTACTTAAAAATCCAGTTTCATGAACAAAGTAAAAGACCTGGAGCTTTACCTTTTGTTTGGCAGCAGAGGAGCGAATCAGAAGGGTTTCATTACCAAATTTAAGCAAATTCCTGCTCAATGTAATGTTTTACACACAGATTTGTTCTGCTCAAGTTGCACCAATTACCAACAGACTCCATCAGTGACTCAAAAAGTTGCAGAAAATGCACAAGTATAAATGTCATTTCTCACTTTGTTACATGTTTTGTATCTGCTCAGTGTGTGTTTGAGTGTCTTGATGACACAAACATTTTAAGAACTTCCAAAATTGATCATGTTATATAAATCATAATTAATCAAATTTGTACAAAGCAACTTCAATCAAGTGTACCTTCCTGGATGATTTATGAACATCTTTATGGACACTTTCTTTAAACCTGTGTGCCATTTTCAGATGTGAAGCAAGTCTTAGACGAGCCATTATTCTGTGTGCTAAAGTGGAGGACAAAAGCTTTTAGTATAAAACATAACACAGCAACAAAGGAGAAAAATGTGCAGGATAGAGCATCAAGAGCCCCATCTCATGTGAGTACCTCTCTGCAGTCACTCAGTTCCTGTACAATTTGTTTGTGGTTAAAAGGCACAATATCTCGCGTGATCATCAAAAAAGCAACTTCTGCAAAACAGCTCTAAGACAAAATCTACGAAGCCTGATGGAGCATACAAGCACCAAATGAGGCATGAAAACTGCCTGACTGAAGAGGAAAGAATAAAACCGTGCAGCCTAATGTTTCCATCACCTCAGCCTATCAAATCGTGAACAGAGAGAGAAAGGCCATAGCATGAAAGAAGCCATGTAATCACAGCTTGTTTCTATGGTGCCCCAGGACATCTCTCACAGGAGTGCAGCCTTTATGGAACATGTCAGTGGTCGATAAGACTGGAGGGTGGGAGGCTGAAAACAGT